>NC_092759.1:375987-975987 GCF_047496795.1 Chiloscyllium punctatum
AATCTAGTCCACCTGCCAGCATCTGGCCCATATCTTCCCCCCTAAAACCCTTCCTATTTATACCCATCCAAATGCCTTTTAAAATGGTCCAATTGTACCAGCCTCCACCACTTCCTCTGGCAGCTCATTCCATACATAGACCACCCCCTGCATGAAAAAGTTGCCCTTTAGGTCTCATATCTCTCCCCTCTCACTCTAAACCTATGCCCTCTAGTTCTGGACTCCCCCCACCCCAGGGAAAAGACTTTGTCTATTTATCCTATCCATGCCCCTCATGATTTTGTAAACTTCTAAAAAAAAAAGGTCACCCCTCAGCCTCAGATGCTCTACGGGTTAGGTGAAAGGGAGGACTGCAGATCACAGTCGAGAGAGAGAGAGAGAGAGAGAGAGAGGAGAGAGAGAGAGAGAGAGAGAGAGAGAGAGAGAGAGAGAGAGAGAGAGAGAGAGAGAGAGAGAGAGAGAGAGAGAGAGAGAGAGAGAGAGAGAGAGAGAGAGAGAGAGAGAGAGAGAGAGAGAGAGAGAGAGAGAGAGAGAGAGAGAGAGAGAGAGAGAGAGAGATATATATATATATATATGCTGGAACGGCACAACAGGTCAGGCAGCAGCCAAGGGGCAGGAGAATCGACAAAGGGCCTTTGCCCAAAACAAGGCGTTTTGCCCAAAATGTCGATTCTCCTGCTCCTCAGATGCTGCCTGACCTGCTGTGCTTTTTTCAGCACCACACTCTCGATCCCACGGGTTGCCTGAGGGGGCAAGAAATTATGGAGAGTAGACACGGTCTTTTAATTTGAAATTGAGAAGCCCACTTTTGTGTACAGCACGATCAAATAATGCGATCATGATAGACCAGGAAACCTGAAAGAAGAGAGAGGTCATCTAGCCAAAATAACGTGGAAACCCAGCAAAACAGGGAAAGCTCGGAAAAGTAACAGAGGGGGAATATGAATGAAAAAAAAAGGACAGGTAAAGACTCATTAAGCAAATACAGTGTATCCATTTTCACATAAAATGACGACGATAAACTAGAAGATATAGGGAACCCAAAAATATATAGCAAAGATAATTTACAAAAACTACCAACTTGGTTGGGAAAAAAAAGAGGGGTAATGGAGCACCTCCCTTGAATTAAAAAAAAGTGCTTTTTCAGGAGATCTGGGATTGAGGAGGATTGTCTGGAATCCTCAGCATTGGCAAACACAAAAATCAAAACAATACACAGGGGAGGTCTTCGGTCCACACAACATTTGAGATGGACTCTGACAACCTCAAACATTTACCTCTGAAGGTGACACGGGTAACTGCTTAGAGTAGCTGGTGTGGGGTACGAGGTACACAAAAGGGTTAATGCTCAGGAGGGGGTTTAAACTTGGCTTGAAGGAAGGAGACAGAGGGTGGTGCTGGAGGGTTGCTTTTCAGCCTGGAGGCTTGTGACCAGCGGTGTGCCACAAGGGATCAATGCTGGATCCACTGCTTTTCATTTATATAAGTGATTTGGATGTGAATGCAGGAGGTAATTTGCAGATGACACCCAAATTGGTGGCACGGTGGACAGTGAAGATTTTCAGTACAATGGGACTGTGATCGAATGGACTGAGGAATGACGGAGGAGGTTAATTTAGTTAAATTGAGGTGCTGCATCGTGGGAAAGCAGATCTTATACACCTAATGGTAAGGTCCTGGGGGTGTTGCTGGAGTGGAGTGTGTGAGTGAGTGAGTGGAGTGTGAGAGTGAGTGAGTGGAGTGTGAGAGTGAGTGAGTGGAGTGTGAGAGTGAGTGAGTGGAGTGTGTGAGTGAGTGAGTGGAGTGTGTGAGTGAGTGAGTGGAGTGTGTGAGTGAGTGAGTGGAGTGTGTGAGTGAGTGAGTGGAGTGTGTGAGTGAGTGAGTGGAGTGTGTGAGTGAGTGAGTGGAGTGTGTGAGTGAGTGAGTGGAGTGTGTGAGTGAGTGAGTGGAGTGTGTGAGTGAGTGAGTGGAGTGTGTGAGTGAGTGAGTGGAGTGTGTGAGTGAGTGAGTGGAGTGTGTGAGTGAGTGAGTGGAGTGTGTGAGTGAGTGAGTGGAGTGTGTGAGTGAGTGGAGTGTGTGTGTGAGTGGAGTGTGTGTGTGAGTGGAGTGGAGTGTGTGTGTGAGTGGAGTGGAGTGTGTGTGTGAGTGGAGTGGAGTGTGTGTGTGAGTGGAGTGGAGTGTGTGTGTGAGTGGAGTGGAGTGTGTGTGTGAGTGGAGTGGAGTGTGTGTGTGAGTGGAGTGGAGTGTGTGTGTGAGTGGAGTGGAGTGTGTGTGTGAGTGGAGTGTGTGACCAAACCAGGAACTCACTCCCTGGAAACACACAGAAGGAGGCCCAAGATCCATCTGGGCCTTCCCTACAGGCAGAGGCCATCGACAGGATGGCCTGTGTGGGGTCAGCCCCAGGCCCTGGTTGGGAAGGTCTGACAGAGACAGAGACAATGCTGGGAGTTGGCTGGAGGGCCTGGGCTGCCATTACCATGGCGATGCCTCACCAAAATCACTACACAGGAAGATCCCAGACCGACACGGAGTCACTTTTACAAAAAGGAAAAAAAAACGTGGAACAAATATTGTTTAATATTTTAATAAGTTAGAATCCCACCCTCACTTATGGAAAAAACATTTTAAATCCAAATTACACAATCCTTTCCCCTCAAAGCCCTACCCCATTCTTTATTTATTTAAATATAAATAACAGTGATGAGCAGGAACCCCACCCTTTTTCCTCGCTCTCTTTTTAAATAAAGTGTCCGAGGCACGGTTATATTTTTGTTGACCAGGCGAGATGGTCAGTTAGAGTTCAGAGTCTGTGCCCGTTAGGGCTTTCTGTTTTTAAAGGGAGCAGGGAATGGCTGGTGGAGCCTGTCATAGGTCGGTGCAAGTGACTGGAGTTAGGCCGTGGATCAGGAGTGTAGGCCCCAAGTCTTCGGTCAGGATAGCCAGCTGCTCCAGGTAACGCTGGGAGTGGGTGGTTTCAGTAGGAGGCCTGGGCAGGTAGAGGAACCGGACGGCCGTGTGGAAACCCTGGTCTAGGATCATACGGTTGACCGCCTGCAGATATCCATCGGAGACATGGTCGGCTGAGGCCTGCCCGCTAGGCCCCACCGCCTCCCAGGTGACAATCTTGATGGTGGCCTTGATGCGCAGCTGGTCCAAGAGCCGCCGCAGCTTCTCCTCCTTCCGGACCCAGCTGCCGTCGCCGGGCTCGATGCACAGGAAGATCCGCAGGCGTGCAGCCTTCCAGGAGGCCACCATGGTCAGGACACAGGCCATCTGCAGCAGGAAGAGGCTGCACACGTCCACGTAGTCAGTGCTATCGGGCCTCAGAAGGTTCAGAGGCCACACGTCAATGGACACCCTCTCCGGCCGCGTCTTGGACAGCAGCAGCCCCTTCCGGTCCATGGCAAAGAAACCCCGCGCCAGGCACACATTCTTCTGCATCTTGAGAGCGTCAGAGATGATAGCGACGTACTCCTGCTCAGACAGGTTCTTGGGGGTCTCGTCGTCCCGCACGGGGGGGAAGTGGGCCTGCAGCGAGGCAAGGTCCACACCAAAGTGGTCATTGTTGTCCCTGGCGTCCCTGAAGGCCGGGTCATGCAGGAAGTAGTCATCAGGAACGGAGTGGTCGTAGAATCCAAGGACCAACGTGTTCGGCTTCATCCCACCTGAGAGACAGAAAAACAGAATCACGTCGTCAGGGGTGAGGAGCTGACACGACAACGGGCAGACCGCCCTTCTGCCCAAACAGTCCATACTTCCCCAACTTGTACGCCTCATTCATTTGTGTTTTGCCCATATCCCTCTAAAATCTTCCCTATCCACGATGGACCTGCCTTTCAAAATATTGTCATTACACCCACCCCGAACACGGACTCTGGCAGAGTCAGTCACGCAGCACGGAAACAGATCCTTCAGCCCAACCTGTCTATCCCGACCAGATATCCTAACCTAATCTAGCCCCAGTTGCCAGCATCTCGCCCATATCCCTCCAAACCCTTCCTATTCATATACCCATCCAAATGCCTTTTAAATGTTGCAATTGTACCAGCCTCCACCACTTCCTCTGGCCGTTCATTCCATACACGTACCACCCTCTGCGTGAAAATGTTGTCCCTTATAAGTCTTTCCCCTCTCACCCTAAACCTATGCCCTCTAGTTCTGGGACTCCCCCCCCCCCCCCACCCCAGGGAAAACACTGTCTATTTACCCTATCCATGCCCCTCATGATTTTATAAACCTCTATAAAAAGTCACCCCTCAGCCACCGACGATCTAAGGGAAAACAGCCTGTTCAGCCTCTCCCTGAAGCTCAAACCCTCCAACCTCAGCAACATCCTTGTAAATCTTTTCTGAACCCTTTCAAGTTTCACAACATCTTTCCGATAGGAGGGAGAACAGAATTGCACCCAATGTTCCAACAGTAACTTCAATATCTTTGACATGATTCCCCCAGCTCCTATACACGATGCACTGACCAGTAAAGGAAAAAAAAGTGTACCAAACTCCTTCACTATCCTGTCTGCGTGGGACTCTGGAGAGTCAAGTGGCTAACTCTGAGCTCGCTGTAGAAACAGGAGGGAGGCCGCTCTGATCAATGTCAGGCTCAATTATAAACGGGGGTTTCCATTGATGTTAGGAATGAGGACTCCCTGTTCTTACACCTCCTCCCCCCCCCATTGCCAGTGTCTGTAATTCTCTCCCCCTTCACTGGGCGGGGGGGGGAAAAGCAGTGAAAGCTGGGCCGTTCGATATATTCAAAGCTTAGAAACTTTGATCGAAGACGTACGAAAGTTGGGTGAGCGGGGGAGAACGAAAGCAGAAAGAGAGTCTGTACAACCAGCTCAGATCCAGGGGGACACTCTGGGCAGAATGGCCTCTCATTATGCTGTGATTTGCAGTGTGCCAGCACTGGATTAGGGCAATTGCTGAAGGCAAAAGGACTCTTGGTTGTGGGGGGGGGGGGGGGGGGGGGTAGGTGCATGAAAGAAGAGACTAAAACAATGGCCAACAGTTTAAAATGAAGGGGACACTCCACTGAAGGGGAGAGATGAGGAGGGTTGTTGAATATTAAAGGGACCGGGGGTGGGGGGGGGGTTTAATTCACCCATCCAATCAAGGGAGCAGATATTTCAAAAAAACTTTCAGCAGAAGGGGGATGTGGATTTAAGGCACACAATCTTATTTATTAGAATGGGGCTGAATGGCCTCCTGTTCATCCAGCAAGGAAACAGACCCCTTCAGCCCAACTAGTCCGTGCTGACCATAATCCCAGATGGCTAATCCCACCTGCCTGCTCCTGGCCCATATCCCTCCAAAACATTTCCAAATCATTAACTTATCCAAAATGTCTTTTAATCACTGTAACTACACCCACATCCACCACTTCCTCTGAAAGTTCATTCCATACACAAAATGAGTGCAAAATAAAACATTGCCTGTTGTTTTTTTTTTTAAAAAATAAATCTCTCTCCTCACATTGAAAATACACCCCCTGGTTTTGAAATCTCACACCCAGGAGGGGGGAGAAAAGGCAACTACCATTCACCTTATCTATACCCTTCATGATTTTTATAAACCTCCATTAGGTCACCCGTGAGCCTCAGATTCTCAGTGTTAAAAACCCAATGTTCCCGGTAAATCCCTTTCTCATCCCTCTCCAGTTTAATAACATCCGTCCTGTAACAGGGCAACCAACACTGGACACCGTTCTCCAAAAAAAAAAACAAGTCTTCAAGGAGGATCCCAGCATTCTATCGCCCACTGAGCTTCTCAAAGCCGATCGCCGGATCCCCTTGCTGCACCCCCACCCCGGGTGAGTTTTGACCTCTTACCTAGCCCAGTGATACGGAGTAGATGCTGCACACCCTGGCGCACTGTCGGGGACAGAGTCAGATCAACAAATGCTTTGACGTTCAGCTTGTCCACGAGACTCAGCCAGAAGTTGTACTGGGGCTGGATGGGGTCAGTGGGAAGAGTGTCTAAGAAGAGGGAAGAGGGAATCAGTTCAGAGTGCAGACACTCACCACAGAAAGCAGCTCAAAAACACGACAAACAACAAAGAAAAAGGCACGTCCTTCACAAAACAAAAGTCCAAAAAGCTCCTGTATTTTAACACAAACCACCAAGGGAAGGCTGGTGCTGTTGCAACATTCCTGTTCTAATCATTATGGGGCCCAGGCTCATAACCCATGGTCTGTGGCTCATAGCGCAAATGGTGGAATTTAAATCTAATTCGTAAAACCCGGAATTGGAAATACTCTCAATAAGTCGGTCATCGATACAAAGCCCCTCAAAAATCAGGGGCTAATACCCCTTTAAGGAGTCGGGTGGAGGGGGGGGGGGTAAAGAAGAGGAAATCAACTGTGCTTACCTAGTCCATTCTACACGTGACTCCATGCACACCAGAGAGGACCAAGCAAGCGACCCGTTAAAGGGGTAACTAGGGATGGCCATGACAATGACATCCCAGGAAATAAAACTCCTGGAGCAGGGGAGGAAAAAGGTCCGAATCCCACGCACAGTTGTGAAACGTGGTAAAAGAAATTTTAAAAAGCCACAAGTGGCAAGAGACAAGATTCCTGGTCAGCCATGCAAATAAAAATTTTAAAAAGTTGCCTCTGCAGCTGAATTGCAGCTTTAGGGAGTTGGGTCGCACAGGGCGATTTAAAAAAAGGGAAAATGGAAAGAGGCAGTGCCAGATAATCTTTTTAAAAAATGCTCATTTGTTTCCCTTCCTCCCCCCAGGTATCACATTATTGGACTGGGTACCTCATCCACACTCCTCTGGGTTGGTACAGTTGGCATCCACATGTAGCCAAATCTAGAACGTTACACCTGTCACCAAAACGATAGTCATCACGACACTCAAACCCAAAAAAAAACTCAAACCCGGTCCTATAAAGTTTTGATAGCAACCTCTTGGTTTTTTTTGGAGCGGAGGGGGCTTTTCATTTCATAAATTGTTTAAAACTAAATGAAACAGAGTCAGGTGAGGGCCCACCCCCACAGCCCAGAACCACTCACGCCCCAGACCTCAGCAAGGCCCCAAATCAGTGACAGAAACCTGAAAATAAAAGCAATACTGTTATATCGGCCACATTATTTTTGTGGCCCACCCCCTCCCCCCACCGATGTTTGGCTCTTTTGATGGCTTTGCTTGATCCATCATCTGGCCAGGCAACCCAAGAGGAGCTCGGTTTCGGCAACTAGTCATAAAGTGTCACGTTATAGTCACTTCGTACCGACCTCCACCCTCTCCGACCAGAAGCAAGGCGCCATCTTACCAAGGTCCCCAATTTGCACGTGGCCCAGCACGAAGAGCCCCCCTTTCTTCAGGTCGTTGATGAAGGTTATGAGCTGGGCGCTGGTCCGTGGATTGGCCACCATCAGCAGAATCTGGGGCCTCCAGA
The DNA here is from genome assembly GCF_047496795.1 of Chiloscyllium punctatum. NCBI lineage: Eukaryota > Metazoa > Chordata > Chondrichthyes > Orectolobiformes > Hemiscylliidae > Chiloscyllium > Chiloscyllium punctatum. Next base: position 383,396 of record NC_092759.1, read on the forward strand.
ACTTGACGTGCTCTTTCCGGACATCCAGCAGCAACAAATACTTCCTCACCTGGAAACGGGAACAAAGGCAACCTGACCAGTGATATCCCGGCTTCCAGGCCTCAGGCCTGTAGGTCACCGCGTCACATTCCGCATGCAGGGATTAGTCGCAGCCTGTAATCCAGGCCGACACCCTCTGGGGTCTACCATGACGACAGCCTGCTCTGACCAAAGAGTCACCTTTTCAGTTGAGATGCTAAAAAGGGAGGGGCCCCCCCACCCCAGAGGCTGAGCAAGATCCGGTGTTGACCCCGAATTCCACTGCCCCCAGTATCCTGGGGTCAATGTTCACAGTGGAGGGGAGAAGATAGCAGGGTGTTACCCTCCCTCCCCCCACCGTGATGTTACCATTACTAGTAACCACCAGGAGAACTCAGTGGGTTCCAATCCCACTGACAGGAAGACAAATTCAACTTGGAATCCAGAATCAAAGCTATTGGTGGCTACAGTAACCGTCACTATCCCTCACCGGGCATGGGTGACTCCAGACCCAGGGCAGAGTGGCCAATTCTCAAATGCTCCCTTGCAAGTCAGGAGCTAGCAAGCCAACATAGCTCGAGGGGGGCCAATAGCAGATTTCCGCCCACCCCACACAAAAAAAAACGCTCACCTGGTGGAAGATGAGGGCCTGGCTGATGTAGCCCCAACTGCTAGTCGGAGATCGGTAGTGGATCACCACCAGGAGGGCGAGCATGAGGACAATTCCGCACGAGGCGTAGGCTGGATTGATCAGGAACATCATCACTAGGCAGCTGATGATGCCCAGCAGGCACGTGTGCCAACTGAAGAGCTGGAAGGTCGGCCTGAGTGAGTGAGGGGAGACACCACCATTACAAACACCTCACAAAACGACACTCCCCATTTGGAGGGCCAAGGGGGCCATTTTAGGCCGCATCCCTCCTACAGTTCACCCCACATCCCCTCGAAAGGGAAACTTCAACGGTTTCTCCAAGAGACACTGTCTCTGGAACTATCCCCCAAGGAATATTTTATAATTTTTAAAAAAAAAAGTCCATCCATTCTTGAGTCATACAGCATGGAAACAGACCCTTCGGCCCAACTAGTCCATGCTGACCATAATCCCAAACTAAACTAGTCCTAGCTGCCTGCTCCTGGCCCATATCCCTCCAAACTTTTCCTATTCATGGACTTATCCAAAAATGTCTTTTAAGTATACCAGCATTCACCACTTTGACCGGAAGTTAATTCTATGCACAAACCACTAAATAAATTCACTTCTTGTCCTTTTTTTTTGAAAAGGAGAGCTTTTAAGAGGTCTTCCTCCTCTCACCTTAAAATTATACCCAGAGTTTTGAAATCCCCCACCCTAGTGAAAAGACATCTACCATTTACCTTCTCTCTAACCCTCATGATTTTATAAATCTCTAAGGTCACCCCTTGGCCTCCTTTTCTCCAGAAGATAAAGTCCCAGCCTCTCCTTATAACTCTAATCCTCCATTCCCAGCAACATCCTGGTAAGTCTCTTCTGAACCCTCTCCAGCTTGATAATATATCTTTCCTATAACAGGGTGACCAGAATTGCACAGTATTTCAGAAGAGGCCTCACAACGTCCTTCTTCTGGAAGAGCACAGCAGTTCAGGCAGCATCCGAGGAGCAGTAAAATCACAACGTCCTGTACAACCTCAGCATGACGTCCCAACTCCTACAAAGGTCTGAGCAATGAAGGCACGTGTGCTAAATGCCTTCTTAACCTGCCTGTGTACATGTGAAGCAAACTTCAAAAGAATTATGTACCTTACAGTACACAATTCCCCTCTCAGTCTGTTCTGCAACACAATCTGGGGCCCCACCATTAGTTGTATAAATCAAGACATCTTTGTAATATCAGATAACCTCCTTCAATGTCAACTCTACCACCAATCTTGGTGTCATCCGCAAACCTGCTAACTATACCTCCTATGTTCTCAGTTTGTTTATATAAATGACAAACAAAAGTGGACTCTATCAAGCCTGTGGAACACCACTGGCCACAGACCTGCAATCCAAGAAACCAACCCTCCCATCACTCTTAAGCTGAAGTTTGTATCAAATTGACAAGCTCACCCTAAACCACTGTGATCCAATCCAAGTCGGGAATCTCCGGTTAAAATCAAGCTGGGAGTGGGGGGGTTGAAGGGTGAAGAATGGGGAGCCAGGACAGCAACTATAATTGGTGCAGCAGAGGGGCCAAGTGGCCTGCTTCACATGGCCTGGGGAGATCACACATCACTCATTCATCTACACGCCATCTTGTCCCGCCTCACTGTGGTAACGCCTGCCGGTTATATCTAAACGCAGCGACCTCCTTCCCCTATTGGGGGGGGGAGGGGGTGGTGGGCATTACCTGAAGTTAGGGGCCGAGGCCCATTCCAGGGCCAGGCAGGCGAGATCAACAGCAGCATAGGCCATCAGGAAGAAGATGGTGACTACCCCAGCGATGGTGTTCAACTTGCCAGCAAACAGCACACACTGTCAACGGGGAAGAAGGAATAAATAGAAAATGGGGAGAGATGGGAGGCAAAAAAATAAAAACAAGAATTAAAAAAAAAATGGAGCATGGGTTCACTTTGTTGATAGAGAAATCTTCCCCCAAGAGACGATGGCCCTAGGTGGTACTAATCACTGGAATGTTAACCCAGACACAGGATTAGAGTGGTGCTGGAAAAGCATAGGTCAGGCAGCATCAGAGGAGCAGGGAAAAAACAACATTTCAGCCAAAAGCCCAATTCTGGAAGGAAGTTTGCCCGAAACATCAATTTTTCCTGCCCCTCAGATGCTGCCTGACCTGATGCGCTTTTCCAGCGCCACACGAATCTCGTCTCTGATCTCCAGCATCTGCAGTCCTCACTTTTGCCTCGTTAACCCAAAGAATGTCCTGGGGACCTGGAAGATGGTGGGATTGGAATTCGATTTTTAAAAATCTGAAGTGAGCATGAATCCATCGTCAGAAAACCCTGTCTGGTGCCCCTTCAGGGAAGGTAACTGCTTGTCCTGACCCAGTCAGGCCTACACGCAACTCCAGACCTACAGCAAAGAGGTTGACTCTTAACCTCTGCCTGGGGCAATTAGCGATGGCCACATCCAGTGAGTGAATAAAGCAATCAACCCCACATTCACCCCCAAAAGAGAAGTTGGAGTGGAGGGGGTGAGTGCTCACAGGATTGAGGGAACACCTCAAATCAAAGAGCTCCCCTCAACCAAACCCATCTCCTAATTCAGTGGAGGGGAGGCCATTGGCAGAGAGACTGCGTTGACACACCAGGCCGCTTTGACAGAGCTGCAGGGCCCAACACACTTTCTCCAGACGCTGCCAGAATTCCCAGAACTTTTTGTCATGCCTCGAGGACACCCCGGCTCGGAGGACAATGTCTTCGAGTTAACACCAGTCTGTCGGCACTTCCCATTGTTGGCCGGGGTTGGGGGTATGGAGTATGCCTTCATCATCATCGGACAAATGCTTTTTATAAAAACAAAGCACACATTCCCCTCGACAGCAGGTAAGGAAATGGGAGGATTAGCCAAGGGTGCCACACAAAATGCCGAGGGGGAGTGACAGTACTGTCTGGTCGGCGGAGGCTGGAGCAAGGATAGATCGGGGCCTACATGGAGAAGGTCAGGAGAAACCACTCCAACTCGTGGGAACAGAAGTGGTGGGGGGACAGGGAAAAAGAAGGAGAGAGAAAAACAAAAGAGGGGCCAGATTTCCAACAAAAACAAACATGGAGACAGAAACAAACAATGGCCCTCAGACAGAGAGTGGGATTAGGGTCTGGAATGTTCCACCAAGACAATGCGCCAATGGAGGCCTTCAGCGATCGCCATGGGAACACTGACACAAAACTAACATTAACTAAGCCATGTAGGAGGGAAGTCAGATGACAGCCCAGGGTAGGGAGGGTGGACAGAGTGGTCCCACAGAGAGTTCTTAAAAACAGGTGAACACTTCATAACTGAGGTGGTACTGTTCATACCTGAACCATTAACCAGGTGTAGAGCACCGCGACCCAGGGGTTTCCTGTCTTGGATGTCTTCTTTGCAGGGGCCAGTATTACACCTGTGTTACAAAACCAAACCAAACCGGTTAGCAGCTGGAATTCTGCCACCTTCTGAGGCACTGTCTCCTGTGGAGGCCTCTAACCCAGGGTCAATCCTAACCCCTGCCCCCAACAGGTCCACCCCGAGGGGGTCATCACACACCATCACCTCATTATCCCAATATAGCGGTATTCCTGGCCTGTTCCACTGCTGATGGCCCTGGGACCTCTGCCTCAGGAGAAGGGTTCCAAGCCAGCCCTCTGTCAGATATGGAGAATGGTTCCTACCTCAACCAACTACAACATTTACACTCTCCAAATGGTGGAGAGCAACACAAGGCTGTACAGTCATACAGCATGGAAACAGACCCTTTGGTCGAACCCACCCATGCTGACCAGATATCCTAACCTAACCTAATCCCACCTGCCAGCACCTGGCCCATATCCCTCCAAACCCTTCTTATTCATATACCCATCCAAATGCCTCTTAAATGTTGCAATTGTACCAGCCTCCACCACTACATCTGGCAGCTCATTCCAAACACGTACCACCCTCTGTGTGAAAAGGTTGCCCCATAGGTCCCTTTAGGGGAAATGATTTACAAGGATGTTGCCAGGGTTGGAGGATCTGAGCTAGAGGGACAGGCTGGGGCTGTTTTCCCTGGAGTGTCAAAGGCTGAGGGGTGACCTTACAGAGGTTTATAAAATCATGAGGGGCACGGATAGGATAAATAGACACTTTTCCCTGGGGTGGGGAAAGAGTCCAGAACTAGAGGGCATGGGTTTAGGGCAAGTGGGGAAAAGATTAAAAAAAAAGACCAAGGGGCAACTTTTTCACAGAGGGTGGTATGTGTATGGAATGAGCTGCCAGAGGAAGTGGTGGAGGCTGATACAATTGCAACATTTTAAGAGGCATTTGGATGGGTATATGAATAAGAAGGGTTGGGAGGGATATGGACCAGGTGCAGGCAGGTGGGACTAGATTAGGTTGGGATATCTGGTCGGCATGGATGGGTTGGACCAAAGGGTCTGTTTCCATGCTGTACATTTCTATGACTGTATCACCCCTCAACTTAAAGCTACGCCCCCTCGTGCTAGCCATCACTATCTGAGGTGAAAGGCTCATTGTCCACCCTAACCCGCTGATTATTGTACGTGTCTCCAAGTCACCTCTCAACTTTCTTCTCTCTAACAAAAACAGCCTCAAGTCCCTCAGCCTTTCCTCACAAGGCCTTCCCTCCAGGCCAGGCACAGAGAGTTGGAGGGTCAGAAGCAGAGCAGCCACACGTTTTAAAACTGACTGGCGTCCCAGGCACGTGTGGCCTCCTGGTTGTTCCTTGGAGGTACTGGTGCCAGCACAGAGGGGGTCGGGTACGTTTTGGCACCGGTCATTTCGCCCCACCATTTTGACTCAACTGTTTTGGCACTCATTACTTTGGCACTGAGCTGTTTTGGCGCCAATTCAGAATTTTAAAAAAGTTTTGTTTGGTTTAGATTACCTACAGTATGGAAACAGGCCCTTCGGCCCAACAAGAGCAACCCACCCAGACCCGTTCCCCTACATTTACCCCTTCACCCAACATTATGGGCAATTTAGTATGGCCAATTCACCTGACCTGCACATCTTTGGATTGTGGGAGGAAACCCACGAAGACACGGGGAGAATGTGCAAACTCCACACAGAGTTGCCTGAGGTGGGAACTGAACCTGGGTCTCTGGCACTGTGAGGCAACAGTGCTAACCAACGAGCCATTGCGCCACTCCCTAGTTAAAGAAGAGAGGATGACTAATGACACAATGTAATTTTCTCAACTAGCAAGAGTTGATAGTCAAAGCTGTAATGACCCACTGTAGATTCAAACCTCATTTTGTAATCATTTTCTCATTTAACAATTCTTAATAGTCATCTACTGCCTTGATGATACTTAAGCCCCTCTGCTTTCACATTGGAAAGCTGTAAAATCTTTCTATTTTCTTGTAGAGCCCATACCAAGAAAGTGAATGCAATGTTGTCACTTATCTCAAGATGGTTGGAATATAAAAGCACCGTTGTGCTACTGAGACTTTATAAAGCTCTGGTTAGGCCCCATTTGGAGTACTGTGTCCAGTTTTGGTCCCCACACCTCAGGAAGGACATACTGGCACTGGAGCATGTCCAGCGGAGATTCACACGGATGATCCCTGGAATGGTAGGTCTAACATATGAGGAACGGCTGAGGATCCTGGGATTGTATTCATTGGAGTTTAGAAGATTAAGGGGCGACTTAATAGAGACGTACAAGATAATACATGGCTTGGAAAGGGTGGACACTAGAAAATTGTTTCCGTTAGGCGAGGAGACTAGGACCCGTGGACACAGCCTTAGAATTAAAGGGGGTAAGTTCAGAACAGAAATGCGGAGACATTTCTTCAGCCAGAGAGTGGTGGGCCTGTGGAATTCATTGCCGTAGAGTGCAGTGGAGGCCGGGACACAATGTCTTCAAGGCAGAGATTGATAGATTCTTGTCTCGAGGAATTCAGGGCTACGGGGAGAATGCGGGTAAGTGGAGTTGAAATGCCCATCAGCCATGATTGAATGGCGGAGTGGACTCGATGGGCCGAATGGCCTTACTTCCACTCCTATGTCTTATGGCCTTATGGTCTTACTAGAAATGGCTGAAAACATTCTAAGCAAGAGACAAACCAAAGTTTTCACAGGATGGTTATCTAGATGTATTGGCACCAAAGCAATGAGTGGCGCCAAGTAGTCCCATTCCGGCACAGAGGGGGCTGGGGTTACTCGGTAACACCGCTGCTTTTTACCAGTGGCTGGGTAACTCACCGAAAAGTTCATCGCAGGCCAGGGCATGGAGAATCCTTGAGGCACCAATGAGGGTACTCATCGAGGCAGACAGTGATGCCGCGTACACACCAATAACCACAAACGGGGGCCAGATGTTGATCTGACGGAAAAACACGTAATCTCCTTTCAGCAGCATCCTGACACGGGGCGGGGGGGGGGGGTTGGTAGTGGGAGAACAGCAGGAGAAGGGGCAAAGGGGCCGGGGTGGGGTGCAGAAGGAAAAAAAAGGAACAGTTACATAACCCAGGGTCACATTAAAAAAAAAAGAAAAAAAAAAAAAAAAAAAAGAGTTAACCCCCTCAAATCCTTGCCCATGCGCTCTCCAGCTTTCCTGTAGAATGCCAGCAGTGTGGAAGCAGGCCATTTGGCCCAACCAGCCCACACCAACTCTGAAGACTCACATGCTCCCTCCTTCCCCATGGCTGACCCTAACCTGCATACCCCTAGACATTACAGGACAATTTAGCATGGCCAATCCATCCTGACCTGCACACCTTTGGATTGTGGGAGGAAACTGGAGCACCTGGAGGAAACCCACACAGACACTGGGAGAATGTGCAAACTCCACACAGAGACACCTGAGGATGGGATTAAACTCAAGTCCCTGGTGCTGTGAGGCGGCAGTGCTAACCACTGAGCCCCTGTGCCTCTGCCTTGATGGACACCCCCCCCCCCCCCCTCATGATACAGACAAGGTTTTACTCAATCTTCTCAAAAAAAAAGTTCCGATTTCCCCAATGCAGAGCTGCTCCTCATCCCTAAATCCAAACTCTTTCACATTGAACGCACGTTCTGCTTCTAAGATTTCAAATGCACCAGTTTAACACAACAGTTGCTAGGGGGAGTATGGTTCAGCTTCCTACTGGCTACAGGGGGCTCTGCTTTGGTTCCTGTATCATTCGGACAGGGGTCTGGGAACAAAGGGCTACACCACCTAAAAAGGGCATGACCTCTACCATCGAGAAGGGAGTGAGTAAGCATAGGGGACCACCACCCCTGCAGGTCCCCTTCCCCAACCAGAGGTGGAAATGCAGTCATTCCTCCAGTATCGCTGGGTCCGAAGCATGTAACGCCCTCCCTAATGGTGCCGTGGGGGGGCCCCTTATGGCACACGGGACTGCAGTGGTTCAAGATGGTGGCTCAGCCCCACCTTCTCAGGAGGGCAGCTTAACCAGCAATGCCCAAAACTTGGCCATTTTTCCCCCTCCCATCCTCCAGCACGTCCCTGGCAAAGCATGATGGGAAGCTCCACCTTCCAGTCCCCATCTCCTTGCTCTTCAACTTGCCCCTGCCTCACATTCCAGCGGTCCTCGACAACCTCCTCACTTGCCCCTCCCCACCCCCCCACAGTTTGGCGCACATTCTCCCAAGGGACCCCCACAGAAGGCCCAGGATGGGCTTGACCGGGACTCACCTGTCGCAGGTAAAGCTCACGAGGAAGCAGAGCAGTAGGTAGACCAGGAAGGTGTAGATGACAGCGATGACCGTGCCTTTGGGAATTGCGTAGCTTGGGTTTTTCAAGTCTCCTAGAATGAGAAACGGCCATCAGCAGAACTCCCTGGGCCATGGTCCGCCATTTTTAAAGAGGCCAGACTGTCTTAACTCGACTAAGCGCGTGCACAGCCCTTACCAGAACCAGTTTCTCAAAACACAGATGTTGATGTCGCTGGCTGGGCTAACATTTGTTGCTCGTCCCCAACTGCCTAGAGGTTTTGTTGGGGAGCTAACCTATCACAATTGGACAGTTCTATAGGGCGCAAGGGGGAAAACCAGGGGGTGTGGTCACAGGTTTGGAAAGTGCTGTCTGCTGAGGGGGCAAAAAACAGCAGGGACACTGTCGCAGAACATAAGGGACATTTGGGACAGAGGTGAAGAGAAATTTCTTCAAACAGAATACATTTGCCCCGGTTCTAGAATTGGGCTGATTGAGGCACAGTCATACAGTGTGTTTGAGGCAGGTCTAGAGTTCCAGACATCAGGAGATATAAAGGCTGACAGCAGGCCGAATGGCCTACATCTGTCCCTCTTTAAGGGGGTGGGAAAGTAGGGTCGAGATGGATGATTAACCATCATCTGAGTGAATAGCAGAACAAGGTCAGGGGGCTGAATGGCCTATTCCAGTTGGTGCGCCCAGTGTTTGCCACACAAGGAGATGTGCTGGCCCAGTGGTATTATTGCTGGACCATTAACCCAAAAACTCAGCTAATGTTCTGGGGACCCTGGTTCAAATCCCACCATGGCGTTTGAATTCAGTTTCAAAAAATAAAATCTGAAGTTAAAAAGAGTCTAATGAGGACCATGTTGGAAATTGCGGATTGTTGGAAAAACCCATCTGGTTCACTATGTCCCCTAGGGAAGGAAACCGCTATCCTTACCTGTTCGGGCCTACACATCACTCCAGATCCACAGTAATGCAGTTGACTCTTAAACTGTCCTCTGGGCAATTAGGGATGGGCAAGAACTGCTGGGCTCAGCCAATCAGCTCATCCCGTGAAATAATTTTAAAAAGGAAACACTAGGATAGTAATAGTCAGTCAGTCCATCCCTCTGTGATTACAAGGATGCTGCAGGACCTGAAACAAAAAACTGGTAATGCTTATCCACAGATCTGGGAGGCACGGTGGCTCAGTGGTTAGCACTGCTGCCTCTCAGTGCCAGGGACCCGGGTTCAACTCGACCCTGTGTGGAGCTTGCATTCTTCCTGTGTCTGTATGGGTTTCGTCCAGGTGCACCGGTTTCCTCCCACAGTCCAAAAATGTGCAGGTTAGGGTGGTGTGACTGTGCTAAATTGCCCCATAGTGTTCAGGGGAGTGTAGGTTAGGTGCATTAGTCAGGGCAAATCTGGGGTAATAGAGTAATGGGGAAATGGGTCTGCATGGTTTACTCTTCAGAGGGTCAGTGTGGACTTGAGGCCTATCTTATGGTGCAGCCTGGGAATGGATTATCTCAGGTCTCCCAGTTTAGTGGGCTAAGTGGGAGGAAGAGAGCAATGTGCTGGGAAGGGGTGGAAAGGGAATGAAATGGTGTGTGTATGGATTCTATGATATATAGTAAAAAAGGGTGAGTTTTGATTGATTGGCACATTTACCAAGATACGGTGAAAAGTATTGTTTTACATGCTATCCAGGTAAAAAAAAAAAATCACATGTTATGCAAGTACAAGGGTAATGGAACAGAATGCAGAATATATAGTGTTACAGCTACAGAGGAAGTGCAGGAAAACAGCAACTCGAATGAGAGGTCCCTTAGAAGTGTAATAACAGTGGGGAAGAAGCCATTCTTGAACCTGTTGGTCAGTGTTTCACATAATTCAGATGTTTGCAGATAATAAAAGGCTGGTCTGGAGATGGTTCAACTGATGTAAACAAAAAGTCAAATATTTTATTCTAGATTAGCACTCAAATTCGCCCTAGTTGGTGTGCTGGGATTTGAACACACTCCCCTACCCACACCCTTTCTTAGGGAGTGAATCCTGAGTTTTTGTTCAATTGCCAGTATCCGTACGTGGCCTGTCCCACAGCGGGGGTGGGGGGTGGGAGTGGGAATCAAAAAAAAAAGAGGAGAGCATTACCAGACATGTTAGAACCAGCCATGATACCGGTACAACCATTAAACATGACAGCAAACACTGTCGCAAAGGTCATCATGTACTTGGTGGTGTAATCCACAGAATAATCATCTGGAAAAAAACAAAAAAAAAACACACACATTACTCCAGAGACCGACAGACAGACACCTCATTCCCTTTCCACCCCTCCAACGTGTTCTTGCCCCCATTCACCTGCCCACTAAACTGGGACACGAAGATAATTTATTCCCAGGCTGCACCATAAGGTAGGCCTCAAAGCCTCAAACACCTTCTCCTAGGCCTGGAAGGATGGAGGGGAACAAAATCACTTGGTTCCCATTTAGAAAGTTGGGGTTGGTTGTTTGTTACAACATGCAAGAGAGAGAATTGTACGGGAGAGAGAGTGTTTTAATTCCTGGAAGAGGAGTCAATGGACGCTAGGTGACAGTAGGAAAGGCTGATGCTTGGAGTGGGGTGGGGGGGGTGCGGAGGGCACAGGAAGGTGACTGATTTGTATACACTGGTAGATAAAATCACAAGAGATCCAAAACCGGTCAAGTCTTCGTCCACACCACTAATGAGAATGTATATTTACTCTTAAATATAAGAGATGTCTCTCACATGACTCTGGCTTAGTGTAACTGGCAATTAAATACTGGCTCTTCAAAAGATAATCTTCACTGCTCCTACATGTGGAGGTCCTTCCCCACCTCGCTAACACAAGGAGCACAGGTGGCACCAAACTGAACCAAGATATTCCAGGCGAGTTGGAAAGCTGAAAAAAAAAAACAGGCGCTTCGGTGCCAACCAGATGATATCCTAAAATCATCCAGCCCTGTTTCCCAGCACCGGGCCCATACCCCTCTAACCCCTTCCTGTTCACATACCCATCCAGGTGCCTTTTAAGGCTGTCATTGTACCAGCCTCCACCACTTCACTTCCCTCAAGGTGAGATCTACACCCCCAACCTTTATCCCAGAAGGATGACCCTCTGGTCTCAGACTCTTGCACAAGGTTGGTTGGGGGGGGGGGGGGGGTGGGGGGGGGGGGGTGGGGGTGCGCGCGCGATCTCTCTTTCCTCAACTGCAATGAATATAAGTCCAACTCATTCAACCTCTCCTCATAACAATCCCTCTGTACCAGAGATTAAACTAATGGACCATCTCTGGACGGCCTCCATTGCCAGTCTACAATTGGGTCAGCTCAGTGGTTAGCACCGCTGCCTCACAGCGTCGGGGACCTGGGTTTGATCCCACCCTCTGGAGTGTGCACATTCTCCAGTGTTTCCTCCCACAGTCCAAAGGCATGTAGTTTAGGGTGGATTGGCTGTGCTACATTGTCCCATATAAAATGTCCAGGCTAGGTGGGTCAGCCACGGCAGATGCAGGGTTACAGGGATAAGCTGGCTTCCACACTCTAGGTTTCTGCAATTTCCATTAGATAAAAAGAGACTTCTTTCTTCCCATGATTACAACAATATGGGGTGGAGCTTAAGTCTGCAGCATTAACCCTTTTGGGTTCCTATTGGAAGGATGCTGTGAAATCTGAAAGGGTTCAGAAAAGATTTACAAGGATGTAGCCAGGGTCAGAGGTTTTAGCTATAGGGAGAAGTTGAACAGGCTGGGGCTATTTTCCATGGAGATTTGGAGGCTGACCTTAGAGGCTTATAAAATCATGAGTGACATGGATAGGGTAAATAGACAAAGTATTTTCCCTGGGGTCATGGAGTCCAGAACTAGAGGGCACAGGTTTAGGGCAAGAGGGGAAGATATAAAACAGACCTAAGAGGCAACTTTCACAGAGGGTGGTGTGTGTATGGAACGAGCTGTCAGCAGAAGTGGTGGAGGCTGGTACAATTACAGCATTTAAAAGCATCTGGATTGGGTCGATGGATAGGAAGGAGTTGGACGGATATGAGCCAAGTGCTGGCAAGTGGGAGTAGGAAGTGGTTAGGATACCTAGACGAGTTGGACCGAATGGTCTGTTGCCGTGCTGTACATCTGTGACTATGACCACAACCTCACGCAACAGCGGGTACGAGAACCCAAGTGGACTTACCCCAGAGGTTTTCCCGCAGTGTGGCCATACTGAAGCCAGTGTAGTTGGTGTAGATGGACTGGCTCTCGTTCCCCACCTGCCTCACAATGACCACGGTCTTGGGGCTCACCACGAAGAAGCTGACCGTGATGGTGAGCAGGACAACGTGGACCACCAGAAAAATCAGGAAGCTGGTCTTGGCATAGATCTGAGCTCCAACCAGACACACCAGGAGACAGAGCAGCAGGATGCTGGAGGCATACAGGACATCGTACAGGTAGTTCTGTGGGAGCACATGAATGCCCCTGGACTGGGTATCAGCTGGACCAGGGTCAGGGAGGGGGTGGTAAGACAAGAGGAGGGGGGAAAGTCGTTATTTAGGAACGGACCAAAGAAACAAGCCCACCAACACATCCCTGCCAACATTCAGTGAAAAATAGCACCACATTCATACCACAGACTGTTTAGCCTCCATTGGCTACTGTTCCCTTATTGGGGGCGGGGGGTGGGGAATGATACAAGATGGAGGCCAATCAGCCCATCTGCACCCATACTGGCCAACCAACCCTCTTCCTTCCCTCTTTCTCCCTCCCCCGGGGAGGAACGGACACACACAGACATCCCTGCATTCAACTAAATAGTGATTGATCAAGTCTTCGCTTACAGAAAACAAAATGGATCAGCCATTTGACTGAAGTTTCTAAAAAAGGTATATTTGTCCGTATTCTCCAATACGGCCAATCACCAAGTTTTATAATTGCCCCATCCTTTGGGGTTCCTCATTCAGAAACAGATTCATCAGTTGTCAATCCTTTATACTGTTGGGCACTTCATTGTTCAGATCATTGAGAATAGAAATTGGGATTGTACAGGAAACTAGTGAAGCAAAGTGTCTCCTGGAGCACAGTGTCCAGTTCTGGTCACCCTGTTATTAAACTGGACTGAGTTCAAAGAAGATTTACTAGAATGTTTCTGGAAACTAAAGGTTTGATTTACAGGGAGAGGCTGAAATTTTCCTCTCTGGAGCGTAGGAGATCGAGGGGCAATCTTTTAGAGGTTTACAAGGTCACAAGGGGCACGGATAAGGTAAATAGCAAAGATTTTTGCCCCAGGGTGGGGGAGTTCAAGACCAGAGGCAAATGGTTCGAAAAGGGACTTGAAGGACAACTATTTTTAAAATAAGTGGTGCGTCTGTGCAATGACCTTCCAGAGGAAGGGGAGGATGCTGGGACAGTTACAACATTTAAAAGACATTTGGATAAGTACATGAATAGCAAAAGGGATAGAAGGATACAGGATAAACACAGGCAAATAGGGACTGGTCTAGTTTGGGATTATGGTCAGCACTAATGCGTTGGACCGAAGGATCTGTTTCTGTGCTGTATGACTCTATACAGAACACCTCCCCAAGGAGCAGCACTCTGAAAGGGCTCATCATTTCAACTAAACCTATTGGACTATAACCCCATTGGAAGTCAGACGATACCTTTAGCTTAAGCGATCAGATCACCCAGTCAACTTTTGCCACTAGGATCAACCCTAGTCTAGGAGGAGTAGGCCATTCAGCCCCTCAAAGCTGCTTTGCTACCATGGAGAGCAGCATCCCTCTTTTCCCACCTATGCCCTGCAGTGCAGACCATCACCATCAGGGGGAGCAAGAGTCCACATTGCTTCCTTTAATATTAGAGACACTGGCCCAAAAGGAGGCGACGTAGAGGTCAGAGATGCAGTTAAAGCCATCAGGACCAAAACACAAGAATACCAGCTTGAGAAAGGAAACACAAACTTTGTTTTTGTTGGCGTTTCTTCCTCCACCCTCCTGCAAAATCCCTCGGCAATATGGCAGCATAGTGGCTCAGTGGTTAGCGCTGCAGCCTCAGTGCTAGGGACCCAGGGTTCGATTCCAGCCTTGGGCGATTGTCTGTGTGGAGTTTGCACATTCTCCCCGTGTCTGTGGGGGTTTCCTCCGGGTGCTTCAGTTTCCTCCCACAGTCCAAAGATGCACAGCTCAGGTGAATTGGCCATGCTAAATTGCCCATAGTGTTAGGTGCATTAGTCAGGGGGTAAATACAGGTTAGGGGAATGGGTCTAGGTGGGTTACTCTTCGGAGGGTCGTTGTTGAGTCAAAGAGCCTGTTTCCACACTGTAGGGAATCTAATCTTTAAAACACCCATAATTTCCTCCAACTGGAGAGAAAGCAAATCTCAAAATTCTTGTTTCCAAAGAACTAGGTTTGTAATCTGTAGCTTCCACAAAATAAGAAGTAGGTTAGGAAGAACTGGGACAAAAAAAAAAAAAAAGATTTCCCAGCCCCCACACCCCTTCATCACCTGGTGGAAATCAAACAAAAAAAAGTGTGCATTTGCATCGCAACCTCCAAAAGCATCATCCCTTCAACATACTCCATGTGCTGAGGGACTAAGGTTCTATGGTGTTACCACTCCAGTCTGATTTGCTGACTTTTTTCTCTCTCTTTCCCCCCCCCCCCCCCACCCCCCCACCCCACCAGCCCAAGACCCTGTTCCACGTGCACATTTGTTGATTTGCTCCAAAAATAAAAGTTAGATTTTGGTCATTTTTTTTAGCATCGTCGCCAGTGACAGGACTCACTCCCGTATCACAGACAAGTCACGCGCCATAACCAAACAAGATACATCAAAAAAAGAGGTCTAGGGATAGCCCAGGTCAAAACGACACTTTTCCTGAAGGCACTGACTAGGCTTTCCCCACCAAAGCCTATGGTGGCACCACTGCTTGTAAATATAGGAAACCTGGCAACACAACAAGTGCAGAGCAAAATCCCACAGACAGCAGCATGGTGGATAGGAGCTTCCATTGCAATATTTAAAAAAAAAGTTTTTTAAAAAAGGTCAACAAAAAAAAAAAAAGGGGATATGGGGAAAATGCAGGAAAATAGCACTCGAATTAGACAATTAATGGTTCAGTCCTGCCCCAAATTGTAATGATAGCATCCCTACAGTATGGAAACAGGCCCTTCGGCCCAACGAGCCCACACTGACCCATTTCCCAACCCTATTACTTGACATTCCCCTTGACCAATGCACCTAACCGACATATCCCTGAACACTATGGGGCAATTTAACGAGGCCAATCCACCCTGACCTGCACATCTTCGGGTTGTGGGAGGAAACTCACGCAGACACTGGGAGAATGTGAGGACTCCACAGAGTCACCAGAGGGTGGAATCAAACCCAGGTCCCTAGCACTGTCAGCCAGCAGTGCTAACCACTGAGCTGCCCCATTTAATGTTGAAAAAGATTTTGAACCCCAGAATCCCTAGCAACCAAAGTTTAAAAAGTTGTTAGACATCAGACTCAGACAACCAACCTTTTTTTGGGGGGGTGGGGGGGGTTGACTCACCTGCATTGGGGACCTCTCCAAACACATCCAAAATGGCCTCCACCAAGCCTAGGATGTAGACCGCACAGGAACAGACATTGGCCAGGAAAAACATCAGACCGATGCTCCCACCAAACTCCGGGCCCAGTGTACGGCTGATCATAACTGGTAGCCACTTGTGAAGGAAATTTAGTGGGTTGTACCACAATGAGTGACCGGTGGGGTGGAAGAGCAGGAGAGCAGTTAACATTTCACATCAATTTATTTTTTTCAAAACAAAATGGCAGACCAGAGTAGGTTCTCAGCTTCCCCCCCCACCCCCCCCCCCCCCCCCTCCCACCCCCACCCCCACTGGGGCCTATTATTTCTTTTAATTCATTCACAGGACAATGGCTAGGCCCACAATTTACTGCCCATCCCTAATTGCCTAGAGGGTAATTCAAAGTAACCACATTACTGTAGGCCTGGAGTCATGGGTAGGCCAGATCAGGTAAAAGTTGCAGATTCCCCTCCCGAAAGGGTGCGATTAAACCAGATCCCAACAAATTAGATGCTTAATTCCAGATTTTTTGAACACCCAATCCACCCTAACCTGCACATCTTTGGATTGTGGGAGGAAACCCACGCAGACACAGGGAGAATGTGCAAACTCCACACAGACAGTTGCCCGAGAGTGGGAAATCGAACCCAGGTCCCTTGGCAGTGCTAACCACTGAAGCCTCCCTGGCAAGGTAGAAAAAGCTTCAACAATTAGGGTCTTATCAATCCCCAAACTATGAGAAAAAGTGAGGACTGCAGATGCTGGAGATCAGAGCTTTAAAAATGTGTTGCTGGAAAAGCACAGCAAAGGAGAAGGGCTTATGCCCGAAACGTTGATTCTCCTTCTCCTTTGATGCTGCCTGACCCTGCTGAGCTTTTCCAGCAACACATTTAAAATCCTCAAACTATTCCAACCCAATAAAATTTGGGACGGGGGGGGGGGGGGGGGGGGGATTGGTTTTCAGAGAGAACGTCAGGCCTGCAGATGCTGGAGATCAGGGTAGAGAGAGAGTGAGATGTTGGTCAGACTGCATCTGAGGAGCAGGAGAGTTGGCGTTTCGGGCCCTTCATCAGGTTTTTGGATGAGATTTACATAAATTTGGAACAGATTTAAAACTTGTTCCTGGGGCTATTGGGGCTTGGCATGTGGGGTGGGGTGTGGAGATACTGCCCAGCCCCTGATGACAGGGTGGCCTTTTAGCATCTGAAGTTGGCATGGAGGACACCTTCATAAGGAGCACCGAGCAAATACTTATTATTCCAAAACCAAAACCGTCTCCAATACACTTTCACGTTCTTGGTCGGAGCAATTAAGGTGGAGCAGACAAAACGCAGCTGACCAAACCATCCCGAGGGGGGGGGGGAAAAGATCCATGAAGCGGGCGCCATTTTGGAAGGATACAGTAGGCTCCTCCTCCCTTCACAGCACCATTGGTTGAAATGGCACACACTGACAGCACGGTCAAGCTAATGATAATGTAGGCAACGACCAACATTAGCAGGGACTGCAGGAAACCGGCCTGACCCACAACAAAGCCTACAGAGAGAGGGGGGAGGGGACACAAAAAAAAGGAAAGAGAAAGACATGTCAACGTTTTTGTAACCCAGGAGACCAGGATTATTCTCAGAATACCGTACGGTCCAGATTGCCCCCAACTCCCTGAAAAATAAAGATACAAAAAAAAAGGTGTTCCAATTAATCCCAACAAGTCTTTCCAGCTAATGAATAGTTTTACTAGAGATCCAGGAGACAGGGAGGACTGCAGATCAGAGTTGAGTGTGTGATGCTGGAAAAGCACAGCAGGTCAGGCAGCATCCGAGGAGCAGGAATCCTGACCAAGGGCTCTGGCCTGAAATGTCAATTTTACTAGATATCCAGCCCTGTCCCCACAGGATTGCACCCCAGCCCGATTCGGATACTGATCGATTAGTTAAATCAAGTCTTCAAAAAAGTTAAAAATCATAATGCCAGGTTATAGTCCAACAGGTTTATTTGGAAGCGCTAGCTTTCAGAGCGCTGCTCCTTCAACAGGTGGTTGTGACGACAGCTATCTGATGAAGGAGCAGCGCTCCAAAAGCTAGTGCTTCCAAATAAACCTGTTGGACTATAACCTGGCGTTAAATGTGATTTTTTTAACCTTTGTCCATCCCAGTCCGACACCAGCATTTCCAAATCAATCTTCATCGGAGGACTGGCAGATGGAGTTGAACTTGAATAAGTGTCTGATATTGCACTTTGGTAAAACAAGGGCAGGACTTATACAGTTAAACACTACCCAAGGCCCTACCTTTAAGGATGAGGGTGTCACTGGCTGGGCTCAGCATTTGTTGCCCAGAGGGCAGTTGAGAGTCAACCACATTGCTGTGGGTCTGGAGTCACATGTAGGCCAGACTAGGTAAGGATGGCAGTTTCCTTCCCCAAAGGACATTAAGTGAACAGAGAGACTTAGGGGCTCAGATACATAACTGGTGTAACAGGTAGCCAGGGTGGTTAAGAAGGGGTTTAACACGCTTGCCTTCATTGCTCAGACCTTGGAGTGTAGGAGTTGGGATGTCATGTTGACGTTGTACAGGACATTGGTGAGGCCCCTTCTGGAGTACTTTGTTACAGGGAGATTATTATTAAGATGGAGAGGGTTCAGAGGATATTTACCAGGCTGTTGCTGGGACTGGAGGGTTTGAGTTATTGGGGGGACTCTTTTCCCCTGGGAGTATTGAGGGGTGACCTTAATGGAGAATTATAAAATCTGGAGGGGTATAGATAAGGTGAATGGCAGGTGCCCTTTCCCTTGGGTGGGGGGGGCGTATTTCAAGACTAGAGGGCATAATGAATAAAATAAAAAAGGGGGAGAGAAGGAAGATTTAAAAAACAGACACGAGGGGCAACTTTTTAAAAAAAAATACAGAGTGGCTCGTGTGGAATGAACTTCCTGAGAAAGTGGTGGATGTGGGGACAAGTTACAAAAGTTTAAAACACACTTGGACAAGTTCACGGATAGAAAGGGTTTGGAGTGATCTGGCCCAGGAGCAGGCAGGTGGGACTAGTTTAGTTTGGGATTGTGATCAGTATGGACTAGATGGGCTGAAGGGTCTGTTTCCGTGCTGTATGGCTCTGCCACTAATAGTATGCAGGCGGTAACCAAGGCAGGTTTATAAACAGGACCATCTGGGAGAGCCATCACAGAGCTATTGTGGAGAGCAAGAGCATGCAAAACAGCTTGCTCTGAATCGCTATTTAAGAGGGGCTGACTCAGACAAGGAGCCAGAGAGTCGAGCAAAAACAAAGATGGAAATAAAAACAAAGTTGGCAGAAATTTGGAATCCTCCTCCTTCACTATTTCCGATTGTTAATTACAAACCTGTAAATGATTTGGAAGGTGTAAGGTACATATCATTGCTGGCTGGTCACTCTTTAAGGAAGAGGTCTTAAACTCAAAACATTCCAGTGCAGTACAGGCCCTTCAGCCCTCTATGTTGTGCCAACCTGTGGAACCAATCTGAAGCCCATCTAACCTAAACTATTTTGTTTTCATCCCTATATCTATTCAATGGCCATTTAAATGCCTTTAAAGTTGCCAAGTCTACTCCTGTTGCAGGCAGGGAATTCCACAGCCCTATTACTCTGAGTAAAACAACTATCTCTGGACATCTGTCCTATATCTATCACCCCTCAATTTAAAGCTATGTCCCCTTGTTCTAGCCATCACCATCTGAGGAAAAAAGCTCTCACTGTCCACCCTAACTAACCCTCTGATTATCTTGCATGTCTCAATTAAGTCACCTCTCAACCTCCTCTCTAATGAAAACAGCCTCAAGTCCCTCAACCTTCTCATAAGACATTCCCTCCATACCAGGCAACATCCAAGTAAATCTCCTCTGAACCCTTTCCAAAGCTTCCACACATCCTTCCTATAGTGTGACCACCAGAACTGTACACAATACTCCAAGTGCGGCCACACCAGAGTTTTGTACAGCACAGCATGATCTCATGGCTCTGAAATTCAATCCCTCTACCAATTAAAGCTCACACACTGTACGCCTTCTTTAACAACCCTGTCAACTTGGGTGGCAACTTTCAGGGATCTGTGTGCATGGACCCAGAGATCTCTCTGCTCATCTATACCACCAAGAATCTTACCATTAGTCCAGTACTCTCTATTCCAGTTGCTCCTTCCAAAGTGAATCACCTCACACTTGTCCACATGAAACTCCATTTGCCACCTCTACAGCTTAACTATGTCCCTCTGTAACCTGCAACATCCTTCAGCACTGTCCACAGCTCCACCAACATAAATTTGTGGATGACATTAATTAGCCAATCCTTCTTCGCCCTCATCCAGGTCATTTAATTAAAAAAAAAGTGACAAACTCCCTGGTACAGAGTCCCCAGGAGAGTTGTTATGGGGACAATTCTCAACCTGCATGTGCCATCTGGTGATACATCCGGGAAAGAGACTGGGACCCAGACAGACAGGATTGGCTAGTTTTTAAATCTTTGAAAGCATTTCAAAAAAGGTAGCTGTTGCGCTGGTGGGTACATACCACCCACTGACAAACCGCACCCCCCCCCCCCCCCAGGTCTCAGTGGGCAGCACAAGGAGGGTGAAGGGGTAAAATGGCCTGTCTTACCCAAGGGCTAAAAAAGCACCCAGGAATGTGCCTCTTTTCCCAGCAGGAGGTGCAGGGAAACAGTGCCTACCCAAAGGGACTTCAACCATAATATTTAGTTCCTCCCCGATTTGAAGAGGCAGTTAATAAAAAAAATTAGTGATGAAGAAAGGAACTAAGTATTTGCAGAGAGAGAGAGAGAGAGAGAGAGAGAGAGAGAGAGAGAGGGAGAGAGAGAGAGAAGCAGAACAGAGCTATTAACAGAAAAAAAAACAAAGTCACTTGTTGTCATTCAGTGCTAAAAGATCCCCCAAAAATAGATTTTTCTTGAAAATTTGCAAGATGAATAGAACATCTTAGCGTTCATGTAAATTAAAACAGGTTTTGAAATGGGCGACATCTGATCTAACAGCTTTTTAAAAAATGCACATTGAAGAGGAGTGAGAGAATATGGAGCAGTGGAAGTTACAGGGCTGCATATTCAGAGGTCATTGGTTCAAATCTCAAAGCTGGTAAAAGTTAGTTTAAAGTAAAATTGAAAAAAAGAGAGTTTAGTTGTCAAGATAAGCTCAAAACAGATCAGGCACCCCTTCCCTTTCAGATCTCGTTTTATTTAATCCATTTTTAAAATTATGGCACAGCTTTGGGACTTTGGAGCAAGGTCTGCTGCGGGTTAAAGGGGGACAAAGAAAAGTTACAGCTTTGCCCAGAGGATGGGCCTTGGTTAGTAAAGGGTTAAAATAGCTGAAAATGTGTTGCTGGAAAAGCACAGCAGATCAGACAGCATCCAAGGAGGAGAATCAATGTTTTGGGCATGAGCCCTCAGGAAGGGCTCATGCCCGAAACGTCGATTCTCCTGCTCCTTGGATGCTGCCTGACCTGCTGCGCTTTTCCAGCAACACATTTTCAGCTCTGATCTCACTTCCTCCCCCAAGGGGTTAAAATAGACAGGAATTACACCTTCTACCATTACTGAGGGGGGGGAAATAGTGTGGGAAGGAGTTGGGGTTAAACAGGGAGCAAACTGGGAGTGTCCCATGGGAACAGAAGGCTGACAAGGATGTGGGGAACTGCATGTAACTAGGAGGTGACAGACAGTCCACACTCTTCCCCCCCCCCGTCCTCTGCCTCTCCCCTTGGGGCCCTGGTAAAACAGGCATAATGAACTAATTTTCACCTTAAGGGCCATGGTCGTTTCACCTCCACTGCTCCCCCCCACCCTGGGGTGGGGGAGAAAAGATTTTTAAAAAAAGGGGACCTGAGGGGTATCTTTTTCAGACAGAGGGTGGTACGTGTATGGAATGAGCTGCCAGAGGAAGTGGTGGAGGCTGACAAATGACAACATTTAAAAGGCATCTGGATGGGGACATGAATAGGAAGGGTTGAGGGGGATATGGGCCAAATGCTGGCAAACTGGAGTAGATTAATTTCGGATATCTGATCGGCAATGACGAGTTGGACCAAAGGCTGTGTTTCTGACTCAATGATCCAAGTCGCCCAACTCCAGAACAATGCAATTTGCCCTCACTTCTCCTTGGGAAGAAAGCTCTCTCTGAATAAGGAAACACTCGAGTGTTGGGTTTGAAGTCAGACCCAGGACCTACACAGGGTCAGAGCGCTTTTGTAACCAGATGACTAACCAGCTGTTCTGAAGCACTGGTCGTCAAGGTGTTCAGTGCGGGCAAGGGCTAACTAGAGGTAAGGGGGTTAAAGGTCATAGCGCTCTCACCTTGAAAAAAAAAGTTGTTCCGTTCCCTCAGTGAGATTGAAAGAGACATTAAAAACTGGAAGATGGACATCAGATTTTGACTGGGTCTCTGTGGCAGCCAGTGCGGCCTGGGATCTCGCCAGCCCCAGACTTTTAACCTCAACATGACGGCCTGAGCCCTGCTTGGGTTGAAGTGTGGCCTGCCAATCTGACGCCACGCCAGGCAGAGAAACAGAGACTAGCCCTACACTCCAATCAGATAGACCCTTACACACTTCGGCCTGTGGTAGGGACTCTACGCCTGGGTAAGGAGGCCCCACTTGAAATCCCAACATGGCCGAAACGGTCAATTTAAAATGGACAGATGGCAGTGATTGGTCGGACAACGTATTGTGTAACAGAACCAGGGAGAGGATCTGTTGTTTGATGAATAAATAAAGGCCAATTACTTCCCGAATATAACTACACCCCCTCTGATTAGCCACTAATTGAGGTCAGAGTCAGTTTTACAGAGCAGTAAAAACAACATGTTTCAGCTTAGCTTCAGATCAAACAGTACAAAGGACACAGATACCTCCACAGTAATTCTATTGTCACACATACACAGGCTGGTTAAGGCGGCATTTAGCACGCTTGCCGTCTTTGCTCAGACCGTTGAGAACAGGAGTTGGGGACGTCATGTTGGGGAGGCCACTTCCTGAGTACTGTGCCCACTTCTGGTCACCCTGTTACAGTCAAATTCCAACTGATGCAATCGCCACCTCTATTTTCTGATTAAATGCCAAACGTAAGCCAGCACAGCACAGGAGGCGGCCATTCGGCCCACCAAACCTGCGCCATCCCACTCTAAACTAGTCCCATCTGCCTGCAAGTGGCCTCTATTCCTTGCCTGCTGCAACAACAACTTGCATTTATGCGGCAGCCTCCATTCTCACACCCCAATTCACCACTTCCTGGTCGGACTATTGCTGCCCCAATACATGGGAGGACATCCTGCATTTAAGTAGCTCCCAGCCACCTCAAGAGGTGTAGGACCGATTGAAAGTACTTGACATGTCACAGGGGCAGACAACTTTATGCACAGCAAGCTCCCATTAAACAGCGATGGATACGTTGCCCTAAAAACGATTTTGCGGACGTTAAGAGGAGAGTTCAGGACACACTGCTCCTCAAGTACAGTCCGTGACATCCTTTTCCACCCCAGTTTAAAAAAAAATCTCACCTCAGCTTTGGGTTCGGGTCAAAGCAGATGCTCAGAACGGGGACTCAAACTGACAACACCCCGACTCAGAGGCAGGTCTGTAAACTGAGTCACAACGCAGCAACTTGCAAACTACCAGAGTCCGGAGAGCTAGAGACAAGACAGACACTACTCTCAGTCCTCTTTACTTCCCGTCTCTGACGGCAGCAGCCTGTAGCTGACAGCTGTGCTGGGAAGACAAGTGAGGAATTTGACATGGTCCAACATCAAATATTTGATCTCCACTGTCATGTGGGACTTGGGGAGGAACAGCCACAGGTTACCAGAGGGTGGTTCACTGATGGTAATACACCTCCCTGCACTTTTAAAAGTAGTGAGTTGACCAAAAATGGGGCAAGACTACAGGCCTAATGAACAACAGCAGATGACACCACCTCCAGAAGGGGTGTTCACGTTATTACACTATAGTGTTAATTGTGCCTAAAAGTGACATCAAAAGCCGGTTATATCACACCTGCCTCCAACATGGCTTCTTGCAGGATTAATTCCCTCACCCCCCCAGATTGGGCCACATCAGACTGTGGGAAGCCACTACAACATTAACCCTTTCAGAACTTGACCTTGCACAACACCTGTGCAAGTGGCCCCAGCGGGCAACACAACAATACTATGGCTTTAAAGAGCTGTATTGTGTCCTGGGCTTTTTGCTGAAGAGTGTTGTAAGACAGAATAGCTGAGCTGCCTATTGAAATAAACAAGTTGGAGGCACCTTGGGTTTTTTTTTAAATTTGTTTTTAAAAAGTTGGAACAGTAGAAGCAGCCTGACTGGGTGGGAACAAGCTCCCACAGGATTTTGAGTTGGAGTCTCTCAGTTGCAATTGTTGCTGGGGTCTGGAAGCTACAGTACATCGCTCCCTGCTATACTAAGTGTGTTGTTGATGTTTTTCCTCCTGGATTGGAGAACTGCATGGGAGACAAATCTATTTTAACTGAATTTGCCTTTGCCAAGGGTGCGTTAACGGGATGTTACTTTTTAGTAAAAAGTTGCAGTTCAGTAGTTAAATAATCTATTACTCTGTTAAGCTTTCCAATAGTTAAGGCTATTCCAATTCTTTTTCTTGTATTTTAACTCTCACGTCTGAATAAAGTGAGTTTTGCCTCAAGCCTGGTAGTTTGACCAACCAAATTGCATCTGGAATACAATGCCTTGCCTTTAAGAAAAAAGGTGAGGGCCTAGGCTAAATATTTTTTGAGGGGGTTTGGTTCAGGCCATAACAGGAAGGAAGAAAGATTAGCCAAACGAAGGAGTTTCACAACCATATCAACTACACAAAAACCACATCCCCCGACCGATAACAGCCCAACTCTCAACACAACTACAGGTCAGTGCACGGCTCAAGGAGGGCAATGCTAGCACCTCATGGGCAGGAGGCTTGGACACTACCCATGTCGGATGATGTGCCGATGTGGATCAAGGGGCTGCTGCTAAATGAAGGTTCCCCACCACCTTCACCTCTATAAGAGGATAGAAGTGACCCAAGGATGAAGGTTGGGGTAGGTTGGGTGGGGCAGGGTGGAAATTCAGTCTGTATTTTGCTTTAAAAATTCAACATTTAAACAAACCATGAACTGGCCTTTAATACAGTACAGCTGTGCACCAGCCAGCTACAAAGCCTCCTCACTGACAGCGGTGATTACATGTCGAAACACTTAAAAATGGCTCTAAAAGCACTTTAGAAACATTACATTGAGAAGCACATAAAAGTCTGTATCTTCAGATACCTGGGGAAAGATGGATCATCGAATCCTGACAGTGGGGAACAGCCTTTGGCCCCTCGAGTTACACCGACCCCCTGAACAGTATCCAATCCTGTAGCCCTGCACTTCCTCACAGCTAATCTACCCCAACCTGCACATCCCTGGATAACTGGAGGAAATGGATGCACCAAGAGGAATCCCATGCAGGATCAAACGCGAGTCCCTAGCACTAACCACAGCCACTGTGCCACCCCTATTCAGTTGGGGGGGGGGGGGGGGGGGGGGGGGGGGGGGGAGAAGAGGAGGGTCATTGTGCTATTTTGTTACATGCCCAGTCAGAGTGAAGCTCAGTTTCATCGCCGTTTGGAGGAGTTCAGTTTCAACATTCAAGTGATCCCCAGCTCCCTCTTGCACCTCCCAGAATTCCAAACCCTTGGCTCAGAGCACAAGTCATAGAAATGTACAGCAAGGAATCAGACCCTTCGGTCCAACCCGGCCAGATATCCCAACCCAATCTAGTCCCACCTGCCAGCACCTGGCCATATCCCTCCAAACCCTTCCTATTCATATATCCATCCAAATGCCTCTTAAATGTTGCAATTGTACCAGCCTCCACCACATCCTCTGGCAGCTCATTCCATACACGTACCACCCTCTGCGTGAAAAAGTTGCCCCGTAGGTCCCTTTTATATCTTTCCCCTCTCACCCTAAACCTATGCCCTCTAGTTCTGGACTCCCTGACCCCAGGGAAAAGACTTAGTCTATTGATCCTATCCATGCCCCTAAATTTTGTAAACCTCTAAAGGTCACCCCTCAGCTTCTGACACTCCAGGGAAAACAGCCCCAACCTCTCCCTGAAGCTCAACCAACCCTGGCAACATCACTGGCAGATCATCAGTTTCAAAAACACTTGTGTTTGCAGGAAGAGTGTGAAGCAGTGGACACAATGTGGACAGGTCTGAACAAATAATAATCTCCTCCTCACCAAGACTCATCTCAACACCCTTCATTGAAGGCAGACAGAGACACACAGGAAAAAACTACAATGCAAGCAACTTATACACACTAAACTGAGCTCTAGAACAGCACAGAATCCAAAAACTAGACAAGGGGTGAGTGGGAGAATGGCTATCAGCTCTCTTCTAGCACCTCTACCTTCCCCAGGCTGGGGAGAGGGTTGAACTGCCCTTACCTTCTACAGGATGTGCCACTACACTGAACTGGGAAATGCATGTGGACATCACCACATTCCAGGGGCAATTCGGGATGGACAATAAATGCTGGCTGTGTCCCTTTAGGTGGAAGTAGTTGTGTGGGGGGGGGGGGGGGGGGGAAATGGAAGGTGCTGTCTGAGGATCTTTGGTGAGTTTTTGCAGTGCACCTAGTAGACTGCACACACCGAGCATTAGTGGATGTGGCGCCAATCAAGTGGTTAGCTTTGTCCTGGGATGATGCCCAGTTTAAAGGAGTGATTGACAGTTAATTAAGAGGGTAAAAAGTTGGCAATTAAATTTCACATGGGAAAATGCAAAGTTGTTCATTTTGAAAGGGAGAGGATTATTTAAATGGAGACAAAAGGTTGTATAAGCAACAGGTTAGTGACCTCTAATCATTATGTGTCATGTTTTGTGTTTTTTTACCTACCACCGTAATTGTGCTCTAAAATCAACTTCCTTATTACTAAGCCAAACTTAGTCCCCCTCTTGGGACTTGTAAACGAAACACAAAGCTAGGCACACAGGTACAGCAGGGAATCAGGAAGGGTCACAGAATGTTGGCCCTTATGCCAAAGGGGGTTGGAGTATCAGAGCAGGGAGGTCTTCCTGTACAAGGTGCTGGGGAGACCACATCTGGAGGACTGCAAGCAGTTCCTTATTTAAGGAAAGATATTATTTCATTGGAGGCGGTTTAGAGAAGGATGATCCCTCAGGACGGAGGGATTGCCTTTCGAGCAAAGGCTGAACAGTTTGGGACTCAGCTCCCTGGGGTTTAGAGGAACAAGAGGACAATCGCATTGAAACAAAGAGGCTTGGCAGGGTCAATGCTGAGGTGTTGTATCCCCTCACAGGAGGGGTCTAGGACCAGGGGGGCACACAGTCTCAAAGCAGGGGAGGGCTGATTTGAGACTGAGATAAGGAGGTATTTCTGCTGGGTTATTGGACCTGGTCACAGAATGCTGTGGGGTGGAGGAACGGTGGGTTGGCGAAGAGGCAGAGTCCTCGTGTATATTTAAGGCTGAAAGAGGGATTCTTGATCAGTCGGGGAATCAAGGGTTATGGGGCAAGGGCAGGAAAATGGAGTGTGGGGATCAGCCATGGTCCGACTGAATGGTAGAGCAGGCTCGAGGAGCCGAATGGCCTCCACCTGTTCCTATTTCTTAGGGTCTTCACTTCTCCTGTGTCGTTGGGCCTATGCTCACCCAGGCAAGCGGAGAGTCTTGTGCCAGTGACTTTGGGGAGTCAGCCCCCGAACAGACGAAAACCCCTTCCCTCAACAGCTTCTCGACTGCCAGCTTTTGCTCGAGGGGTCGCGCTTTTGGGACGAGTCAAGGTTATGGGTTCAAGTCCCACTCCACAGATAGGAACTGGAATCAAGGTAGGTACAACCCATTCAATACAGAGGGAGCACCTCAGAAATATTCGCGCATTTTGACCCCTGCACGGCGATGGCTAACATGACTAACTTATCTTGAAATTAACTTACAATTCACGTACAAAGACACTTTGGCAAAAAAAAAAACAAACATTCACCTTCCCCTTCCCAAAGTTCTCCAAGTTATTTTTTTAAAAAAAAGCCATCCTTTCACAGATAGGGCTGGGAATTGCAGGGCCAGGCTGGTATTCGATGCTCTTGAAGCGAGTGGCTACTTCAGAAGGCAGCTAAAAAAATCAACACCAAGGCTGTGGGTCTGGAGTCACATGTAGGCCATGTTAACATTTCAAACCCCAAACTGGAGGCCAATCCATCCAGGACATGAGGAAAGGCTCTGAACAAGCTGCACTGGATCCAAACCATTAATTACAATTTCTCTCCCAAGATGCTGCCAGACCAGTTGAGCTTTTCCAGCCATTTCTGTTTTAAGTTTAGTTTAGATTCCCTACAGTATGGAAACAGGCCCTTCGGCCCAACAAATCCACACTGACCCTCTGAAGAGTAACCCACCCAGTCCCATTTCCCTCTGACTCTAACACGATGGGCAATTTAGCACAGCCAGTTCACCTGACCTGCACTTTGTCAGATTTACAGCATCTGCAGTTGCTTCGGTTTACAATATTGACTGAAGACAGGGCTCTTCCAGGCCTGATTATCTTGCTTTCAACAGCATCTTTTATCTTTCCTAAAAAGAGTCTCCTCTGGTCAGTAAACCTCCCACCACGGACGTAGTTTGGCCTCATCCCCTCTGTCAAAAATCAAAATGATTTTACCCATCAAAGCTCTTCTTGGATTTCTGTCCCGCAAGAATCAAATCAGAGTCCGACAGCACAGAAACAGACCCTTCGGTCCAACTCGTCCATACCGACCTAAATCAATCTAGTCCCACCTGCCAGCACCCGCCCCATATCCCTCCAAACCCCTTCCTATTCATATACCCATCCAGATGCCTTTTAAATGCTGTAATTGTACCAGCCTCCACCGCTTCCTCCGGCAGCTCATTCCATACATACACCATCCCGAGAAAAAGTTGCTCCACAGGTCCCTTTTATATTCTTTCCCCTCTCACCCTAAACCTTTAGTTCTGGACACTCCCACTCCAGGGAAAAGTTCTTGTCTATTCACCCTATCCATGTCCCCCATGATTTTATAGACTCTTAAAAAAAAAAAGGTCACCCCCGATGCTCCAGGGAAAACAGCCCGTCTATTCAACTTCTCCCTGTTGCTCAAAACCTCCAAATCGTTGTAAATCTTTTCTGAAGCCTTTCAAGTTTCACAACATCCTTCCTATAGGAGGGAGACCAGAACTGAACACAACGTTCCAAAAAGTGGTCCTGTACAGCCGCAACATGACCTCCCAACTCCTATACTCAATGTACTGACTAGTAACTGACCAAGTGACTTTGGAGAACAAACACTAGCTTTACCAATCATCCCTGGTACCATTGCGTGCTCTGCATTTGAACAGGGACAGCTAGACAGCAAACAAGGCAGCTTTGTACTAGAGAGACAGTGAGCACGAGAGAGACAGAGAGAAGGAGGAAGTAGAAGGAAAGTGTTTCTTTGACCCCCCTGCAGCCTTGACAAAACAGAAACTGTGCTCTACGCGAACACACACGCACTAAGAATACTCCCCCATTGCAGTCAGTCAGTCAGGATCGGGTGGTATTTGAAACAGTTAAAATATCCAACTTTTCCCCTGAACTGGTGCCAAACATCAGAGAGAGAACGTGCATGGCCAGGGATAAGGATGGAAACCAGGACAAAAAAAAAAGCAAAGAGGAGACGAAAAGAGTCAGTGCAAAACCAGAGTGGACCCTCATTGCCCATCACCCATGTGGTTTACTGTTTTAAAAGGGCAGTTAAGAGTCAGCCACGTTGCTGTGGGTCTGGAGTCACATGTAGGCCAGACCAGTCAGTCAAGGACGGCAGATTGGGCTGTTTTCCCTGGAGTGTTGGAGGCTGAGGGGTAACCTTATAGAGGTTTACAAAATTATGAGGGGCATGGACAGGATTAATAGACAAGGCCTATTAATAGATGATGGAGCATCTGCAACTTTCTGAAGTCCAAAAGATCCACCCAAGCTCGGAGGGGACCCTCATTTCTCATCTCAGCCGGAGATGATGGGCCCTCTTATCCTAACACTGTTGCCACTTTCTCCCCCACACCCATTGGCCTAACAATACCCACTCCAGACATGGGAGAGTCTGGAGACTGGACATGTAGGCCATAGAACCATAGGGGAAGCAAGTTACCCATGATTGAGAGAAAGGGAAGCAGACATTTAGGAATAATGGGTGGTAGGAGGGGGGTAACCCCGCAGGAAGGTGAAGGTAACCAGGCACTACCACTTGGAAGTTCTCAGATACAAACACATCATAGCTCACCACACTGCAAACAGACAGGATAACATCCTTTAGTTCGAGATGTACAGCATGGAATCAGACCCCTTGGTCCAACTCGCCCATGCCGACCAGATATCCAAAATTAATCTAGTCCCATTGGGCCCACATCCCCCCAAACCCTTCCTATTCATATACCCATCCAGATGCCTTTTAAATGTTGCAATTGTACCAGCCTCCATCACTTCCTCTGGCAGCTCATTCCATACACGTACCACCCTCTGCGTGAAAAAGTTGCCACTTAGATCTCTTTTATATCTTTCCCCTCTCACCCTAAACCTATGCCCTCTAGTTCTGGACTCCCCGACCCCAGGGAAAAGACTTTGTCTATTTACCCTATCCATTCCCCTCATGATTTTATAAACCTCTAAGGTCACCCCTTAGCCTCCGACGCTCCAGGGAAAACAGACCCAGCCTGTTCAGCCTCTCCCTGTAGCTCCATCCCTCCAACCCTGGCAACATCCTTGGAAACCTTTTCTGAACCCTTTCAAGTTTCACATCAAAAGTATGGAACGAGCTGCCAGGGGATGTGGTGGAGGCTGGTACAATTACAACATTTAAGAGGCATTTGGATGGGTATATGAGTAGGAAGGGTGTGGAGGGATATGGGCCAGGTGCTGGCAGGTGGGACGAGATTGGGATATCTGGTCGGCATGGACAGGTTGGACCGAAGGGTCTGTTTCCATGCTGTACACCATTATGACTCGGAGTCTATCCTTCCTATAGCAGGGAGACCAGAATCAAAATCAATATTCCAAAAGTGGCCTAACCAATGTCCTATGCAGTCACAACATGACTTCCCAACTCCTGTACTCAGTACTTGGACTACTAAAAGAAAGCATAACCAAACACTACCTTCACTATCCTATCTACCTGCGATTCTGCTTTCAAGGAACCATGCACCTGCGCTCCAAGGTCTCTTTGCTCTGGTTAAAGAAGTATCGATATTATTGAACTGGAGGGGGTTCAGAAAAGATTTATGCTGCTGCTGTTGGGAATGGAGTTATTTTAAAAAAAACAGAGTGGAACTTTGTTCACTGGAGCTGAGGGGTGACGTGAAAAGTTTATGAAATCGGAGGGGCATGGATAGGGTGAATAGTAAGGCCCCCTCTCCCCTCTATTCATGTTTCACATGTGGAATGAACTTCCTGAGGAAGTGGTGGATGCAAGTTCGGTTAGGACATTTAGAGTCAGATTTACAGCATGGAAACAGACCCTTCGGTCCAACTTGGACATGCCGAGCAGATTATCCCAACCCAATCAGTCCCATCTGCCAGCACCCAACCCATATCCCTCCAAACCTTTCTTATTCATGTACCCATCCAGGTGCCTTTTAAAGTGTTGTTAAAAGACATTTTGATAAGTACATTAATAAGAAAGGTTTGGAGGGATATGGGCCAGGAGGCAGCTGGGACTAATTTAGTGTGGCAACTCAATTGGATTGACTGGGTCCAGCAGCTTGTCTCCATGCTGGATGACTCCAAGTGGACAAACGCAAGCTCAGTGAGATTAGCAAACGATACAGTGTGCCTTTATTTAGCACATGGTTTTGAAACACACTTGAAAACAAAAAAAAAGTCACAGGATAGGAGCAAGAGAAAAAGAAATTGCTCATGTGAATTATTTTTTTAAAATAAATGATAATTCACAGGAGCAATACCAAGTCATATTTATAAAATATTACAAGTGAAGCAAAGCACTTGATGCTGCCTGACCTGCTGAGCACTTCAAGAGAGACTGAACTCTCACTGTAGGTACCTCTTCCATGTCTGTGTGGGGTAATCTACTCCCACAGTCACAAAGATGTATAGGTTAGGTGAATTGGCCATGGGAAATTACCCTTAGTGTTAAGGGACATGCAGGTTAGGTGCATTAGTCAAGGGTAAATGTAGAGTAATAAGATTGGGCAATGAATCTGGGGTGGGTTACTCTTCAGAGGGTCAGTGTTGATGTTTTGGGCTGAATGGTCTGTTTCCACACTTTAGGGATTCTATGATTCTTTAGAGCAAGGCCCTAGCACCTTACTCAAAGCAGATTTTTTTTCAAGGAGCTTATACACACACACAGAGACACATCAGGCCCTGACGACAGACAGTTAACTCGACGATGAAGGTTACATATGAGGCAAGTGAGACACTACACAGGTTCTAATGAAGGGGAGAGGTTACCGGAACAGTTAGAAAAACTGCAGTTTAAGTTCAGGAAAGGTCACAGGGCTCAAAACATCAACTGTTCCCTTCCCACTGCAGCCAAGTTTCTCCAGCAATTTCAGTTCATGTTGCAAAAGAAAAACTAAACATCCCCTCCAATAAAAGTGAGGGAAGAGGGTGCTCTCTCCAACGGTGCACAAACCTGCTAAAGCAGGCAGGGCAATTTAACATGAGGCACCTCTGACAGGGGGTCAAGCTCTAGCCCTGGACTGCTTCCCCCAGAACTCCAGGTGGACATTCAATGCAGCAAAAGGAGGTGAGGGAAAGGTCACCAGGATACAACGTTGCAGCTGCCATTAAAATACATTTTAAAAACACACACACAAAAACGCCGCAGTTGAAGAAAGGGGCAGCTTTTAAAATGCAGCTCCCGATATTTAGTGCAAAATAAAAGTGAGTCGATGTTTTCTAGAAAGACATCATTGCAGGAGGAATACAGATGGGAATTGGTATAGAGCGAGAGAGAGAGAGAGAGAGAGAGAGAGAGGAGGGAAGGGGGGAGGAGAGAGGAGGGAAGGGGGGAGGAGAGAGGAGGGAAGGAGAGAGGAGGGATGAACGTGAAGAGGCAGCATTTACCCACTCGCATGAAGATCACGATGCTGAACATGGAGAGCACCGTGGGCACCACCACCCCGAAGAAAGTGGACAGCTTCCTGGAGTCATCGGGCTGGGACGCGGTGCTGGAGACGGCGACCTCGTCTTCCTGCGGGGCCCCGGCGAATCCACCGGCCACGTTATAGAGCCGGTAGTTGAGAAGGGGAGAGGTCTCACTGGACATGCTGAGAGGCAGGGGGGGGAAAAGACAGGAAAAAAGGATGGGGGGGAAAAATCCCCACTCACTCTCTGCCCAGAAACTGTAACAAAGCGGCTTCAGCGCGTGTCCATTTCAAAGGAACCGCAAATGGATACAATGCAATCAGCTGACTCGGTGTATCAAAACCACAATCGATCCCTCTCCCTTCCCAACCTCCAGCCAAACCTGCCAATTTAAGGATGTCAGCCCATGTGATGCCCCTCTCGCTGCGATTGGTCCCTTTCATCCGCTTAAATCCCCATCTCAAGCGTTCATTTGCTCATTCCCCCACTGGGACCACGCCCTTGTCCCCTCCTCTTCCTCACCACCTGAGAGTCCGGCCTCATCTTCATTTCTCCCCCCCCCCCCGTCTCCTTTTTTTCTTCCCTCCCCTTGCTTCCTACCCTTCTCCCCTCGGTCGGAGTCTCCCGGCCTCAGTGTGGGCCCCTTCTGGACCCAACAGGGCGCCGTCAGGGGTGACTTGGAAACTTTCCACTGCTACCATGAAAGCTCATTCCAATTCCTACTTTCAGGGTGAGGACTATTGGTCCATCACACCTTCTGCTGACCCCTCCCCTCAACAGAATTTACTTGTACCCACTGTTTAATCTTCTTGGAGGTCCTCTGTTTAGACACTCACTTGCATCACCATAGTCAGTAAGACATAGGAGCAGAAATTAGGCCATTCAGCCCATTGAGTCTGTTCCACCATTCAATCATAGCTAAGTTTCTTAACCCCCATTCTCCTGCTTTCTACTCGTAACCTTTGACCCCCCCTTGACAACCAAGAACCTATCAATCTTAGTCTTAAATACACTCAATGTCCTGGCCTCCAAAGCCTTTATGGCAATGAATTCCACAGATTCTCCACTCTCCAGCTGAAGAAGTTTCTCCTCATCTCCATTCTAAAGGAGAATCTTTATTCGAAGGCTGTGCCCTTCAATCTTCATCTCCTGCTATTGGAAACATGTTCCCAACATCCAGGCTGTCCAGGACATTAAGTATTTTGTAAGTTTCAATCAGACTCCAATCTCCCTCCCCCCCACCCTATCCTTCTAAACTCCAACAAGTATAGACCCAAAGACCTGAAACATTCCTTATATATTAAGCCTTTCGTTCCTGGGAAAATTCTTGTAATCTCCTCCGGACCTGCTCCAGGACCAGGACATCCCGA
This sequence comes from Chiloscyllium punctatum, assembly GCF_047496795.1. NCBI lineage: Eukaryota > Metazoa > Chordata > Chondrichthyes > Orectolobiformes > Hemiscylliidae > Chiloscyllium > Chiloscyllium punctatum. Next base: position 417,823 of record NC_092759.1, read on the forward strand.
GGTATGGAGACCAAAATTGCTCACAATACTCTCAACATGGTCTGACAAGAGCCTTATAAAGCCTCAGAAGTACCTCCCTGCTTTTACATTCAAGTCCTCTCAAAATAAATGCCAACATTGTATTTGCTTTCCTAAATACTGACTCAACCTGCAAGTTTACCTTAAGAGAATCCTGGACTAGAGCTCCCAAGTCTCTTTGCACTTCAGATTTCTGAATTTTCTCCCTATTTAGAAAATAGTCTATTCTTCCTACCAAAGTGCATGTCCTCACACTTTCCCACATTGTATTTCATCTGTCACTTCTTTGCCCACTCTCCTAACCTGTCTAAATCCTTCTGCAGCCTCCCTGCCTCCTCAATACTACCTGCCCCTCCACCTACCTCTGTATCATCTGCAAACTTGGCCAGTACACCCTGTGTTCCTTCATCTAGATCGTTAATGTATAAAGTGAAAAGTTGTGGTCCCAACACAGACCCTTGTGGAACACCACTTGTCACCAGCTGCCATCCTGAGAAGGACCCCTCTGCTTTTTGCCAGACAGCCAGGCTACTAACCCTGCTAGCAACTCGCCTCTAATAACATGGGCCCTGATCTTACTCAGCAGACCCCCATACGGCAACTTGTCAAAGGCCAAGTAGATAACATCCATTGGTTCTCCTTGGTCTAACCTGCTTGTTAACCTCCTGAAAGCATTCTAACAGATTATGGAAGATGGGGAGTACTGCAATCAGGCGACTGGCATCTCCTCCCCCACTCACCCATTGTACTCTATGCTACTCTCTCCCCACCCCCACCCTCCTCTAGCTTATCTCTCCATGCTTCAGGCTCACTGCCTTTATTCCTGATGAAGGGCTTTTGCCCGAAACGTTGATTTCGCTGCTCGTTGGATGCTGCCTGAACTGCTGTGCTCTTCCAGCACCACTAATCCAGTATTTGATTTTCAGCATCTGCAGTCATTGTTTTTACCTATGTGGGCTGAATGGCCTCCTGCCGTGACATAAATGTTGATGAGTCTCTCATTCCCACAACCATTCTCCTGAATCGTGTCTGCTCTGTCTCCGTGTCTTCTCAAAGTGTGGTGTCCAGGCATTAATCCCTGTCCAGGCCTTGATATAAGGTCCCTGGTGAGGTTGGGAGGAGAGGCAACCAGTACACAATTCTATCTCCCTTTGGGCAAACATGCAGTGATTGAAAGTTAATAGTGCTTGCTTCCTGAGACGAGACACTTATTTGTGCCAAACGGGGGAATGTCCCTTTCACAGCCAGTGAAGTGCATTTGAAGTGTTTCCCATCTTTTAAAAGAGGCACACAATTTGTACAAAGTAAGCTCCCATCAACGGGAAATTGAGAATGATCTGATAATAATTTGTTTTCAGAGATGTTGATCAGCCTCTGGAGAACAAGGAGATATTCCTCCACTCCTCCATCACTGCCCCACCTTGCATTTGATTTTTTTAAAAATTAGCATTGTCACATGTACTGAGATACAGTGGGAAGTATTGTTTTGTGTGTGAGAGACAATATTGTAGCTTTAAGAAGTTATTTTGTCCTAGTTTCTTTCAAAAAGAGATTAGGGGTCAAGTACTAAGCAGTCTATGAGAAGATAAACAACGTGTGAAGCCTTGAGTTTTTTTTATTAAAAGTTAGAACAATAGAAGCAGCCTGACTGGGTGGGCTCAAGTGCTCTCAGGTGCAGGATTTTTAGATTTAGCTTTCAGCAACAGTTGCTGTTGGGGGCTTTAAGAAGTGGAAACTATTTTCCCTTGTTTTGATTATAACCTAAAGCTGGAGACTCTCTTGGTAGGCTGCTGGATTACAGGTGAAACAAAACCTGTTTTCAAATTTGCCTTTTTACCAAAGGATGTATTCCAATATATACATAGGAACAATTAATTAGTAATAGTTACTAAATGTGTTATTCTGTTAAGTTTTCCAATAATTTCTCTTTCTTTTGTTGTATTTTAACTATAGTGCTTGAATAAATTGTGTTTTACTTAACATTGTGTAGTTTAACTAGTCGAATTGCATCTAAAGCACAGCACCTCACATTTACCTGTAAAATAAGAAAAAAAGTTACAGTCTAGGTTACTTTCTTAATATATTTTGAGGGAATCTGGTCTGGTCCATAACAAATGCTATCCAGACGAATCCCACCTTATATAAACACATCAGGGTAAAACAGAATGCAGCATATACTGTTACAGCTACAGAGAAGGTGCAGAGAAAGATCAACTCTTATAGATGAGAGGTCCATTTAGAAATCTGATAACAGCGGGGAAGAAGCTTTTCTTGAATCTGTTGGTATGTGTTTTCAATCTTTTGTATCTTCTGTCTGATGGAAGAGATTATAACCAGGTCGGGAGGGGTCATTGATTATAGTGGCTGCTATCCTGAGGCAGCAGGAAGCGTAGATGAAATCAATGGATGGGAGGCTGGTTTGAGTGATGGACTGGGCTGTGGTCACAACTCTTTGCAGTTTCTTGTGGTCCTGGGTCAGTTGCTGTACCAAGCCATGATACATCCAGATTGGATGCTTTCTGCGCTGCACCTATAAAGAAATGGTATGAGTCATTGTGGACATGTTGAATTTCCTTAGCCTTCTGAGTCCTTGGAAGCATTAGCCATTGGATTATTTTCCTTCGCTGACAGGGTCACAGGACATCTCATCTGAAGGACAGTACCTCTGACTTGGCTGCTATCTCCTGTTTTAAACTGCTGCTGATATGGAATCTGAAACCAAAACCACTCACTGATGGAGGTGCACTGAGATCTCAGAAAGTTACAAAAGAGTTAGAAATTACAAAAAAGATCTTGGTCAATTTGGGTCAACGGGCTGAGGCGTGGCAGATGGTGTTTAATTTGGATAAATGCGAGTTATTGCATTTTGGTCAAACACACAGCGGGACATATACAGTTGAGGGGTGACCTTATAGAGGTTTATTAAAATCACAAGGGGCAAAGATAAGGTGAACAATAGCAGTCTTTACCCTAAGGTGGGTGAGTTCAAAACTAAGGGGCATATTTTTAAGATGAGAGGAGACAGATTTAAAACGGACAAGAGGAACAACTATTTTGCACAGAGGGTGGTTCGTGTGTGGAGTGAACTGCCAGAGGAAGTGGTGGATGCAGGTATAGTTACAACATTTAAAAGACATTTGGATAAGTGCAGGAATAGGAAAGGTTTGGAGGGATGTGAGCCAGGGGCAAGGTAGGTGGGGCCAGTTTACTTTAGGGTTATGGTCGGCACGGATTAGTTGGACTGATTTCGGTGCAATCCGACTCTATGACACACCTTTCGAAACACCCTGCTAGATGTCAAAGTCTAACACTTTGAAAGCAGACACACCCTGGGGGCCAGAGTTTAATTGCTGCACGATGACGAAAATGTGGAGATCTCTTCTAAAGCAGCTGTTCAGCGAACTGAACTAGGTCCTGCTATCTTCCTCCTTCAGTTGGGTGGGGAAGTCAGCGCGAACAGCAATGCATTCTTGAAGCTCAAGTACTCCAAACGGAAAGGAAGAAATGTACAGCATAGAAACAGACACTTCCGTCCAACTTGTCCATGCCAACTCGATAATCTGCTGAGAACCCTATCACATTGCCGTCTTCTCTTAGTCGGTCCGAACGGCCTGTTTCTGGCCTCCTCTACTTGGGTATACTTGACAATAAAACCCAACTCTAATTCTTTTTAATCACACAGTCACAGCCAAGGCACTCTGATAAACAGATTTAATCAGCAAAGTTTGTTAGGGCAGGTATACAGAAACACATTCACATTTATTTCTGATTTTAAAAAAAAACTCTTTGCCTAGCTTCAATGAATCTAATTCCAAGTTCCTTTCATGATATGACATTGTGGTTGAAAAGAAAATGCATGTTAAAACATGCCAGTACGTCTAAAGGCTAATTCGGTGCACAAACGGAAAGCATACCTACGGGAAGATAATGGGCTCTTGACAGCTATGTTCACTTCAAATAAAAACAGAGTTGTGAAATAAAATAAACTACTGTGCAAACACCTGTCTCAACTTAACACTCTCCAACCATTAACAGGGTTGCAGCTAAGTACAGCAGGCGCAGGAAATTCAAAACAAAAACACAATCGATTACTCAGCACACCAGGATAACGAGAGTTAGCGTTTTAGGTTAGTGATCTTTCAGAGATGCAGTGAGGCCCACTGAGCGTTCAGAGAATTTGAAACACGCATTGTCACTCAATCAACCTTCTTTAAAAAAGCACTGACTCCCTTACTGTACATAGGTCCCTTGGAGCTGTTGGCACATGGTTATTGCCCGACTATGAGCCCAGATCATAAATGACCCTATTAATCTTGACCGTATTGGGATTGTGTGGGTGTGTGTGTTAGAAACACTGATGTGCATTCCCTTTCTCCTGAAGGGCAGCACAGTCAGGAACAGGAGAAAGCTCCTTCATACTGGAGCAGAGGGGCAGGATTTGTGTCCCCAGTTCACGATTCATCAGAATAGGTTCACTAGTCAGCTATGTGGACTACATCCACGCAGAAGGTGAGTTCTGTAACATCTCAGCTTTCTGATAAATCTCTCCAGCTACGGGAACCCCAGTAGATTGTCAATAAACAAATTACAGACGGTGAACATTGAATCGATATATGGAAAGGAAACTAGAATGAAAGAAAGCTTGGCCAATAACTACTGTTGGTAATTTAAAATAAAATTCACTCACGCAACGAGAGCATCACTAGCTGGGCCCAGCAGTTATTGCCCCAGAGGGCAGTTTGAGTCAACCACATTGGATGTGGGTCTGGAGTCACATGTAAGGCCAGATCCCTTCCCTAAAGGGTATTAGTGAACCAGATGGGCTTTCCTGACAACTGTCATTGTTAGACTCTTAATTCCAGATTTTTCTTAAATTGAATTCAAATTGCACCATCTGCCATGGGCAGGGTTCGAACCTGGGTCCCCAGAACATGACCTGGATCTCTGGATTAACAGTCCAGCGATAATACCACTAAGCTGTTGCCTTCACCCAGAACACCCTCTCTCCCTCATCACCCCCTCCCTGCCTGCAACACCCCCTCCATCCCTACCCCCAATCCCCCACACTCCCTCCCACCACATCCCCTATTCGCACTTCCCCTCCCTCCCACGACATCCCCATCTGCACTTCCCCCCTCCCTTCCCACCACATCCCCATCTGCACTTCCCCCCTCCCTTGCCCCCACTTCTCCTTCCTCCTACATCCCCGATCTGCACTTCTCCCCTCCCCCCACTTCTCCTCCCTCCCTCCCCTCCACTTCTCCTCCCTCCCTCCCCTCCACTTCTCCTCCCTCCCCCCAAACTTCTCCTTCCTCCCGCCCCACCCACTTCTCCTCCCTCCCCCCAAACTTCTCCTTCCTCCCTCCCCCCACTTTGCCTCCCTCCCTCCCCCCCACTTCGCCTCCCTCCCTCCCCCCCACTTCTCCCTCCCTCCCTTCCTTCCCCCAACTTCCCTTCCCTCCCTTCCTTCCCCCACTTCCCCTCCCTCCCTTCCTTCCCCCACTTCCCCTCCCTTCCACACACCCTCCACTTCCCCTCCCTCCACCCAGTCCCACTTTCCCCCCTTCTCCTCTCTAACCCCCAACCCCCCCATCCCCCTCCCTCAACTCCTCCCCAGAAAGCCCATCTACTTCAGGGAAGTGAAATCTGCCATCCTTACCCAGTCTTGCCTACATGTGACTCCAGACCTACAGCCCATGTGGTTGACTCTCAGTTGCCCTCTATGCAGCAACACCCATATTCACTGAACATGTAAACTAAAGAAAAAGTTAAAATTGCCCCTGCGTCTTTTTAGATTAGATTACTTACAGTGTGGAAACAGGCCCTTCGGCCCAACAAATCCACACCGCCCCACCGAAGCGCAACCCACCCATACCCCTACATTTACCCCTTAAATAACACTACGGGCAATTTAGCATGGCTAATTCACCTATCCTGCACATTTTTGGACTGTAGGAGGAAACCGGAGCACCCGGAGGAAACCCACGCAGACACGGGGAGAACGTGCAAACTCCACACAGTCAGTCGCCTGAGGCAGGAATTGAACCCGCGTCTCTGGCGCTGTGAGGCAGCAGTGCTAACCACTGTGCCACCGTGCCGCCCTATTTGGTTCCTGACACAGTTCAGAGTTTAAAACTAAAATAAACACTGTCTAAGTAAAAGCACAGTCTGGCTGGAGCTGAAGGAAAAACTGGAAATGCTAAAATCAGAAACAGATATGGAAACTGCTGGAAAAGCTCAGCGGGTCTGGCAGCATCTGAAGAGAGACACCAGAGTTAACGTTCTGGCTCGAGTTCTGAGGAAGGGTCACTGGATCCTGAAATGTTAACTCCGATTTCTCTCCACAGATGCTGCCAGACCCACTGAGCTTTCCGGCAATTCCTGCTTTTTTTTGTTCCTGAAAGAAACTGAAATACTTTGTGTCTTCAACTCCCTCAAAGTTTTAAGGATTAATTTTGTGGAAGGGGCAATTCTGCCTCCTCAGCCTCATAGCTTCATACGATACAGGGGAGTGGGGAGAAAGATGGCAGACTCAAGGCTCAGCTGAAACCTCAACCGTTCCTGAACGCGGCATCGTAAGGTCATGCTGTGTCTACAATAAAATCCCTTACTTTCAACCATGCTTGAAAGGGACAGTTTCCAGATGATGATGTCACATCCATTGCCTGCACCAAGACAAATCTGCGCAAAATGGCAATGTATTGACACAGCTGAAAATGTGTTGCTGGAAAAGCGCAGCAGGTCAGGCAGCATCCAAGGAACAGGAGAATTGACGTTTCGGGCATAAGCCCTTCTTCAGGAATGCCCGAAACGTCGATTCTCCTGTTCCTTGGATGCTGCCTGACCTGCTGCACTTTTCCAGCAACACACTTTTCAGCTCTGATACTCCAGCATCTGCAGTCCTCACTTTCTCCAATGTATTGACACAGCTTGCTCTCTGTCCAATAATGATCTCCTTCATAAAAAAACCGAAAAGAACAGTCGATGCTGGAGATCAGAAACAAAAAGGGAACTGCTGAAAAGGTTTGGCAGGTCTGGTGGCACGTGTGGAGAGAAATCAGAGTTTGGGGTCCAGTGACTCTTCCTCAGAGGTTCTGAGGCTCAGACCAGCTGATCTTTTCTTTCATCTCCCCATATAAACCCAAACCCAAACCCTTGTTTGACGCTGTCATCTGCTGCTCCCTAATGGTCAGTGCAAGACACAGCAAGGCCTAACGGTTGTCAGGGTCAACACAGGAATTGAAAGGGGCAAATTGGGGACACAGGCAAACCTTGAGAGAAAAGAAAAGCAACAACAGGGAACAAGCCAAATTACCAGCAGGTACAGATGAATAATTTCAGGTTACGTCTTGAAGAGAAAAAAAAAGTCAGACTGCCAGAGCAGTACAAGAGCCACTGGTCCCCAGCTACATCAACAGAACTGAAATATTTGGTTTTGCTTGCTTGCTTTCCTCGTAGGTCTGCGATCCTGAGTTATCCGGGTTCATCTGGAAGAGGGAGACAGCCAAAGTAGAGGAGTTACGGCATTCAATACAAATGGAGTGGGCGGTTCGCTAGATTCTCTCAAAAGGCCGCAATGCGGTGTGGCCCTTCTCAATCCACATTGAGCCCAGACTGAACGCTTGGAATTTGTTGCAAACTCTCAGTGACAACGGGGCGGTAGGTGACAGGATGCTGGTTGGGGTGGGTGGGGAGGGGTACAGACAGAGAGACCCATCTGAGCAGGGCTACATAGGATGGTACAGCACAGGAACAGACCCTTCGGCCCACCACACGAGAAACCCCTGAGACATTGGGCAGCTTGGAGTCTGTGACCCTGGAGCCCCCTTCCCACCTTGTGTGGGTCGAGAGTCATGCTACCAGCCCTCTTCCCTTGCACACATCTCCCTTGGCTTCTATTCCCTTCACCTCTTCCCGCCTCAATCACTTCCTGGATAAGCCAATTCCACATTCTCACCACTGTCTGGCGAAAGGGTTTACTCCCAAGTTCCTCTGGGTGACCATTCCTACTTCCACTGCGCCCATGCCCAACCCAATGCAGTCCATTCCAATTCAAGATGGCGGCAGAGTAGGCAATGCAGCGTGTGGGCTCCTGCCTGGAGTTCATCTGCTGGCACTTTCTTTTCCTTCTTTCACTCTTTTTTTTCCCCTCACTTTCATCTATTCTCCTTCTGTGGAGAATGGATGTGTGCAGTGTGGAGGAGATCGAACCAATGGGGGTGGGATTGCGAGGCCAGTGAGGCTAAGCACTGTAGCTCAGTGGTTAGTACTGCAGCCTCACAGCACCAGGGACCTAGGTTCGATTCCAGCCTTGGGCGACTGACCGTGTAGAGTTTGCACTTTCTCTCAGCGGCTGCGTGAGTTTCTTCCGGGTGCTCCAGTTTCCTCCCACATCCAAAGATGTGCAGGTTGGGGTGAATTGGCCGTGCTAAATTGCCCATAGTATTAGGTGCATTAGTCAGAGGGAAATGGGACTGGGTGGGTTACTCTTCGGATGGTCAGTGTGGACTTGTTGGGCCGAAGGGCCTGTTTCCACACGTTAGGGATTCTAATCTTATCTAATCAAGCACTTAAGAAGAATTGTAATTTGAACTTGGGCCTTTATTTCTTTTTTCTTTCTACTTTGTAAAGATGGTAATGTACAACTTGTAACTTTATTTTTCTACCTGGTACCTAAGATTTTGTACCTGGATACCTTTGTACTTAAGATGGCACCGGGAATGGTAACATTGGACATTTTTCACTGTAACTGTGTGCACGTGAGAATAAAACACAATTTTAATTCACGGCTGCACAGTCCTTCTAGTTTTTCTTTCAGTGCGAGTGTGGGCATCATGTATTTCCCATTTCTGACAGGCGCAGCACTGGTGACGGGTTTTAAAAATATGAAAAAAGTGACGGTGATTTGGTGGCGGGAATGACACCCAGCCGTGTGTGAGCGCACTTCAGGATAGCAAGAGAGTCACAGTCAACTCCATTGCTGCTGGTCTGGGATCACGTGCAGGTCAGACGGGTAATGGGGGGCAGATTTCTGTTACTAAAGAACTAGACCGGCTCAATCCGACAATGGTACTTCTAACATTCCTGATTTGGATCAAAAAGATTGACTTTACTAGATGCCCTGGCGGGATTTGAACCCAGTGCACCAGCCCAGAACTCTAACTTCCTGGCCCAGCAACATTACCACTACTCCATCATCTCTCTCTCTCTCTCTCTCTCACCCCCCAACTCTGGGCTGCTGCATACCATCGGTGACCAGGTCACATGCCGGCCTCTTCTCCTCACTGTACAGAGTTGGCAAAGTATAGCTTCATTCGCTGGCCATCTATCTCCATATTCTGGAATTGCGCCCTTGCCCTCGTTGCTTCCTCCACCGTCTTAAAGTCCACAAAGGCAAACCTACAGCACATTTTGGTAGGAATAACAGTAAAAAAAGGATCATTACTTGAATGCTTAAAATGTTGCAGCTTAATGTTATGCAGAGGGAGCTGGGCACCCTTGCGCATGGATCACAGAAGGTTGGTTTGCAGGTTCAAGTAATTAGGAAGGCAAATGGAATTTTGTCCTTCATTGAGTTTAAAAGCAGGGAGGTTATGCTGCAGCTGTACAGGGTGCTGGTGAGGCCACACCTGGAGTACTGTGTGCAGGTTTGGTCTCCTTACTTGAGAAAGGATATACTGGCACTTTGGGTGCAGAGGAGGTTCACCAGATTGATACTGGAGTTGAGGGGGTTGCTCTATGAGGAGAAACTGAGTAGACTGGAATTCAGAAGAATGGGGTGGGGGGGGTGGGGTGGGGTGATCTTATAGAAACATATAAAGTTAGGAAGGGTATGGATAAAATAAAAGGATGTTTCCACTGGCAGGTGAAGCGAGCACAAGAGGGTGTAGCCTCAAAATTAAGGGGGCCAGATTTAGGCCAGAATTGAGAAGGAACTTCTTCACCCAGAGGGTTCTTAATCAATGGAATTCCTTGCCCAGCGAACGAGTTGACAATACTTCAGTAAATACTTTTGAAGCTAAGGTAGACTTTTTTTCTTGAAAAATAAAGGAATTAAGGGATACAGTGAGAGGGAGGGTAAGTGGAGCTGGGGCCATGAAAAGATCAGCCATGACCTTCCTTGATCTTATTGAATGGTGGAGTAGGCTCGAAGGGCCAGACGGCCTACTCTTGCTTTTAGTCCTTATGTTCTTACAAACAGGCCACTGAGGTCTAGACTTTGGCAACACGGCCCAGCACCTTCTCACCTGGGCTCCATTTCTCAAAAAAAAACAGAAAATTGTTTTTCAAGTCCATCACTTGTGGCATTGGCACCCCCTCTCCCACCACTGGCCCTGGTTGCGAGACAACGCAAGGACGTGTCGAACCTACGAGGCCGCGTGAGAGAGTCAGCAGAAATACTCTCCACAGAGCTCCCCCAGTGATGGGAATCTCAAACCACACTCTCAATGTCAATGCTGCAAAACCAACTTGGAAAGCTTGGTTCACCAATCTGACATCGGTGACCACTGGCATTCTTTCCTGCTTGGATCCTGCTTGACAGGTTACCCCCACCCCCCCACCCCTGCCATCCCTCACCCACAAACAGGCTGGCATCCTTCACCTGCGAGTGGAGGAGGTAGCCCGTCAGTAAACTATTCAACCACAAAATGCGTCACACCGAGTCATCATTTAAATACCCACTCGCGCACACATTATACTCTTGGGATTTTATTGGTGTTACTCGTGATTAGTCAGCCATTAGGGATCAGAAGCCTGGTTAATTCCTCCACTCAACAGCCCAGCTGTGGTAGGCAGCATTTCCAATACAGCAAGGAAGCAACTAGGCGACAGCTGCTCGATAACATGACATTTACCCTGTTTTTGAATGTTTAATGTTCATCAGTTTACAGAAAGGTTCTAGCTATATAGGGGTGGCATGGTGGCTCAGTGGTTAACACTGCTGCCTCACAGCACCAGGGACCTGGGTTCAATTCCTGCCTTGGGCAGCTGTCTGCGTGCACATTCTCCCCATGTTTGTGGGTTTCCTCCGGGTGCTCCGGTTTCCTTCTACAGTCCAAAGATGCGCAGGTTAGGGTGAATTGGCCATGCTAAATTGCTCCATCGTGTTCAGGGATGTGTAGGTTAGGTGAACTGGCCATGCTAAATTGCCCGTAGGTGCATTAGTCAGGGGTAAATGTAGGGGAACCGGTCTGGATGGGTTGCTCTTCGGAGGGTCGGTGTGGACTTTTTGGGCCGAAGGGCCTGCTCTAATCATATAGCACCTTTCGCAATTTTTTATTCGCTCGTGAGTCATGGGCGTTGCTGGTTAAACCCAGCATTTATTGCCTATCCCTAACTGCCCAGAGGGCAGTCAACCACATGGCTGTGGGTCTGGAGTCACATGTAGGCCAGACCGGGTAAAGATGGCGGTTTCCTTTATTAAGGGACATTAGCAGACCAGATGGGTTTTTCCAACAAAGTCATCACTAGAGTCTTAATACTAGATTTCTTTTTTTTAAAAAAATCAAATTCAAATTCTACTATCAGCCATGGTGGGAATGGAACCTGGGTCCCCAGGATGTTACCTGAGTCTCTGGATTAATAGTTTAGTGATAAATACTACTAGGCCATCACCTCCCCCTCCATCTTCAGATCATGCCAAAGCAATTCATAATCAATGGCACATATTTTGGAAGTGCAGTTGCTGATGTATTGTAAGAAACCTGGCTGCAGAGTCAGCTCCTGTAGCTGGTGATAACCACGAGACAACATGTTATCGTTTTGAATCCTAGAACCCCCACAGTGTGGAGACAGGCCATTTGGCCCAACAAGTCCACAGTCAAGGTAGTTGCACAGGGAGGTGGGAGAGCTTCTCAACTTTTCCACGGGATGGTGGTGGCAACGGGAATTGGCTGGTGTTTTCTCTAAAAAAAGAAAGGTCAGCGAATGCTCACCGCCGTCCCTTTTTCCGTGATATCCTGGCACCCACGGCCTCCTTGAAGGTTGATTTCAACATTTCGACTGTTGTTCGTTTGGACAGGCGCCATACAAACAGGGATCTGGTGGAAGCTGAAAGGAGAGAAAGCAGGTCAGCGCAGTCTTGAAACACTCTCGTCTGTTCCCTCAAAACTTGGAGCAAACCCATCACAGAAAAGGCCAGGAGAGAAGACACCCATGTATCGCTGTTAAAGAGATACATTACACACCGACGCTTTCCATCGTGCACTTAAGATGCAAGAACACCAAATCCCAAAGAATTGCCTTTTCTCTCCATTTTCAGAGAAGACAGTGGAAAAATAAATTGCTGTTTGTTAGATGGGCAATGCCAACCTCTGTGAACTGTAGTAGCAAGGGAAGACTATGGAGGAGGAGAGGTATCGCCACCGTACAGAGTTCCTCAAAAAGGGTGTTCTGGACTTTACGCGGTGGCCCAATCCATGGGCATTCCCAGGCGGACTTTGTACCCATTAGGTCCAATGATGGGGTGTCCATCTCCATCGAGGACAGGATCCTGCTTCCCAAGAGCTGCCAACCATTTGGAAGTGCTCTCCAGGCCCAGCAGCGCCACAGTGAGCAATGGCCACTACTGGGACTGCAACCAGAGAGCAACTTGGATGCCAACATGATCACGGGTGCGTTGGCCGGGCAGTGTCAGGAGGACCCAGTGGCTGGCGAGTACTTGGATGAGGGGGCTGTTCAGTAGGGGTCGGCCATAACTACAGGGTACCGCCTTCTGTGCACTACAGAGTAACAAACCAGGAGTCTCCTCCCTGGATCTGAGGTTGACCAGGCCATCTGCACGTGGCAAAAGACCTTCACTGGTCACTCGAGAGCTTCAACTGGTCCCTGGGCTGGAGAGCTACTATCCACCTTCCCCTGTCACTGGTGAAACACCAGGGGGAAGCCTGTATACGTGTTCTTCCCAGCCGCTGAATTACTTTTTACAGCTGGTCACATCAAGACCGGAGATCCTGCAAATCCTGATCAATGAATTCTTTCGATGGGTGTTGCCCATCCCTAACAGCCCCCTGAGCTGAGTGGCTTGTTCGACTGGTTCAGAGGACAGTCATAAAGTCACATAGCATGGAAACAGACCCTTTGGCCCAACTCGTCCAGACCAACCAGATATCCTAAATTAGTCTAGTCCCATTTGCCAGCACTTGGCCCATATCCCTCTAAACCCTTCCTACTCCATGTACCTGCCTGAGTGCCTTCTAAACGTTGTAACCGTACTAGTTCCTCTGGCAGCTCATCCTATTTGCCAAACACCCTCTATATGAAAAAGGTACCCCTTAGGTCCCTTTTAAATCGTTCCCCTCTCACCTTAAGCCCATGCCCTCTAGTTTTGGACTCCCCTAACATTGGAAAAAGCACCTTAGCTAATCACCCCATCCATGTCCCTCATGACTTTATAAGCCTTGGAAAATTAACCCCCTCAGCCTCCGAAGATCCAGGGAGAAAGGTCCCAGGCCTATCCAGCCTCCGTTCTGGCAACATCAACCATGTTGAAGTGAGTCTGGAGTCACATGTGGGTCAGATGGGGTAAGGACAGACGCATTCCCACGAACACCACGCTGTTTCAAAGCTGGACGTCTTGCATTTTATTCATTGAAGTTAACTCCACCAGCAGCCGTGGTGGGAGTTGAACCCATATCCACAAAACATAAAACCAAGGCACCTGATCACATGTCCACAGTGTCCCCATCATCCCCGGGGAACGAGAGGAGACCAGATTTGTGGAGCCTAACGCCAGCAAGGCAACAATTCAGCTGTTGGAAAGAGCGAATGCCAGCAGCAGCAGTAGCTTCCATTCAGTAATTATCACGGGGGATTGGTTTAGCTCAGTTGGCTGGATTGTTGGTTTACACAGCAGTGTGATGCCAACAGCGTGGGTTCAATTCCCATCACCGGCTTGAGGTTATCATGAGGGACTCTCCTTCTCAAACTCTTGCCTCGGCTGAGATCTGGTGGCCCGCAGGTTAAATCACCACCAGTTGCTTCTCTTTAATGGCAAGACTGTGGTGACGCAACACAACAATTATCGGAGGGGTTCAAACTTACCCCCTTTGTTAAAAAAAAAAGCCCCTTGCTTATTGAAGGACTATTATGCTGTGCAAAGGTTTCTGGTCTTAACAGCCGTTACACATGCCACAAACGAACTGTCGAGCGGATAAAGGGAACTCTGTTCAGTTGTCTGACATGAGGGACGCCACTCAGGCACTGGGGGCAATGCACAGCAAACTGACCTTTGGAGAAAGTGAGGACTGCAGATGCTGGAGATCAGAGCTGAAAATGTGTTGCTGGAAAAGCGCAGCAGGTCAGGCAGCATCCAAGGAGCAGGAGAATCGACGTTTCGGGCACGAGCCTGAAGAAGTCCTTCCTGAAGAAGGGCTCATGCCCGAAACGTTGATTCTCCTGCTCCTTGGATGCTGCCTGACCTGCTGCGCTTGACTGACCGTGTTGTCAAATTCTTGGTTCTGGGGATCGAGTGGAGAGATCGGAAGCACGTGTCGTGTTAAGTTGGTGAAAGGTAAATGGGTCTTAATGAATAGGCGACAAATGGGGTTTGGGGCCAGGCAGAGGTTGACGTGGATTGACAAACGCATGGCATGGGGTCAGAGGTGAAAGAAGCTGCAGTGTGCACCTTGAATGGAAATGATTTGGTTGCCCTGCTGTAGAAAGGATATTATTAAACGAGAAAGAATGCACAAAAGATTTACTAGGTTGCCATCTGGACTGGAAGGTTTGAGTTATAGGGAGGGGTTGGATGGGCTGGGACCCCCCCCTAGAGCGTAGGAGACAGAGAGGTGACCTTATAGAGTCATGAGAGGCATAGATAAGCTAGAAGATGGCCAACAGCTTTTCCCTTAGGTATGGGAGCCTAAAAATAGAGGGCATAGGTTTAGATTGAGAGTGGAGAGATTTAAAAGGGTCCAGAGGGTCAATTTGTTTCACACAGAAGGTGGCGAGTGTCTGGAATGGGCTGCTGAGGTAGCAGTGGAAGCGACTACAATTTCATCATTTAAATAAACATCCGGACAGGTATGTGGATGGGGTAGGTATAGCGGGACATGGACCAAACGCAGGCAAATGGGACTAGATTAATTTAAAAACTGGATGGCATGGACGCGTTGGGCCGAAGGGCCTGTTTCCATGCTGTCGCCCTCTTTGACACTATGACCGGACCGCAGATGTACCTTGTTTCACTGGATATGCACGGTCCAGTCGGAGCAGGTTTCCTCTGCATTCTATTTCACCTTTACTTAGCGCGTTAGCTTTGTCTTCCTCTGTCTCAAACATGACAAGTCCAAACCTGGCAAAGAAAAACAAGACAACAGTTACACACAGTTACATTTAACATGTTATATTGGTGGATCTTCTGTGTTATTGTTCACAGTTATGAAAAAAAGTTATTTAAACCAAACAACTTACCGACCATAGGTTGAACTCTCTTAATGCTCTTATTGCCTTGCCAATTGCGGCTGGTCTGATTAGTCCAAATTCCTAC
This sequence comes from Chiloscyllium punctatum, assembly GCF_047496795.1. Taxonomy (NCBI): domain Eukaryota; kingdom Metazoa; phylum Chordata; class Chondrichthyes; order Orectolobiformes; family Hemiscylliidae; genus Chiloscyllium; species Chiloscyllium punctatum. Next base: position 433,331 of record NC_092759.1, read on the forward strand.
CCGCCCTTGATAACCTTTCGGCTCCCCGGCCCCCACTTCAATGATCAGGAATCTATCCACTTCTGCCTTGAAATATTCAGGGACTCTATTTCCTTTTTAGGAAGACAAGATTCCCAATCCCCAAAGGAAAGTAAAGTCTCTTCATTATGCCAGGCAGCATGGTGACTCAGTGGTTGTGCTGTCTCACATGCCAGGGACCCGTGTTCGATTCCACCCTCAGGGGACCGTCTGTGTGGAGACTGCACGTTCTCCCTTTGTCTATATGGGTTTCCTGCTTGCTCACAAATCCAACTACACGCTGACCACGTACCTTTCGTTGACGTTCTGACATATCCAAACACCAGCAACTTTCTCAAATAAACGCTTAAGGTCCTTGGCACAGACGTCACTTGGAAGGGTTTTCACACGAAGTGTCCTAGAGTCAATTCCTAAAAGGAAACGCAGGTGATAAAATCTGTCTGGTTCACTTCTCCCATTCTGAGAGGGAAATCTGCCATCCTTACCTGGTCTGGCCTACATGAGACTGCACAACTACAGAAAGCCACTTTAATTTGCATGAGTCTCTGTTCTCTTTAGCCCGCTCCTGTTCTTTTCCACATTTATCATCCTCTTCAACATCTCCCCAGCTTTCCTTTCAGCCCACAACTTGCGTTTCAATAGCACCTTTAAGGTAGAGGAACTTCCCAATGTGCTTCACACAAGGTGGTGTTTGGCACGTTTACTTTCATTGGTCAGAGTACAGTGCACAGGAACTGTGGTGTCATGTTATGGCTGTACATTGGGTGAGGCCACATTTGGAACACTGTGTACAATTCTGGCTGCCCTGCTCTAGGAAGGATGTTATTAAGCTGGAAAGGGTGCAAAAAAACAAAGACTAACAAGGATGTTACCATGACTGGAGGATTTGAGTTGTAAGGAGAGGCTGTGTAGGCTGGGACCTTTTCCCCTGGAGCCCAGGAGGTTGAGGGATGACTTCAGGGAGGTTTATAAAATCATGAGGGGTATAGATAGGGTGAATAGTCAAGGTCTTTCCTCCAGGGTGGAGTCTTCCAAAACTAGAGGGCATAGGTTTAAGGTGAGAGGGGAAAGATTTAAAAGGGAGAGAGGGTGGTACATGTATGGAATGAACTGCCAGAGGAAGTGGTACAGGCTGGTACAATTACAACATTTAAAAGGCACCTGGATGGACGTATGAATCGGAATGGCTTAGAGGGATATGAGCCAAATACTGGCAGATGGGACAAGATTAATTTAGGATATTGGGTCAGCATGGACGGGTTGGCCCAAAGGGTCTGTTTCATGCTAAGAACATTATTTTTTTTTGAAAAAAAAAACTGATACTGAGCCACACATTGGGACAGCAGAAACAGTAAATGGTTACAGTATGGAAGGAGGCCATTTGGCCCATCATGTCTGCAAAGCCTCTCTAAAAGAAGAACTGATATAGTACCATCCTCCCCGAAATCCTGCATATTTCCATTAAGTCCCTTGTACCCTCCTGTTCACTAACAATTTCATTTTCACTGCAATATTATTGGAAGAGATTTGCAACAGTGGAGATATATACGCCCTCTGGTGGTGCAGGGAGTGATCCAACTTGGTTGACAACCACCCAGCACCGAAGACATACACTCCCTCCATTTCTGACACTCCGCGGCTGCAGTGTGTACTAGATGCACAGATTTCTATAAAATCAGGAGGGACGTAAATAAGGTGAATAGCCAAGGATCTTTCCCCGGGGCAGAGGAGTCCAAAACTAGAGGGCATAGGCTTTAGGTGAGGGGAAAGAATTAAGAAAGGTGGGCCAAAGGGCCTGTTTCCCTGTTCTATGCCTTGATAACCATCCAAACCTTCTAAATCAATCATCTAGAAGGATAAAGGTGGCAGATATCAGCCCTGCAAGCTCTCCTCCAAACCACTCACCATCCTGACTTGGAAATCCATTGCTGTTCTTTCACAGTCGCTGGGTCAACATCCTCAAATTCCTGTCCTTTCCAGCAACTGGAGGGATCCAATGGTCATTGGTTTTAAAATATCTGCTGTTTCTTTTGCTCCTCATCGTCAATTCCCCAGTTACATCCTCCTAAGGTCTCACACTTACTTTAGTTACTCAAACACGGCAAAAGTTTGCAAACCTAACATGTGGTTTTCCACATTCATTGGTACAGGGAAAATAGCCTCAGCCCATTCAACCTCTCCCTATCGCTCAGACCTTCCAATCCCAGCAACATCCTTGCAAATCTTCTCCGCACTCTTTCCTATAGCAGCAAGACCAGAACTGCGCACAGTACTCCAAAACTGGCCCAACTCATGTCTTGTACAGCTACAACATGACTTCCCAGCTCCTACACTCAATGCACTGACCAATAAAGGCAAACGTACCAAATGTCTTCTTCACATCCCGAGAAACGAGGCATACTCCCTGGCTGGAAAGCCTTTGCGTGTTGGTCAAGGAAGGGACTGGGGTCTCCGTTGTAGGACCCCTGCTACTCAGCTTTGCAATGTGCATCGTTCAGGCTCAGCATGGAGCCTGGTCCCTTTGCCAATGACCAGGAGGCTCATTCCCCTTTAGGGGATTCCTACGCCAGGAATCAATGCCTTCAGCAGAGCATCGTGAACTGAAGGCACTGGGGGAAAAAAAAAAGAGACTGACTCACTGCCGTTCAGTGCTCCCAGTTTCTCCACCTTGCTTAATCTTGCTACTTGTCCGAGAATGTTGCACGTGTCAAACTGCAGAGCTTCATTCAGATCGCCCTCATGGTTCAGTTCAACACAGGCGGAGCAGCTAGAAGTGAGCCAGCAAGAAATCGGTCAAATCGATCAAATAAATCTAACTTTTAAACAAGTACACAGATTGCTCAAAACACTGGCAAAGCATTTGGCTTCTTTTCTAAAGGGATTGAAATACAAGAGAAACCACGTTAAACCTGCTCAGACAAACTATGAAATTCTGGTGTACAGATGCTACAAATTGATGTACAGGCAAAAGGTGCAAAATTATTTAATTCATTGAGACAGAACCGGATGGTGGTACCTATTAAGGAAGAATTCCAGAGGAAGGTTGGCAAATTTGCATCCTTTCATTTTGTGGACATTGATATATGAATCTACAGTTATGGCGTTATGCTAAACTCCCCTCAGTCATGTGACCCCACCTGAAGCAAGCTTCCAAATGATGGGTGTTAGCAGCAGTTTTGCTTCTGGTGAGGATATTGTGTTCTGACCCCATCCAACAATTCAGACTGGGTAGTGAAGGAGTTCTGCAGCATTGAAGGTAGCCGTCTGTCAGGTCCTAACCACCAGTCCCACTGGTTCAGGTGGATGCTGGACTCCTTTACTCCTGGGTAATGCACCAATGTTTCGCTATGCAACATCATCCTAACTCCACCCCCCCCAACCCCCCTGATATTTATGGGATCTTTAAGTGCACACAATGACATGACAATATCTGCTGTTCATAACAATTTTCCACAGCATATGTGAAAGGTTGGGATGTTAGAAAGTTACTTCTGTCGTGTGCAAATGCAAGTTTACAACAAGATTCAGAAAAGCCATTGGGGGCTTATTGTTGTATTGTGGGTAGGTGGTTGGGGAAATTAACTGCATCTCTTTCCACCCTGGACCTGATTTGGGATGATCTGATTTTGCAGCGGAAAGCAGCTTCACTTGTGTATTTGCCCTGCGAGTGTTTAGAAACTACTTACTCTGTACCTAACTGTATGTTATACCTGTCCCGGGAGTGTTTGGTGGAGACAGTGTAGAGAAAGCTTCAGTTGGTATCTAACTGTGCGCTATATTTGTCCTGGGAATGTATGCTAGAGACAGTGTAGAGAGTGCTTTACTCCATATCGAACCCCTTGCTATACCTGCGCTGGGAATGTTTGATGGGGACGGTGTAGAGAGAGCTTTACTCTATCGAACCCTGTGCTGTCCCTGCCCTGGGAGTGTTTGATGGGGGGGACAGTGTAGAGGAAGTATTACTCTGTATCTAACCCTGTGCTGTCACTGTCTTGGGAGTGTCTGATGGGGACTGTGTAGAAAGAACTTTACTCTGCATCTAATCCCGTGCCGTCATGGGAATGTTTGATGGGCAAAGTTCTAGATGGAGCTTTACTCTCGTACACAATTTATGTAGTCTGGGAGATTTTGCCGCTGACACTATGTGCCTAGAGTTGGGAAAGAAAAAGCATCTCCTTCCCTGGATTTGACATCAGGTCCCAGTTGGATAGAAAACTGACTGTCGTGAGAGAAACTCAAGCCCATACCTGTCAGGATCCAGCTGGATCGCTTTGTAGGGGACCGACCTCTCACTTAGAAAATCGGCAATGGCTGCCTTCAGCTCACAAGGTGAATTCTGGGACCTCAACTTCTGGATGTAGAGACACCAGGAAGCTGTGAGAACAAGAAACGTGATGAGTAGAAAGACCTCACGCTGTCGATTCCCCGAAGAAAGTTGGTTACTTTCCTAACCCAATGGAGGTCTTTATCATTCTAAACATGGTCACAAACTGGGGCTTTGCAAACACCAAAGGGATTTTGGTTTGGTGGAGTGGGGGGGTCTCAAAATATTTGAGTGTCATCTGGGATTGGTATTACTGGATGGCACACCAACACATACACCCCCCACCCCCACCAATGGACACTGAGCCAGTTGTTTCACCTGGGGAGGGAAGGAGCATAGAGGAGCTCCAAGCGGGGCCAGAACCACAGGGATCAAATCATTGCAAACTTGAGGTAGCACCAGTGAAACTGTGCAACTTGTACTCATAACTCCTGATGAAGTAGACACTGGTACTAGGGTGTTTCAGGGATGTACAGATGGTAAGGAAAGGCCAGGGTTGGATAACACAAGAGAGGTGAAAACACAAGCCCTAGATTCCTGCTAATGGCCCTTAGGAGTATAAAACAAGACGGTATTTCATCTCAGGCACATTTTGATTATACAGTGCGATGAGTTTTGAGAAGACTTGTACAGCGTGGTTTTGCAAACAAAACCAGAGACAACATGAGAAATGATTTTCTGACATTGCGGGTTTTCGTGACCGGAGAAGTGCTCGCTTTCAATTATTCTGCATTAACTTTCAGAGGGAGAGTGGATAAATGCTTTAAGGGGGAAAAATTTATGAAGCGATAGGGAAAGAACAAGGGCAAAGGGAAGTGGGAGCTGTTTGAGAACTCTTTCAAAGAGATCACCCAAGGACCAGGGACTGAATGAGCTCCTTCCATGCTGGAGCATGGAGTCATTTACAGTACAGGCAGTGACAATTCAGCCCATTGAGTCCATGCCAGCTCCCTGCGGAGCAATCTGGTCAGTGCCTCTCTCCTGGTCGATACCTGTAGCCCTGAAAATTTATTCCCCGAGTGGCCATCCAATTTCCCTTTGGAATTAGTTAGTAATGGTCTCTGCTTCCAGCATCCTCGTGACGCCCCGAGTTCTTACCACATGCTCCATTAAAAAAATCTTCCTCATAGCATCCCTAAATCTCTAGTCTGAAACTTTAAATTTTGTCCCTTCACCCTGATACCATCCATTACACAGTCACACCACATTGAAACAAACCCTTTGGTCCAGTCAGTCCACATTGACCACGTTCCAAAACGAAACCAGTCCCAGCTGCCTGCTCCTGGCCCATATCCCTCCAAACCTTTCCTATTCATTTACTTATCAAAATGTCTTTTAAATGTTATAACTGTACCCGCATCCACCACTTCCTCTGACAGTTCATTCCACACACTGACCGCCCTCTGTGTAAAAACGTTACCCTTCACATCTTCTTCAAAACCTTTTCCTCTCCCTTAAAAACATGCCTGCTGATATTGAACACCCCAACCTAGGGGAACGACCCTTGTTACTCACCTTACCTATGTCCCTCATGATTTTATAAACCTCCATAAGTCACCCCTCAACCTCTTACGCTTCCGTGAAAAAAAGTCCCGGCCTACTTTTATAACTCAAACCCCTAATGGGAAGAATTGCTCCTTCCAAGCCTGTTATCCTGCCATCACGCAAACCCCAGTTTACCATCCACCGACTCCATCTATACTTCCCACCACACCGGGAAAGCAACCAACATCAAAGGCCCCTCTCCCATCCTGGATATACGCTCTCCCACCTTCTTAAAGTTTCTATACACATACAAATAGATTCAAGAACAGCTTCTTCCCCGCTGTTATTAGATATCTGAATGGGCCTCTCACATTTTAAATTTAATGTTGATCTCTGCAGCTTGTGCACCTTCTCTGCAGCTGTAACCTTGTGTTCCTCGCTCTGTTCTATTATTCCTATGCCCTTTGTATCTGTCTGCACCGCACGCAAAACAAACCTTTTCACTGTACTGAGGTACATGTGACAATAAAAAAATCAAATCAAATACACCTCTTGCAATCTCCTCAGCTCCGAGGTGAGCAGCCCACGGTACAACAATGTGTTTCTGTGTATGGCAGCCAAAAGAGGGAGACAAAAAACACAAAACGCAATCAACAGAACTTACTGGAGAGACTCAGCAGGTCTGGAAGCATCTGTGGAGACAATGTTCTGAGGGAGGGTCACTGGACTCAAATCATTGACTCTGCTTTCTCTTCACAGATGCTGCCAGATCTGCTGAGCTGCTCCTGCAATTTCTGTTTTTGTTTCAGATCTTCAGCCCCCCCACAGTTCCTTGTTTTATGTTAACTTTGATTGTGTTCCATTTTAACGTACTTTTCTCTTGCGTCTTTTTACGTTTCTTCGTCTTTGCGCTGGTGGCGTGCTCCTCCACTGCTGTTTTCTCGCTTAAAGTCACTTTGAGGAAGAAAATAAGAAGGTAGTAACAGTTGGCGTTATCAGACAACCAGAGTGAGCACAGTAAGTCTGGCAGAGAAATGCAGTGGGACAGGCTAGGAGCCCCGCATTTGACAGTCTCCTTGTTAATGGGACAGATCATGGCATCAAAGAGACAGAACTGAGCACTACTTCAGATTTTGTTGTTAGAAATTGTTTAATCTACTTACATTGCTTCTTACTTTCTTTCTTTTTCTTTTGCAGCACAGAGGCAACCTTCTCCTCCTCCTTCTCCTCCTCTGCTCTCTTGTCGATTAAGAAAACTGAAGGAAGACCAAAGAAATGTTTTGTGGCAATAGACTGGCGAGCCTTACTTTGTACATGTACCAGGGAATCGTTCGTGGTGTTTCAGGGGAGGCTGCGACACAGTAGTGATACATCAAGGTGGTGGGAGGGCTTGAAGGGGCTGGTGATCCCATGTGTCCGCTGCCCTTGTCCTTCCAGATGGAAATGGGTTATGGGTTTGGCGGGTGCTGCCTGAGGATCTTTGGTGAACTCCTGCAGTGCATCTTGTAGATGGCACACACTGCTGCTCCTGAGCGTCAGTGGTGGAGGGAGTGGATGCGGCGCCCAATAAGTGGGGGCTGCTTTGGCCTGGACGGTGTTGGAGCTGCACCCATCCAGGCAAGCAGGGAGTATTCCATCAGAGTCCTGCCTTGTGCCTAGTGGACAGGCGTTGGGGAGTCAGGTGGTGAGTTACTTTCCACAGTATTCCCAGCCTCTGACCTGCTCCTGTAACTGCTGTGTTTATGTGGAGAGTCGAGTTGAGCTTCTGAACAATAATAACCCCTAGGACGTTGATAGTGGTGAGGTGGGGGAATTCAGTGATGATAACACAACTGAATATCAAGGGGTAGAGATTAGATTGCCTCTTATTGGTGATGGTCATTGCCTGACATTTCTGTCAGCCTAAATTTGGATGTCATCTTGTTAAATGTGTTTTTTTTAAAAAAATATATATCTCATTTTCAGATATCTTTTTGAACTTGAACATGGACAGCTTCAGTGTCCGAGAAGCCGCAAATGGTACTGACGTGGTGTAACCATTAGGCCGAAGTGAGTACTGCTGATGCTGGAGATCAGAGTGAAGATTAGAGTGGTGCTGGAAAAGCACAGCAGGTCAGGCAGCATCTGAGAAGCAGGGAAAAAAAAAAAAATCGATGTTTCCGGCAAAAGCTCTTCATCAGAAACGTAACCATTCCTAGTTGTAACCATTGGTGAACATCCCCGCTTCTGTATCTCAACTCGATTTTACCACTCTTTCTCAATATCCAAACCCTTTCATTCCACTCCTTTTTCTTAAATCTTGTTTGGGTAATACTGTTAACATGAAAAGACAGCTTTTCTCCCCCCGCCCCCCACCAAAGTTCTCTACGGTAATACAGGGACATGTAGGTCAGACTGCGTTGCACTGGGAAATGTTGCCATGAATGAGATAGGTTTCCAAGAATAACTTGATATTAGTTTGCTGCAGTCAGGTTCAAACTCAGGATCACGGCGTTGTTAATCTAAACAGTTTGAGCAGGTTTGAGACACTGAACCCTGTTTCTGTTTCTGTTTCCATGGATACTGCCGGGCCTGTTTGGTTTCTCCAGCAGTTTCTGTTTTTGTTTGGTACATGTTTTCTTTCATCTGCAAACTTTGAAATTGTCCCCTGACTTTAATATCTGGATGTTTTTCAGTCACTTTGGCTTTGTTTTGTTTGTTTCTGCTGTTTTTTTTTCAAGATTCCAGTTTTGTAGTCAAGTGTGTAACCAATCGGGCGTCAGAGAATGGCGATTTTGTACACTTTTCATTGTACTCCTGTATTCCTATACTCGAGTACATGTGAGAATAAAATCTAATCCAAAATTGACCACCATGCTGCAAACTTCTGTTTATGTGTGTGTGTGTGTGTATTGTGTGAGTGAGTGTGTGCACGAGTGCTGTGAGTGTGAGTGTGTGAAGTGTGCCAACTGATTACCAGCAATATCACAAGCACTTCACAGTATCCCTACAGTGTGGAAGCAGGCCATTCGGACCATTAAGTCCACACCGACCCTCTAAAGAGCATTCCATCCACACCTAGCCCCCAACCCTAGCCCTATAACTCTGCCTTTCCCATGGCCAATACTCCCAACCTGCACATTTGTGGACTGTGGAAGGAAACCAGAGCACCCGGAAGTAACCCACGGAGACACAGGGAGAAGGTGCGGACTCCACACAGACAGTTGCTCAAGGGTGGAACCAAGGCCGGGTCCCCGGTGCTGTGAGGCAGCAGTGCTAACCACTGAGCCGCTCCTGTTCAAACCAGCAATGGAAGTCATTGAAAAGGTTGAAGTAGACACAACTTCAAGTCTTGAAAAGAACTTCCTTACCTTTCTCCTCAGCATTTTTCCTTTTCTTTTTCTTCTTCTTCGGAGGCAGAGAAGCAGCGTCCCCGTCTGTGTTTTCACTAAAAGCAGCTTTTTAGGAAGAAAGGAAGGGTTTGATGGCAGTGGTGTTACTGAGCAATGCAAGAGGCCACATTCTGACAATGGGATCCTGTTAAATTGCTCTCCTATAATTCTCCCTTTCCCTCTATCAGACCCGGCAAGTTGATCAGGTCATCAAAAACGCAAGCACTTGAGATTCCAGCCTTTACGAAGGGAATAGAGTACAAAACCTACTGGCCAAACCTCAGAGTACTGTGTCTCAGTTGTAAGCCCAGTACTTCGAAAAGGAAATCAAAGGGGAAAAGGAGGTAGTGACATAGATTTGGTATTTGCTCCTGATGACCAGGGGAGCCAAGAACCAGGAGTGGAATTCTCTGTCACAGAACACAGCTGAAGCCAAAACATTGAAAGCTTTGAAAGAGTTACATAGGGTTGTTAGGGCTAAAGGATATGGGGCGAAAGCGGGAACAGGGAACTGAACCGGATGAACAACCAACATCATTATGAATGGCTTGAAGGGCCGAATGGCCCTAATTCTGCTCTTATTTGCAAGAAACTTGGTTTTTATTTTCTCCCTATGCAGCAGGTGGCAACCAGCTAGGACTAATATCTGGGTGCAGGAAGAGATGATGAACGATTTCAAAAGGAAAATGGATGGGCACTTGAAGGTAAAGAACTTGCAAGTCTGTGGGGATAGCATGGATGGAGTGGGACTGACAGGACCACTCCAAGCTGCCACCATCCTGACTACGTCAGCTCTTCCCTTACTGTTGCTGAGTCAAATAGGGATGGCCTAGTGGCATTATCACAAGATTATAACTCAGCGAATGTTCTGGGTTCGAATCCCACCTCAGCAGATGGTAGAATTTGAATTCAACAGAAAAAGAATCCACTGATGATCATGAGACCGTTGACGTTGTTGGGAAAACCCATCTGGTTCACTGATGGCCTTCAGGGAAGGAAGCCGCCATTTGTGACTCTGGGCTGACAGCAATAGACTCTCAATTGCCCTCTGAAATGGCCTAGCAAGCCATTCAGTTGTACTAATCGCTACAAAGGGTCTTCAAGGACATCAAGGGGTGGGTAATAAATGCTGGCCAGCAAATGAATAAAAGACACTCCTAGAACTGCCTTCCTAATAACACGGTGAGTGTATCTATACCCCACGGACTTCAGCGGTTGAAGTTATCACCTCAAAGGCAATTAGTGACGACCAATAAACGCTGGCCTGGCTAACGATGCACTTCCTATTTAAACTTTTTTTGTGATTCGTTCACAGCATATGGGCATTGCGCGTTTTGCTCATCTCATAATCAGCCTTAAGATTCTTCTGGAGCATTGCCGTATTGAACGGCTGAAGTCTGTCTGCTGTGGTGTGGGGATACCCACAATGCCGTGGGAGGGAATTCCAGGCTTTTGACCCAGCGACACAGTGAGGGCGCAGTCGATGTAGTTCCAAGTCAGGGTGGTGCGTGAAAAAATATATGGTTGAACGAACTGATAGGCAATAAAGTGAGTGAGCAGGAAACAACTATTCACTTACGTCTTTCTGTACTTTGCTTCTTTTCCTTCTCAAATAGCTTGTCCTCCAGCTCGTCGCCTTTGCATCCCTCACTTGAAGCTGCTTTTCGAGAACAAAGCAGTGAGTTTTCTGACAAGAGCTGTGCTCGGTAAGGTGCACTCCAGTCCCACAATCCTACTGCCCCTGCCCCGCCTTTCCACCCCAACTTTTGCCACCAGCCCTGGCTTTTTCCTGTCCCGCTCTGCACCTGGTAAGGATCTCCTGAAAAAAAGGTGTTTCCCACCTGGCCTCTTCAGTTCATGCCCCTGTCAAATCCATCAAGGGTTCAGCCTGTAACTTCCACAGAAGCCCGACAGTGTGGGAGCAGGCCATTTGGCCCATTGAGTCACCGCTGACCATCTAAAGAGCATACCACCCACGCCCAACCCCCTACCCTATCCCTGCATTTCCCATGGGTAATCCACCTGGCCTACACATCCCTGGACACTTTAGGACACGTTAGCATAGCCAATCCAACCCAACCTGCACATCTTTGGACTGTGGGAGAAAACGGGAGCACCCAGGGGGAGAATGCGCAAACTCCACACAGACAGCCACCTGAGGGTGGAATCGAACCCTGGTCTCTGGCGCTGTGAGGCAGCACTGAGCCACTGTGCCACCCAGTTTCCACCAGACAAATTTTCAAAAATGTAGATACCAGGAATCTGGCACAGCAGAAACCATGAAGTGGCTCACCCATGCATACTTGATGGGCTCAATGGCCTCCTTTGGTGTTGTACTCCCCTGGTCAAAGCTACAGGTGTACAATATGAGCTACCCTGCTGTTAAGGCAGCTTTAAGTGGATGTGGAAAACAGTCAGAAATGATGTGAGGCAAAACATCGTAACAAAGACTTTGGAGAGGAGATTCAGCAGAGCGTCTCCAGGGATGAGTGATTACACATAAATGGGACTAGATTAATTTAGCGTGTCTGGCCTGCATGGAAAAGTTGGACCAAAGGGTCTGTTTCCATGCTGTATATCTCTATGACTCGTCAGGGGCAATGAATTGACTGACTGAGTCTGCAGACATGCTTGGCAAGGTAGCCAGTGCTGTGCCTGAACAGGCTCAGCCAGAGACAACCTCAAATCACAAGTAGTTTTATCCACTTACACTTGCCGTGTCTCCGTTTCTTCAGCAGGCAAAGCGAGGTTTCTGTGGCGTCTTCTGCGCCTTCTCCATGCTGCTCAGTTGAAGCAGCTTCCCAGGAAGAAACAAGTTCAAAAGATAGTGTCAGTGCCACTTTCCTGCCTTTTCTGATTAGATTCCCTACAGTGTGGAAACAGGCCCTTCGGCCCAACAGGTCCACACCAACCTTCCGAAGAGTAAGTCACCCAGACCCGTTTCCCTCTGACTATGGGCAACTTAGCATGGCCAATTCACCTGACCTGCACATCTTTTGGATAGTGGGAGGAAACCCACGCAGACACGGGGAGAATGTGCAAACTCTACACAGACAATCGCCTGAGGCTGGAATCGAACCTGGGTTTTGGCGCTGTGAGGCAGCAGTGCTAACCAATGAGCCACCGTGCCACTCTTTCTACTCAAATAGCCATATGGACAAGTCATAATGCTCATCTGAAGAGCTCCATTCCCATGCTGAAGACCTGAGCACAAAGATTCAGGCTGACAGCTCTGGTGGCAGTGTTAACAGAGCACTGCGGTTTTGAAAACGCTGGCTGTCGGCTAAAATTGAGGCTCGGCTTTGGGTAGACATAAAAGATCCTTCAGTTGCTATTTTGAAGAGGACTGAGGGGTGTTCTACAGGACAATGTTTTTTATTCATTTGCGGGATTGTGGGGGTCACTGGCTGGGCCCAGCGTTTATTCCGTCCCTAGTTGCCCTCGAGAAGGTGGGGGACGAGCTGCCTTCTTGAACCGCTGCAGTCCCACAATGCCATTAGGAAGGAAACTCCAGCATTTTGACCCAGCGACAGCAACGTACACACTGACATATTTCCAAGCCAGGATGGAGATTTGCTTGGAGTGAAACTTGCAGGGGCTGGTGTTTCCACGTATCTGCTAGCTCTTGTCTTTCTAGATGGACGTGGCCAAGGGTCTGGAAGGGCTGTCTGAGGATCTTTGATGAATTGCTGCAGTGCACACAGTGCTGCGATTGAGGGAGTGGGTGTTTGTGGATGTGGTGCCAATCAAATGGACTGCTTTGTCCTGAATGGCGTCGAGCTTCAAGTGTCGTTTCAGCTGCACTCATCCAGGCAACTGAGGAGTATTCCATCACACTCCTGACTTGTGCCTTGTTGATGATGGACAGACTTTAGGGTGTCAGGAGGTGAGTTTCTTGTCACAGTATTCCTAGCCTTTGATTTGCTCTTGTAGCCAGTGTTTATGTGGTGAGTCCAGTTGAGTTTCCAGTCAACGATAACCCCCAGGATGTTGATAGTGGGGGCTTTGACAGTAACACCACTGCAAGAATGTTACAGGTTGCGGGGGACTTGCAAACTGTCGACTACTCCACCGACTTTAGTGTCATCTGCGAATTTACTAATCCATCCACCTTTGCCTGCGTCGAAGGTGACAAACAGCAGTGGTCCCAAAACAGATCCTTGTGGCACACCACTAGTAACCAGACTCCAGGCTGAATATTTTCCATCAACTACCACTCGTTGCCTTCTTTCAGAAAACTGCTAAATCACCCTCAATTCCATGCCTCTGCATTTTCTCCAACAGCCTACCATGTGGAACCTTATCAAAGGCTTTACTAAAGTCTAGATACACCACGTCAACTGCCCTACCCTCATCTACATGCTAGGTCACCTTCTCAAAAATCTCAATAAGGTTTGTGAGATATGACGAATCCACGTTGACTATCTGAAATCAAATTGTTGCTTGCTAGATTATTATAAATCCTCTCTCTTATAACCCTTTCCTACAACAGAAGTAAGGCTCACTGGTCTATAATTACCTGGGTCATCTCTACTGCCCTTCTTGAATAACATTTGCAATCCTCCAGTCCTCTGGTACTAAACCTGTAGACAATGTTGATTCAAATATCACAACCAAAGGCTCTGCTATCTCCTCCCTAGCTTCCCAGAGAATCCTCTGATAAATCCCATCTGGCGCAGGGGACTTGTCTACTTTCAATTCTAGAATTGATAACACCTGTCCGTAACTAACCCCGACCCTTTCTAGTCTAATATCTCGTAACTCAATCATCTCCTCTCCAATATTCTCCTTTTCCTGAGTGAAAACCGATGAGAAATGTTCATTTAGCCCCTCTCCGATCTCCACAGGGTCCACACACAACTTCCCACTTCTGTCTTTGACTGGCCCCTATTCCTACTCTAGTCATTCTTTTATTCCTCACATACCTATAGAAAGCTTTAGGGTTCTCCTTTATTCTACCTGCTAAAGACTGTCCGTGTCCTCCCTTTGCTCTTCTTAACTCTCTCTTTAAATCCTTCCTAGCTGATCTGTAACTCTCCATCGCCTCAACTGAACCATCCTGTCTCATCAACACATAAGCCTCTTTCTTCCGCTTAACAAGAAATGCGATTTCTGTAGTAAACCACGGTTCCCTTACCTTATCACTTCCTGCCTGACAGGGACATACTTATCAAGGACACGCAATATCTATTCCTTAAACCAGCTCCACACTTCCATTGTCCGCATCCCCTGCATTTTGCTCCCCCATTCTATGCATCGTAATTCTTGCCTAATCGCATTATAATTGCCCTTGCTCCATCGATAACTCTTAGGCATGTACCTATCCCTTTCCAACCAAATGCTGAATTATGGTCACTCTCTCCAAAGTGCTCACCTACAACTAAATCAAACACCTGTATATTTACAGATTGAAACGTAAAAGCTTGATGACATAAATAGTGTGACATTATTCTTCAAGGTGTCACGAACAGACGAGATACATTCGCAAATAATAACAGCACTAGAGAACTGTCCCATTGTAGCATGAGGCCATTCAGCCCATCATGTTGGCACTGACATGCTAATTGAGGATCTGGTCTGGGCCAGTGTCCCCGTAACCCAGCCCATTGTTCCTTTTCAGATCACCATCTCACTCCCATTTACATGCCTCAATGGACCTTGCTCACACCACACTTGCAGCCGGTATATTCCAGATCCCACCCCTCACCGCATATCATTCTCACTTGTTTCACTAACTCCTTCAAAGCTGTGTCCCCTTGTTGTTGATCCTTTTTTGAGTGGAAACGTTCTCTCCCTGTTTACACCATCCGGCTGTGACTTCTCAAAATTCGCTTCTCCAGGGACAATAGTCCTTGAAGTCCTCACACGGAATCATTCTCATAAAATCTCCTCTCTCGTCCCTCCAATCCCAGCACATCGTTCCTGAAGTCCCAGTTCCCAGAACTGGGCACAATCCTCCAACTGAGGCCAAACTGGTGTCTTATGAAGAGCCTCCTTGTTCTTTGACCCTACCAGTGCAGCTGGGACAGGATAGGAGGGATGGGAAATTGGCTCTAGAGACTTATTTGCTGGCTAGACTCTTCAATTACACCAGGACAGCTGACAGCTTAACAGTGAATGGGGAAATGTGGCTGGAAATGTACAGAGAATTGTGGAGATATACAGCACAGAAACAGAATCTCCACGTCAACCAGACATCCCAACCCAATCTAGTCCCATTTGCAAGCATTTGGCCCATATCGTTCTAAAACCATTCCTATCTATCCAGATGCCTTTTAAATGCTGGAAAGCTCATTCCATACATGCACCACCCTTTTGTGTGAAAAAGTTGCCCTTTAGGTCCCTTTTAAATTTTCTCCCTTTCACTCTAAACCTATGCCCTCTAGTTCTGTACTCCCCCACCCCAGGGAAAAGACCTTGTCTATTTATCCTATCCATGCTCCTCATAATTTTATAAACCTCTGGTCAACCCCTCAGCCTCCGACGCTCCAGGGAAAACAGCCCCAGCCTATTCAGCCTCTCCCTGTAGCTCAAACCCTCCAACCCTGGCAGCATCCTGTTAAATCTTTTCTGAACCCTTTCAAGTTTCACAACATCCTTCTAATAGGGCATCATCTCAGAACAGGGTCTTCCAGCTGGGACAGTCATGAGGAGGAATTTCTTCTCCGATGGTAGTCAGTCTGGGGATTACATTATCACAGTGGGCTGTCAAGGCTGGATCATTAAGTATATTTAAACTCAGTAAGGATACCGAGGGTGGTTGGAGAAAAAGCAGAGAAGTGGAGTTGAAGATTATGAGATCAGTCATTATATCACTAGTAGCAAAGTAGATTCGACAGGCTGAACGGCCTACGTCTTCTCCTATGATGTTAGAAACACAAAGTCCCTACAGTGTGGAAACAGGCCATTTGGCCCATCAAGTCCACATAGACCCTGTGAAGAGCATCCCACCCAGATCTAGCCCCTACCTCACCTCTGTAACTCTGCATTTCCATGGCTAATTCACCCAGCCTGCACATACTTGGACGCTATGCACAATTTAGCATGACCAACCCACCCTAATCTGCACATCTTTGGAAACCCATGCGAGGCAAATGTGCAAACTCCACACGGACAGTTGCCTGAGGGAACTGGCACTGAGAGGCAGCGGTGCTAACCACTGAGAGACCGCATCTGCAAGATATCGGCAAGCATCTATTTACATACTTATCTCCCAATGTCTTTTCTTCATCTTCTGATGTGCCAATGCTTCCTCCTCCTCCATTTTCTCAGCTTCTGATGAACAAACATACAATTAGCAGCATAATAAATTCCTTGGTCCTATACAAGACCCTGAGACTTTGCCTGCTCCTCCCATGCATACCCACCAATCAAGCCAGCAGTAGGGATATTACTGGTCAGTCCTCAAGAGTCCAAAGGCCAGCTAAAACGCTAGCTCAGGGACACAGAGACCAACCGCACTGCACACCCACTCCAACCAGCAAACTCAATTCAAACTGGAATTTGAATCTAGTGCAGGGCTGTTTGTAGAACAACAAACTGTGAACTTTTCACTCTCGGCCATTCGGCCCATCATGCCTACTCGTGGTACAACAGTTGTGTCAATTCACTGCATGTATTTGTGTGCTTTTAGCTGTGATTTAAGAGCAACCAGCGCAAACTGGGCAAAGGGGAGGGCACCAGCAGCTGTTTAGACTTCTATCCCTAACCCAAGAATGTCAGATAGAATGTCTGCCAAACTTTAAAACTGTGTATAAAGGAGAATAAGATTAGTGGACTAAATTAGATTCCCTACAGTGTGGAAACAGGCCATTTGGCCCAACAGGTCCACACCGACCCTCCAAACAGTAATCCACCCAGACCCACTTCCCTGACCAATGCACCTAACACTAAGGGAATTGGACTGCTTTCAGAGAATCATAGGATCCCTACAGTGTGAAAACAGGCCCTTCGGCCGAAGAAGTCCACACCGACCCTTCGAAGAATAACCCACCTAGAACCATTCTCTTATCCTGTTACCCGAACATTATCCCTGACTAATGCACCCAACCTACACATCGCTGAACACTATGGGACAATTTAGCATGGCCAACTCACCTAACCTGCACATCTTTGGACTGTGGGAGGAAACCAGAGCACCCGGAGGAAACCCACGCAGACACGGGGAGAACGTGTAAACTGCACACAGACAGTCACCCGAGGCTGGAATCGAATCCGGGTCCCTGGTGCTGCCATGGTGAGAGTCAAACCTATACCCAACCTATTAGCGTTAGCCTGGGTTCTGGATTAGCAGTCTATCGGTAAAGGGTGAAACAAGACCCGGCCAGTTAGTTTACCCTACAGCATAGGTGCTGCCCACCTTTCCCATCCACAGTCCAGACTCTCCCAGGCGGAACTGGGTTGTTATGGACTTTTAACCTAATCTGTTCGGACAAGTAATGACACACCTCCAGGACAGGTAGGGCTTGAACCTGGTGCAGAGGAAGGGGCACTACCATTACTCCAGAATACCCTCTGGTCCCCAAATAGCATACGCTGTTCTTAAATCACAACTAGAACATGCAGATTTACACACTCTATTGACAAAGCACGAGTAGGCATGACGGGCTGAATGGCTTCCTTTTAAGCACTGAAGGCTCAGCCAGTTTGACAGAGTTTGATTGTCTCCTTGGTGCACATGGGCCAGTAGCACAAGATATACTGACAACCGTCAGCCATTTTCTGAGCTAGAACCAGAGTGCATTCTGGGTGTTTGCTGGGGAGTAGTAAATTCGGTAGAAAGAGGCCAAGAAGAGTACAGATTAATTTCAGGAACTGATGATGTGTACATACTTTGTTCTTGTTTCTTCTTCCTTCTTTTAATCAGTAACTCTTGCTCCTTCTTGTTTTTCTTAGTCAATATGGCTTTTGGAAAACAAAAAGTAAAGAGCTAAGTAACAACGGGAACACAGTTGGGAAAAGTACAAAAAGACTTGCAGAATCACAGAACAGTTATGGCACAGGAGGAGGCCACTCAGCCCCTCACATCTATAGCAGCTCTCTGCACCTGCAACTCAATTAATCCCACCCTTCTGCCACTGCCCTGGAGCCCTGGCCCGACAATTATAACGATTTTTACAGCGGCTTTCAAAGTCTAAGTTACAAAGTGCTTTTCAGCCAGTGTCGTATTTTTGAAACAAGAACACAAATCACTGGAAAAGCTCAGCAGGTCTGGCAGCATCTGTGGAGAGAAACCAGAAGTAACATTTTGGGTCAAGTGACTCTATCTCAGAACTATGACAGGGTGGTGGTGGTGGTGGGTAAACAATAGATGGAGATAGAGCCCAAAATGTGAGAGAACAGTTGGACAGACGAAGGAGTGGATGACGATCAGGCTAGGAGGGTGAATAGCTATTAATGGGGACTGTTAGCGGTTAAGAGTCATAACAGCAGACCCTGTGATAATAAGGCCTGGTGTGTGGGGTTGGGGCAAGGCCATGGGACCGCTCAAACCCTCAAGGTGTTGAACTCGATATGGAGTCCAGAAGCCTGCAGAGTTCCTGAGCGGAAAACGAGGTGATGTTCTTCCAGCTTGCACTGAACTTCACTTGAGCACTGCAGCGAGCTGGAGACAGAAATGTTGGCCAGGGAAGACAGGGCTATGTGTTGAAGTGGTCGGCAGCGGAGGCTCAGAGTCCTTTTTGCGGGCAAAATGTAGGCGTTCTGTGAAGTTGTCACCCAGCCTACCCTTCGTTTCCTCAGCGTAGAGGAGACCACATTATCAATAGCGAATACAATAGACTAGACTGAGTGAACCTTTGAAATGTTCTAATTAAAACCCAGCAGCCGACTCACATACTGCAAGATCCCACGGCTATATCGAGATATCGGTTCAGAGACAAATGCTGTCATGCCATGGGGTCTCCAACTTAGCTGCCAATGTTCAGTCTGAAAGGTGGCGCCTCAGCAGCATACATCCCACGTTGGGAATGCTGTCCCAGGTTGTGTGTTCAGGTCCACGAGCTGGGTACCCAAACCCCCACAACTCTGCAGTTCAAAGGTTAGTCAGCTACTGAGCCGCAGCTTTAAAGGAGCCTGAGATTGAGGTAACTGGCTGCTCTGCCCCCCCCACCCCCTTCACCAAATCTACCGGCATATTCCACTACGGTTCTGGAACGCTGCTGTGATGATGCCACGTACTTGCTTTCCGAACCTTCTTCTTCTTTGCCGGAATCAAGAATTCCCTGTCAGCATCCTTAAGCTTTCGTTTCCTTCCCTTGACAACTTTGAAAATAAACATCGCAAACGTCAAACAAACTAACAACTTCACTTGCAGAACAAATGCAAGGATGGAACTTAAACTATGCCTTCGACTTACTGGCTACCGGTCTCAGAATCTGCAGGGGTCTACGTATCCGCAGGGCCCGGCCGAACAACTCTTCACCATTGTACTTCAGTGCTTGGCTTGCATCTTTACCAGACAGGAAGGTCACGATGCCACGTTTTCTAAGGCGCGGGGAAAGAGAGGAAAAACACAAGAGTTTGGCTTAGGAAGATAAGAGAAGAATTCACTGCTATCCCAAAGAGCATGAAAATCAACAAAAACAAAATCAAAATATGTATTCTTCAAAAAGCAGACTTTTGTTCACTTGCTCAACTCTGTTCTCATCTGGTTGAATATCATTCCTGCCCTGGGCACCACACTTACCACTGACTATTCGGCTACAGAAAGCAGTTTGGTGGCACCCATGCCTCAGACTCAGGAGGTCAGGGCTTCAGAGACTTGAGTAAATAATCCAGGCCAACTGCTCCCAGTGCAGTGACAGAGGAAGTCTTTCTGCCTCGATCAGAGATAACTATTATGGAATCGTAGAATCCCTATGGTGCGTAAGCAGGCCATTTGGCCCACCAAGTCCATACTGACCCTCCAAAGAGCATCGAACCCAGATCCCTCCCCTACGCTATCCCCATAACCCTGCATTTCCCATGGCTAATCAAACTAGTCAGCAGATCCCAGGATGCTCTGGACAATTGGGCAAGGCCAATCCACCTAACCTGCACATCTTCCATTCTTTCGTACTTCATCCGTTTAATCTAATATTTGGATCTCCCATCCGTGCAGACACGGGGGAGAACGTGCAAACTCTACACAGACAGTCGCCCGATACTGGAATCAAATCCAGATCCCTGGTGCTGTGAGGCAGCAGTTACACTGAGCCACCTTGTCACCCTCCTGGAAGGAAGAGTTCCGCACCATGTTCTGATCAAGAGTGATCTTTGCAACCTACACCAAAGCTGAGGATCTGGTCGTTTGCAGGAGAGGTTTGTACGTAAGTCATCACACTTCATACAGTCAAAACAAATCACTAAAAACCAGGTTATACTCCAACAGGTTTATGCAGTACTAGCTTGCAGAACGCTGCTCCTTCGTAACTAGCTATCTGATGAAGGAGCAGTGCTCTGAAAGCTAGTGCTTCCAAATACAAACCTGTTGCACTATAACCTGGTGCCATGTGTGATTTTTAACTGCGCCCACCCCAGTCCAACACCAGCACCTCCACGTCATGACATTTCATAGATTATAACCATGATTAGAAGCACTTAGTGGTTGTTAAAATGCTTCAGAATCACTTGTGGTCTAGAAAAGTAATTACTGTAAATAATTTTCTTGCCCTTACCCGGCGCTACTGATGCTAACTGCAACTTCCCAAAGCTCTTTGCTATTGATCAACCTTGTCCTAATGCATAAGTTTGCCTTGCTCCTTCTGATGGACCTCTTTTGCTTGCATGGTGCTCCTCCGGCAGTTATAATTCCAGTTCACAAGAGCAAGGAGGTTATGATGTTCGCAGTTCTGATCGCAACACCTGTGGGAAGGACATGACTGTACTGGAGAGAGTGCAGAAGGGGATTCACAGGAGGTTGACTGGGCAGGAGTAGTTCAGAGAGATGTGACAGACTGGGGTTGTTTTCCTTTGAGCAGAGAAGGCAGATGGGTTTCTGACTGAGGTGTACAACGTTCTGAGGGGCATAGACAGAGAGAAGTGTTACCCCCTTAGTAAAGGGGGTCAATAACCAATTTTAATGTAAAGGAGCAGGGGCTTTTGAGGAGATTTGAGGAAAGGATTTTAACCCAGAGGATGGTGTGTATCTGGACCTCACTGCCTGAGAGGGTGGGAAGGGTAGAAACTGTCCAGATATTTAAGTAATTATCAGATGAACACTTTAAATGCCATAGCTTACGAGGCTACAGGCCGAGTGCTGAAAAATGGGATGAGAATAAATTAATATTCAATGATCAATTGCACACAGGGTGGGGAGTGTTTTCTCACACACACACAGGGTGGGGAGTGTTTTCACACACACACACAGGGTGGGGAGTGTTTTCACACACACACACAGGGTGGGGAGTGTTTTCACACACACACACAGGGTGGGGAGTGTTTTCACACACACACAGGGTGGGGAGTGTTTTCACACACACACAGGGCGGGGAGTGTTTTCACTCACACACACACAGGGCGGGGAGTGTTTTCACACACACACACAGGGCGGGGAGTGTTTTCACACACACACACAGGGCGGGGAGTGTTTTCACACACACACACAGGGCGGGGAGTGTTTTCACACACACACACAGGGCGGGGAGTGTTTTCACACACACACACAGGGCGGGGAGTGTTTTCACACACACACACAGGGCGGGGAGTGTTTTCACACACACACACAGGGTGGGGAGTGTTTTCACACACACACACAGGGTGGGGAGTGTTTTCACACACACACACAGGGTGGGGAGTGTTTTCACACACACACACAGGGTGGGGAGTGTTTTCACACACACACACAGGGTGGGGAGTGTTTTCACACACACACAGGGTGGGGAGTGTTTTCACACACACACACAGGGCGGGGAGTGTTTTCACTCACACACACACAGGGTGGGGAGTGTTTTCACACACACACAGGGTGGGGAGTGTTTTCACACACACACACAGGGTGGGGAGTGTTTTCACACACACACAGGGTGGGGAGTGTTTTCTCACACACACAGGGTGGGGAGTGTTTTCACACACACACAGGGTGGGGAGTGTTTTCACACACACACACAGGGTGGGGAGTGTTTTCACACACACACAGGGTGGGGAGTGTTTTCTCACACACACAGGGTGGGGAGTGTTTTCACACACACACACAGGGTGGGGAGTGTTTTCACTCACACACACAGGGTGGGGAGTGTTTTCACTCACACACACAGGGTGGGGAGTGTTTTCACACACACACAGGGCGGGGAGTGTTTTCACTCACACACACACAGGGCGGGGAGTGTTTTCACACACACACACAGGGTGGGGAGTGTTTTCACACATACACAGGGTGGGGAGTGTTTTCACACACACACACAGGGTGGGGAGTGTTTTCACACACACACACACAGGGTGGGGAGTGTTTTCACACACACACACAGGGTGGGGAGTGTTTTCACACACACAGGGTGGGGAGTGTTTTCACACACACAGGGTGGGGAGTGTTTTCACACACACACACAGGGTGGGGAGTGTTTTCACACACACACACAGGGTGGGGAGTGTTTTCACACACACACACAGGGTGGGGAGTGTTTTCACACACACACACAGGGTGGGGAGTGTTTTCACACACACACACAGGGTGGGGAGTGTTTTCACACACACAGGGTGGGGAGTGTTTTCACACACACAGGGTGGGGAGTGTTTTCACACACACACACAGGGTGGGGAGTTTTTTCACTCACACACACAGGGTGGGGAGTGTTTTCACAACACACACAGGGTGGGGAGTATTTTGACATACACAGGGTGGGGAGTGTTTTCACACACACAGGGTGGGGAGTGTTTTCACACACACACACACAGGGTGGGGAGTGTTTTCACACACACACAGGGTGGGGAGTGTTTTCACACACACACACAGGGTGGGGAGTGTTTTCACACACACACACAGGGTGGGGAGTGTTTTCACACACACAGGGTGGGGAGTGTTTTCACACACACACACAGGGTGGGGAATGTTTTCACACACACACACAGGGTGGGGAGTGTTTTCACACACACACACAGGGTGGGGAGTGTTTTCACACACACACACAGGGCGGGGAGTGTTTTCACACACACACACAGGGTGGGGAATGTTTTCACACACACACACAGGGTGGGGAGTATTTTGACACACACAGGGTGGGGAGTGTTTTCACACACACAGGGTGGGGAGTGTTTTCACACACACACACAGGGTGGGGAGTGTTTTCACACACACAGGGTGGGGAGTGTTTTCACACACACAGGGTGGGGAGTGTTTTCACACACACACACAGGGTGGGGAGTGTTTTCACACACACACATAGGGTGGGGAGTGTTTTCACACACACACACAGGGTGGAGAGTGTTTTCACACACACAGGGTGGGGAGTGTTTTCACACACACACACAGGGTGGGGAGTGTTTTCACACACACACATAGGGTGGGGAGTGTTTTCACACACACACACAGGGTGGGGAGTGTTTTCACACACACAGGGTGGGGAGTGTTTTCACACACACACACAGGGTGGGGAGTGTTTTCACACACACACACAGGGTGGGGAGTGTTTTCACACACACACACAGGGGGGGGAGTGTTTTCACACACACACACAGGGGGGGGAGTGTTTTCACACACACACACAGGGTGGGGAGTGTTTTCACACACACACACAGGGTGGGGAGTGTTTTCACACACACACACAGGGTGGGGAGTGTTTTCACACACACACACAGGGTGGGGAGTATTTTGACATACACAGGGTGGGGAGTGTTTTCACACACACAGGGTGGGGAGTGTTTTCACACACACACACAGGGTGGGGAGTGTTTTCACACACACACACAGGGTGGGGAGTGTTTTCACACACACACACAGGGTGGGGAGTGTTTTCACACACACAGGGTGGGGAGTGTTTTCACACACACACACAGGGTGGGGAATGTTTTCACACACACACACAGGGTGGGGAGTGTTTTCACACACACACACAGGGTGGGGAGTGTTTTCACACACACACACAGGGCGGGGAGTGTTTTCACACACACACACAGGGTGGGGAGTATTTTGACACACACAGGGTGGGGAGTGTTTTCACACACACAGGGTGGGGAGTGTTTTCACACACACAGGGTGGGGAGTGTTTTCACACACACACACAGGGTGGGGAGTGTTTTCACACACACACACAGGGTGGGGAGTGTTTTCACACACACAGGGTGGGGAGTGTTTTCACACACACAGGGTGGGGAGTGTTTTCACACACACACACAGGGTGGGGAGTGTTTTCACACACACAGGGTGGGGAGTGTATTCACACACACAGGGTGGGGAGTGTTTTCACACATACACAGGGTGGGGAGTGTTTTCACACATACACAGGGTGGGGAGTGTTTTCACACACACACAGGGTGGGGAGTGTTTTCACACACACACATAGGGTGGGGAGTGTTTTCACACACACACACAGGGTGGGGAGTGTTTTCACACACACAGGGTGGGGAGTGTTTTCACACACACACAGGGTGGGGAGTGTTTTCACACACACACACAGGGTGGGGAGTGTTTTCACACACACACACAGGGTGGGGAGTGTTTTCACACACACACACAGGGTGGGGAGTGTTTTCACACACACACACAGGGTGGGGAGTATTTTGACATACACAGGGTGGGGAGTGTTTTCACACACACAGGGTGGGGAGTGTTTTCACACACACACACAGGGTGGGGAGTGTTTTCACACACACACACAGGGTGGGGAGTGTTTTCACACACACACACAGGGTGGGGAGTGTTTTCACACACACACACAGGGTGGGGAGTGTTTTCACACACACACACAGGGTGGGGAGTGTTTTCACACACACACACAGGGTGGGGAGTGTTTTCACAACACACACACAGGGTGGGGAGTGTTTTCACACACACACACAGGGTGGGGAGTGTTTTCACACACACACACAGGGTGGGGAGTGTTTTCACACACACACACAGGGTGGGGAGTGTTTTCACAACACACACTGGGTGGGGAGTGTTTTCACACACACACACAGGGTGGGGAGTGTTTTCACACACACACATTCACAGGGTGGGGAGTGTTTTCACACACACACACAGGGTGGGGAGTGTTTTCACACACACACATTCACAGGGTGGGGAGTGTTTTCTCACACACACACAGGGTGGGGAGTGTTTTCACACACACACACAGGGTGGGGAGTGTTTTCACACACACACACACAGGGTGGGGAGTGATTTCACACACACACACAGGGTGGGGAGTGTTTTCACACACACACACACAGGGTGGGGAGTGTTTTCACAACACACACACAGGGTGGGGAGTGTTTTCACACACACACACAGGGTGGGGAGTGTTTTCACAACACACACACTGGGTGGGGAGTGTTTTCACACACACACACAGGGTGGGGAGTGTTTTCACACACACACATTCACAGGGTGGGGAGTGTTTTCACACACACACACAGGGTGGGGAGTGTTTTCACACACACACACAGGGTGGGGAGTGTTTTCACACACACACACAGGGTGGGGAGTGTTTTCACACACACACACAGGGTGGGGAGTGTTTTCACACACACACACAGGGTGGGGAGTGTTTTCACACACACACAGGGTGGGGAGTGTTTTCACACACACAGGGTGGGGAGTGTTTTCACACACACACACAGGGTGGGGAATGTTTTCACACACACAGGGTGGGGAGTGTTTTCACACACACACACAGGGTGGGGAGTGTTTTCACACACACACACAGGGCGGGGAGTGTTTTCACACACACACACAGGGCAGGGAGTGTTTTCACACACACACACAGGGCGGGGAGTGTTTTCACACACACACACAGGGTGGGGAGTATTTTGACACACACACACAGGGTGGGGAGTATTTTGACACACACAGGGTGGGGAGTGTTTTCACACACACAGGGTGGGGAGTGTTTTCACACACACACACAGGGTGGGGAGTGTTTTCACACACACAGGGTGGGGAGTGTTTTCACACACACAGGGTGGGGAGTGTTTTCACACACACAGGGTGGGGAGTGTTTTCACACACACACACAGGGTGGGGAGTGTTTTCACACATACACAGGGTGGGGAGTGTTTTTACACACACACACAGGGTGGGGAGTGTTTTCACACACACACACAGGGTGGGGAGTGTTTTCACACACACACACAGGGTGGGGAGTGTTTTCACACACACAGGGTGGGGAGTGTTTTCACACACACAGGGTGGGGAGTGTTTTCACACACACAGGGTGGGGAGTGTTTTCACTCACACACACAGGGTGGGGAGTGTTTTCACACACACACACAGGGTGGGGAGTGTTTTCACACACACACACAGGGTGGGGAGTGTTTTCACACACACAGGGTGGGGAGTGTTTTCACACACACACACAGGGTGGGGAGTGTTTTCACACACACACACAGGGTGGGGAGTTTTTTCACTCACACACACAGGGTGGGGAGTGTTTTCACACACACACACAGGGTGGGGAGTGTTTTCACACACACACACAGGGTGGGGAGTGTTTTCACACACACAGGGTGGGGAGTGTTTTCACACACACACACAGGGTGGGGAGTGTTTTCACACACACACACAGGGTGGAGAGTGTTTTCACACACACACACAGGGTGGAGAGTGTTTTCACACACACACACAGGGTGGGGAGTGTTTTCACACACACAGGGTGGGGAGTGTTTTCACACACACACACAGGGTGGGGAGTGTTTTCACAACACACACACAGGGTGGGGAGTATTTTGACATACACAGGGTGGGGAGTGTTTTCACACACACAGGGTGGGGAGTGTTTTCACACACACACACAGGGTGGGGAGTGTTTTCACACACACACACAGGGTGGGGAGTGTTTTCACACACACACACAGGGTGGGGAATGTTTTCACACACACAGGGTGGGGAGTGTTTTCACACATACACAGGGTGGGGAGTGTTTTCACACACACACACAGGGTGGGGAGTGTTTTCACACACACAGGGTGGGGAGTGTTTTCACACACACAGGGTGGGGAGTGTTTTCACACACACACACAGGGTGGGGAGTTTTTTCACTCACACACACAGGGTGGGGAGTTTTTTCACTCACACACACAGGGTGGGGAGTGTTTTGACACACACACACAGGGTGGGGAGTGTTTTCACACACACACACAGGGTGGGGAGTGTTTTCACACACACACACAGGGTGGGGAGTGTTTTCACACACACACACAGGGTGGGGAGTGTTTTCACACACACACACAGGGTGGGGAGTGTTTTCACACACACACAGGGTGGGGAGTGTTTTCACACACACACACAGGGTGGGGAGTGTTTTCACACACACACAGGGTGGGGAGTGTTTTCACACACACACACAGGGTGGGGAGTGTTTTCACTCACACACACACAGGGTGGGGAGTGTTTTCACACACACAGGGTGGGGAGTGTTTTCACACACACACACAGGGTGGGGAGTGTTTTCACACACACACAGGGTGGGGAGTGTTTTCACACACACACAGGGTGGGGAGTGTTTTCACTCACACACACACAGGGTGGGGAGTGTTTTCACACACACAGGGTGGGGAGTGTTTTCACACACACACACAGGGTGGGGAGTGTTTTCACACACACACACAGGGTGGGGAGTGTTTTCACACACACACAGGGTGGGGAGTGTTTTCACACACACACACAGGGTGGGGAGTGTTTTCACACACACACAGGGTGGGGAGTGTTTTCACACACACACACAGGGTGGGGAGTGTTTTCACTCACACACACACAGGGTGGGGAGTGTTTTCACACACACAGGGTGGGGAGTGTTTTCACACACACACACACACACAGGGTGGGGAGTGTTTTCACACACACACACAGGGTGGGGAGTGTTTTCACACACACACACAGGGTGGGGAGTGTTTTCACACACACACACAGGGTGGGGAGTGTTTTCACAACACACACTGGGTGGGGAGTGTTTTCACACACACACACAGGGTGGGGAGTGTTTTCACACACACACATTCACAGGGTGGGGAGTGTTTTCTCACACACACACAGGGTGGGGAGTGTTTTCACACACACACACAGGGTGGGGAGTGTTTTCACACACACACACACAGGGTGGGGAGTGATTTCACACACACACACAGGGTGGGGAGTGTTTTCACACACACACACACAGGGAGGGGAGTGTTTTCTCACACACACACAGGGTGGGGAGTGTTTTCACACACACACACAGGGTGGGGAGTGTTTTCACAACACACACACAGGGTGGGGAGTGTTTTCACACACACACACAGGGTGGGGAGTGTTTTCACAACACACACACTGGGTGGGGAGTGTTTTCACACACACACACAGGGTGGGGAGTGTTTTCACACACACACATTCACAGGGTGGGGAGTGTTTTCACACACACACACAGGGTGGGGAGTGTTTTCACACACACACACAGGGTGGGGAGTGTTTTCACAACACACACACAGGGTGGGGAGTGTTTTCACACACACACACAGGGTGGGGAGTGTTTTCACAACACACACACTGGGTGGGGAGTGTTTTCACACACACACACAGGGTGGGGAGTGTTTTCACACACACACATTCACAGGGTGGGGAGTGTTTTCTCACACACACACAGGGTGGGGAGTGTTTTCACACACACACACAGGGTGGGGAGTGTTTTCACACACACACACAGGGTGGGGAGTGTTTTCACACACACACACACAGGGTGGGGAGTGTTTTCTCACACACACACAGGGTGGGGAGTGTTTTCACAACACACACACTGGGTGGGGAGTGTTTTCACACACACACACAGGGTGGG
Source organism: Chiloscyllium punctatum (assembly GCF_047496795.1). Taxonomy (NCBI): domain Eukaryota; kingdom Metazoa; phylum Chordata; class Chondrichthyes; order Orectolobiformes; family Hemiscylliidae; genus Chiloscyllium; species Chiloscyllium punctatum. The sequence continues at coordinate 462,448 of NC_092759.1, forward strand.
GAGTGTTTTCACACACACACAGGGTGGGGAGTGTTTTCACACACACACAGGGTGGGGAGTGTTTTCACACACACACAGGGTGGGGAGTGTTTTCACACACACACAGGGTGGGGAGTGTTTTCACACACACACACAGGGTGGGGAGTGTTTTCACACACACACACAGGGTGGGGAGTGTTTTCACACACACACAGGGTGGGGAGTGTTTTCACACACACACAGGGTGGGGAGTGTTTTCACACACACAGGGTGGGGAGCGTTTTCACACACACAGGGTGGGGAGCGTTTTCACACACACACAGGGTGGGGAGTGTTTTCACACACACACAGGGTGGGGAGTGTTTTCACACACACACACACAGGGTGGGGAGTGTTTTCACACACACACACAGGGTGGGGAGTGTTTTCACACACACACACAGGGTGGGGAGTGTTTTCACACACACACACACAGGGTGGGGAGTGTTTTCACACACACACAGGGTGGGGAGCGTTTTCACACACACACACAGGGTGGGGAGTGTTTTCACACACACACACAGGGTGGGGAGTGTTTTCACACACACACACAGGGTGGGGAGTGTTTTCACACACACACACAGGGTGGGGAGTGTTTTCACTCACACACACACAGGGTGGGGAGTGTTTTGACACACACACAGGGTGGGGAGTATTTTGACACACACACACAGGGTGGGGAGTGTTTTCACACACACACACACAGGGTGGGGAGTGTTTTGACACACACACAGGGTGGGGAGTATTTTGACACACACAGGGTGGGGAGTGTTTTCACACACACACACAGGGTGGGGAGTGTTTTCACACACACACACAGGGTGGGGAGTGTTCTCACACACACACACAGGGTGGGGAGTATTTTGACACACACACACAGGGTGGGGAGTGTTTTCACACACACACACACAGGGTGGGGAGTGTTTTGAAACACACACAGGGTGGGGAGTATTTTGACACACACAGGGTGGGGAGTGTTTTCACACACACACACAGGGTGGGGAGTGTTTTCACACACACACAGGGTGGGGAGTGTTTTCACACACACACACACACAGGGTGGGGAGTGTTTTCACACACACACACACACACACAGGGTGGGGAGTGCTTTCACACACACACACACACACACAGGGTGGGGAGTGTTTTCACACACACACACACACACAGGGTGGGGAGTGTTTTCACACACACACACACACAGGGTGGGGAGTGTTTTCACACACACACACACACAGGGTGGGGAGTGTTTTCACACACACACACACACAGGGTGGGGAGTGTTTTCACACACACACACACACACAGGGTGGGGAGTGTTTTCACCCACACACACACAGGGTGGGGAGTGTTTTCACACACACACACACACAGGTTGGGGAGTGTTTTCACACCCACACACACACAGGGTGGGGAGTGTTTTCACACCCACACACACACAGGGTGGGGAGTGTTTTCACACACACACACACAGGGTGGGGAGTGTTTTCACACACACACACAGGGTGGGGAGTGTTTTCACACACACAATGTGGTGAGTGTCTGGAATGGGAGGTGGTGGGGGAAGCGAGTACAACTTTATAATTTAATAAACATTTGGACAGGTACATCGATGGGATAGGTACGGAGGGATATAGACCAAACATACACACACAGGGTGGTGAGTGTTTTCACACACACACACAGGGTGGTGAGATTAGTTTAAATTGTGAAAAATGGGCGGCATGGACAAGTTGGGCGGAAGTGCCTGTTTCCATGATATAGACCTCCCTGGCTGACACAGACACATTGGGGCAGAGGGCTGAAAAAACTTGATAACAATGGAAACACAAGGATACAGTGATAACATCCCTACCTGAACTAGGTGATCAAGGTTCAAGGCCCAAATTCCATGGAGATGTGACATAAAATGTCTGAACAGATTGACTGAAGCGTAATTAAAAGGGGAAGCAGAAGACATCTGGTGCATTGTTTCCTAAACCTCTTCCCTCAGTGTGACCCCAGACCATGCTAATTCAGAGAATGTGGGTGGGGAACGAGACGGTGTCTCTGACCGGTGGGGAAGCGGGGAGGGTGGCGATAGACCGGTGGCTTAGGACAGGGTGGAGTTGAGAGCTGTTCTGATGGCGTTGGGAGGAGGGGATATATTGTCCGACGTGCGGGGTGAGGGTTCAAAGCTGCACGGTCTGAGCCGATAAAAGAGAAAAGACCCACCATCCGAGGAACTGTGGGTGTAGCAGCCTCCAGCCTCCAGAGAACTGAGCCGTGCCCACTGACAGGAAACAAAAGCACAAGCATTTCAAGCGGTCTTGTAGCTGTTAGCACTCCGCACAAGCTCCACGGCTGACACTTCCACCTCAAAACCTCACCCCACAATTTCACTGGGTATTGAGACCCAGTGCAGCAGCAAGCACTGTCCTTATGACAAACTGATTTCACCCCTCCCTACCTCGATTTCTTCATGTCAATGGATGTGATCAACAGCTTTCTCTCCATGAAGAATGTGATGACAGCAATCTGCAGCTCGGCAAAATTCTTCGAAGAGTTCAGGTTGCTCACAACCAGCTGCAGCCCTGTTTGAAGGACAGAGGGAAAGAGAGTGACCACATTCAGTTGAGACGTCTAGAATCATACAGCACAGAAAGAGATGCTTTAGTCCAGCTAGTCCACACTGAGCATGTCCCCCCCCCCCCCCCCAAAAACATTGGCCTCATCTGCCTGAGCTTGCCCCACTACTCTCCAAACCTCGCCTCAAAATGAACTTCTGTTTCCGCCCCATATGACTCTATGAGCGAAACTTATCCAAGTGTCTTTTCAATTTTGTAACTTGGCCTGCATCCAATATTTCCGCTGCAGTTCATTCCACACACACTAACCTCACACTGTGTTAAAAAAAAATTGCCCCTCATGTCCTTTTAAAATCTTTCCCCTCTCTCACCTTAAACCTTTGCCCTCTAGTTTTGGACTCCCCCACCCCAGGGAAAAGACCTCGTCTATTTACCCTATCCATGCCCCTCATGGTTGTATAAACCTCTATACAGTCACCCCCTCAGCCTCCGACACTCCAGGGAAAACAGCCCCAGCCTGTTCAGCCTCTCCCTATAGCTCAAACCCTCCAACCCTGGCAACATCCTGGTCAATCTTTTCTGCACCCTTTCAAGTTTAGAAGGCTGATTAGCATTGTACGCAGTATTCTAAAGGTAGCCTTACCAATATCCTGTACAGCTGCAATGTGACAATATGATTACCTGATTTGGGGGTCTCCTTCCATTTTTCCATCTGCTGAGCTTCTGCTTCCTGATGCAAATTAGCAGTAGCCGCCTCCACCTGGCCAATCACTCCTTTATCTTCCTCACTGGCTTCTGGTATCTCCACCTTGAAGTTAAGATCGGTGTGAACATCAAGGCCACCTCCAAAACTCTATGAGCAAAGGTCAAATCACTCGGAAATTGTTCGATCACCGTTACTTGGTACACACGAGGTAGAAAGCTACATAACTCAGAGGGGGCAGAAGTGGTGGGGAATGGGCATAGGGCAGCTGAGGGGAAGGTGGGAGACAGGAGGGAAGAGGAAGGGGTCAAAGCAGAGAAGGTGAGCAGAAATAGTGAAGGACAAAGCCAAGGGGCAGACAGGAATGTCATGTGGAGAATGAGGCAGTGCAGCTGGGGTTGATGGGCAGGGTGAGGGCAGGGGTCACAGGTGACATGGGCACACAGTGGGGAGATGGGTGGGGGGCACTGGTGACAGGACATTGGGGTGCTGATGGGGTACAGGGGAGCTCCCTCCCTAACAGCACTGCAGTTGTCTCTACACCACACAGAGGCAGCAGCTCGCCACCAGCTTCTCAAGGGGCAACTAGGGATGGGCAACAAATGTCAAACTGGCCGGTAACGCCCATGTTCCCTAAACGAGTGGCGGGGATTTGCAATGTGCTGCCTGAGCGTAGTCAATGGTGGTCGCCGAAGCAGCAGGGCATCATGGGGGAATGCGGGGGCTGGAAAATAGCATAAAGGGCATCGTTCAACCAGTCTCCTTCTGCTCTGTTAACAATTCCGGATTCAGAATGAGAAGACAGAAGAGGTGGGAATAAGAACAAGGAATGTTGATGCCTTTCACCTCATCGCTTTCCGGTTTCCCTCTCATCACTTCCCTTGTGCTTCCTTCACCCACTCTCTGACCTTCTGCACTGGCGTCTTGCTCGAGCTCCACAGCTCCTAGATAGGAAAATAGTAGAAAACTTAAATTCAGCTCACTGAGCATCGGCACAGCATGCAGATCTCAGAGCAACTCCTGAGCAGTGCACTGGCCCCACCACCACTGCAGCACAGTATTCAGACCATAGCTGACAGCGACAAATAAGGACAGCAGACGTTAGCGTTGGAAGTATTTTGCAAGATATTTGTTGAAGTGGTTCTAGCCAATTGGTCGGATTTTCTGGAATGGTTGAAACAGAATGCAAATCCGTACAACTGCAGTGGGTGAGAAGGAATTAGATTCAGTGGTGTTGCAGAGAACGGGAAGGAAAAGGGCCCATTGCAGCTTTCTGTTGGATGAGCTGCAAAACAGTTGGGTCCATCAACATTCTCTACAATGAGAGTCAATGAGGACAGGGCGGCACGGTGGCTCAGTGGTTAGCACTGCTGCCTCATAGAGTTAGGGACCAGGGTTCGATTCTACCCTCACGTGACTGTCTGTGCAGAGTTTGCACGTTCTCCCAGTGCCCACCTGGGTTTCCTCCCACAGTCCAAAGATGTGTCGGTTAGGCCATGCTAGATTGCCCATAGTGTCCAAGGATGTGCAGACTAGGCGGATTAGCCATGGGAAAATGCAGGGCTATGGAGATGGGGGTGGGATAATCTTTGGAGGGCCGGCGTGAACTTGATGGGACGAATGGCCTACTTCTACACTGTAGGGATTCTATGTGAGATTGAGTCGAACCAATCTGCATTCTCTGGAATTCAAAAGAACTGAGATGTGATTACATTCAGAGGAGATGACGACAAAGAGTTAATGTCACTCGACTAATAATCCAGAAACCTTGGTTAATGCTCTGAGGACATGGTGGTGGACCAGTGGCTGATTGGTGGAATGTAAATTCAATTTAATAAAAATCAAATTAAGCTAGGCTTGGAGGTGGTGACCATGAAACGACCACCGATCGTTGTAATAGCTCACTGGCTCACCAATGGCCTTTCGGGATGCCAGTGTGCCGTTCCTACCCAGTCTGGCCGACACATGACTCCAGTCTCTCAGCAATGTGGTTACCTTTTAATTGTCCTCTGAAATGGCCAGACAAGCCACTCAGCTCAAGGGGAAATTAGAGATGGTCATCAAATGCCGGCCTAATCGGTGAGGCTCACATCCCATAAAAGAACAAAGAAAAACATAAATGGAGAAGTTTAATTAAATGCAGAGGGCTTGCCAGAGTAGATGCTGGGAGCACGTTTCCCCAGTTGAAGAGACTAGAACTGGGCATAATGGGTGGGCCATTTAGGGTATCTTTCCACTCAAGGGGTAGAGAACTTTTGGAATTCTCTGTCTCAGAGAACTGTGGGTCGTCAGATATTGATGGATGTGTGGATACCAGGAGGAGGTTGGCTAATGTGGTACCATTATTTAAGAAAGGCTGTCAGGAAAAGTCAAGGGACTATAGCCCTATGTCAATGATTGGTACGTTTTGAGGGGATTCTGAGGTGTACGTGCATTTGGAAAGACAATGACTGATTAGGGATAGTCAGCATGGCTGTGTGTGTTAGAAATTGTGCCTCGTTAACTTGATCAAGTGTTTTTGTAAAGGCGACAAAGAAGATTGATGACGTCAGCGCGACAGACATTGGCTATAAAGGTCCTCAACAAAGCATTCAACAAGGTTTTGCATGGTTGACTGGTTAGTAAGGTTAGCTAGCATGAGAACCAGATGGAGCTAGTCGACTGGATATAAAATTAGGCTTGAAGGTATGAGATGGAGTTGGTGGAGGGTTGTTTAATTGGTTTGAAAGTCTATGACTGGTGGTGTGCCACAAGGATCAGTGCTGGGTCTATTGATCTTCGTCATTTATATAAATGATTTGTAGGAGAATATAAGAAGTATGTTTAGTAAGTTTGCAGATGACACCAAAACAGGTGTTGCGATGGAGAGGGAAGGAAATTATTTCAGAGTACAATGGGACCTTGATCGGGATGGGCTGAGGAGTGGCAGATGGAGCTTAATTTAGACAAATGTGAGGTGTTGCATTTTGGTAAGGCAAATCAGGGTAGGATGTATAGTCTTAATGGTCGGGTCCTGGGGAATGTTGCCAAACAAGGAGACCCAGGGTGCAGGTGCATAGTTCTTGAAGGTGGAATCAAAGGTAGACAGGGTAGTGACAAAAGCTTTCAACATTCTTGCTGCATTGGCAAGAGCATTGAGCATTGGAGTTGGGAGGTCATGTTGCGGCTGTACAGGACACTGGTGAGGCCACTTTTGGAACACTCCATACAATTCTGGTTACCCTTCTGTAGGAAGAATGTTATTAAACTGGAAAGGGTTCAGAAAAGATTTACCAGGATGTTGCCAGAACTGAAGGGTTTGAGTTATAGGGAGAGGCTGAACAGGCTGGGGCTATTTTTCCTAGATTATCAGAAGCTGAGGGGGTGACCTTATAGAGGTTTATAAAATCATGAGGGGCATGGATAGGGTAAACATCTTTTCCCTGAGATGGGGGAGTCCAGATCTAGATGGCATGAGTTTAAGGTGAGAGTGGAAAGATTTAAAAGGGACCTGAAGGGAACATTTTCATACCGAGGATGGTGTGTGTATGGAATGAGCTGCCAGAGGAAGTGGTGGAGGCTGGTACAATGACCATATTTAAAAGGCATCTGGGATGGGTATATGAATAGGAAGGGTATAGAGGGATATGGACCAAATGCCGGCAAATGAGACGAAGTCAGACTGGGATGTCTGGTTGGCGTGGACAAGTTGGACCAAAGAGTCAGTTTCTGTGCTGCATGACTCTGCGACTTTACAAGTCGAGTGACAGGGGAATCAGGTAGGATCGTACTGAACGAGAGAACAGGCTGGAATGGTGGCAAAGCTCACCCCAGCTCCTGGTTCAGAGATAGTTGTGCGCCAAAAGCAAACGTTTGTGTCGCTGAGCGAAAATGCCTAGGTGTCAACTGATTAGGTGCACGTTAAAAATACCCTTACTTTCAGTTTGATTGCACTCCACTATTATCTTCACCGTCTCCAATTTGGTGTCACTTGCTCTATCGGTGCGTGGCCCTTCACCACTCAATTCTTTTACCTCATAAACAGCCAGAGATTGCAGTGTATCAATGGAAGGTACTGGGACTGCTACTTCCCCAGCCCGCTCACCCCCAACTGATATTGTAACATTGGCTGAGACGACAGAACTCCGCATTTCGGAGCCTTCCTGCACCAAGGAGTTGGTTTTCTGAACCCCTCTCCTCCTCCTCCTCCTTCTCCTCCTCCTCGAGTGCTTCCGGGTCGCCAGGTCAGTCAGTCCTTCCTGGTTTGCTGAGTGCATCAACCCAGCTGACTTGCTGCTGGCTTGGATCACTTGCTCTCTTGGTGGAATGCAAGCCAGCTCACCCTGGGCTTCCTCCAGCCTCAACGCGGTATTTGCATCCGGGTGTTCTGCTTGGACCACCAACGCAGAGTCTGCGGGAGGCTCTCTGGCTGCTGCACCGTCAGAAATGGCAGACCCACTATCGGCCAGCGGAAGGTGATGTGCTGACCGAAGGGCTACCGAGCCCTCAGAGGTTTTTAAAGCTTCACTCAGCTCCTCCCTGACGGTATTCAGCGTCTCTGAAGGTTTAAAATCAGCCTTCGACTCACGGTCGTGTAACCTGCCCAAAGGTAAAGGCAGTGATTCACCCAGAGCTTCTAAATGGTGCTCACTGGGAGTTGCTGTCACATATTGACTTTCAGGTTCTTGTAGGGGTGTGCACTGCTCCTCCACATTGGCCATTCCTGGCTCATACCGTGGCCATAGTTTCAATGATGGAGCACATTTGGACTTCAAATCCGTCCCCCCATTACTCTCCAAGATGGATGACTCAGGAAGATTTGTCCCTCCATTACTCTCCGAGATGGACGACTCAGGGAGATTTGTCTCCATAGCTTCAGTCTCCGACATGAATGATCCAGATAATTTTGCTCCTCCAGCATCAGGCTCTGAGACAGTTGACCCTGGGAGGCTTGTTCGCTCAGGCCCAGGCTCTGAGATGAATGACCTGGGAAGGCCTGCACCTCCAGCATCAGATTCTGCAACGTGCACACCCTTGCCTGCAGTCTCCAGGCTGGTGGATCCAAGATGGTTCGGCCTTGCAGCCTCAATTTCAGAGGCCTGGGACCCAGAAGGGCTCGCGGGCGCAGCCTGCCCTCTTCCGCTCGGCGGTTTGCTGGGTGGCGCAAGGAGCACTCCCTTTCCCATGGCTCCAGAACGGTCTGGCTCACTCCCAGGTGCCGTGTCAGCGCGGACTGTCTCGGATTCTCCAGTGCATTCCATCGCCCCCTCCCGATCTCCTGCCGCTCCGTGAAGGGTTTCACATGGTGGTTCAGAGAGTCCCCTCCCCGGAGCAGCAACTTTGGGAGGCAGGGCTGGTTCCTCCTCCCCGCTTACCCCCATCGACGCACTGGAGGGTTTGCCACCTTCAGAACCCAGGGGCAGGCTCTCAGAGCATGCCATGCTGTCCTCGTGGCTCTCGGGCCCCAGGGGCACCTCAGAGCATTCGGCCTCTCTTCCGGCTGCCTGCTCTTCCCGTTTCCCAGGCATCACTTCGCCTGCAGGCCACACGGAGGTCCGACTCTTATTCCACTCATCAAAGGCAGAAGCCGTCTGAAAATCTCAGCACTCTGCCTCAGTTGCGGCAGCACTGTGAACAACGTAACTTTGCAAGAACTAGCTACCTGATGAAGGAGCAGCACTCCAAAAGCTTGCACTTCCAAATAAACCTGTTGGGACTATAACCTGGTGTTGGGTGATTTTCTTTTTTTTAAACTTTGCAAGAACTCCCGGTGTCGGAGACCCGTCCCTCGTGGGAAAGCACCTTCCCTCACCAGCCTACTCTCTTTCTCAGCTGCCTCTGCTCCAATGTGCCCGTCCAAATGCCCTTGAGGCGCAGCTACCAATTACACGCTCCAAGGGCCAGGCCGCACCCTGTTCCTGTGCCAATCAGCGAGGCAGAGGAGCTGGCCGCACTCAGGCTCAGTTGATCCCGGGCTACATGCAACACTGCCTCCTGTCACTTCTCATCAAGTCCTTCAGAAGCCCAGTGCTTACCCAAACAAAAGGAACTTCAAACAAAAAAATGGGAACTCAGCTCGCCCATTAAATGAAAAGTTCTGCTGCCAACTCTTTGAGACTGCACTGATCGAGGTGAGCATTTTCCTAAACGTCTCCCCGAATTAAAAACTTACATCTTTCACTTTCCTCATGGCTCCATTTCAGGCAGGAGACGCAAAATGAAAGCGGGAAAGCCCTTCCTCTTCCCGCTGTCCCCACCTCGATAACCAGGGCACTGAAAAATATTTCAACGCAGAATGGACCAACCTTGCAACGCTCACTCGTGGCGTGAGAGGCCACGGTAGGAACTGTTTCAGCTTGCTCCTTCCTGCTGTGATGCAGGAAACACAGCCAGCCATTTTCACACAGCCAGCTCCCACAAACAGCAAATCAGCAGATAATAATCTCTGCCTCAGTCGTAATGTTAGCCAGGGTGGGGCGTAGGGGTTATACCTCAGCACAGGACACTGCTGAGGAAGTTGAACTCTTATTTTGACAGCGATCATTGGATTCTTCATGCCCACCCCAGGGGCAGATGGTCACACCTCATGTCCGGAAGGTGGGACTGGCTGAATCAGAGTTGGTACTGGGTGGAGGAAGACCATTCTGCCCGTCATGTCTGCACCTGCACTCCGAACGATTTAGTGCCATTATCCCACTCTTTCCCTGTAACTGTTAGCTTTCCCTTTAAATACTGCCTTCTTAAATGCTTCGATGGAACCTGACCCCACCATAATTACAGACCTGAACCACTTGCCGCGTGAAAACGTTTCTCCTCACATTGCACGTGCCTCTTTAGCAAATCACTTTCAATCCATGCCCTCTCCTTCCTGATCCTTTTACGAGTGGGGAACAGATTTTTCCCCTCCCTGCTTTGACCTGAATTCCCCTTGTAATTTTGAAATCTTTAATGACTCTCTCTGTTGCATTCTTCTCTCTGAGGGAAACAGTCTCAATTTCACCAATCTGTCTGCATTCTCCTCAATGGGCAGACTTCCTTCCTAAAGGGTGCTTCCCAGGATTGTAGTAACAGATCTAACTGGTGTTGTATGCACGTACTGTATAACCATCTTGGTCTTGTACAGGTTGTTCTGGTATAATGCATATTTCGTTAACATGAGTTGGCTATAACTCGATTGATGAATTATGGACGCAATTTGGATAAGGCGAACTTTTTACCGAACAGATATAGCAATTTTGTACAGTGTGGTTTTCCATAGCACGGGGTCGCAAAGGTATACAACTGTCACATTATAGCAGAACGACCTAGACTCCTTGCAATTATTAATAAAGCCAAGGATAATGTATGTAGGAAAGATATTGTGCAGAAAAGATTTACAAGGATGTTGCCAGGGTTGGAGGGCTTGAGCCACAGGGAGAGGCTGAACAGACTGGGGCTATTTTCCCTGGAGCGTCGGAGGCGGAGGGGTGACCTTATCGAGGTTCATAACATCATGAGGAGCATGGAGAGGGTGAAAAGCCAAGGTCTTTTTCTCAGGGTAGGGGAGCCCAAAACTAGAGGGCAGAGGTTTAAGGTGAGAGGGGAAAGATTCAACAGGGACCTAAGGGACAGCTTTGTCTTGCAGAGGATGGTGCGTGTATGGAATGAGCTGCCAGAGGAAGTGGTGGAGGCTGGTACAATTACAACATTTGAAAAGCATCTGAATGGGTACATGAATAGGAAGGGTTTGGAGTGATATGGGGCAAATGCTGGCAAATGGGGCTAAATTAATTTCGGATACCTGGTCGGCATGGACGAGGTCGACAAAAGGGTCCGTTTCTGTGCTGTACGACTCTATAACTGCACTCTTCAAGGCAGCTAATACCCAAAGTAACACAGTTTCATTAATTGTACTGGGAATATCAGCCTCCATTCTCTGCTTCGGACTCTGAAGGGGTGGCTTGAACGCACCATATTCTGACACAGAGTTGAGCAGGCCATCAATTGCCATGGTTGGCCTAAGTGGTAGCCATGTTAAACACGTCAAGGGGTCATAAATAAAGACTGTCCCTAAAATAAATCCAGCAAGGGAGTTTGGGAGTAGCACTATTACCCAGAGAGTGGTGCAAATGTGAAAACTGCAAGCACAGACTGATTTGTATTTTAAAAACAGGATTCACAGGCTCTAGATGATGTAGCTGGCATTTATTATCCATCCCTAACGGCTGCTGAACTGAGTGGCTTGATTGCCCATTTCAAAGGAGTCAACCACATTGCTGTTGGTCTGCAGTCACATGTAGCCCAGACTGGGCTAAGATTTACAACAATTTATTGAATCATTTTTTTGAACGATTCAAGATTTATTTATTGGAGTTTCATCAGGGAGTTGCTCTGGTGGGATGTGAACCCGTGCTCCTACAGGATCAGGACTAGGCCTCTGGCTTATTGTCTCGGTGATATTACTGCTACATCACTGCCTCCTCTTGGTTACAACAAACAGATGCTTCTGAGGGAAAGCCTGGATTTGTGAATGACAGAGAAGGGATTAGAAGGATATGCTAAAGAGCTTAGGAAAAGCCATAATGCCAGAGGGAGGTAGACAAGATTCCCCCTCCCATCCACAGCACAATGCACAGAAAATGGAACTGCACAACAGGACGCCTGAAGAAACCTGGGGGCGCTGGTGCAAAGAGAACATGGAAAAGTGCAAGTTATGCACTACTTTTCAAACAGGCATTAGTTACTAGTTGATTTCTAGAACAGAAGGTCCTATTTGCAAAGCACTGACATAAACCATGTTCTTTACCAAATTCCGTTCCATTCCCGAGATTCCCGTAGGCTTGCTCAAACGGAGGGCTTTCTTTAATGGCATCCATCTGCCATTCCTTTGGAGAGGGCTCTTCCGCAAACTGAGGAGGAACACAGATGCACAACTTTGTTAGCAATTATTTTGGAATATAGCTCGCTCCATAACAAGTGCCATTCCCAGTAGGAAGAGGACGGCTTGTAGTAAAGGGGGAGGGAGGAGGGCAACAGACAAAAAGTCAAAGGGTCCATGGTGAGTATTTATCACTTAAGATTGCTATTTTTGAGATAATTCCACCAACTTGTTTTGATCTTGACCACAGGGCAGCGTAGTGGCTCACTGGTTAACACTGCTGCCTCAGAGAGCCAGGGACCTGGGTTTGATTTCACCTTCGGGATGGAGTTTACCGGCTCTCCCCATGTCCACATGGGTTTCCTCCCACAGTCCAAAGATGCACAGGTTTTGCGGACTGTCCATGCAAAATTCCCCCTTAGTGTCAAGGATGTGCAGGCTACATAGGTTAGCCATAGGCTACTGAGTAAGGTAAGGGCTCATGGTGTCAGAGGCAAGGTGCTAGCATGGATAGAAGCCTGGCTACCTGGCAAAAAGCAGAGAATGGGGATAAAATTGTCCTGCTCAGGATGGTAGCCAGTGACCAAGTGGTGTTCCACAAGGATCAGTGTTGGAACCACAACTTTTCACTTTATGCATTAATGATCTAGATGAAGGAACTGAGGGCATTCTGGCCAAGTTTGCAGATGATACAGAGGTAGGTGGAGGGGCAGGTAACATTGAGGAGGCAGGGAGACTGCAGAAGGATTTGGACAGGTTAGGAGAGTGGGCAAAGTAGCAGCAAATAGAGTACAACATGGGAAAGAGTGAGGTCACGTGCTTTGGGAGGAAGAATAGAGACACGGAATATTTTCCAAATGGGGAGAAAATTCAGAAGTCTGAAGTGCAAAAAGACCTTCGAGTTCTAGTCCAGGATTCTCTCAAGGTAAACTTGCAGGTTGAGTCAGTAGTTAGGAAAGCAATGATAGCTTTTATTTTGAGAAGACTTGAATATAAAAGCAAGGGGATGTACTTCTGAGGCTCTATAAGGCACAGGTCAGACCACATTTGGAGGACTGTGTGCAGTTTTGGGCCCCATATCTCAGGAAGGGTGTACTGGCCTGGAGTGTGCTCAGAGGTGGTTCACGAGAATGGTCCCAGGAATGAAAAGCTTAACATATGAGGAACATTTAGAAGGATGTGGGGGGGACCTAATTGAAACTTACAGAATACCGAATGTCCTGGACAGAGGGGATGTTGGGAAGATGTTTCCATTGATAGGACAGACTAGGACCGAAGGGCACATACTGAGTGTAAAGGGAACAGTTTTTAGAACAGTAGATAAGGAGAAACTTCTTTAGCCAGAGAGTGGTGAATCTTTGGAATTCACTGCCACAGAAGGCTGTGGAGGCCAGGCCATTGACTATATTTAAGACTGAGATAGATAGGTTCTTGAGTATCAAGGGGATCAAGGGTTATGGGGAGAAAGCGGGAGAATGGAATTGAGAAACTGATCATTCATGATTGAATGGCAGAGCAGAATCGATGGGCTGAATGGCCTAATTTCCGCTCCTATGTCTTATGGTCTTTTGCAGGGTTACAGGAATGGGCGGGATGCTCTTTGGAGGGTCAGTGTAGACTTGATGGGCTGAATGGCCTGCTTCCACACTGTAGCAATTCTCTGACATAGCCCTGATCGGGAACAGGGAACTGCAATGAGCAGGACAGTCATTTGGTTACATACACTCCACAAACTACGTGGCAGAAGTCCCTTCGGCCCAGAAAGGCCATCCTACCCTCATCCTATCCCACTTATGGCTTATATCCCTCTGCCCACTCCCAGTTACCTGTCTTTGGTCATCTCTCAGTCACTCTTATGTGTCTCTACAAATGGGGCTACGGTGCCTACTTCAATACTCTTCCTTGGCAACCTCCTGCAGCTTGATTGCCCTGAGATTTTCTTCATTATTATTTGCTCAGGGGACGTGAGCGTTGGTGGCTGGATTAGCATTTACTGAACCATGCCTAACTGCCCTCGAGAAGGGGTTGTTCAGACTGCTCTCTATGATGCTCCAGAGAGGGAGTTTCAGAAGTTTAACCTAGTGACCGTAATAGAAGAGCCGATATATTTCGGTGGAAGCTCAGAGCTAGAACAAACAGAGTTGTTTTCTCTGGTTTGTTGCCCGCGAGGCAAGGAATAAAAAGTGAGAGGAGTTGAACATGTGGCTACAGGGATGGTGCAGGAGGGAAGGTTTTGGACTCCTGGATAATTGGAGCTCTTTCTGGGGTAGATGGGACCTCTACACGCAGGATGGTCTTCAAGTGTTTTAAACCCACCTTCGGGACAGTTTAAACTAATTCAGCAGGAGGATAGGAACCTAAACTGTAGTTCCAGTATATCGCAGTTTGTGAATAGTAAGGTCAGAAATGAGATTTCAAGGTCGCAAGAGGGCAATGGCAAGCAAGAAGTTGGTTTGAAGTGTGTCTGCTTCAACACCAGGAGCATTCGGAATAAGGTGGGTGAACGTGCAGCACGGGTTGGTACCTGGGATCTTGATGTTGTGGCCATTTCGGAGACATGGTAGAGTACGGATAGGAATGGTTGTTGCAGGTTTAGATGTTTCAGTAACAACAGAGAAGATAGTAAAGGGGGAGGTGTGGCATTGTTAATCAAGGACAGTATTGTGGTGGCAGAAACGACATTTGAGAACTCATCTACTGAGGTGGTATGGGCTGAGATTAGAAACAGGAAAGGAGAGCTCACCCTGTTGGGAGTTTTCTATCGACCTCCGAATAGCTCCAGAGTTGCAGAGGAAAGGACAGCAAAGATGATTTTCAACAGGAATGGAAGTGACAGGGTAGTTTAACTTTCCAAATATTGACTGGGAATGCTATGCTTCAAGTACTATAGATGGGTCAGCTTTTGTCCAATGTTTCCTGACACAGTATGTAGATAGGCCAACAGGGGCTGAGGCCACATTGGATTTGGTACTGGGGAATGAACCCGGCCAAGTGTTAGATTTGGAGGTAGGTGAGCATTTGGGTGATAGTGATCACAATTCGGTTATGTTTATTTTAGCGATGGAAAGGTATAGGTATATAAAGCAGGGCAAGAGTTATAGCTAGGGGAAAGGCAATTACGATGTGATTAGGCAAGATTTAGGCTGCAGAGGATGGGCACAATTGAAATGAGGAGCTTGTTCAAGGAACAGCTACTACGTGTCCATGATAAGTATGTACCTGTCAGGCAGGGAGAAATTTGTAAAGAGAGGGAGCAGTGGTTGACTAAAGAAGTTGAAGCTCTTGTCAAAAAGGAAGAAGGATGAGACGTGCAGGCTCAGTTAGGGTGCTTGAGAGTTACAAGTTAGCCAGGAAAGACCTAAAGAGAGAGCTAAGAAAAACCAGGAGGGGACATGAGAAGTTGTGGGTGGATAGGATTAAGGAAAACCCTAAGGCTTTCTATTGGTATATCAGGAATAAAAGAATGACTAGAGTAAGATTAGAACCAATCGAGGATAGTAGTGAGAAGTTGTGCTTGGAGTCAGAGGAGATAGGGGAAGCACTAAATGAATATTTTTCGTCAGTATTCACATTGGAAAAAGACAATGTTGTCAAGGAGGATACTAAGATACAGGCTTCTAGACTAGACAGGATTGAGGTTCACAAGGAGGAGGTGCTAGCAATTCTGCAAAGTGTAAAAATAAGTAAGTCTCCTGGGCCGATGGGATTTATCCTAGGATTCTCCGGGAAGCCAGAAAGGAGATTGCAGAGCTTTTGGCTTTGATCCTATGTTGACATTGTCTACAGGAATAGTGCCAGAAGACTGGAGGATAGCAAATGTTGTTCCCTTATTCAAGAAGGAGGGGGGCGGTTAGAGACCAACCTTGTTACCAACCCTGGTAATTATAGACCAGTGAGCCTTACTTCAGTTGTGGATAAAGTGTTGAAAAAGGTTATAAGAAATATGATTTATAATCATTTAGAAAGGAATAAGTTGATTAAGACTAGTCAACATGGTTTTGTGAAGGGTAGGTTTGCCTCACAAACCTTATTGAGTTCTTTGAGAAGGTGACCAAACAAGTGGATGAGGGTAAAGCGGTTGATGTGGTATATTTGAATTTCAGCAAGGCATTTGATAAGGTTCCCTATGGCAGACTATTGCACAAAATACGGAGGCATGGGATTGAGGGTGATTTCGCAGTTTGGATCAGAAATTGGCTACCTGAAAGAAGACAGAGGTGGTTGATGGGAAATGTTTATCCTGGAGTTCAGTTACTAGTGGTGTACTACAAGGATCTGTTTTGGGACCATTGCTGTTTGTCATTTTTATAAATGATCTGGATGACGGCATTGAAGGATAGGTTAGTAAATTTGCAGATGACACTAAGGCTGGTAGAGTTGTGGATAATACTGAAGGATGTTGTAGTTTACAGAGAGACATAGATAAGCTGCAGAGCTGGGCTGAGAGGGGTTTAATGCAAAAAAGTGTAAGGTGATTCACTTTGGAAGGAGTAACAGGAATGCAGAATACTAGCAAGATTCTTGGCAGTGCAGATGAGCAGAGAGATCTTGGTGTCCATGCACATAGATCCCTGAAAGCTGCCACCCACATTGATAGGGCTGTTAAGAAGGCATACGGTGTGTTAGCTTTTATTATTAGAGGGAGTAGATCATGCTGCAGCTGTACAAAATTCTGGTGCGGCTACACTTGGAGTATTGTGTACAGTTCTGGTCACCGCATTATAGGAAGGATGTGGAAGCTTTGGAAAGGGTTCAGAGGAGATTTACTAAGACGTTGCCTGGTCTGGAGGGAAGGTCTAATGAGGAAAGGCTGAGGGACTTGAGGTTGTTTTCATTAGAGAGGAGAAGGTTGAGAGAAGTGACTTAATTGAGACATATAAGATAATCAGAGGGTTAGATAGGGTGGACAGTGAGAGCCTTTTTCCTCGGATGGTGATGACTAGCATGTGGGGACAACATTTTAAATTGAGTGGTGATAGATATAGGAAAGATGTCAGAGGTAGTTGCTTTACTCAGACAGCAGCAGGGGTGTGGAATGGCCTGCCAGCAACAGTAGTTGACTCGCCACATTTAAACAGACATTGGGATGAAAACAGAATAGTATAGGTTAAATGGGCTTCGGATTGGTTTCACAGGTTGGCACAATATTGAGGGCTGAAGGGCCTGTACTGCGCTATAATGTTCCATATTCGATCTATGCTCTATTTCCAAGCTGGGGTGACAAGTGGCTCAGGATGGGGTGGTGTTGTCACGGATCTGCTGCCCTTGTCCATCTACACAGATGTGGGTCACAGGTTTAGCCGGTGCTTTCAGTGGCTCCTTGGTGAGTCACTGCAGTGCGTTTTGAAGATGGTGCACACTGCTGCTCCTGTAGGTCAAGAATGGTGTAGAGAATGAAAGCTGGAGGCGATAGATAGGGAATTGATCACATAGTTTGCTTTGTCCTGGATGGCACTGAGCTTCTCGAGTGTTGCTGGTGCTGCTGTCATTCAGGTGAGTATCCCATCACACTGCTGACTTGTACCTTGTCGGTGGTGGATAGGCTTTAGGGAGTCAGGAGGTAGATTACTTGCTGTAGAAGCCCCAGCCTCTGACTTGTTCTTGCAGCCACAGTATTTATATGGCTGGTCCATTTCAGTTTCAGGTCAATGTTAACCCCCAGGATATCGAAAGAATCATAGAATCCCTACTGTGTGTGGAAACAGGTCATTTGGCTCGACAAGTCGACACCAACCCTCTGAGGAGTAACCCATTCCCTTACCCTATTACTTTACATTTCCCCTGATTGATGCACCTAATCTACACACCCATAAACACCATGGGTAATTTAGCATGGCCAATTCACCTAACTTGCACATCTTTGGAACAGCATCCCACCCCATTCCTGTAACCCTGCATTTCCATCAGACCACAAGACACAGGAGCAGAAATTAGGCCATTCAGCCCATCGAGTCTGCTCTGCCATTCAATCATGGCTGGTAAGTTTCTCAACCCCATTCTCCCGATATAGGCAGCGGGATATTCAGTGATGGTAATCCCCTTGATGGAGATGGTCACTTGTGCCATTTACATGCAGGAAGCAGCACTTGCTACGTGACAGCCCAAGCCCGGATACTGCCCAGGTCTTGCTGGTAATAAATTGCATCCAACCCTTTCCTCTGATTAAGTAATAAGCATATTCTTTTTGTTAATGGAAAGTTTGATGACAGTGGTAACATAACCACTCTTGCCTGCATATCTAGGTCTTCAGTCTTTGGAGTCATTGCAACAAACTTCGAAGTCACCGTCTGCATTTCCTTGTCGACACAACTGGCTTTAGGTGTCATAATCCCAACATCCTGCTCCTGTGCTAAAAAGGATGAAAATATGAGATGAGGTTAGATATTGTCATGCCAATTACAAAGTGAAGGCTTAGTGTCACCACGCTCCGGTACATCTTGAAAGAGAATATAATGCAAGACAGTCATGCAATAGAGTTTATCTTTATGTTTCCTACAAGGTGGCCTCCCCTCCTCCTCCTTACAGGCTGTGGGGTCTCTGCAATGGGCTTCGAAGTCTCCATTATGAGCTCCACCTCTGTTGGTGCTTCCACGACCGCCGCTTACAAATCGGAGCCAGTTCATGGGCCTAGCTCCGGACTCCCCCAGCCACAGCGCTAAGGTCTGTGCGACCACTGCACTCAAGCCAGAGCCGACCACGGGGGCTGGGGATAACCTCCGCACCCGTGCCATGGAATCCCCATCGCCATGCAGTCAGTGAGCCTGGCCACAGCCGAGACACTGCTGCTCATCAGCTGGCACTGTTTAGGATGGGTGATGTACACAGGGGAGGGCCGTCTGTGTGTGCATGCGTGACAGGGTGAGAGTGAGTGTGGGTGGGCGGGCGGGCGGTGGGGTGGGGGAGAGTAAGCTTGAGAGAGCTAGCGAGAAAGTGCGTGAGAGAGTGCGTGAGAGAGCGCGAGAGAGAGCGTGAGAGAATGCGAGAGAATGTGAGACAGCACGTGGGAGTGCGTGAGAGAGAGAGAGACTGCATGAGAGAGAGCCAGAGAGTGTGAGATAGCGAGAGAGAGCGTGAGAGAGAGACTGCGTGAGAGAAAGACTGCGTGAGAGAGAGAGAGAGAGAGAGAGAGAGAGAGAGAGAGAGAGAGAGAGAGAGTGTGTGCGTGAGAGAGAGAGTGAGAGCGTGCGAGAGAGAGTTTGTGACAAAGAGAGCATGTGAGTGAGTGTGTGTATGGAGTGTCAGAGGCTGCGTGGCATATATATACGGTGATTTGCCAAAGTCTTTTCCCCAGGGTAGAGAGTCCAAAATTACAGGGTGTAGGTTTAAGGTAAGAGAGGCAAGATTTAAAAGGGATCTAAGGGGCAACTTATTCATGAAGAGGGTGGTCCGTGTTTGGAATGATCTGCTAGAAAATGTGGTGGAGGCGGATACAATTGGGTATATGAATAGAAGGAGATTAGAAGGATATGGGCCAAATGCTGGCAAATGGGATGAGATTAATTTAGGATATCTGGTTGGCATGGACAAGTTGGACCGAAGGGTCTGTTTGTGTACTGTACATCTCTATCGACTTTATAAAGGAGGAACAGGCTCAAGGGGTTACTCAGAATTGAAAGTGCAGACAGGCCTTTCAACCCATCTGGTCTAGGCCAGTGTTCATTTTCCTTCTAGCAAATCCTCCTGCTCCGTTCTCCCTTGTGCTTATCCAGTTTGCCTGTAAGCATCTACACTACCTGCCTCAACCCCTCCTGTAGTAGCGAGTTCCATAATCTCAAGGGAAAGAGGTTTCGCTGAAGAGAGTAACACATTGCTGACTTGTTGGACCGAACGGCCTGTTTCCACACTGTAGGGATTCTATGATTCTTACCTGTGTCGTTGTTACTTTGTGCTGAACTTCTACATGTGTCCTGGACTGACAAACACCCTGGCTCGGGCAAAGAGCCAGTATCACAGGACGATTGCTCCAGAATTTGACCCTGAAGGCAACATCATGCATGAATGAATATAAATAGATCAAAACAAACCAACACTGGCATATTAGACACAAGATGGTAGTTTTTACGAATTCTTTTATTGGGTGGGGGGGTGGGGGGGCGGTGGATGGTGCTGGCAAGAACTGTGATTGTAGCCCATCCCAAAATGCCCTCGAACTGTGTGGCGTGCTAAATCCACTTCAAAGGGCATTTAAGAGTCAGCCGCATCATTCTGGGTCTGGAGTCATGTGTAGGCCAGATCAGGCAAGGACAGTATATTTCTTTCCCTAAAGTGAACCAGATGACTTTTATGACAATACGGTTACCATTACAAACTTTATACTCCCCGACTTAATAAGTGAATTTGTATTAGACCATCTGCTATGGTGGGATTTGAACTTATACCTCAGGAGATTAGCCTGCGCCTCCAGATTACTCACCTCCTGACATTACCACTACATCACTATCTGCCCCATTGTAGATCACCTACAAATTGTTAGAATATACAAAGAATTGACGACGAGGATACATCTTGAGATAGAATCCTTGTGCAATAAGTCCTCAAGGGTGCTACTCTGGGGTATACAAGAGTGGGAACCCTGCATGCTTTTTAAATGGGAAGAGAGGAAATTAGATTCAATTCAGACTGCAGATCCATCAAGAGGCCAGTCACTCAGATGCTTTTCAGAGGAAGCACATAATGATAACATAAAACAAACATTCTTCGCAACGCAGGGTGACCAATGTCCATAGCAGCAGTTGCCCGCGTATTACCTCTTCATTGTCCATTTCCACAACTGCTTGTGTAACCTTCCTGGTTTCAAGCCCCTCCTCATCTCCGCTGTGATCGTCTGGCGCCTGCTGCATCCCACTTGACTCAGACACATCGGGCTTGCAACCCGTGTCCACGCTTTCCCCTTTAAAGGCAAAACAAGGTCTCCATCAGACAAACAAAAACTGGATCAAAACGAAAAGGTTCATTTTAATTGATCTGGACAGCTTTTAAATTTCACAAAAGCAGTCATTCTGTAACAAGCTTAAGGACCCTACATGTCCTAACAGTGCGTGTGGACTTGTTGGGCCGAAGGGCCTGTTTCCACACTAAGTAACCTTTAAAAAAAAAGTTTGAACTCCCAGCCCAGTGAATACTCCCTTAAGATCAGATGATGCAGGAGCTCCCTCACAACACTGCTCCACCACTGACTGAGGGGTGATCTTACAGAGGTCTACAAAATCATGAGAGGCACAGATAAGGTACATCGCCAACAGCTATTCCCCATGGTAGGGGAGTCTAAAACTAGAGAAATATGGGTTAACGGTAAGAGGGGAGAGACACAAAAGGGTCCAGAGCAGCAATTTCTACACACACAGGGCGGTGAGTGTCTGGAACAGGCTGCCAGAGGTAGTGGTGGAGGGGAGTATAATTTTGTCGTTTAAGAAATATTTGGACAGGTTCATGGATGGGATAACTATGGAGGAATACGGACCAAACGCAGACAAATAAGGCTAGATTAACTATGAAAACTGGATGGCATGGGCAAGTTAGGCTGAAGGGCCTGTTTCCATGTTACATGAGGCAATATTCTGCTGTTGAGCTGAACCCTGAATCTCCTTACAATCAACGATGTGAATTTAATGTTAGAAAAATGCTCAAATCTACTTGCCATCAAAAGAAACAATGAATGAACTCAGTCAGAGCTGAAGTGACTGCGTCTGGACTGCAAGTTTGCTATACTTGCCTTCTTAAAACATTGATAACAACATAGACTCATAGACTTGTTGGGCCGAATGGCCTGTTTCCACACTAAGTAATCTTAAAAAAAAAGTTCGAACTCCCAGCCCAGTGAATACTCCCACAAGATCAGATAGTACAGCATGGAAACAGACCCTTCGGTCCAACCCGTCCATGCCGACCAGATATCCCAACCCAATCTAGTCCCTCCTGCCAGCACCCGACCCATATCCCTCCAAACCCTTCCTATTCATATACCCATCCAAATGCCTTTTAAATGCTGCAATTGTACCAGCCTCCACCACTTCCTCTGGCAGCTTATTCCATACACATACCATCCTGTGTGTGGAACCGTTGCCCCTTAGGTCTCTTTTATATCTTTCCCCTCTCACCCTAAACCCATGCCCCCTAGTTCTGGACTCCCCTAGCCCAGGGAAAAGACTTTGCCTATTTACCCTATCCATGCCCCTCATAATTTTGTAAACCTCTGTAAGGTCACCCCTCAGCCTCCGACAAATGAAGAAGGGGGAAAGACAGGGTGGTTGGGGCGGGGAGGGGGATGGAGAGAATAATCGATGGAGAATGGGCAACTATCAGTCTGCTTGACGAAGAAACCGCCGATGTAATACATTTAAAGTAATAAGGTGCACCAAAAAGCTATGCAAACCTTTGACACCAAAAATTTGGTCAAAGAAGCAGAGGTCAAGCACCATCATAAAGGTAAAGAGAGAAGGAGAGAATTAGAGGAAGGACATTCCAGAGCTTGGGGCCCAGGCAGCTAAAGGTTCGACTGGGTCAGAAATTGGGAGATGATCACAAGCTAGAATTGGAAGAGAGGGGAGAACTCAGATGGTTTCAGGGGCAGGAAGAGGAGACAGAGATAGCAAGGACTGTAGGATCTGGGGGTTAGAGATATGAGGGTGGAGGGGTGTAGTTGAATGGCTACGAACCTTTAAACAGAGGTGTCTAATCAAAGCGAAAACATCATTTGGCAATGTGTTTTTTTTTAATTTGAGGTAGAGAGGTTTAGATTTCAGTTTTGTGAAGGTAACTTCAGTTTTAAAATTGGTCAGAAAGTCATTTTGAAACGCGTCCTACGAACAATTTCTGACAAAGCATGTGATTTATCTGTTACTGATTCAGACTGTGTTAAGAGGGGAAATATTTGCACTGCTAATTTCGCGACATAAAGATAAAAACAAATGATCAGGAGATGCAGGTGATTGAGTTTGTGTTAAGTTCAGAAGAATCAAGATTTAGTTTAAAGCTCATCGAGGAATCAAGTTTTCAATTTGGAGGCAGTTTCACCCTAGCACAAGGGGCTGGTTAATTTGTGAAATCTCCTGGCCATGTGAGTTTGTGTACAAGTAAACAGAGATTTGGACCATCAGAGCTGGGAAGAAGTCTTACAACTGTTGCAGCATTCCAAGAAGGAAAACTGGAAAGAGTTTGATCTGATGTGATTTATTGTTGTCATGCATACAGTGAAAAGTTTTGTTTTGAGACCAGTGCAGGCAGTTCATAGCATACAAGGACATACAGAGTGATTAGGTAGAGCAAGGCGTACAAGGTTATGACTTAATTAGAAAATTAAAGAAGATAGGAGTGATACTTCACTGGGATTGAGTATCTGAAAAGGATACTGCTGACAAAAAGGTTACAGTTAGGTTCTGCTGTATATATAAAGATCTTTTCAAATTAGCACACATAGAAACAGTTTTGTTTCCTCTCTTTTCTATGTTAAATGCGTGTTCTTGTCTTAAAAGAACTGAGGCAGCATTGTGTGAATATATATGCTGGGACTAACCCGCAATGTAACCAAATGCAAAAAGTTAAACCCAGGATCATTACACCAGGGTGGCCTGTTGGGTCCAACTTGCCCAGTACTACCAGCCAGGATCAATACACACCTGTTGTTGTGTAGAGTCAATGTAGGCAGTGAGCACTGGGGTGACAGGTGAATGAGACTCTCCTTTTAAAATCTACCCTTTCATGCGATGTGTGGATGGGAGGGGTTCGCTGACAAGGAGAATGAACCATGAACCTGAACTGTTGCAACCCATGCACTGCAATTTTATTGACTGGGTTTGGGGAGATGTTCCAGGATTTCAGTGCAGTCACAGTTAACCCACGGGAATCTTGTTTCAATCAGGATGATATGTTGACTGGAGGGGAACTTGCAGGCGGTGGTTAAGATGTAGGAAGCAAGGTTTCAGTTGAGCTCAAGCGGATGCAAGATTGCACACAAGAGCTGGGAACTGGTTGAGTCTTAAGGGAACGCAGCCAGAGATAAGAGTTTTTGCAGAGGAAGGTACTTGGGTCATGATGGATTGGGGATTGGGTCATAATCGAATCTTATGGCTCTGCTACTGATCCACCGAACACTCATTTCTGTCATATTCCTGTACCTGCTTTAATGCTATTGGATCCAAGGCGATGCTGTTCAATGTGGTCTAGCGAGCACGCCTTCTCTGTACTGGAACGCAGTTTGGCGAGGCGCAATGATTTCCTTTGAACATGGTTTTGTTGCCCCTGAGGAAGACAAACAAGCAGGGGTTAGGTCAAGAGCAGAAGTTCAGGGCCTGCTAAGTATAGTTAAAGAGATAGAGATAGTGAATTATAGACACCTGAGAGAATAGCCAGACAGCCTTAGCAACGACTGAAGGACTTCATCAATAACCTTCTCTTTGTCAGAAGGTCAGAGATGCCCCCTTATGATTGCATTACATCTAGCATCATTCACAATTCCTCAGATACTAGAGGAGCCCAAGTCCAAGACTGAGACAACATTTGGATAGTCTGATAAATGGCAAGTAACTTTTATACCAAACAAGTGCCATGTAATGAATATCCCCAATAAGAGAGAATCTTCAGCTCATGGTACTCAATAGCATTAACAGCACTGAATGCCCCCTATCAACATCTTGGGGGTTACCAATGATCTGAGGTTGAACTAGATCACCTGCATAAATACTGTGGCTACAAAAGCAAGTCAGATACTGAGCATTCTGGAAGGTCTGTCCACCACCACCAAGGCACAGGTCTGGTGTGTGATGGAGTACTCCCAGTTGCCTGGATGTGGTCGACTCCGACAAGACTCAAGACGTTCAATATCATTCAGGAAAAAGCAGCTCGTTTGATTGGTCCTTCAACACTTTCAACACACAGTGCCTCCTCCAACAGTAGCAACAAGTGTGTACCACCTACTATAGAAGCAAGACAATGCTGCTGGGCCCACTATTACGACAACCAATGGGATGCCAGGAATATTTTCTTTGTCCACTGCGGTCATCAACATGCAATGGTACCATTTTGGTGTGCTTAAATTCAACTCTATGAAGGTGCAATATAGCCAGATGTGGGTACACATCCTGGCGTCCCACATCGGGAAGGGACATGACCTTAGCTTTGTGATCAGTCGGTCTGGGGAGGCATGGGAAGCTGTGAAATGCCATCCCAGATTAAAATTACTTTTTTTCATTCAACGAAGGACCCATGAACTAAACTTTCAAGCACACCCATGTATTTCTCAAAACGTGCCTCTAGAGTACTTCTGAAGCTCGTTGTTGCAGTATTTAAGGCATTTGCCTTTGATATACTGAAAGGTTGGTTTGAACCAATCTTCACATAAATTGTAAACTAGGTTCACTCACCCAAATTCTCACCCTTAACTCATCCAAAGTTCTGCTAAACATTCAGACCCTCAGGTCCTGCTCCTTTGCTACCCTTCCCTCGCTGACCCGCATCACCTCTTGATCAAGCAATGCCTTATAGAACACAGCGTAGGAACAGGCCCTTCGGCCTACCATCTCTGCACCAACCATGCTGATTTTCTAAATTAATCCCAACTGCCTGCATGCAGTCTATATCCCTCTATTCCCAGCCTGCCCAAATGTCATAGAGTCCCGAGTGTGGAAACAGGTCATTCAGCCCATCCAGTCCAAACTGGCCCGCCAAAGACCAACCTAACCAGACCCATCCCCCCTACCCTATCCCTGTAACAAAATATTTTTCATGGCTAATCCACCTAGCCTGCACAATCCTCTACACTGTAGGGCAATTTAGCATGGCCAATCCACCTTAACCTGCACACCCCCGGGCACTATGGGGCAATTTACCATGGCCAATCCACCCTAACCTGCACACCCCTGGGCACTATGGGGCAATTTACCATGGCCAATCCACCCTAACCTGCACACCCCTGGGCACTATGGGGCAATTTACCATGGCCAATCCACCCTAACCTGCACACCCCCGGGCACTATGGGGCAATTTACCATGGCCAATCCACCCTAACCTACACATCCCTGGGCACTATGGGGCAATTTAGCAAGGCCAATCCACCCTAACCTGCACATCCCTGGGCACTATGGGACAATTTAGCACGGCCAATCCACCCTAACCTGCACATCCCTGGGCACTATGGGACAATTTAGCACGGCCAATCCACCCTAACCTGCACATCTTTGGACTGTGGGAGAAAATTGGAAGACCTGGAGGAAACCCAGGCAGACAACGGGGGTGGACCATGAAAGCTCCACACAGACAGTCCGCTGAGGGTGGAATCAAACCCGGGTCCTTGGTGCTGTGAGGCAGCAATGCTCCAGGTCTGTCTAAATGCGTCTGAAGTGCTGCTATCAATCTGCTTCTACCATCTCTCTTGGAAGCATGTTTCAGGCATCTCCTTCATAAAAAGCTTCCTTTGCACATCTCCTTTAAACTTTCCCTTTCTTACCTTAAACACTTCAACTCCCCCTCCCACTCCACCAAGGACATGCAGGTCCTGGGCCGCCTGCATCGCCAAACCCTAATCACCCGACGCCTGGAGGAAGAACGCCTCATCTTGTAACCATACGAGATTAACATGGATTTCATCAGTTTCTTCATTTCCCCCCCCCCCCCCCCACCATATCGCAGTCCCAAGCCCCCAACTTGGCACCGCCCTCTTGACCCATCCATTGTCTTTCCCATCTATCCCTCCACCCTTCTCTCCGACCTATCACCTTCTCCCCACCTTCATCTACCTATTGCATTCTCAGCTACCTTCTCCTCAGCCCCACCCCTCCTCCCATTTATCTCTCAGCCCACAAGCCTCATTCCTGATTAAGGGCTTATGCCCGAAACGTCGATTCTCCTGCTCCTCGGATGCTGCCTGACCTGCTGTGCTTTTCCAGCACCACACTCTCGACTCTGATCTCCAGCATCTGCAGTCCTCACTTCCTCCTCCTCAAACTTATGCCCCCCTGGTGGTTTGTATTTCCACCTTCGAAAAAACACCCTGATTAATCCACCCTATCCATGCCTATCGTAATTTTATATACTATCAGGTCACCCCCTCAAGTCTCTGACACTCTAGCGAAAACAATCCAAGTTTGTCCAACCTTTCCCTGTAAGCTAATACACTCCAATCTAGGCAACATCCTGGCAAACCTCTTCTGTATCCTTTTCATGGCCTCCACATTTTTCCCATAGTGTGGCAACCAGAACTGCACACAATACTCCATTTGTGGCCTGACCAAAGTCTTATGCAGCTGTAACGTGACTTGCCAACTTTTGTACTCCGACCAATGAAGGCAAGCAAGCTTTACACCTTCTTTACCACCTCACGCACTTGTGTTGCCTCTTTTAGGTAGCTAAGGACTTGCACTCCAAGATCCCTCTGTATATTAATACTACTCAGGGTCCTGCCATTAACTGTATCCTTTCCTTTTACATTTATATAAATGATTTGGATGCGAGCATAAGAGGCATAGTTATTAAGTTTGCAGATGGCACCAAAACTGGAGGTGTCGTGGACAACGAAGAAGGTTACTTCAGATTACAATGGGATCTTGATCAGACAGACCAATGGGCTGAGGAGTGGCAGATGGAATTTAATTCAGATAAATGCGAGGTACTGCATTTTGGAAAGGCAAATCAGGGCAGGAATTATACACTTAATACTAAGGTCCTCGGGAGTGTTGCTGAACAAAGAGACCTTGGAGTGCAGGTTCATAGCTCCTCAACATAGAGTCGCAGGTAGATAGGATAGTGAAGATGATGTTTGGTATGCTTTCCTTTATTGGTCAGAGCATGGAGTCCAGGAGTTGGGAGGTCATGTTACGGCTGTATAGGACATTGGTTAGGCCACTTTTGGAGTTTTGAGTGCAATTCTGGTCTCCTTCCCATTGGAAGGATGTTGTGAAACTTGAAAAGGTTCAAAACAAGATTTACAAGAATGTTGCCAGGGTTGGAGAATTTGAACTATCAGGAGAGGCTAAATAGGCTGGGGCTGTTTTCCCTGGAGCATCAGAGGCTGAGGGGTGACCTTATAGATGTTTATAAGATCATGAGAAGCATGGATAGGATAAATAGGTAAGATCTTTTCCCTGGGCATAGGTATAGGGTAAGAGGGGAAAGATATAAAAGGGACCTAAGGGGCAACTTTTCCAGGCAGAGGATGATGTTTGTATGGAATGAGCTGCTACAGGAAGTGATGGAGGCTGGTACAATTACAGCATTTAAGAGGCATCTGGGTGGCTATATGAATAGGAAGGGTTCAGAGGGATATGGGCCAAGTTCTGGCAAACGGGACTAGATTAGGTTACAATAATTTGGTTGGCATGGGTGAGTTGGACCGACGCGTCTGTTTCTGTGCTGTACATCTCTAGGACTCCATTTGATCTCCCAAATGCATCAACTGTCTGGGGTATTCATTATATACCTCACCCATTTCCTCTGGCTCCACGCATAAATTCCCTCCTCCTCTGCCCGACCAAGTCCCCTCAGAAGCTGAAGTTTTCCAATAAGATCACCTGTCATTCTCCCAATGAATGTAGGCCCACCTTCCCTCAGAAAACAAACCCACACATCTCAAAAATCAGCTGAAGGAACCTTTTGTGAAAACTGTCTCCACCTGTAAGTGTATCCCGCCTGCAGCAAGAGACCAAAACTGCACACCACTGCTCGAGCTGCAATCTTGCCAATGCACCAGACAGTAGTAACCAGGTTTTAAACTGCAATCCCTTTTTAACAAAGGCTAACATTCCATTGGCCTTCCCATCACTCACCTTTTGTTTCATGATTCAGGTACAAGGACAGCCAGATTCCTGAAAACATTCTGCAGTCTCTCTCTATTTCATTAATACTTCAGAACAGCAAACTCCTCCAAACCTGCCCTGTTCGAAGTACTGTGTGTACACATGGCTCAGGATGAGACAGGATTTCTAGTTCAGTTCTAATCATGCAACCAAAAAAAAAGGCACATCGCAAACAAGGGGGAAAAAAAACCACTTTGGAAGAATTACCTTCATCCTTTCTAATTCTGTAACTGGCTCTTCAGTTTGCTTTACTAATGAGCTCTTTCCATTCACTTTGCACTTCACATCACTGCCTTTGGGATTTCTATCCCTTTCACCTTCAAAATATTAAACAGAAATCGGGAAACATAAGAATTGGACTCTCTTCAACCAAGCCCGTGCATAACAGTAAATTGCAACAGAATAGTAAAACCAGACTATTACTTCAAGCAATACAAAAACATTGATAAAAAAAATCACCAGAATCACAGAATCCCTACAGCGTGGAAGCAGACCATTTGGCCCATCGGGTCCACACCACCCCTCCGAAGACCATCCCACCCACACCCACCCCATCCCTGTAACCCTACATTTTCCAATGGCCAAGCCACTTACCCTGCACATCCCTGGACACTGTGGGACAATTTAGCTCGGCCAATCTACCCTAACCTGCGTATGTTTGGACTGTGGGAGGAAACCGGAGCACCTGGAGGAAACCCATACAGACACACGTGAGAATATGCAAACTGCCTGAGGATGGAATCGAGCCCAGGTCCCTGGCTTCGTGAGGCAGCAGCACTAACCACTCAGCCATCCATAAGAGTAAGTCACCACTTGGTCCAGCCAGTCTTTACCAGCTTCTATCAAAGAAAAGTTCAGTTGGCACCAGTCTCCAGTCTTCTCCCTGTAGCTCTGCAAGCTTTTCCCTCCCTCAAGCATTTATCCAATTCTCTTTTGAAAGCTCTCTAGTTAATCCACAGCTTATGGAGTATCATAGAATCATCACAGAATCTCTACAGTGTGGAAGCTGGTCATTTGGCCCATCAAGTCCACACTGACTCTCCAAAGAGCATTGCACCCAGACCCACCTTCCTACCCCCATCCTTGTAACCCTGCAATTCCCACACCTAATCCACCAAGTCTGCACATCCCTGGACACTATGGGGCAATTTAGCGTTGCCAAAGCACTTAACCTGCACATCTTTGGACTGTGGGAGGAAACCGGAGCACCTGGAGGAAACCCGTACAGACACTGGGAAAATTTTGCAAACTCCACACCGACAGTTGCCTGAGGCCAGAATCGAACTCGGGTCCCTGGTGCTGTGAGGCAGCAGTGCTAACCACTGAGTCAGCATGCCACCCTAAGGGTAGGAAAGGGGATTTGCACGAATGTGCTTCAGTTCATACATCACATGCATTTGTCACACTTCCCAAGACTGGGTTTTAAGATGCAAAGTTACATTACTGGTTCAAAAATTCTGGAACTCCCTTCCACTGTAGGTGTCGCTACATCTCACAGACTACAAGAAAGAAGCTCACTCCCATCTTCACCAGAACAATTACTGATGGACAACAAATGCCATCCAACTAACAGTACCCACATCCCACAAACATTAAAAAAAACATTCTAAAGATTGCTCTCGACTGAACCACTGAGAGTCTTCCCCTTTGCGAAAGGGAATTGAATAAATGATTGACGGGATGGCATTGGCAGGGGAAAAAAGAAGAAGTGGAATTATTTGGACAGCTTGGAATCAGGACTAGGCCATTTGGCTCTTTGGGGCTGTTCTGGAATTCAACAAGATTTGATTGCGGTCTCTTCCAAAGAGCTATCCCAGCATGATGGACTGAATGGCCTCTCTGCCAGCACTGAGTTCTTCTCCGATCCTGCCTGCCCTCTGGTGGCCGGTCTGGGTATTTCAGATAGGCTGAGGAACCGGGTTATACAATCCAACTTCATGTCACTCGTTGGCCAGACTTTCAAAGCTATGAGACTCTATGCACCCCATCACAGCTCCAGCAGAGCCCCTACCTTTCGTGGACAAAGCTTTGGCAGAGGTAACCTTCGGCAGCCACCGACCACTACTGTCTCTCCTCTGAGGCGTTTTCACTGATCCTGTCTCAGGTTGGGACTCCCTCAGACTTGTCTTCTCGGAGACCTTAAAAAATACAATTTAAAAAAAAAAACAATCCGTGCTTCCTTCGATTCACAGAAAGAAAAAAAAAAGCAAACTGCCATTTTGTTTTCCAATAGGCGTTTTTTAGTGGAATCCTGCTGTTCATCCCGTTGTGGAAAGTCAAAAGGCCAGAGCAAGGTGGTTGATTCTTAACTGCTCTCTGAAATGGTAACTTCATCCAAAGAGTTTAAGTTAAGATCTGGCTAGAGGCCAGTGATCAGACAAAGTGTGGGATCCAGAGTCTAAAATAAAGGGCCTTAAAAATCCACTGTTTTGATTAAACAATAAACTTTACGGTAGAACATAATTCTTTGAAGTTTGCATCACATATAGACAGGGTGGTTAAGGAGATGTTTAGCACGCTTGCCTGCAGTGCTCAGACCTCTGAGTTGGCATGTTGAGGTTACACTGGACAGTGTGGCGTAAGTACCCTGTCCCAGTTCTAGGAAGGGTATTATTAAGCTGGAGGGGCTTCAGGAAGGTGTGGAAGGTTTGAGTTATAAAGAAAGGCTGGATAGTGAACTCTTTTTTTCACTGGAACTTAGCAGGTTGAAAGGCGACTTTACATAATGAGGGGTATAAGTAGGGTTAATTGTAGTTGTCTTTTTCCCTAGAACAGGGATTTTAAGACGAGAGGGCACATTTTTAAAGGTGAGAGGAGAGAGATTTAAAAAGACGAGGGGCAAATTGCTTACACAGAGGGTGGTTCGTGCGTGGCATGAGCTTCCTGAGGAAGTGGTGGACGTGGCTACAGTTACAATGTTTAACAGACATTTGGATAAGTCCACGAATAGGAAAGGTTTGGAGGGATGTGGGCTAGGAGAAGGCAGGTGGGACTACTTTAATTTGGGATTGTGGTCGGCAGAGACTCGTTGGACCGAAGGGTCAGTTTCCATGCTGTATGACTCTATAACAGTAATACAGCCTATGTGCACAATACCCATTCTAACAAGCAAAATAAACACCTAGCAAATATGGATGGTAGACTGATTGAACACCCCACAGTGCACGTTAAATAGTATATACATTCAAGGATGTGTCAACGCATAGGAACCTGGGAATTATGTGCATTCATCACTGTCATGACAGACCAGGCTAAGAAAACAGTCAATTTGGCTGGGGACTGAGCACTGAGTTGATCTGAACGGGAGTATTCTCAGTGTCCAAGTCTTTACAAAAGGATGTGAAAGCATATGTGAGGCTGGCAAAAAGAGTGTTTCCCAGGATGAAGAACTTCTGTGATGTAGATAGAGAAGAGAACTTTGGACTACCTTACTTCGAGAAGAGAAGGCGAAGAGCAGATTTGATTGACGTGTTGCTCCTGACGGTGGAAGGATTAGGAACCAGAGGCATAGATTTGAGATGAATGGCAAAAGAAGGAACGGTGACATGAGGGAGGCATATTTTAAGCTGGGGGATCGTTAGGATATGGAATGTCCCTGAGGTTAAATCTGTGGTCCCACCCTTCTAGTAATGAGAAAGGTTTATTCCTATCTGTCCTATCTATGCCCCTCAATTCTGTACATCTCAATCAGGCGCCCCTTTAGCCTTCTCCATTCCAAGGAATACAACACCAAGCTTATTTCATCTCTTGGACTGAGGGGGCTGAATGGCCTCCTATAATTTTCTTCTGATCATATATTTGCCCTTAGAAGCCGAGCACTCAAATCATTCCAAATAGTTAATGATAATTTTGCAGTCCTATTCATTCAGCAATGATGAAGATGCTTTACACACATTACCTTCACCGCCCCAGATTGGGTACTCAGGGTTTTATCAGGCTGAACCTCGGAGAGTTCTTCATGTTCCTTTGGTTCTGGGTTTTCATCCTCATTCCCATCTTCGGAGAGACAGAACTCGAGTAAGGTGGGGGAAAATAAGAACAACAGGAATAGGCCACACACCCTTCGAGCCTATCCTGTCACTCAATCAGATCATGCCTACCTTTTCTCAAGTTACCCGCCTTTGTCCTGGAACCCCACCTGACTTGCAGTGGCTCAGTGAGTAACACTATTGCCTCACAGTGCCAGGGACCCAGGTTTGATTCTGGCCTTGGATGACCGACTACGTGGAGTTTGCACAGACCCCGCCCTGTCTGCATGGGTTTCCTCCCGGGCGCTCCAGTCTCCACCAATAGTCCATAAATGTGCGGGTTAGGTGGATTGGCCATGTTAAGTTGCCCATGGTGTAACTTACAACCATACCTCCTGTATTCACATCCAAGTCATTCATACAAATGATTAAAATCGGTACAGAAAGCCCGGCCTGGGAACACTGTGGTGTGTTAACTGACAGGTAACTGGAAGCTCAGTCAATTAGGCAGTTGGGCGCAGGCTAGATGGATTAACCAAGGGAAGTGTGAGCTGACTGTTATAGGGTAGGCTGGTGGTTCTGAATGGGATAGTGCTCGGAGGGTCAGTATGGATTCAATGAGCCGAATGGCCTGCTTCCACACTGTAGGGATTCTATAAAGAAAACGATGTTAATCAAGAAATGGTCAATTGATTCCCAGATCTGACAGTTTTCTTTGAGGTTTGAGATTTGAGGTGCTTTCTAGATTTTCTAATCCCCTTCGTCTGTTCTGGGCTCCACCAAACTAAGGAATTGGCTCCTCTTTATCGACCCTATCATTTTTGTTGACCTTTTCAAATATCTCTGCCCTAAAACAATCTAATCAAGTTAATTAACCGCTGGAAAAGGGTTACACTATTAAATCTATATATTAGGTATGCGAAACATCCACAGCCCAGGGATGCTATAGAAAAATTCGCATTTTTACGGTCAGAGAGATGTACAGCACGGAAACAGACCCTTCAGTCCAACTCATTCATGCTAATCAGATATCCTAAATCAATCTAGTCCCACTTGCCAGCATTTGACCCATACCCCTCTAAATCCTTCCTATTCATATACCCATCCAGATGTCTTTTAAATGTTGTAATTGCACCAGCCTCCACCATTTCCTCTGGCAGCTCGCTCCATACACCTACCACTTGGTGTGAAAAAAAATTACCCCTCAGGTCCCTTTCAAATCTTTTCCCCCTCTCACCTTATTGCCTATGTCCTCTAGTTTTGGATTCCCGTACTCTGGAGAAAAGACCTTGACTGTTTACCCTATCCATGTCCCTCATGATTTTGTAAACTTCCAAACGTTGCGCCCAGTCAAGCCCTTCCTGAACACAGCAGAGCCCCTTACCTCCCTGGAAGAGCCTTTTGCAAATGAAATCCTTCCAGTCAGTGACCTGTGTAATTTTGACTTCTGGTGAACCCCTCGGACATTTCTCTGATGAGACCTAGAAAGTCAACAAGTAAAAAAAGTGCTTCGTCTTCTGCCCGCGTAAAACACAAACTGAACCAAAATCTTAACCTTACAGTTATGCAGCTGATGCAAGTTGTTTTTAACCCTCGGGTTTCCCAGAATGGGCGTGGCGACCACCCCAGTGGGGGTCACCCCGTGAGATTTTGACGCAGTGAGTACAAGAGGCAGCCACAGAGAGGCCCTAAGTGCAAGGCTCCCGCAAATCCTCATGGATAACTTTTTTCTCTGGGGGGGGGGTGCGCGTGTAGCCCGATGGGCATGTTTCCAAGGTCTGATTGCTGTTGCGAAAGAGAAACACGAAAAGGTGGGTGGTTTTTACAAAAACGTTTGCAGCTTACAGGCTTTCCACCACGTTCCATCTCCCTCTCCTGCCACCTGCTGAGTAACTGAAGGTCACCTGCTCTTCCCCAATCTGGCTTTAATAAACCTTCCGCCCAAACCTGAAGGATGGAAACGTAATACAGAGGAACCTTGATTATCCGGATGAGATGGGCGGGCACTATTTTGTTCGGATAATTGATTATTTGGGTTAATTGATTTAAAGCCTCTCCACTGGGGCTTGGGGTTTTCTGAAGTTTCTTTGCTCCTCGCTCTGCCTGCCTTGCTCTCTCTCTCCCCCTCTGTCTCAGGGTTTGTTTCCGAGCAGAGACACACGTATGTGCAAGGGACCTGTAGCATTGCTGAAGCCTCTCGCAGCGCACCCCCCCACCCACCCACCCAAATCAGTTCAATGGGATTGACACAGCGAGCACTTGCTAAATCCACTCCTCATTCAGGAGATTAGGCAGCTGCACACTACGTGAGAGACCCTGCCTCCCCGTCTGCCCCCACCCCATCTTCACCCCCA
The DNA here is from genome assembly GCF_047496795.1 of Chiloscyllium punctatum. Lineage (NCBI taxonomy): Eukaryota > Metazoa > Chordata > Chondrichthyes > Orectolobiformes > Hemiscylliidae > Chiloscyllium > Chiloscyllium punctatum. The sequence goes on from NC_092759.1 coordinate 497,678, forward strand.
AACCCCCCCCATCATCCCTCCCAACCCGCCCCCACCCTCAGCAGCATTTCAGTGAGCTGGGTTTATTTTTAATCATTGCAAACGAAAGATGTGATCAGTATTGAAGCACCCCTTTGATGTAATGTTTCTATCGGGACCTTGAGATCTGTCTTCGGATAATCCGAAATTCGGGCAAATGATATTCGGACAATCGAGGTTCCTCTGTACTCAGTCTAGGCTTTTCAGCCCCCTGAGCCTGCTCTGCCATTTCAGATCACAGCTACTCAAATACTTCCATGCTATTTTCCTTTTCAATGCCAACCCCATGTCCCATGATCTCATTGGAATCTAAAATCTGTCACACGTTCTGAGGGAGGGTCACTCGACCCGAAACATTGACTCTGATTTCTCTCCAATGGTGCTGCCAGGCCTGCTGAGAATTTCCATTGATTTCTGTTTTCGTTTCGGATTTACAGCATCCACAGTTCTCCCATTTTATATCTAAAACCTGACGATCTCTGTCTTCAACAGGTTTAACGACAGAACTCCTGGGTCACAAAGACAAGATAAACATGCACAACTCTCATCTGCCCTGATAGAGTCACAGGGTTGTACGGCATGGAAATAGACCCTTTGGAACAACTCATCCATGCCGACCTGTGTTACAATGCAGAGGTCAAACCTCTCTGTAAATTAAACCGAACAACCAGAAAAGCTCACCTCGCCTCGAAATCTGTACAAATGTGAGTGACAGAGAACTCCTAAATTCCACTTTTTAAGAAAAATAACAATTTATTTTCTTAACTCTAATAGTGAACACTAAACAACAACTATCACACAAATCCAAGCCCCCTTTTTCATAACTACTTATTATCTAACCCCAACTCTGTAAAAATCGGGGCAGCACAGTGGCTCAGTGGTTAGCACTGCTACCTCACGGTACCAGGGACCCGGGTTCGATTCCAACCTCGGGTGACTGTCTGTGTGGAGTTGGCACATTCTCCCCGTGTCTGCCTGGGTTTCCTCCGGATGATCGTATTTCCTCCCACAATCACAAAGATGTGCAGGTCAGGTGGATTGGCTGTGCTAAATTGCCCATTGAGTTAGGTGCATCCAATCCACCCAAACCTGCATATCTTTGTGACTGTAGCAGGAAGCCGGAGCACCCGGGGGGAAACCCACACAGACACGGCAAGAACGTGCAAACTCCACACAGACAGTCGCCCGAGGCTGGAATCGAACCTGGGTCCTGGCGCCGCGTGGCAGCAGTGCTAACCACTGAGCCACCGCGCCACCCCCGACAAAACATTACATAACGAATGGTTACACCCAAACTGTTGACTTCTCCACCTCCTGATGCTGCCTGGCTTACTGTGTTCTTCCGGCCTCCTGGTTGTTTACCACTGATCGATGACAGTTGCTCTCCCACTAATTTTCTAGATACTGGGTTTATATACCACCCCCCTCCCCTCCCCCATGACACATTAAACTGTTATAATTTGATTGGTTTCCAGGTGTCTAAACAATAAATTCAAACTCCATTGGCTTCTGGCATCCTGAGCATAATTTAAACTAACTGGTTAGATTTGAATTTCTGTCAAAACAACCAAAGCTCAAGTATCCATTTAACAGCCAATTGTTATATTTGGAACAGCGTGACCTTTAGCTAGTAACTGTGGCTGCATTTTAAATTCAGAAAAGCACTTTCCATCTTTAAGTGACCATAACACCAGGTATCCTAATCTAATCTAGTCCCATTTGCCAGCGTTTGATGCATATCTCTCTCATTCCTGATGAAGGGCTTTTGCCTGAAATGTTGATTCTCCTGCTCCTCAGATGCTGCCTGACCTGTTGTGCTTTTCCAGCACCACACTCTCAAGTCTAATCTCCACCATCTGCAGTCCTCACTTTCGCATATCCCTTTAACCCCTTCCTATTCACGTACCCATCCAGATGCCTTTTAAATGTTATTGTTGTACCAGCCTCCTCTGGCAGCTCATTCCATATACGCGCCACCCTCTGCGTTAAAAGTTGCTCCTCCAGTCCCTTTTAAATCTTTCCTTTGTCAACTTAAACCTGTGCCCTCTAGTTTTGCACTCCCCTACCCTGGGGAAAAGACCTTGTCTATTTACCCTATCCATGTCCCTCATGATTTTATCAACTTCCATAAGGTCACACTCAACCTCCCACTCTCCAGGGAAAACTGCCCCAGTCTGTACAGCCTTTCCCTATAGCTCATACCCTCCAACCCCAGCAACATCCTGGTAGATCTCTTCTGAACCTTTTCAAGTTTCACAACCTCTTTCCTATAGCAGGGAGACCAGAAATGAATGCAGTATTCCAAAGGTGGCCTCACCAATGTCCCGTACATCCACATGACCTCCCAACTCCTATACTCAATGCATTGACCTTCACTGCATGTTTTCGTTTTCAAGGGAAGAGGGCATCGGTGGCCAGGCCAGAATTTGTTGACCATCCCTGGAGTGCTTACAGTTTCAAGGTCACCATTAGAGAACAATTTTCAAATCCAGATTTTTTTGTTAGAGAAACTGATCTTAAACTCCACCAGCTGCCTGCACCCATATCACCAGATTATGAGCCTGCTCCTCTGGATTTCTAGTTCAGGCACCATTACAAGTGCTTACAAACAGAAACATAGGAAATAGGAGCAGGAGTAGGCCATTTGGCCCTTCGAGCCCGCTCCGCCATTCAATGTGATCGCGACTGATCATCCAACACATTACCCTGCACCTGCTTCCTCCCAAACTCTTTAATCCCTTTAGCCCCAAGAACTATATGTAAGGTCTTTTGAAAACATTCAATATTTTGGCCTTAATCGCTTTCTGTGGCAGAGAATTCCACACGCTCCTCCCTCTCTGGGTGAAGACATGTCTCCTCATCTCAGTCCTACATGGCCTACCCTGTATCCTTAGACTGTGACCCCCTGGGTTCTGGACTCCCCACTCGTTGGGAACATGCCTTCTGTGTTTAACCTGTCCAGTCCCGTTACATTATTGGAGGCTTGTCCATCTTTCGTTAGCACTCCGGAACCTCTCCCCGAAATCTGGGCTGGAATAGCTCCATGATCACCGACCACTGGACAGCACTTGGCTGCTAGGCTCCCCTGGCAGCAACAGACGGCAGAACCACAGAATGCATCACCGCCTCACTCCACGTGAGCATGTTCCAGAAGGGGTAACCAGAGAGATTCAGACAATTCAGAATCCCGTGTGGCTGACTCATGTCTTGCGAGGCCCGGTAAGTAGGGGGAAACACTCAGTAGTGAGCCCCCAACATTCCAACAAATTCAGAACACAGCGCGAGAAACCCAGGACCTCTGCATCTCTTCCCAACACCAGTGTAGCCACTGAAGCAGCCACCCGACTGAGCTCCAGCTGTATCACAGTAACGTAACATATTTCCTCAACTCTATCGTACCTCTTGCATTTTCGAAGCTGACGACGACATTGGAATTTGACTACTGCGCCTTGCTGGTTGGCTGGGAGTCTGAAGACACTGAAGAAACTATTCAATGAGATTAGACATCTGTCAATCAACAAACAGGATGACAATATTTCATTCTCTCTCCTTCCCCCACCCACCGGTATCAACGAGGCTTCCTTGACAGAACCTCCAAACCCACAACCTCTAACAATTAAGGGGAGGCCTCGTAGTATTATCCACGGATTAACAATCCAGAGATCCAGGTTCAAATCCCATCACAGCAGATGGTGGGTACTGAACTGGGTTAAAATCTGGAAATACAAGTCTAACAATAAAGTGATGGGCGATTATTGTAAAAAGCCATTGAATGGCATTTTGGAAAGAAAACTACTGTCCTTACCCCAGCTGGCATACACACGACTCGAGACCTTAACTCTTAACTGATCTCTGAAATCAACTGCTAAAAATAAAAATAAAAGGAATGAAATTGACAGACTACCTGGCATCCACTAAGGCACTGGCAACGACAACAACGAACACAGCCCTATCAACCTTACAAGTTCCTCCTTAATAATATCTGGGGCTTAGTGCTGAAACTGAAAGAGCTGCCTCACAGACTAGTCAAGCAATAGCTTGACCGAGTGATACCACTTAGAATCATGCCTTAAGAACAAAGACCAGTACAGCACAGGCCCTTCGGCCCACCAAGCCTGTGGCTACATATGGGCGGTTAAGAAGGCATAGGGGACACTTGTCTTTTTATCACAGCCGTGGGACAGATGAGAAGAGGAGGAAGGTCATGTTGCAGCTGTATAGGCCACGGCTGGAGTGCTGTCTGCAGTCCTGGCCCCCACACCATTGGAAGGATATGATCACATTGAAGATGTTGCAAAGGAGATTCACCCAGGATGTTGCCTCTCCAATGAGGAGAGGATGGATAAGCTCAAATTGTTTCCCTACAGCAGAAAAGGTTGAGAGGGGATCTGATAGAGGTATAAGATTACCAGGGGCACTGACAACCGTTCCCTTCGGTTGAAGGGTCAATAACAAGGACTATAATTTTAAGCGGAAATGTAGGTGGTTTAAAGAGGATTTCAGAAAAATATTTTTAACCCAGTGGCTGGTGGGGGTCGGGAATGCACTGTCTGGAGGGTATTCGAGGGCGGGAAATCTCTCAACCTTTTGAAAGTACTTGGACGAGCACTTAAAATGCCATAACACGGTAGCACAGCAGTTAGCACTGCTGCCTCACAGTGTCAGAGACCCGGGTTCAATTCCCACCTTGGGCAACTGTCTGTGTGGAGTTTGCATGTTCTCCCAGTATCTAAGTGGGTTTCCTCCGGTTGCTCCGGTTTCCTCCCACAGTCCAAAGATGTGCAGGTTAGGTGAATTGGCCATGCTAAATTGCCCGTAGTGTTAGGTGAAGGGGTAAATGTAGGGGAATGGGTCTGGATGGGTTGCTCTTCGGAGGGCTTATTGGGCCGAAGGGCCTGTTTCCACACTGTAAGTAATCTAATCTAATTTAAACATGCTAAGGTATGGGCCAGGTGCTGAATCGTGGGACTAGTGTAGACTTAGAGTCATTCTTTAGTTGGCATTGGCTTGATGGCTAAAGGGCCTTTTCAGCGATGTATAGTTCTATGATAAATCAAGAAGGGCAACTCAGATGAAACATCTTCACTCAGAGGGTGGCGAGAATGTGGAAATGACTGAGGGACACAGGGACTGAGTGGAGGTGAACAATACAGATGTAATTAACAGGAGGTTGGAGGGCAGAAAGGAACAGGAAGTTATGACGGAGCAAGAGGAAGTACTCTGAGAAGCAAATAATTTGCAGCATAAACATGGACCAGATGGGCTGAATGGTTTGTTTCTGAAAGGAATCAAGAGTTTGATGGATGACTGACCTCTTTCACTTTCTTGGACGTACTCTGCCTGAGTGGAAATCTTCGCAAGGAGTCGATACGAGGCTGAAAACAAAACAGGCTTTTGGTAAGTACAAAGTGCACAACACATTTCTTTCAAGCCATGCATTCTCTGTTTTCCCGAAAGTATCAATTTGTCAATTCTTTCCAGTCCCCGACACTGGTAACACCCTCTTCACACCAGACCACTGCCTTGCCCATGGGGACAATGATTATTCGCTGACAAGCCCAAGCATTGCAGGGCAGCTGATTGCCCACGGTAGGCATCACCGGATTTATCTCGGTAAGCCTGGATTTAGTGTGACTCAATGCCGCTGTGTTCAAGCACACCTGTTGGATGGGATCAGCAGAAAGATAATTTAGGAGTGACAACGTCGGTTAAATTTACTCCTGCCGCAGCCAGAGGCAACAACACTAAACATGACACCCGTGAGACAGCTAAGGTCTGGTCTGTACATGGCTTCACTTTCAACAGTACAAGAGCTGTCGCTGCAAGACAAATATTTCAAACTCACCACTGACACTGTAGGGCGCTGCTGGTTTTTGGGGAAGTGATGGCCTAGCGGTACTAACACTAATCCAAAGACCCAGGGAATATTCTAGGGAGTTTGAATCACTTGAATAAAAAAAAATCAGGAATTAGGAATCCAATGATGACCATGAATCCATTGTCAATTTTCAGAAAAATCCCATCTGTGTCACTAAAGTCTTTGAGGGAAGGAAACTGCCATCCTTACCTGGTCTGGCCTACATGGGACTCCAGGTCCAAAGCAATATGATTGACTCTCCACTGCCCTCTGGGCAATTAGATTAATTACCTACAGTGTGGAAACAGGCCATTTGGCTCAAAACGTTCACACCAACCCTCCGAAGAGTAACCCATCCAGACCCATTCCCCTCCCTTATATTTATCCCTGACTAATGCACTTAACACCAAGGCCAATTCACCTGATCTGCACATCCTTGGAATGTGGAAGCAAACAGAAGTACCCAGAGGAAACCCATGCAGACACGGGAAGAATGTGCAAACTCCACACAGATAGTGCCCGAGGCGTGAATCGCACCCACATCCCTGGCGCAGTGAGGCAACAGTGCTAACCATTGAGCCACTGTGCTGCCCTGGGACGGGCAATAAGGGATGGGCAAGAAATGATGGCTCAACCAGTGACACCCTCATCCCATGAATGAATAAAAAAGACACTGTGAGGCTCTAAACTCAGTCCATTGAATAAATGCGGAATAAACAAGCTAGCCTCGGTGATTAGATTAGATTAGATTAGATTACTTACAGTGTGGAAATAGGCCCTTCGGCCCAACAAGTCCACACCGCCCCGCCGAAGCGCAACCCACCCATACCCCTACATCTACCCCTTACCTAACACTACGGGCAATTTAGCATGGCCAATTCACCTGACCTGCACATCTTTGGAGTGTGGGAGGAAACCGGAGCACCCGGAGGAAACCCACGCAGACACGGGGAGAATGTGCAAACTCCACACAGAGAGTCGCCTGAGGCGGGAAATGAACCCGGGTCTCTGGCGCTGTGAGGCAGCAGTGCTAACCAGTGATGGTGATCATCAGGGAAGGAAATCTGCTATCCTTACCTGATCTGGTCTATATGTGCCTTAGATACAAGAGGGTGAGATGTCTAACTGCAATTAGACAGAGGCCTTGGTGACACTGTACCTAGGGTATTGTATGTCAGTCTCTATACCCAAGGAAGAACATACTTGCCATTGAGGGAGTGCACCAAAAGTTCACCTAACTAATTCCTGGGCTGGAGGGCTTGAAGTCAGAGGAAAGATTAAATAGACCATTTTTTTATTCTCCCGAGTTGAGGAGAAGGAGGAGGAGGAGGACTGAAACCATTCATCGAAAGGCAGGCACAGTGGCTCAGTGGTAAGCACTGCTGCCTCAGTGCCCAGGGACCTGGGATCGATCCTGGTCTTAGGTGACTGTCCGTGTGGCGTTTATACACTCTTCCCGGGTCGGCGTGGGTTTCCTCTGGTTGCTCCAGTTTCCTCCCACAGACCAAAGAGGTGCAGGTTAGATGGATTGGCCGTGGGACATGCAGGGTTTCAGGGACAGGGTAGGTATTGGGTCTGGGTGTGATGCTCTTCAGAGGGTCAGTGTGGACTCAATGGGCTGAATTGTCTGGTGCCACACTGTAGGGACTCTATGAATCTATGAAAGTGAGATGGAGCTTGTTGTAAAACAGGAGAATAATACACAGCATGATAAAAAAAACACAATTGAACAGAACAGCTCAAAAGGAGGCTATTCAGCCCAAGGAGTCTGGGTTAGCTCTTTTGGAATCCTAACCTAACTTTCTCCAATATCCTTCCTCTTTCGAGTATTTATCAAATTCCCTTTAGAAAGTTACTACAGAAACTGCATCCATTGCCCTATCAGACAGTGCATTGCAAATCCTATCCAATTGATTAGTAAAGAAGTTTTCATTCTGCTTCTTTCTCGAATCACCTGGGGCGGTGCAGAAGAGGTTTACAGGAATGGTGCCAGAGCTGAGAAACCTCAGTTGGGGCTCCTTTCCTTGGAGAGAAGGCCGAGAGGAAATCCGACTGAAGCTTTCAAAACCATGAGAGGTCTGGACATTGTTGATCAAGAGAAACTGTTCCCGCTCGCAAATGGATCAAGGGCACAGGGCACAGATTTAAAGTGATTCGCAAAAGATGTCAATCTCAAATACAGCACGAGCTGGAATGAGCTGCCTGCAAGTGTGGAGGAGCCTGATTCCATTGAGATTTTCCAGAGTGCCTTATTTCTAAATGTTTTTGATTATTGTCTCATGTATCTCGGTACAGTGAAATGTTTTGTTTTGCATGCAGTACTGGCAGATCAGACAGTACAAAGTGTATTAGGGTAACAGAGCAAAGAATACAATGTTATGGCTATAGAGAAGGTGTACAAAGAGTGAGATCAACATTAAATTTAAAATTTGAGAGGTCCATTCAGAAGTCTAATAACAGGGGGAAAGTAGCTGTTCTTGAATCTGTTGATATGAGCGTTTGAGCTTTTGTATCTTCTGCTCAATGAAGAGGTTGGAAGGAATTATAACCAGGGTGGGAGGGGTCTTTGATGACATTGGCTGCCTATCTGAGGCAACAGGAAGTATAGACGGAGTCAATAGATGGAAGGTTGGCTTTTGTGATTGTCCTGGGCAGAGCAGTTGCATTCAGATAGAATGCTTTCTATGGTGGATCTGCAAAAAATAATAAGAGTCTTAAAACTAGGTAACAATGTTCAAGGTAATGGGAAAGGCCAAATCATGATGCTCATTGAGAGCCAGTTCACTCACGTTAGACAGGCAGGAGGCCGGAAGAACACAGCAAGCCAGGCAGCATCAGGAGGTGGAGGAGTCAATGTTTTGGGTGTAATCCGTCTTCAGAAAGAGGGTTGCATGTAGGGGAGCTACAGGTAAAGGTTGGGAGGGGGGATCTGGTTGGTAGCTGCAAGGAAGGGTCGGTCAGAGGAATGGAAGGGAGGGGGCATGGTGGGGTGGAACGGGAGCCGGGGAACGGGAAGGGAGGTGATTTGAAGTTGGAGAACTCAATGTTGAGTGTTCTAGGCTCAGGCTGACCAGGTGGAAGACGAGGTGTTGTTCCTTGAAATTAAGGTCTGATTCGCTGTGGCAATGGAGGAGGCTGAGGATGGCCATGTTGGAGAGGGAAGGTGACGGGGAGTTGAAATGGGCAGTGATCGGGAGGTCAGGTTGGCCCCTGCAGGCCCGGCCGAGATGCTCAGCAAAACATACCTCGAGTTTGTGGTAGAGAAGAGTCCACCCGTGCTAGTACAATGGTCTCCTTCTGCAAAGTAATAATTCTGTGATCAAGTGACCTACAATTTCTTGTCATTAATCCTTCACGTAACAGTTTCTCTTTACTTACTCTGTCAAAACCCTTGAAGATTTTAAAGATCTATAACAAATCTGTTCTTAGTCTCCTCTGCTGTAAAGGAAATATTAACAGCTTCTCTGGTCCATCCACCTATCTCTGATCCCTCAGTGAACCACTTTTGTAAATCTCATTCTTGGATTGCTCACTGACCAAACACCAGGTCACTCTCAGCCTGTCTGCAACAGGCAGACTGAGTGTGCAGTTTAAAGGGCCATGATTCAGTCTAAAAACCAACAAGCCATTTCCAGACTCACCATACAGCTGAACCATCAGGAACCAGCGCAAAGCTGCACAACGCCACGCAGCGTAGCAGAGGGTATAACCGGAGTGGGCCTCACATTTACCTGCTGTAACTTTGGCTGAGTTTTTGGCTCTTTATCCAGCTGTGCCTCCTGTTCCGATGAGCTCAGAGAAACCCTGCTCTGCAACGTCTTCCTTCTGCTGACCTGCGCGGAAATTCACAGAATTTAGTGTCAAATCAAGCAAAGCATCTGAAGAGGTGAAACTCAAAACGGTGGCTCAGAATCCAATCTCTCTCCTGGCTAAAGGAGGTAATGCACTCGAGATTGGCTTCCCTAACAACAACCCATATTTACATAGCATATTTTAGATTAGATTTCCTACGGTATGGAAGCAGGCCCTTCGGTCCGACAAGTCCACACCGACCCTCCAAAGAGCAACCTACCCAGACGTATTCCCCGACATTTACCCCTGATGAATGTACCGAACACTACGGGCAATTTAGCACAGCCAGTTCACCTGACCTGCACATCTTTGGACTGTGGGAAGAAACCGGAACACCCGGAGGAAACCCACACAGACATGGGGAGAATGTGCAAACTCCACACAGACAGTTGCCCAGGATGGGAATTGAACCCGGGTCCCTGGCGCAATGAGGCAGCAGTGCTAACCACTGAGCCACTGTGCCGCAATAGTTGGATGGAGGTGGGGTAAAGGTGATAGGTTGGGGAGGGACGGGGGTATGGTGCAGATAGGTGGGAAGGAAGATGGACAGATGAGACAGGTCATGAGGACGGTGCTGAGCTGGAAGGTTGGAACTGGGATAAGGTGGGGGGAGGGTTCCTAGGCAGAAGATGAGGGGCATTCTTCATCCAGACATTGGGTGGAAAGGGAGTGGCGATGGAGGAGGCCCAGGACCTGCATGTCCTTGGCAGTATAGGAGGGGGAGTTGAAGTGTTCGACAACGGGGCAGTGAGGTTGGTTAGTATGGGTATCCCAGAGATGTTCTCTGAAGCTCTCTGCGAGTAGGCATCCTGAATTCCCAATGTAGAGGAGACTGCATCGGGAGCAACGGATACATTAAATGACATGGCAGGTGAAACTTTTATGGATGTGAGGCTCCTTTGCGGCCTTGGACAGAGGTGGGGGGGAAAAGAGTTGTGGGCACAGGCTTTCCCCCTCCCATTCTGCCGAGGACATGCAGGTCCTGGGCCTCCTCCACCGCCACTCCCTTTCCACCCAATCGAAAGCAGCAGAAACGGAACCAAATAAATTCCAGAAGACACAGTACAGCAGCGCTTCACAGGAGACTCCAGAGCACTGAAAAGGTCACCTAGACAAGGGATGAAACATCTGCAAATCAACATCCCAGCTCGGGCGAACATACCCTCAACTGGCACCCAAGCTACAAATCTTTACACAAACCGTGTCTATTAAGTGTTTTCACTGTACCTGCATCCCTCACCTCCTTTGACAGTTCACTCCACACACAGTAAAAAACGTTGTCCCTTGTTTCCTTTTCAAATCTTTCACCTTGCACCTTAAAAATAAATCCCTTGTTTTGAACTCCCCCACTCTCAGGAAAAGTCCCTTGCCCTTATCTGTAACTTTCATGATTTTTGTAAACATCAATTAGGTCACCCCAGCAACCTCCGACGCACGAGTGAAAAAAAGGTCCCAACCTTTCCAGTGTATTTTTATATCTCAAACTCCAGGCAGCACCCTGGTAAATCTTTTCTGAACCCCCTCCGGTTTTAATAATACCCTTCCTACAGCAGGGTGACCAGACTACACGCAGTACTCCAGAACAGAATAAAAGAACATTACAGCACATGAATAGCCCTTCTGCCCTCCAAGCCTGCACCGATCCAGATCCTCTGCCTAAACCTATCGCCTATTTTCCAAGGATCTTTATCCCTCTGCTCCCTGCCCATTCATGTTTCTGTCCTGATACATCTTAAATGAACTATGATGTCCACCTCCGTTGGCAACGCATTCCCTAACCACCACCCTCTGCATAAAGAACTTTCCATGCATATTTCCCTTAAACCTTTCCCCTCTCACCTTGAACTCATGACCCCTAGTAATTTGAGTCCCCCACTCTGGGAGAAAGCTTCTTGCTATCCACCCTATCTATACCTCTCATGATTTTCTGGACCTCAATCAGGTCCCCCCTAAACCTCCGTCTTTCTAATGCTATTTCCATTTAACATATAGTTCGTTCTAGAATTGGATCTTCCAAAATGCATCACCTCACATTTGCCTTGTTTGAACTCCATCTGCCATTTCTCCGCCCAACTCTCCAATCTATCTATCTATATTCTGCTGCATTCTCTGACAGTCCCCTTCACTATCTGCTACTCCACCAAAGATGTGCAGGTCAGGTGAATTGGCTATGCTAAATTGCCCAAAGTGTTAGGTGTGTTAGTCAGAGGGAAATGGGTCTGGGTGGGTTACTCAACAAGTATGGACTTATTGGGCCAAAGGGCCTGTTTCCACACTGTAGAGAATCTAATCTAATCAAATCAATCTTAGTATAGATTAGAGTGGTCCTGGAAAAGCACAGCAGGTCAGGCAGCATCCGAGGAGCAGGAAAATCAATGTTTTGGGCAAGAACTCTATTTTTGATGAAAGGCCTTTGCCCGAAACATCGATTTTCCTGCTCCTCGGATGTTGCCGGACCTGCTGTGCTTTTCCAGCACCACTCTGATCTAGACTCTGGTTTCCTGCATCTGCAGTCCTTGTTTTTACCTAATCAATCTTCGTGTCAGCTGGGTGGCATGGTGGCACAGATGGGCAGCACAGTGGTTAGCACTGCTGCCTCACAGCGTCAGAGACCCGGGGTTCAATTCCCACCTCAGGCAACTGACTGTGTGGAGTCTGCACATTCTCCCAGCGTCTGCGTGGGGTTTCCTCCGGTTTCCTCCCACAGTCCAAAGGGTGTGCAGGTCAGGTGAATTGGCCATACTAAATTGTCCGATAGTGTTAGGTGAAGGGGTAAATGTAGGGGAGAGAGTCTGGGTGGGCTGCGCTTCGGCGGGTCGGTGTGGACTTGCTGAGCCGAAGGGCCTGTTTCCACACTAATCTAATCTAATCTAAATTTGCTAGTCTGCCTCCAGATTATGAACAAGTGGTCCCAGCACGGGTCCCTGTGGAGCACCACTGGTCACAGTTCTATATTTCAAGAAACTCCCTTCCACTACTACTCTGTCTCCTTTGCCAAGCCAGTTTTCTATCCATCTAGTTACTACACCCTGGACCCCATGCAACTTCACTTTCTCCACCGGCCTACCATGGGGGAGCCTTATCAAACGCCTTACTGAAGTCCATGCATGTGAGGTCTCCAGCCCTGCCCTGCCCTCATCAAACAACTTCATCACTTGCTCACAGTGAGGATGCAGGGACATGAACGGCGCTATCTCAATGCAAAACTCTCCCAACCTCCCTTTTGTGGCACATCAGGAAGCCCGGTCACACCGCCAACTGGCGCAAAGTGCGCGGCTATCAAATCTTTTAAAGAGAAAACACCGAGGCGGGGGTAACAGAACCACAACCTGAGCGTCTACCATCCCTCGCTCACTCACCATCTTCTTCATCCAGGCGATTAAAGGCTCCGCTTCTCTTGCCGACGCCAAGCAACCCCCAGGTCAAGGGTCAGAGGTAAACCGGTTCCACCAATGACAGACGTTCCCCCCCCCCCCCCCGTCATCTTTGTTAGGGGCAGGCTTGCGCCGATCACCGCTCCGTTTCCGCTGGGTGCGGGGCTCCATCTTTGTTAGGGGCAGACGGGCGCCGGTCACCGCTCCGTTTCCGCTGGGTGCGGGGCTCCATCTTTGTTAGGGGCAGACGGGCGCCGGTCACCGCTCCGTTTCCGCTGGGTGCGGGGCTCCATCTTTGTTAGGGGCAGACGGGCGGCGCTGGAGGCCGGCCATTTTCCCCCTCCGACCGTTGGGCGCCCCTCAGCGCCATCTTTGTGCGGGGTGGGGGTGGGGGGCTACAAGATGGAATCCGAAGGCCTGTATTTGCTTTGCGGGTCCCGTGAGGAGGAGGAGGAGGTAAGGCCTCTTTCCTGCTGCTATGATTTCCTTTGGTGATGCTGTTGAAGATTTAATAAACGGGTTACGAAGCCTTTGTTTTGGGGTTCCAGCCGAGGATAGGACTGCGCCCCCTGCGGTGGGAGGCCTAAAACGTCCATTTCTCCCCCACCACCAACTTTATTTATACATAAAGGGACACAAACTCATGAACAGTATTAAATAATACAATAATAACAAATTTAAAATATTAACAAAATAACCACTCCCTGCTAGTAAGCTGTGATACCATCTGTGGAGGGGTGCCAATTGGCACATACTGCCACTTGGAGAAAGTGAGGACTGCAGATGCTTGGGATCTTTCTGTGCTTTAATCATTTAAGTTTGCATTGGGTATGCTAGGGGTGCCAAAAACTACGGTCAATGGCTCTCGGTAAGTGGCAGTATGTGCTGAAAATGTGTTGCTGGAAAAGCGCAGCAGGGTCAGGCAGCATCAAAGGAGAAGGAGAAGGGCTTATGCCCGAAACGTCGATTCTCCTTCTCCTTTGATGCTGCCTGACCCTGCTGCGCTTTTCCAGCAACACATTTTCAGCACATACTGCCACTTACCGAGAGCCATTGACCGTAGTTTTTGGCACCCTGGTATACCCAATGCAAACTAAATGATTAAAGCACAGAAAGTTCATTAGGTTAAAAAAAACCCCTGCAAAATCTGGAAATAAATGTAGCAGGAGGATGCCACTTGGTTCTTGATCATGAACTGACCCGCCATCCCTGGCATTAAGTAGATTTAGAATTAGGTTTTATTGTCACATGTGCAATGTCGCCATTCTGGGCGCCATCTTGGGTACAAAGGTATTTGGGTGCAGAAATAGAAAAGAATAAAGAAATAAGTTAGGAGGTTCATTAACACAGTTTTTTGTAGTTTAAAGTACAAAAATAAAGAGATAAAGTTAAAAGTTTAACATTACTTGTCTGTTCCTAGGCCACGGGCCTGCAGGCACTCCATGCTGGGCTTTCCCCACAAGGGCTCGCTCTCCCCCACGTTGACCCCTCTTTCACCGAAAAGGAGGAGGTGAGAACTGCACGTGCTGGAGAGTGAGAGTCGAAAAGTGTGATGCTGGAAAAGCATAGCAGGTCAGGTAGCATCTGAGATGCTGGGCACACTTTCACCTGTGCAGGGCATTCTTTCACCCACTTTGGGCACGCTTTCATGCACGCTGGTTCCACTCGGGCTTGCCATCTGCTTTGCTGCTGACTGCCACACTACCACTGATCAGCATCTGGGCTCACACAGGGCTCCAGCCGCTGCAATGCTATGCTGCTGCCTCCAGGACCAAGCTCCCTCCAGAAGGTGTGTAAAAAAAACTTTAAAAAGAGGAAAAAAAAACAAGTAAAGAATAAGGAAAAAGGAAAAGCAGACAGAATGGAAAAGATCATGTCTTGGACACCTCTACTCTGCTGCTGCCATTGTAATGTAGGTAGGATGTAGGGGCAACGATGCTGGTAATAGATAAACAGGGAGGGGATGGCCTAGAGATATCATTGCTAACCCATTAATCCAGACACCTCAGCTAATGTCCTGGGGACCCAGGGTCCCTCCATGGCAGATGGTCAAATTTGAATTCATTTAAAATATATCTGTAATTAAGAATTTACTGATGACCGTGAAACCATTGTCGTTTGTTGAAAAAAACCGATCTGGCTCACTAATGTCCTTCAGGAAAGGAAATCAGTCATCCTAACCTGGTCAGGCCTACACGTGACTCCAGACCCATAGTAATGAGGTTGACTCTCAACTGCCCTTTGAAATGGTCCAGCAAGCCACTTGGTTATATCAACTACTGCAAAGTCTCAACTAAGGAATGAAATTGGACTGACCATCTGGCATTGACCTAGCCACTGAAAAGACAATGGCAGAATCAACCCCGTCCACACTGCAAAGCCCTCTTTACTAACATCTGGGAGCTAGTGCCAAAATTGGGAGTGCTGTCCCACGGACTAGTCAAGCAACAGCCAGACATAGTCATAGTCACGAAATTATACCTTACAGACAATGTCCCAGACACCATCGTCACCACTCCTGTAAAATCCTGTCCTATTGGCAGGACAGACCTAGCAGAGGTGGCAGCACAGTGGTATACAGTTGGTCGTCCTCAACACTGACTTTGCACCCCATGAAGTTTCATGACTTCAGGGCAAAGAAACTTGCTGATTACCACATACATATCATCCTTTCGCAGATGAATCAATACTCTTTCATATTGAGCAACACTCGGAGGAAGCACTGAGGGTGGCAAGAGCATAAAATGTGCTCTGGGTGGGGGATTTCAATGCCAATTACCATGAGTGGCTTGGCAGCAGCTCTACTGATCGCTGGTCAGCTTCTGAAGGACATAGCTGCTACACTGGGTCTACAACAGATAGTGAGGGAACCAGCAAAACAGAAGAACATACTTGATCTCATCCTTACCAATGTGCTGGCTGCAGATGCATCTATCCAGGACAAATTCTCACCTTCACATTGAGAATACCCTCCATCGTGTCATGTGGCACTGTCACTATGCTAAATGGGACAGACTTCAAACAGATCTAGCAGCACAAGCTTAGGCATCCATGAGGTGATGTGAGCTATAAGCAACAACAGAATTGTACTCCACCCTCATGGTCAGGCATATGTCCCATTCAACCATTATCATCAAGACAAGGAATCAACCTTGGTTTAATGGAGAGTCTGGGAGGGCATACCAGGAGCAGCACCAGGAATACTTAAAAATAAGGTGTCAACTTGATGAAGTTACCAAACAGGACTACTTGCCTGCCAGACAGCAAAAGCAGCTCGTGATAGAAAGAGCTAAGCGATCTCACAACCAAAGGATCAGATTTAAGCTCTGTCGTCCTGCTTCAACCAGTCATGAATGATGGTTAATTAAACAACTCGCTGGAGAAGGAGGTTCCACAAATATCCCTATCCTCAATGATAGAAGAGCCCAGCGTAAAAGATAAGGCTGAAGCATTTGCAGCAGTCTTCAGCCAGAAGTGCCAAGTGGGTGTCAATCTTGGTCTCCTTCAACGATCCCCAGGATACCAGTCTTCAGCCAATTCAAAGTATTCCACATGAAATCAAGAAACGTTTGGAGGCAAAGGCTACAGGTCCTGACAACATTCCAGCAATAATATTGAAGACCTGTGCTCCAGAATTTGCCACTTCCATGGACAAAAAGTTCTAGTACAGTTACAACACTGGCATCTACACAACAATATGGAAAATTGCCTAGCTATGTCCTGTATGCAAAAAGCAGGATAAATCTAACCCGACTAATTAGCAACCCATCAGTTAATTCTTGATTATCAGTTAGGTGATGGAAGGTGTCATCAACAGTGCTATCAAGCAGCACCTGCTCAGCGATAACCTGCTCAGTGATGTCCAGTTTGGGTTCTACCAGAGCCACTTAGCTTCTAACCTCATTACAGCCTTGGTTTGAACATGTACAAAGGAGCTGAGTTCCAGAGATGAGGTGGGAATGACAACCTCTGACATGAAGACCAGCCCCTGACATAAAGTCCTTATTTAACTGACTGTGGCATCAAGGACTCCTAGCAAAACCGCAATCAATGAGTATCAGAGGACAAACACTCCAGCAGTTGGAGTTCAACCTGACACCTAGTAAGATGGTTGTGGTTGTTGGAAGTCAGTTATCTCAGCTCCAGGACATCTTTGCAGGAATTCCTCAAGGTAGTGTTCTAGGCCCAACCATCTTCAGCTGCTTCATCAATCTTTACTTCTGTCCAACATAAGGTCAGAAGTGGGGATGTTCACTGATGATTGCACAATGTTCAGCACCATTCACAATTCCTCAGATATTGAAGCAAGACCTGGACAATATCATGGCTTGCAGTGACAAGGGGCAAGTAACATTCAAGCTACACAATGCCAGGGAATGATCATCTCTAATAAGAGACAAAATAACGTCCAGTCATTGGTTACCATCACTGAATACTCAACATCCTTGGGTTATCATTGACCACAAACTCAACGAGACTTGCCCCATAAACACAGTGGCTACAAGAGCAGGTTAGAGGCTAGGAGTACTGTGGCAAGTTTTTCACCACCTGACTCCCAAAGTCTGTCCATCATCTACAAAGTAAAGTCATGAATGGGATGGAATACCCTCCACTTCTTTGGATGGGTGAAGCTCCAACAACACTCCGACCCATCCAGGACAAAGCAGCCTTCTTGACTTGCACTACATCTACAAACATACACTTCGTCCACCATCGATGGTCAGTAGCAGCAGTGTGTACTACTTACAAGGTGCACTGCCAAAATTCACCAAAATTCCTCAGACAGTACATCCAAACCCATGACCACTGTCATCGAGAAGAACAAGGATAGAAGGTACATGAGAACACACCTGCACATTCTTCTCCAGGGCACTCTGTGTTCTGACCTGGAAATATATCGCCATTCCTTCATTGTCACGGGGTCAAATTCCTATAATTCTCTCCCAAAGGGTATTGTGGGTCAATCACAATGGGATGGCAATAAATGTTGTCCAGCCAGCAATGCTCCCACAAATGAATAAAAAAAGGGCACTGGATGAGTATAGTCCAGACTCCCAGGTTAATTCTCTAAATGCGTCAGTTCCTGATCACACTATGATGGCAGGTCAAATTCAAACATGAATTATAAAAGCTAGAATATCACGTTAGTCCATGATGATCATGAAACTGTTACTGATTGGTGTAAAAACCCACCTGATTCACTTTACCAACTTTAACCACACTAACTTATGTGTGACTCCAGATCCATAGCAATGTTAATTGTCCTCTGCAACAGCATATCAAGCCACTTAGTTGAAAGGCAATTAGGGATCTGTTGACTATGCCAGTGACACCTACATCCCATTAAGAATAAAGCAAAAGAACATATAGCATAGAAGCATGACCCAACAAATCCAGTGTATTCTCCCACTCAGGCATCCTTCCATCTTTTCTCAAACCCTAAATCTACCATTGTAACCACTATTCCCTTCTCCCTATAATTATGGTCTTTCTTCTTAAATGCATCAATATTATTTTCCTCAACCACCCCTTGTAGTAGTGATTTCATTCCCACCATTCTTTTCTGAATACCCTCTTGCTTATTGATGATCTTGTATTCATGGCCTCGATATGCTCTTCTCTTTCAATAAAATGGCTGTGACTCCTATTTTGATATCTGATTCCCAAATATCTTGATTTGTTTAAACATCCATCGATCTCAGTTCTGAACGTGCTCAGCGATCGAACATCCATTGGAGCTATAGGGCGAGGCTGAATAGGCTGGGGCTGTTTTTCTGGAATGTCGGAGGCTGAGGGGTGACCTTATAGAGGTTTATAAAATCATGAGGGGAATGGATAGGATAAATAGACAAGGCCTTTTCCCTGGGGCTGGGGGGATTCCAGAACTGGAGGGCATAGGTTTAGGGTGAGAGAGGGGAAAGATATAAAAGAGACCTAAGGGGCAACCTCTTCACGCAAAGGGTGGTGCATGGATGGAATGAGCTGCCAGAGGAAGTGGTGGAGGCTGGTACAATGACAACATTTAAAAGGCATCTGGATGGGTATATGAATAGGAAGGGTTTAGAGGGATATGAGCCAAATGCTGGCAAATGGGACGAGATTAATTTTGGAAATCTGGTTGGAATGGACGAGTTGGATCTAAGGGTATGTTTCTGTGCTGTACATCTCTATGACAATGACTCTATAACTGTGAATCCCATGAGGGTATGTTTCTGTGCTGTACATCTCTATGACAATGACTCTATAACTGTGAATCCCATGAGGGTATGTTTCTGTGCTGTACATCTCTATGACAATGACTCTATAACTGTGAATCCCATGAGGGTATGTTTCTGTGCTGTACATCTCTATGATTCTATAACTTTACTCGTGATGATGCTCTAAGCTCTAGACTCTTCAGACAGGGGATACAATGTCTCAGTGTCTATCCTGTAAAGCCATCACAGATTCTTATATTATTTTAAAAGAATCAACTTTCTAAACTCCAGGGAAGATAGGTCTAGAATTAGAATTAACTTATTGTTACATGTACTCAGATGGGTACAGTGAAAAGTTTACATATCGCTACTTACGGCACCATCTTAGGTACAAAGGTACCTAGGTACAGATTCATAAGTAACAGACTCTTAAGTAATTAAGTAAGGTCTCTACTACTCAATCTATCTTCATAACCCTCCCAATGTTAAGAATCAATTTAATGAATCTTCAATGAACTCTTTCCAAGTATTTTGCTCTTAACATACAGAGATCAAAACTGTACATATTTCTGCAGGTGTGGCACTTACATGCTAACACTTTGATTTGTGCCCAAAAGCAAGCCAGTTCCTGTGAAACATTTAATAAGTTGTCACCAAGTATCTGTCTCTCATAAAGATACAGAGTCATATGGCATGGAAACAGTCCCTTTGATCCAACCTGTCCATGCTGACTAGGTACGCAAACTGACCTCATCACTGTAGTGATTGGAACAAGGTCAACCAGGTGGTCCTCATAGAATATGAGTTCCTTGATTGGATCTGTTAACCTGGTCCAAACAAGGAGCCCTGGATGACAGATATAAACAGGAGTGACAGAGGTTCTGCTCACTCTAAGAGCCAGCTCTATGTTAGCTGTCACGTAGTATGCACATGTAAATAAAAGGTGACTTGATGACGGGTTACCGGCCTTTGTGAAGTTACTTTCACCATCGTTAAAGAGCCAAATGGAATTTTGGCCTTTATTTCAAAGTGGTTAGAGTTTAAGAATAAGGAAGTCTTGTCACACTGTAAATTTCTTTCAGCAGGAGGCCAAGAACCAGGACCCTGGCTGGTATTTGACCTATTCAAGGAGGGATTCAGACCTACTTTAGTGACACAACTCAGGCCCAGACCGAGATCAATTTACAGGTAGTTCTTCTATATCACAATGGTTGCATTCTTGTGCAACCTGCATTGTAGAAAAATCGCACTTTAGAAACAGCGCTTAAGTGTTGGCATTACAGCCAATACACGTTTTAAAAGTTTGCACTTTAGAAACAGTGTCCCCAATTTATCAGTTGTGTTACAGTGAACTTGCGTTAATGAAATGCGTGTTATAGCAGAACGACCTTAGTTGTTCAATTCATAGCACTGCAATCTCTGAGCCACAAGGTTCAAATCCTACTCCAGAGCATAAGCGCAGAAATCAATGCTGACACTCCGGGGCAGTACTGAGAGACAATGCACTGTTGGAGATACTGTTAATCTGGTAAGACATAAAATCATGGCCCAGTTTGCCTGTGAATGTTAAAGATCCCATGACATTATTGCAAAGGGAGTTCACCCTGATGTCCTCGCCAACACTCATCCCTCATTCAACCTCATAATAGTTGACTATCTGGTTATTATGTGGGGACATAGGTCTTAATAGCAGGCAGGTCTTTCGACCCTATGGATGCTGCCTGACCTGCTGTGCTTTTCCAGCACCACACTCTCGACCTTTGACCCTATGAACCTGCTTCACCATTCAATAAGATTGTGACTGATCTTACTGTGGTCTCAACTCCATATTCATCCCTGCCCCTATAAAACATTTTCTATCAAAAATCCCTCCAGAATTCAGCCATGAATAAATTCAATGACCCAACCTCTTTCTGGAGAAGAGAATTCCACAGATCAATGTTCTTTTGAGAGAAAAAAGCAATTCTCCTCACCTCTGCTTTAAAAAGATTTCTTATTTTTAAAACGTGTCCCTTTGTTCTCAAGTTCCCAAATTTCCTCAATGTACACACTCTATCCAGTCCTTTTGGGATTGTCCCTGCTTAAAATAGATTGCTTCTCATTCCTCAAAATTCCATGGGAAAAGACCAAATCTGTTCAACCTTTCTTCATGAAGTTAAAAATCACACAACACCAGGTTATAGTTGAACAGGTTTAATTGGAAGCACTAGCTTTCACTCCAAAATCTAGTGCTTCCAATTAAAGCTGTTGGACTATAACCTGGTGTTGTGTGATTTTTAACTTTGTACACCAGTCCAACACCGGCATCTCCAAATTATTTCTTCATGAGGGATGAGTCAAGTGAACCTTCTCTGAGGTGCTTATCCCAGTACTGTTTATCGGACCTCACTGTAATCAATTTGACTGTGTCTGTTACAACCATGGCTACAATCCAAACACATTTCATTGGCTATGAAGTATTTTGAGACGTCCTGTGGTTGAGAAAAATGCTTTATAGATTTTTACTTTGACTGCAGACTGGTAAAATTGACATTTTGATTGTGCTTCCTGTGATTTCAAAGTCTGTCAGGTTCGCCTGTAGATGGTGCTGTCATCAGTTTTATAAACCTTGCCACAGAAAATTCTTTGACTGAATTATCCTCTACATCAAAACTGATCTCATTCATGTGAAATGTCAGTGTTGCATTACATCTACCAAGTCACGTTAAAGTATCAGGTGTTGGGATATTGATCTTATTATCTTTAAAGTTTCCAAACTGTGCCAGCACCAAAGAAAGCCGACCATTTGCACATGTACGTTGGTGCTCCCTGGAGGGAGTTTTTGCTGCTCCTTGGATGCTGCCTGAAACTGCTGTGCTCTTCCAGCACCACTAATCCAAAATCTGGTTTCCAGCATCTGCAGTCATTGTTTTTACTCAGTTAACTTTTTGTCTGCTTTCTATCATTTTTGCAAGGTGTCAGTCTTGGCTTAGTTCAATGGTTCCACCACAGAACACACCAGATGGCCTCCTTCTTTAGAGACCGCACTTTCCCTTCCCACGTGGTTAAAGATGCCCTCCAACGCATCTCGTCCACATCCCGCACTTCCGCCCTCAGACCCCACCCCTCCAACCGTAACAAGGACAGAACGCCCCTGGTGCTCACCTTCCACCCTACCAACCTTCGCATAAACCAAATCATCCGCCGACATTTCTGCCACCTCCAAAAAGACCCCACCACCAGGAATATATTTCCCTCCCCACCCCTTTCCGCCTTCCGCAAAGACCGTTCCCTCTGTGACTACCTGGTCAGGTCCACGCCCCCCCACGACCCACCCTCCCATCCTGGCACCTTCCCCTGCCACCGCAGGAACTGCAAAACATGCGGCCACACCTCCTCCCTCACCTCCATCCAAGGCCCTAAAGGAGCCTTCCACATCCATCAAAGCTTTACCTGCACATCCACTAATGTCATTTATTGCATCCGTTGCTCCCGATGTGGTCTTCTCTACATTGGGGAGACTGGACTCCTCCTAGCACAGCACTTTAGGGAACATCTACGGGACACCCGCACCAATCAACCACACCGCCCTGTGGCCCAACATATCAACTCCAACCCCCCACTCTGCCAAGGACATTGGGGGCCCTGGGCCTCCTTCGCCGCGCTCCCTCACCACCAGACACCTGGAGGAAGAACGCCTCATCTTCCGCCTCGGAACACTTCAACCCCAGGGCATCAATGTGGACTTCAACAGTTTTCTCATTTCCCCTTCCCCCACCTCACCCTAGTTCCAAACTTCCAGCTCAGCATTGTCCCCATGACTTGTCCTAACTGCCGATCTCCTTTTCCACCTATCCACTCCACCCTCCTCCCTGACCTATCACCTTCATTCCCTCCCCCACTCACCTATTGTACTCCAGGCTACTTTCTCCCCACCCTCACCCTCACCCTCCTCTAGTTTATCTCTCCACGCTTCAGGCTCTCTGCCTTTATTCCTGTTGAAGGGCTTTTGCCCGAAACGTCGATTTTGCTGCTCCTCGGATGCTGCCTGAACTACTGTGCTCTTCCAGCACCACTAATCCAGAATCTGATTTCCAGCATCTGCAGTCATTGTTTTTACTCATTTAACTTTTTGTCTGCTTTCCATCATTTTTGCAAGGTGTCAGTCTTGGCTTAGCTCAATGGGTATAACTGCGTGGCATTGTATTATGAGGCTGTGAACTGAAGACTGCTTCAGAGATGCCAGCATATAGGGCGTGATTTTCTCTTTCCTTCCCTTCCCTGGAGGTGGTGAGAGAGATGGCGAGAGGGGAAATAGCAGGATGAGTAGAAACTCAACAGTTCCACACCGCCTCTGCAATTAAATGCTGTTCAAGGTTATTGGACGCTTTCTTGACTTGCCAACAAGTGAGATCCCAGCTGACCACCTTATCCCCATGACCCTCACCCCATGAGAAGCAGTAAGAAGACTTATATTCTCATTCTTGGATCCCCGAAGGAATAGGCGGTTTGCGGTGACCATTCTGACCCCAGTAGTTGCTGGCATCTGATTGGCTAGCAGCTACTGACCTTAGGTTCTTGGTAGTGTATATGAGCAGAGAGATCTCAGTGTCCATGTGCATACATCCCTAAAGGTTGTCATCTAGGTTGATAGGGTTGTTAAAAAGGCATACAGTGTGTTAGCTTTTATTAATAGAGGGACTGAGTTTTGGAACCCTGAGGTCATGCTGCAGCTGTACAGAACTCAGGTGCGGCCGTACTTGCAGTACTGCATACAGTTCTGGTCACCGCATTACAGGAAGGATGTGGAAGCTTTGGAAAGGGTTCAAAGGAGATTTACTTGGATGTTGCCTGATATGGAAGGAAGGTCTTACGAAGAAAGGCTGAGAGGCTTGAGGCTGTTTTCATTGGAGAGAAGAAGGTTGAGAGGTGACTTAATTGAGACATATAAGATAATCAGAGGGTTAGATAGGGTGGACAGTGAGAGTCTTTTTCCTCGGATTTAAATGGTCATTGGATAGACATATGAATGAAAATAGAATAGTGTAGGTTAGATGGGCTTCAGATTGGTTTAACGGGTCGGCGCAACATCAAGGGCCAAAGGGCTTGTAATGCGCTGCAATGTTCTATGTTCAATCTTTAATGAACTGTTTGGTGAGCTATCTGACCATTGGGGCAGCATGTTAACCATCACCTGACACAGTCACGACCTACATTTAGGAAATATATGGGAAAACTCTGTCCATAATCCCAGCTGACACTAACAGTACCAGAAGTGTACAGTTGGAGGCACTGTTGTAGAATCATAGAATCCATACAGTGCAGATAGAGGCCATTCAGCCCATCAGCAACCCTTTGAAGGGCACCCAGACCCACATTTACCATATCTAATCCACCTAACCTGCACATCTTTGGACTGGAGGAAGAAACCGGAGCACCCAGCAAAAACGTTTACACAGTCACCCAAGGAATCAAACCTAGGTCCCTGGGGCTGTGAGGCAGCAGTGCAAACCACTGTGCCACCGTGCTGCTCTGTGTTTCCGATCAGATTTTAGCAAACAACCCCATATATCTCATACTGCTATTTTTAACCTGGACTCTGGGCTAGTGTTCAACCCTTAGCTGGCATCTGAAGCAGATGGTCTGGCCATTTATTTCATTGTTTATTTTGAGGAGTTGAAAGGCACTATGTAAATGCACATTGTTCATGAGAAGCCATTCCAGGGGTTTGTCGAGAGAAATATCTCAGTAACTCTTTCTTTGATATATAAACGTATAAGGAGCCTTATGGTTGTTACAATGTATCAAAATGTCCCACCCATAGATCTTTTTATATAGCCAATCATAAGATTGACAACTAATCTGTCTTCCTTTGTGTTCACTGCTTCAGAGGGAAGTTGACTGGGATCTCACTGTTCTTTTTCAGTCTTCTATTAGTCCTTGGTTGCATGATTAATCTAGAGAACAGCCCCTTCCAGTGATGTATCACCCGCTCAAGGCTAAACTAAACTGTTACAGGTTCAAATTTTGGATGAAAACTTAAAGCAGGGGATCCTCAACATTCCCTACTGCCATTACCCATTCCAGTCTGAAACTCTAATATATCTGTGCTCCTATAATTCAGAATTCTGCACTTCATCCCCACTTTAATTCATCACTGTTGGTAGCCATGTCTTCAGTTGTCTAGGCCCTGAGCTTTCAAAGTGCTATTCTCATTTTCTACTTAGAGTCATAGAGATATTCAGCATGGAAACAGACCCTTCGGTCCAACCCGTCCATGCCGACCAGATATCCCAACCCAATCTAGTCCCATCTGCCAGCACCCAACCCACATCCCTCCAAACCCTTCCTATTCATATTCCCATCCAAATGCCTCTTAAATGTTGCAATTGTACCAGCCTCCACCACTTCCTCTGGCAGCTCATTCCATACACGTACCATCCGCTGTGTGAAAAAGTTGCCCCTTAGGTCTGTTTTATATCTTTCCCCTTTCACTCTAAACCTATGCCCTCTAGTTCTGGACTCCCCGACCCCAGGGAAAAGACCTTGTCTATTTATCCTATCCATGCCCCTCATAATTTTGTAAACCTCTATAAGGTCACCCCTCAGCCTCCGACGTACCAGGGAAAACAGCCCCAGTCTGTTCAGCCTCTCGCTGTAGCTCAAATCCTCCAACCCTGGCAACATCCTTGTAAATCTTTTCTGAACCCTTTCAAGTTTCACAACATCTTTCCGATAGGAAGGAGACCAGAATTGCATGCAATATTCCAACAGTGGCCTAACCAACGTCCTGTACAGCCACAACATGACCTCCCAACTCCTGTACTCAATGCTCTGACCAACAAAGGAAAGCATACCAAACGCCTTCTTCACTATCCTGTCTACCTGTGACTCCACTTTCAAGGAGCTATGAACCTCCACTCCAAGGTCTCTTTGTTCAGCAACACTCCCTAGGACCTTACCATTAAGTGTATAAGTCCAGCTAAGATTTGCTTTCCCAAAATGCAGCACCTCGCATTTATGTAAATTCAAACTCCATCTGCCACTTCTCAGCCCACTGGCCCATCTGGTCCAGATCCTGTTGTAATCTGAGGTAACCCTCTTCGCTGTCCACTACACCTCCAATTTTGGTGTCATCTGCAAACTTACTGACTGTACCTCTTATGCTCGCATCCAAATCATTTATGTAAATGACAAAAAGTAGATGGTCCAGCACCGATCCTTGTGGCACTCCACTGGTCACAGGCTCCAGTCTGAAAAACAACCCCCCCACCACCACCCTCTGTCTTCTACCTTTGAGCCAGTTCTGTATCAAAGTGGCTAGTTCTCCCTGTATTCCATGAGATCTAACCTTGCTAACCAGTCTCCCATTGGGAACCTTGTCGAACGCCTTACTGAAGTCTATATAGATCACATCTACTGCTCTGCCCTCATCAATCTTCTTTGTTACTTCTTCAAAAAACTCAATCAAGTTTGTGAGACATGATTTCCCATGCACAAAGCCATGTTGACTATCCCGAATCAGTCCTTGCCTTTCCAAATACATGTACATCCTGTCCCTCAGGATTCCCTCCAACAACTTGCCCCCCACCGAGGTCAGGCTCACTGGTCTGTAGTTCCTGGCTTGTCATTACGCCCTTCTTAAACAGTGGCAACACGTTTGCCAACCTCCAGTCCTCCGGCACCTCACCTGTGACTATCGATGATACAAATATCTCAGCAAGAGGCCCAGCAATCACTTCTCCAGCTTCCCACAGAGTTCTCGGGTACACCTGATCAGGTCCTGGGGATTTATCCACCTTTAACTGTTTCAAGATATCCAGCACTTCCTCCTCTGTAATCTGGACATTTTTCAAGATGTCACCATCTATTTCCCTACAGTCTATATCTTCCATATCCTTTTCCACAGTAAATACTGATGCAAAATATTCATTTAGTATCTCCCCCATTCTCTGTGGCTCCACACAAAGGCTGCCTTGCTGATCTTTGAGGGGCCCTATTTCTCTCTCGTTACCCTTTTGTCATTAATATATTTGTAAAACTCTTTGGATTCTCCTTAATTCTATTTGCCAAAACTATCGACTGTCCCCTTTTTGTCCTCCTGATTTCCCTCTTAAGTATACTCCTACTGCCTTTATACTCTTCTAAGGATTCACTCGATCTATCCTGTGTATACCTGACATATGTTTCCTTCTTTTTCTTAACCAAACCCTCAATTTCTTTCGTCATCCAGCATTCCCTATACCTACCAGCCTTCCCTTTCACCTTGACAGGAATCTACTTCCTCTGGATTCTTGTTATCTCATTTCTGAAGGCTTCCCATTTTCCAGCCATCCCTTTACCTGCAAACATTTGCCTCCAATCAGCTTTCGAAAGTTCTTACCTAATATCGTCAAAATTGGCCTTTCTCCAATTTAGAACTTTAACTTTTAGACCTGGTCTATCTTTTTCCATCACTATTTTAAAACAAATAGAATTATGGTCGCTGGCCCCAAAGTGCTCCCCCACTGATACTCGTTTTCTGTCTTCAAGATTCTCCTTAAATCTTAAATCTGGATGTTCTGAAGGGTCACTGGACTCAAAATATTAACCCTACTTTTTCTCCACTGATGCTGCCAGCAATTTCTGTTTTGTTTCAGATCTTCAGCAGCCACAATTCTTTGTTTCACCTTACATCTTACTTCTTTGACCAGACTTCTGGTCATCTGCCCTAATATTGTTGCTAACGGTCCCATGACATCAATTCAGGGTCATCAGTTTCTGTCTCGGGTCTTCATGTAACTAAGCAGACTAATTTTCGACATGTGGATCTTTGGGCAGGTGGAGCAGGATGTCTCACAGGCCGTGGGGTCCGGACAGCAGGATTTATTTCCCTTTCTTTCCTTCTCTGCCTCCACATTAAGACTTTGTGAATCAAAATGTGACACTGTTTAATGAACAAGTTGTTGCCATTTTGAATGATTCAGTCTCTTCTCAGGCACTAATGCCAAGCTGTCACACTTCAGTGAAAGCTTCAGAGTATTTTCATTACCCTCCCATTGACAGTGGTCATTGGAGTGTTGAGTAAGAGGACCTGGTCAGTTGTCCTGACATGATATTCAGTCCATTGACATTGCCCTGATGTCAACTTAAGTATCTCAGCGTGTATTTTACTGTATAAGGTTCCTGAGAAGTGCCTTTGAATGTTTAACTATATTAAGGCATTGTTGTTCCCCTTAATAACTATCTTTTTCAAGATGTTTTTATTATCAGATCTTAGGGTTATGGTCTCAGGATTTGTCTACCACTAAGGCAGTAATACTTGGAAGATAACTTTCCAAAGCTCCAGTCTTCTGTCCCCAAACACAAGCCAAGGATATAATCACTTGCCCAGATAAGTGCAGATCCACAACACTCAAGTAATTGCACTATGAGACTCTGTGCCTTGAATTCAGTTTTGTCATAAATAATTTTAAACTTGAGGGTAACCTGCAGTTTAAATACTGCAACAATCTCTGAGAACACACCACATAAACAACTTCAAAATCTTCTTACAGTGTTATTTATTACATTGCTGTTCGGATCTCCATTAGTGTCACTGAATCCCCATGGGGGATTACCATTGACCAGAAACTGAACCAATCAACAATATATGTATCATAGCTGCAAGAACAGGTCAGAGGCTGAGAACTCTGAGGTAAGTAACTTAGTTTCTGGCTCCTAAAGCCTCTCCAATATCTAAGGATCAGAGTGTGAGGGAATACTATCGGCCAGTCTGGATCACTGCAGTTCTAATAATATTCAAGAAGCTTGATATCACCAATCCAATACCTTAAGCATTCAGTCTCTTCACCTTTGAGGCAAATTGCCAACAATGTGTACCATCTAAAATATAAGTTACCATACTGCACCGTAGAGCTGCTGTCATTAGAGAGAGACTTAAGAGTCACAATGTCTCAGGCCAGGGGAGAGGTTGAGAAGAGGAATCCTTTATAGTAATCTCAGCCAGGAACTGAACCCATGCAATTGGTATCACTGTACATTACAAACCAGCCATCCAAGCTAAATCAAGTCCCTGGTCACTGTACCGTTTCCTAGATGCACTACAACTCACAAGGCTCTTTCAACAACATCTTCCAAACCCACAACCATTACCATCTAGAAGGACAAGAGTAGCAGATACATGGAAACACCACCACCTCTGATACACTTACCAACCTGACTTGGAACTATATTACTATTTCTTTGTTGTTGCTGGGTTAAAATGTTGTGACTACCCCCCTGGCAGTACTGCTGGATGCACCTACACTGCACAGACTGCAGTTCTTCAAGAAAACACCATCACCTTCACAAAGAGCAATTAGGAATGCGTGATAAACATTGGCCTTGCCAGTGACACCCATCTCTCATGAATGAACAAAAAAGCCACATTAATTACAAACAGGAAAATCACCAGTTAAGCAACAAAAGTATAAATAGATCTGAAATGCTATGAGAGATCAACAGGTCATAGTTTGAACATCCTCAATTTAAGTGCTTCAGTCCAAATTATGAGATTATCCTTAGCTTTTGTTTGTTGGCCCGTTACCAATCCACCTACTTCATCATTATTTGACATCCACAGAAATAGTAAACTGGGGTCTCATTTCCAGTAACATTCAATGACTAGTTAATCTTTTACTTACAGTGAGGGGCTGAACAGTTTTCCTAGCTATCTCAACACAGCCCACACACACAAACTTTGCAACAATATTCTATAGCGCTGGTTTGCAAACTAAGGTCACCGAAGTCAATGGCACAAAATGTTCTGATTGGACTTTGTAGGGCATGTGAATTCTACCTCTGAATTGCAGAGATTAGCAACAGGGGAATGGCCAAAATGGGATTGTCCTGCTGGAACTGAAGATTGTTTGTACGTTGTACTGCGAGAGAGAGGGGATGATGACGTAGTGGCAACGTTGCTGGACTAGTAGTCCAGAGACCCAGACTAATTGTCCAAGGACGGGGCTTTGGCAGATGATGGAACTTAAATCTGGAATTGAAAGCTAGTTTCAGTAACAGAGATCATTCATTGTTGTAAAAACCTCACAAATATTGAATAGGAAAAGAAATCTGCCATCCTTACCAGTCTTACCAATATATAACTCCCAATTATAGAGTCATAGAGATGTACAGCATGGAAACAGACCCTTCAGTCCAACTCGTCTATGCTGACCAGATATCCTAATCTAATCTAGTCCCATTTGCCAGCATTTGGCCCATATCCCCCCAGCCATTTCTAATAATATACCCATCCACTTGCTTTTTAAATGCTGTTCTTGTAACAGCCTCCACCACTTCTTCCGGCAGCTCATTCCATATTCGCACCACCCTCTGTGTGAAAGTGTTGTGCCTTAGGTCCCTTTTATATCTTTCCCCTCTCACCCTAAACCTGTGCTCTCTAGTTCTGGACTCCCCCATTCCAGGAAAAAGACTGCTTCTGTTTACCCTATCCATGCCACTCAAGATTTTATAAACCTCTATAAGGTCATCCCTCAGCTTCTGGCACTCCAGGGAAAACAACTTCCCCCTGTAGCTCAAATTCTCCAACCCTGGCAACATCCTTGTAAATCTTTTCTGAACCCTTTCAAGTTTCACAACATCCTTCCAATAGGAAGGAGACCAGAACTGCACACAGTATTCCAGAAGTGGCCTAACCAATGTCTTGTACAGCCGCAACATGACCTCCCAACTCCTATATTAAATATAGTCGACTCTTAGCTGCCTGCTGAAATGGCCTAGGAGCAACTCAGGTAATTTAGGGATTGGCAACAAATGTTATTTGTACCAGTGGCACCCACAGCCCAAGAAAGAATTTTTTAAAATGGGCAAGTTGTTCATTATTCCTCTTCATTGGCCATTTGCAGCACTCAACAATGGCCAAGATTAGGTGATGTAGCGCTGGTCTGAGCATACTGAGCTGGCTCCAAGCCATACCATGTGTCAAACCCACCCATTGAGTTATAGGGGAAAGGGGTTAATGGTAATGGGCTTTCTATGGAATGTAAAAATAGGCACAGTAGACTATGAGGCCCACTGAGACTGCTCCACTGTTTAGTTAGATCATGGCTGATCTGATGTGACCTTAACTCCTCTTTCTAGCCTGTACCCCATAACCCATAACACCCTTGTCAACCAAATGGTCTCATTCAGCCTTGAATTGAAATTGGAATGAAGCTGACACACTGAACAAACATTGCCAGGGCTACAACGACCTGCAGTGCAAAGGCCACAAATTGCCCAACTATTGGATAAAAAGACACAGGGTCAAAAACAATTCTAACAGTGGATATAGATTTATTTATTAATTTATGTTTGAAAGCATTTGAAATGGTGTTAGATTGGCATTCTAATGCTAGCCTGTGCCAGTTTGCCAAGCAGTGGATCTTTCTAGTGCCAGTGCAATGGGTGCAGATTAAAATTCAGGAAAGGCAAATATCCAAGACTAAAATATACTGAAGCGAGGCAGCAGGATTTGGGACATTGTGGTAACTTTGACTTTTGACAAACATAAAATGGATGTCATTGCTAGTACCATTTTTGTCACTGTACACAGTTCCATGGGCAGTGGTTGCTTTGTGATAGCTTTCCAAAAGAGATGGCATTCACACAACATAGCAACTATAGCTAAAATCATAACTATGCCTGAATCCAGAATTGTATGTGTAGGGAGACACTGTATGCCAGTCAAACCCAGAAAGCCTGGCCTATTCTCTAGAGGCGCTGCCCATTCTGATCAGTTCACTTTGTTCATTACTGCCCATAATGTTCAGCGCATTCTCAGTCTGAGCAAACCTGACCTGTGTCCTTAAAAGAGAAAACACGTGGCTAGAGTCAAGAGGATAGTCAACACTTTATGCCATTGAATTAGCGCAGCATTGCCTTTGATGATTTATTTTTAAAAACATGAATTAGTGCAAAGGGAGGCCATTTGGCTTGTTGAGCACACACTAGCTCTTTGAAAGGACAACTCACTTACAGTTACTCCCTCACCATCTTCCTGTAGCCCTGCAAGTTTTTTCTTTGGGACAGTAAATCTAGTCCCATTAAAAGCTTCAAATAAACCGTCTTGTGCCATACTTTCAGGCAGCGCATTCCAGATCCTAATGACTCACTTCATGAGAAGAGTTTACCTCAAATTGCCTTTATTTCTTTTGACATTTACCTGAAACCTGTTCCCTCTAACTCTAGGGTTATTCCGCAGTGAGAAGAGTCTCTCCTGATCTGCTCTGTCCGGAACCCTCACGTTTTTACATCTTCTATCCTTATTCTGAGATTATGCCTCTGGTCCTCGACTCTCCCACTGGGAGAAATATCCTCACAGCGTTTACTCTGTCAAGAATCTCATATGTTTCAATGAGGTTGCCTCTCATTCTTATAAACTCCATAGGCCCACCTTGCTCAATCTCTCCTCATAGGTTAGTCTCTCCATCTCTGAGATCAATCTAGTGAACCTTCTCTGACTGCCTCCAATGACAGTATGTATTTTCTTAGATATATTGATGGTATTCCAAGTGTGGTCTAACTATTAGTGCCTTGTATATTTTCAGGAAGACTTCCCTAATTTTATACTTGATTCCCTTTGAAATAAAGGCCAACATTCCATTTCCCTTCCTGTGATCTGCTGAACTTGTATGCTAGCTTTTTAAATTTATGCATGAGGATTCCCAAGTGCCTCCATGCTGTAGTCTTTCTCTATTTAAATAATATTCGGCTCCTCTGTTCTTCCTGCTAAAGTTCATAACCTCACATTTTGCCACGTTATATTCTGTTTGCCAAGATTTTTCCCACTTGCTTAACCTGTCTGTATCCCTCTGCAGACTCTTCAGCACTTGCCTTTCCACCTATTTTGGTGTCATCTGCAAACCTGGCTACAGCACGTTCACTTCCTTCATCCAAATCATTAATATAAATTGTAAATAATTATGGCCCCAGCACTAATCTCTGTGGCAGTCTACGAATTACAGGTTGCCATCCCGAAAATGCATCTCTTATCCTAACTCTGTTTCCTATTAGTCAGCCAAACCTCTGTCAATGTTAACTGCACTCTCAATCTGTCCGTCACTTTCAACGATCACCTGACTCCAAACCCATAGCAATTAAGTTAACTCTTAACTACCCTCTGAAATGACTAACAACCCCAGACCCACAGCCATTAAGTAAACTCTCAACTACCGGCTGAAATGACCAGCAACTTCAGATCCACAGCAATTAGGTTAACTCTTAATTACCCTCTGAAATGACCAGAAAGCCACCCACTTCAAGAGTAATTAGGAATTTTTTTGTGTGTCCACCTGTCAAAGCAATCAGAACCTCAGCGTTGGCAGTCAAACAATAGATGGCACTGAATGCCAGCCTGGCTGAGGTGCTCCAGCCTTGGAGTGGGGCTATGAAATCACAACTCTCAGAGTCAAGTGACCCAGGTGCCACTGAGAAAACAGCCATTAGCCTCAGTGAAAAATTAACAGTATCACAAATGGTGGAAATATGAACTGAAAACGGATAAAGCTTTGATGCTGCCTGACCTATGTTCTTTCAACCTTTCCTGTTGGAACTACCCATTATCCTCAACTGGATATGCCAATTTTGTCCATACAACAAAAGCTGGGGCAATGATCCTAAAGGAGTAGCTGAACACCACAATCAAGTTTCAGATTTTGAAAGAATTTGTTTGTGGGAACCAGAACACTAATGATCGGCGCAGAAGAATGGGGGACAAAATGCATGCTCACAATAGAAGTTATACTGTTTGAACTCAGGCTGACAGGCTGTACATGACAAATAAATATGTTTAAATAGATATAATATTTTAATAAACATCGAGCTGATCTACAATGACTCAGCAATAGTATTAACCCTTTCCGTCTCCTCCTTCACACACACAATTCAATGAAACATTCAATCAAATTCTCATCATTTTTACAGGTTACCAGTGAACTTTAGTCCACAGGTTAAGCAATAACAAAGATCTGAGGTGTAATAGAGCTTAAAAGGTACAAAAGACATGAAACCCGCGTGTCCAGTCTGCACAGAACTCTATAAAACAATGCCGTCAACAGCGAGCGACACCATCAATAAAAAGACACTTTCTGCTGTAGATCTGTCATACTCAAAATGGCTCCTTAGGTGTCGTATTTTCTCTTTCTCTCTCTCGAGTTCAAAAATTTGTGAGTGCTTATATCCCGATTACCACAGTCTCCGTGGCTGAGTTATCCAGGCAGTATACCATTGGATATTCAGCTCCTCTTCCGAACATTATATTCCAAATGAACCAGACCATCTTCTTCTTTTCCCTATTATCTTTGTTCCTTCTCTCCACGCTCCTTTTTGGTGCTATACAGTGTTGTGCTTAGAATGCAAAGGTTACAGCTTATAATCTGCTTTGGAAGCTCTTTGAGAGTCTGCTGGTGTTCAGCTGGGGCTGTCAGCTTGTCGCCAGATTGCAAGCTTCTGTGTCCAGGAAAAACAGTCTGACTTTACCTTGTAGGAAATTTAAATATGCGTGAAAAATGGTTCTCAGTGTTCGCGTGTTAAAAGTGGTCTGCAGCTCCCGTTCCCGATTTAGGATATCCTGCACAAAAGCAAAAGACGACTTGTTTGAGATGTAACGAAACCAGCCAGCAGGAAAAGAAAGCACTGTGTAGGTATGCACTTGGGGAGCCTCTTATCTCAATTAGCTAGGTTCAAAGCTGACTCATACTGAGACCTAGGGAAAAGACCACTCGGGGCTATCACCCTATCAGTAGGATAAACCTATCTCTCCCCTGAATATCAGCTAAATGTCTGCAGCAATTACACTTTGAGTAGTCTTAATCTAGCTCCTGTAGACACAGACCCACAGTAAGAACCTGCCTTTCAAAACTTAGGAGGGCTAATGAAATGTCAGCCTTTATTGAAGGAGGATTTGAGTACAGGAGTAATAAAGTCTTCCTTCTATTGAATTGGTCAGACTGCACCTTGTAGTGCTGTGAGCAGTTTTGGTCTCTTTGTCTCAGAAAAGATATTTTTGCTACAGAGGAAATGTGATGAAGATTCACCAGACTTGTTCCCAAATCGACGGGGAGTGCCCTACAAAGACTAATTGAGCAAACTCGGCCAGAGTTAGGGTGCTTCAGGGTTACAAGGAAGTTAGGAAAGACCTAAAAAGAGAGTTCAGAAGAGCCAGGAGGAGACATGAGAAGTTGTTGGCAGATAGGATCTGGGTTAACCCTAAGGTTTTCCAAAGGTATGTCAGGAATAAAAGAATGACAAGAGTTAAGTTAGGGCCAATCAAGGATAATAGTGGGAAGTTGTGTGTGGAGTCAGGGGAGATAGGGGAAGCAGTAAATAAATATTTTTCGACAGTGTTCACAATAGAAAATGAAAATGTTGGCGAGGAAGATACAGAGATACTTACATCTAGACTAGAAGAGATTGAGGTTCACAAGGAAGAGGTATTAGAAATACTGCAGAGTGTGAAAATAGACAAGTCCCCTGGGCCAGATGGGGATTTATCCTAGGATCCTCTGGGAAGCAAGGGAAGAGATTGCCGAGCCTTTGGCATTGATCTTCAAATCATCATTGTCTACAGGAATAGTGCCTGAGGACTGGTGGTTCTCTTGTTCAAAAAGGGTAGTAGAGACAACCCTGATAATTACAGACCAGTGAGTCTCACTTCAGTTGTTGGTAGAGTGTTGGTAAAGATTATAAGAGATAGGATTTATAACCATCTAGAAAAGAATAATCTGATCAGGGACAGTCAGCACGGTTTTGTGAAGGGTAGGTCGTGCCTAACGAATCTTATTGAGTTTTTTGACAAAGTGACCAAATAGGTAGATGAGATTAAAAGGTTGATGTGGTGTCTATGGATTTCAGCAAGGCGTTAGATAAGGTTCCCCACAGTAAACTATTATACAAAATGTGGAGGAATGGGATTGTGGGAGACATAGCAGTTTGGATCAGTAATCGATTTGCTGAAAGAAAACAGAGAGTTGTAGTTGATGGAACATGTTCATCTTGGTGTCCAGTTACTAGCGGCGTACCGCAAGGGTCGGTGTTGGGTCCACTGCTGTTCGTCATTTTTATAAATGACCTGGATGAGGGCTTGGAAGGGTGGGTTAGTAAATTTGCGGATGACACTAAGGTCGGTGGAGTTGTGGATAGTGACAAAGGATGTAGTAGGTTGCAGAGAGACATAGATAGGATGCAGGGCTGGGCTGAGAGGTGGCAAATGAAGTTTAATGTGGACAAGTGTGAGGTGATACACTTTGGACAGAGTAATCAGAATGCAAAGTACTGGGCTAATGGTAAGATTCTTGGGAGTGCAGATGAACAGAGAGATCTCGGTGTCCATGTACACAGATCCCTGAAAGTTGCCACCCAGATTGACAGGGTTGTTAAGAAGGCATACAGTGTTTTGGCCTTTATTAATAGAGGGATTGAGTTCCGGAACCAGGAGGTTATGCTGCAGCTGTACAAAGCTCTGGTACGGCCACACTTGGAGTATTGTGTACAGTTCTGGTCACTGCATTATAAGGAGGATGTGGAAACTTTGGAAAGGGTGCAGAGGAGATTTACTAGGAAGTTGCCTGGTATGGAAGGAATGTCTTACGAAGAAAAGCTGAGGGCCTTGAGGCTGTTCTCTTTAGAGAGAAGAAGGTTGAGAGGTGACTTAATAGAGACCTACAAGATAATCAGAGGGTTAGATAGGGTGGACAGGGAGAGCCTTTTTCCAAGTATGGGGATGGCAAACACGAGGGGACACAACTTTAAAGTGAGGGCAGATAGGTATAAGACAGATGTCAGAGGTAGTTTCTTTACTCAGAGAGTAGTACGGGTATGGAATGCTTTGCCTGCAACGGTAGTAGATTCGCCAAGTTTAAGCGCATTTAAGTCGTCATTGGGCAGGCATATGGACGTACATGGAATAGTGTAGGTGGGATGGGCTTCAGATTAGGACGGTGCAACATCGAGGGCCAAAGGGCCTGTACTGCACTGTAATGTAATGTTCTATGTTCTAATATTCTTGAATTCACAAGAGTTTCAAAGAATGAGAGGTGATTGCTCATGTGACCTATGAGAGATAGGTAGATTTCTACTTTAGACTGGCATATAGTGTTGTGTGGATAGCAGGAGGAAAAGGCCATTTGAAGTGTTTGATCATCCAAGATCATATTTAATAATGGGCTGAATGGCCTACATCTGTATTCCGATATTTCTAAACAGTGATATTAAAATGCCTGTGTTACATAGGGAATTATGGACTTAAGACTGGGAGTGGGGTGTTTGGCCCCTCTGACCCACTCTACCTTTCAACAAAATCATCTGCCTCAAAGCCATTTTTGCGCACTATTCTAAAATCCTTGACATCTTTAAATATCTATCAATCTAACGATCTCTCTCTTGCACATATTCAATAACTGAGCCTCCACAGCCCTCTGAGTTTGCCATTATCTGAGTGAAGACATTTCTTAGTGTGAAATGACCTGTCCCTTAGTCTTTGAGTGTGTCTCCTGTTCTGGGCCCTTCAGCCATGGGAAACATCCTTCCTGCATCTACTCTGTTGAGCCCTGTAAGGATGATAGTCCAGTGGCTTGGACTAATGATACTGAGACATGAATTCAAACCTTACCTTGACAGTTTGGGCAATGTATGTTTAATGAATTAAATAAATCTGGAATAAAAAGCTAATATCAGTCACAGTGACTGAGGCTACTGGGATGCTGTAAAAAGCCGCGACTCTCCCTGGCCTTTATGTGACTCCAGACCCACAGCAATGTGACTAACTGGAAACAGTCCTCTAATATGGGAAAGCAAAACACTCAATTCAAAGGCAGTTAGGAATAACAAACAAATATCAGTGGAGCTCAAATCTTGTGGAAAAATTCTAATCTTGCCTGAGATATGCATTTACCTACTTCCTTCATCCTCACTGTTAGTAGCTGTGTCTTCAGACATTTTGGCTTAGACCTCTGGAATTCCCTGCCTGAATCTTTCTACCTCTCCTTCCTCCTTTGTAACGTTCTTTAAAACCTTTCACTCCGTTCTATTATCTCCTTTGTTGCTCAGTGCCCATTCTGAGCCATGTCAAGCATCTGAATGGAGTTATAACTGAAAATTGCCACTGTACATCTCAGTACTGTGACAATACCATGGCTTTAAGAGGTGTACTTAGTTCTTTTTTTTAAAATGAAGAAAGATTGAGATGAGAGGTGATGATCAGTGTACTTCAAAGGTCATAAAGTAAACAGCTTGTGAGGCATTAGGATTTTTTGTTTCCTAAGGCTGGAACAATAGAAGCAGCCTGAATAGTGGGGTCAAGCTCCTATAGAAACAGGGTTTTTAGTTTTTCAAATACAGTTGTTGCTGGGGTCTTGAAGCTGGGTTTAGAAGCTGCAGTACATCTCTCCCTGCTATTCTCTCTCTGAGCTTTCTCTTGATGTTTTTCCTCCTGGACTAGAGAATTGCCTGTGAGACAATCTATTTTACTGAATTTTGCCTTTTGTCAGGGGTGTGTTTATGGGATGTTACTAAATTGGAACATTGGAACAGTTAATTAGTAGTAGTTAATATATCTATTATTTTGTAAAGCAGTGAGATAGAGTTACAGTAAACCAATTCTTTTATTTTTTTGTCTGAATTTAAATGTGGGGTAAAAATAAAATGTGGTATGCTTAACATCAAGAGGTCTGACCAATCAAATTGCATCTGGAACACAACACCTTACATTTACCTTTAAAATAAGAAAAAGTTCAGAGTCTAGACTATCTTGTCTATATATTTTGAGGTCCATAACTGTACTAACTTCTGAATCATTTACATCATGAGCAAACACATCTGTTCTCTATCTGTTCCAATCATTAACTCTACATTTCTCATCACTGTACTGACATACAGAAGAGGTTCACTGATTGCAAACTGTCCAATGAGGGTCCACTAAGCTGATCCTTTAAATTAGTTGCCAGTTGTATCTTTCCAACTATTCATAGGATCAATAGAATCCCTACAGTGTGGAATCAGGCCCTTCAGCTCAACAAGTCCACACAGACCCTCCGAAGAGTAACCCACGCAGACCCATTCTCTTACCCTATATTTACCCCTGAACAAAGCACCTGATCTACACATCCTTGAACATGATGGACAATTTAGCATGGCCAATTCAGCTGACCTGCATAGCTTTGGATCATGGGAGGAAACCAGAGCACCCGGAGAAAACCCACACAGACAAGCTCCACACAGACAGTCGCCCGAGGCCCTGTGCAAACCCAGGTCCCTAGCACTATGAGGCAGCATGCTAACCACTGAGCCGCTGTGCCACCCCAACTATTATCTTGTCTGAGATCGATTAGTTCAAAGTAAACTGTCAATGATAACAAAGTCGGTCCTTAATGGGTGCCAGGGCCTAATCGAACCATCAGAAAAGGAGCTGACCATCCTGGACTAAAAAATGGGTGCAAACTTTATATTGAAACAGAGGGGCTACGAACTTCTTTCTCTGTTCTTGAGGATAAACACTGCAATACAAATACTCAAAACAAAAAAAGAGCAGTGGTCACTGATAAACAGGATTTTTTTTAAGTAACCCTGACATCTACAGATGTGACCTTTGGGTTAAAGGTTCTGTATGATTCTATTATTCAATGAGTCTCCACCAACAAAGATACTCAAAAGCTACATTAAACGCACTATCCAGCTCTTGACCTATAATCTTGAATATTATGTCATTTCAACTACTCATCCACCATATTTTTAAAGGCTGTGAGGTTTCCCACCTCAAACACCCTCTCAGGCAATGTATTCCAGATTCCCATCATCTTCTGGGTGAATAAATGTTTCCTCAAATCTACTGTAAACCTCCTGTGTTTCATTTAAAAGTATGTCCCTTTATCATTGACCCTTCAACTGAGGAGATTAGTTGCAAACCTGTGTAACAAACATGTTAGATTGTCTGTGTAAACCTCATTTTGTGGTTTTGTACATCTCACTTCTTGCATCAGTTCCACAATTTTGCCACTCAGATGTGCAATCAACAACAGAGATTACATTTCCACCAGTTAGATTTTGGGGTGGTGTATTTTTTCACTCAACTAGACTGTTAGCGCAAAGCATAAGCGAGTTAGGCCTGTACAAGAGACAAACCCTCTTGCTTCCCTAAAACAAAATCTTTTATGTTTCCCCCCTTTCTGAAAGTTATTTTTCATGATGGGCTGACAGTTTTTAGATTAGATTAGATTACTTACAGTGTGGAAACAGGCCATTCGGCCCAGCAAGTCCACACCGACCCATCAAAGCACAACCCACCCAGACCTATTCCCCTACATTTACCCCTACCCCTAACACCATGGGCAATTTAACATGGCCAATTCACCTAACCTGCACATTTTTGGACTGTGGGAGGAAACCGGAGCACCCGGAGGAAACCCACGCAGACACGGGGAGAATGTGCAAACTCCACACAGGCAGTCACCTGAGGCGGGAATTGAACCCAGGTCTCTGGTGCTGTGAGGCAGTAGTGCTAACCACTGTGCCACCATGCCGCCCAAAAGCACTTATTCCACTTCGCCATTATTTCAAGATGTTGCTAAAGAATCGTTCTTTTTCTTCAGGTCCCTGTCCAAAGACAGATCTGACCTACAATCAGAGTCAGAATCAGAGTCAGAGATGTACAGCACGGAAACAGACACTTCGGTCCAACTCGTCCATGCTGACCAG
The DNA here is from genome assembly GCF_047496795.1 of Chiloscyllium punctatum. Classification (NCBI taxonomy): domain Eukaryota; kingdom Metazoa; phylum Chordata; class Chondrichthyes; order Orectolobiformes; family Hemiscylliidae; genus Chiloscyllium; species Chiloscyllium punctatum. Next base: position 538,663 of record NC_092759.1, read on the forward strand.
ATTTCCCAACCTAATCTAGTCACATTTGCCAACACTTGGCCCATATCCCTCGAAATCCTTCGAAATTCATGTAGCTATCCTGGTGCCTTTTAAACGCTGTAATTGTACGAGCTTCTACTACATCCTCTCACTTTGTTTGGTCCTCCATTACCAGCTTATTTCATACAGGCACCACCCTCTGTGTGGTCCCTTTTAAATCTTTCCCCTCTCACCCTAAACCTATGCCCTCTAGTTCTGGACTCCCCCACTCCAGGGAAAAGACTTTCTCTATTTATCCTATCCATGTGCCTCATGGTTTTATAAACCTCTATAAGGTCACCCCTCAGCCTCCGTCGCTCCAGGGAATGTAGCCCCAACCTATTCAGCCTCTCCCTCTAGCTCAAACACTCCAAACCTGGCAACATCCTTGTAAATCTTTTCTGAACCCTTTCAAGTTTTACAACATCCTTCTGATAGGAGGGAGACCAGAATTTCACGCAATATTCCAACAGTGGCCTAACCAATGTTCTGTACAGCCGTAATATGACCTCCCAACTCCTGTACTCAATACTCTGACCAATAAAAGAAAGCAATGAATGAAACTTCATAGCCAAATTTGCAGACTTACAACTTTGCAATTTCTTATAAATATCCAGGTGGATATTTACAAGAATCTCATTCATAGTTCCCACTGCAACAAGCTTTCAATTCCAAACGTATTAATTGGATTTAAATCCCACCAGCTATTATGGCAGAATTTGAGCACTGGCTAGGCCTCTGGCTTACTAATGCAGTATTATTACCACGATGGCACCAGGTCCCTGACCTGAACACTGCAAACGCTGTAGATCCAGAACCCCGGTTATTGGATTCTGATGTATTTTCCTGTCCCAGGCCCTGTAGCATCACTTTCTGCCATGATCTCAAATTGTTACTGTGGGACTTGGTCATGTACAAAGAACGAAGACACATCACATAACAACAAAGGCCTTGCAGTGGAGTTAATTCTAAACATAATATATGGGATGTTTCTAAGAGATGTGCTGAATTTGGCAGGGATGCACAGTTTGTGAAGCATGGATGCAAGAAGGAACTTATCCTAAATGGCTAGCACCGCTGTCTCACAGTGCTAGGGACCCAGTTTGGATTCCACCCTCAGGCCACTGTATGTGTGGAGGTTGCACATTCTCCCCATGTCAGCATGGGCTTCCTCCATGTGCTCTGGTTTCCTCCCACATTCCAAAGATGTGCAGGTGGACTGGCCACGCCAAATTGTCATAGTGTGCAGGGATGTGCAGACTAGGTGGGTTAGCCATGGGAAATGTAGGGTTACAGGGAATAAGGTAGCGGGGTAGGTCTGAATGGCATGTCATTCATGAGGGTCAATGTGGACTCAAAGGACCAAATGGTCTGCTTCCATACTGCAGAGATTCTACCAACTGTATGACTCTATACAATAACAACATTTAAAAGGCATCTGGATGGGTACATGAATAGGAAGGATTTAGAGGGTTATGGGCCAAATGCTGGCAAATGGGACTAGATTAATTTAGGAAATCTGGTTGGCGTGGATGAATTGGACTGAAGGGTCTATTTCCATTCAGTACCACTCTATGGCTCTATGACTATCACTCCCCCACCACCCCCACCCATTATTGCACAACATTGTGAGTCAGGAACACAAGGTATCAATATTGGCTTCCAGTTCTGTTCTCCAATGCTAGATAGCTCTGTACAATGGGATCACAACAATCCTTTTCTTCAACATTTACTGAAGGAAACAAACAAGAATGCTACAATTGGTGTCAAAAGCCTAGTCAGTAAAAAAAAGGCCAGAAAATTTCCCAGTGATTCCCAACTAAAAGTATACATATTCAGATGCAAGAGTTACAAGAGGATTAGACCTGAACTCCATGATGAAATGTCCTGCTGATTATTGTTTAAGGGAGTCTTGGAAGTAGTAATATCCCTGCCTCTAAGGTGGTGGCTGTGGGTTCAGGGTCGACACCAGGACTGGACAGGCAATGAAGGTGCATTTCTAACTTGGTCAAACGGGTCATGTATCAATCTTTGCAACACATGCAAATCGTATGCAGTAGGATGAGGAGAGACTACTGGTCAGCCATGTGTAGGAGCTAAAATAATTGCAGCCTCTATTATCAGTATTACCAACTGGTCTGGACTACAATGTATGCTGCTCTAGCCACATTAGGGGTGGGATAGTTGATTGCTCAGTTGACTGGATGACTGGTGTAGATCAGATTGATGCTGACATCATAGAGTTTCAATCCCATTCTGTTGGGGTGAAGTTGAAACCTACCAGTGAGCACCTAACCTATTGTGGAGACGGTCACACTGTTGGGAGGTCATGTTAAATTAATGTATGAAAGGGAGAGAAAGGCTTTTTATTAAGAGAGAAAAGTAAACCAGTCAAAACTGGGGGTAGGTGGAGATAGAATCTAAGTAAAATAGAGAACATTCAAGTTTTGATGTTGAGTCTTAGAGGCTGTAAAATGCTGAAGTGGAAAATAAGGAGTTGTTCCTCAAACTTTTGTTGTGCTTCATTAGAACATTGTAGCAGGTCCAGGACAGAAAGGCCTTTTTCTCTTTTACCACCGTTAACAAACCCTCTGTCTTTTGCACAGGGCCGCGACACCATCTACTCCGCTTGCACCTCCACAGCCTCTGACAAAATAATAAAACAACTTCCAATCCCTTTCAGTTCTGAAGAAGAGTCAAATTGGATGTGAACCATTATTTGCTTCTCTCTCCACAGATGCTGCCAGACCCGCTGAGACTCCCAGCACTTTCTGTCTTTGTTTTACTGCAGTATTTTACTTAATGCACATTCATTTGTTTTCATTTTTGCTGTTTGAAAAATCACCAATCAGATTCAGATCTCCTCTTAACCTGAACTTTAAGCCCAAAATCTTCACTTTAAACTGGTTTTCTTCATCCTTTTGTTTACTTTATCTGCAATGATTAGCACCACGTTCATATCACTGGACATGCCCAGTTTGTATCTCACACACAATTATGTCCAATTCCTCCCTTAATGGTGCTGTTTGAAGGGAAGGTGATCGGCGATCAGAACAATGTGTCGATCCTCACTGAATATGCTTAAGGGCTCTCTACCATCCTGCCAGGAACTAGTTTCTGTTTAACTTCTCAACCAAAATAGATCAATACCTTTTACAATGTGGTACTACACTGGAAACCTGAAACTCAAACCCTTTAATACTAGATTCTTACTAAATAGGATACGTCTGGGGCTTTTGGGTAGCCAAACTCTGTTTCAACGAGCCACCACACACTGCAGCACAGAGGAACTATGAAGTGCAGAGGAAAACCACCTATGCAGCGTATCCAAAAAGAACAGGTACTCAATGAACACAATCTGCCGATTTCTCAACAACAAACTCAAGCAAACACAATGCGTCCAGAAACCCGAGCCACTCTCCCCTACATCAACAATATCTTGGAAATGGCTGCCAGACTACTCAGACTGTTTGGCAACATGGTAGCCTGCAAACCCACAAACACACTCAAACAGCAACTAATGAACTTAAAAGACCCTATATAAACAACAAGCAAAACTGATGTCATCAACAAAATACCATGCAAGAACTGTAACAAACACTACATTGGACAAACAGGCAGAAAACTAACCACCAGGATACATGAACATCAACTAGCCACAAAACAACATGACCCTCTCTCACTAGTATCTTTACATACAGATGAGGAAGGACACCACTTTGACTGGGACAACACATCCACCCTAGAACAAGCCAAACAGAGACATGCATGAGAATTCCTAGAAGCATGGCACTCCAACTGGAATTCCATCAGAGAAAAAATTGATTTGGACACCATCTACGGAAAAGAACAGGAAATGACATCACCAACCCAAGGGAACCTAAACACATAAATAGAAAGTGGGGTGTAACACCAGCACTTCACCGGAGGCTCACTGATGATGTTACCTAGTATGGCCTCAGTACAAGCCTCACATGGTCATGTGGAGAGACACAGATAATGTAGCACATGAACAGGAAATTGATTGGTTCTGGAGAGTTGCATTCGCTAAATAAACAAACTGCATGAACTCACAAACATTTGATCCCGAGGGGAGGGTGCTACAGAAGGGGCCATGCTCTAAGTTGAGAAGGGGAGTACATGTTGAGATGTACACGTGATACTATCATTCATATTTTTATGAATTAATAAAGTTTGAAACTGAAGATGGAAGTGTGCTTGAGCTTTCCAACCTATACCCAGCATTCCAGCAATCCTTTTTCAGGAAGGCTAATCCTGTACATGAAAGCTGCTCGCCATCCAATAAATTGTTGGTTGTATCCCAAGGCTAATATCCTGTGGCCCCAGGCTTGGGGAATGAGTAAACGATAGGAAGGGTTACGTGACAGAAAGCAGGAGTGAGGCTCATTATTTTTTATTTATTCCCCTATCTTTTCTCCAGTGTCAATATTTGAAGGTTGCTGCTGGGTTCAACTGCAGGCGTCAATGGGAAAAAACAAGCCCTTTATTGGAAAGGGATAAAGCAGGGTCACTGAAATAAACTGAAGAATGAAGTAACACTTGGAATTGGCGGGGATGGGGAGAGAGGTAGTAGGACGATGCTGTCAGAAAATCTTAAAACACCACCACTTGGCAGTTATTAGTCACCCCTTCTGTAATGTTAAAGTCAGAATTCTTCAGCAACCAAAATATTCAGAATCATTGTCAATTTGTTTGGTTTAGACATAATGTTTTTGTTTGACAAGTAAGTTGAAAACATGGGGCAGTGACTGAGCCTAGCAATAGAAAGACTTAAATTACCTTTGGTATAAATGCGGTCACTAACTCTTCAACTAACCAGCATGCCATGTCAACTATTCAGCTTAATCAGCTGTCTTGCTTGTGAGATGCACTAACTGTTCACACTCTGGTCATTCACCATACGACTCTTGATACTAATCTGGCCGTGTTGCGTTAGCAACTCAGCAACCTCTTACATGCAGCATTTAATTTTTGCCAAATCTCTCTCCTTCTCTCCTCTAAAGGTGTGACTTTGACTATGGTCGTATCCCACACGACTGTTTACCCTCATTTACCTTGCCCAAGGGTCCATCTTTTCGTGCATTCCTGGGAGATGGGCATTACTGGTGAGGCCAGAGTTTATTGTGCATCCTTAATTGCTCGTGAGAAGATGGTGGTGAACCATCCACTTGAACCATTGTGGTCCATGTGGTGTGGAGACCACCCCACAGCGTCGTCATGGAGGGACTTCCAGAATTTTGACTCAGCAACAATGAAGGAACAGTGAGCCAGGCGCAAATCAGGTTGGTGTGTAGCTTTGAGATCTTGCAGGTGGTGGAATTCCTGTACATTTGCTGCCCTTGTTTTTCTATACATTGTGTGCAGCAGTCTCTTGGATGTTCCCTGGTCACTGCATGAACGTGTGCTTTGCGATTTTTAATGTAGGCATGCTGCACTACTACATACTCCCTTGCACTTCCTGTCATAGGCGTTTGGAAGGATTGCAGATTGACTTTTCTGGCCAAGTTACAATGTGTCATCTGTGACTGTCAAATCCTGTGGCACTTGAAGCAGTACTTCTTTCTCACAGTTAGGAGCACTACCTGCCATACCATAAGATTCCTCTAGGGTTTGGAAAGCCCTGTTGAAGAAGCCCTGTTAATTCCGCATGTGTGAACCTAGATGGTGAGTTCTAGCAAGCTAATGGGTGCATGAGATCATTACAGCTGAGCCCTTTCCTTACTGTATTCAATTTCCAGAAATTGGTACTCTCCCAGTATAGTTTTGGCAATGGCACAGCCACATTGGTAAGTTTGTGTGTTGTATCATGCTACGGCTTTCTAACCCAGAAGCCACGTGTTATTGCGTTACCATAATTAAGCTAAGATCCACTAATTCTATACATATCTTTCAAACCATTGGACCATTTATCAGACTGGTCAAGGCATTGTCAAGGGAATTCATCCCTCACCAATCAGGGTCATACAGTCATACAACACAGAAACAGACCCTTCAGTCCAATATGTCTGTGCCAACCAGACCTGCCAATCTGACCTAGACCCATTTGCCAGCATTTGGCCCATATCCTGCTAAACCCTTCCCATTCATGTACCCATCCATATGCCTTTTAAATGTTGTAATTGTACTAACCTCCACCATTTCCTCTGGCAACTCATTCCATACACGATTTCAAATTTTCTTTTCTGCTGAACTTCTTTCACATTTCACACGGCCAACTCAGCCCTTATCCATGTTTAATTACCCTTACTTATGTTTCTCACTTTTGCTTCCAATCCATGTTTCTCACTCTCAAACTGAACACTAAATAGGCGTGGGGCTTTCTCTTTTGTCCATTGTGTGGGGGGGTAAGTGCATTAAGTCATGACTAACAATTCCAACCTATCGGTGAGGTAACTCACCTGACTGCCTACCAATCAGCTCACTTAAGAGCTGACAGGTGAGCAAGGAATGGGGCGCTCTATCATAGGCCTTGACATTGACTAGTGTCTTCTGGTAATGCAGGTTGCTAATCTGAGGCCAACAGCTTTTGGATCTTAAAGTTCACTTGTCCACAAACCATTAGACATAGGCAAAGAAGTAGGCTATTTGGCCTATTGAGTCTGCTGCATCATACAACGAGGTCACGGCTGATCTGATTGACTTCAGTAAGCAAGGTAGAGGGCATCCTCCTGTGGTGCTGAGGTGGAGATGATCTAAAGAGTCAAGTTCTTAGTGGTGATGATCACCAACAATCTGTCCTGGTCCACCCACGTTGACGCTATGGTCAATAAAGCACAACAACGCTTCTACTTCCTCAGGAGGCTAAATCAATTTGGCCTCATTCCTGATGAAGGGCATATGCCTGCAATGTCGATTTTCCTGCCCCTCTGATGCTGCCTGACCGGCTGAGCTTTTCCAGCACCACACTCTTCGACTCTGATCTCCAGCATCTGCGGTCCTCACTTTCTCCTAAATAAGTTTGGCATGTCAATAAAGACTCTTATCAATTTTTATAGATGCACCATAGAAAGCATTCTATCTGGATGCATCACTGCTGCTACTGTTGGAGAGACTGATTGGTTGTGGATGTGGTGCCAATCAAGAGGGCTGTTTTGTCGTGGATGTACTCATTTACAAGCTCATACTGTCTGTTTTTATTCTATTTGCTAGTTTTCTTTGGTTTACTTTTTCTCTTGTTTATTTGTTTCTTATTCATCTTTTGCTGGGTGTTAAACTTTTCCTAATAACTTAGGTTTACCACTAATCTTTGCCTCTTTGAATTTGAACTTACTTGTTTAGTCATGATTGGTTTATCCTTTGTGAAAGACTTCCTAGAATCCTTCTTTGTCACTGGGATATATCTTCGTTGTGGGGGGGGCACAGTGGCTCAGTGGTTAGCACTGCTGCCTCACAGCACCAGGGATCCAGGTTCGATTCCACCCTCCGGTGACTGTCTGTGTGGAGTTTGCACATTGTCCCCTTGTCTGTATGGGTTTCCTCCGGGTGCTCTGGTTTCCTCCCACAGTCCAAAGATGTGTGGGTTAGGTGAATTGGCCATGCTAAATTGCCCCATCGTGTTAGGTGCATTAGTTAGGGGTAAATATAGGATAGGGGAATGGGTCTGGGTGGGTTATTCTTCAGAAGGTCGGTGTGGACTTGTTGGGCTGAAGGGCCTGTTTCCATACTGTGGGGAATCTAATCTAACTATTTTCTTAAATGTCTGCCATTGTTACGCAACTATCTTTTCTGCTAAATTTCTTTTACCAGTCCTCCAGCCCACTTTGCCCTCATCCCTATGTTATTACCCTTATTTAAGTTTAGCACAGCTGTTTGCGATCCAAGTTGCTCGCTCCCATATTACGTCCACTAACCCCTAGGGAATCTTTTACTTGGAGATCAATGATTAAACTTGCCTTATTAAACATTACCATACCCAAAAAGGACTGATCTCTTAGAGGCAAACATCACAGTGTGTCTTGGTATCATCAGGCCAGGAAAATTTCCATTACCAATCAATATCTGAAGCATTCGCAGCTTGCTTTGTGCCAGTGGACACAATATGAGGGCAACATTGGCTCATAGGTGATGGCCTCCATTGCTAAAAGTCCCACTTTTCCCAGGGAAGGAAAAGCTCAGAAGGGATTCCTACTATCCTGTGCACTGTAGCAGGCAGGAGCTAATTGTCTTGAATACAAGAAGGATGAACACTACAAAGAGGGAAGATGGATACTAGTAAACATTACCATCAACCCCAACCCTCCGTGTACCCCACCTGCCCACTTCACAATAAAGAGTGCCAAAACCCCACCTTCAATTCTCTGACTTGTCTCATAAATTAATGTGCACCACTTACCGGGGTACTCAAACTCCTCACCATCTGCGTGATGCTTCGGATATTACTGTAGCTTCTCTCTATTAGATATAGCATGTTGCTGTTGACTGTCATGTTCTGGGCCTTCTGGACTGCAATTGCGAGCAGCTTGAGGCCCGTCTGAACCTCCTCAGCTTTCGTTCCTGACTGGGGAAACACAAGGGTTAATGGAGCAGACCATCATCACAGAATGTTAGCCCTCATTGTTCTAAGGCACAGCACTAGGAGGAGGTTGTCTTCCAATGGAAAATGCAGGCCTATGGAAAAATCCCTTTAAACAAGCAGACTGAAAATCAGGGGGCCAACAAATATTCTGATCCTCACTCTCTTTGAGTCCCCTCCTTACCTAGAGCACCCAATTAGTCCTTTTGCCTAGTTTGACATACCAGGAGTACTTATAAAGTAGTCCATAATATACTACAAAACAAATACCATATACCTTACTAACTCAACCTTTCAATGTTACCAATGAGCTTTGCAAGCTACCACAACTACAGGGTAGTTGTGTCCTTGAAAATGAATAACTTGCATTTATGTAGCTAGACTTCTGGACATCTCAAAGCACTTTACAGCATTAAAGTACTTTTGAAGTACTGAGTTTTCATATTGTCATGCAGTAAAAAAATCCAGAAACCAATTTGTGCAGAGTGAGACCCAAGAAATTAAACTTAACCATGATTAGTTCAGCTATTGTTTTAAAATAATTGGGTTTGGAGGATAAATATTGGCCAGGATTCAAATGCACTCTCATATCTTCTTTGAAATAATGCTGTGAGCCTTTTACATCCAGCTGAGAGGGTCAACAGCTCTTTAGACAATGCCTTATCTGTAAAATAGCTCTCTGGCAATGTGACATTCTGACAATACTGCATGAGGCTTTCAAACTGGATTATACATCCAATTCTTGGAGTGGGATTTGAGCTTTCTTACTCAGAGGTGAGAGGTTAAACTGATCAATCATGACAGGAGTATTGTAACATTGTCATGGACAATGCAACATCTTGCTGCTAAAGCAGAGCTGTGGCCTGTCCTTTTAAAGACAGATTAAAGTCGAATTGCTGTAGATAAGAAATTCTGTTGGTTATGTCCTGAAGCTAATTTGATCTTCACTTTGAATTATTTTTAAATCTATTATTTTAAGATGCTAGTTATGCCTTGACATGTTGCCCTACCTGCACAGTTGTGATCTCCTGCTGCTTTCGCTGTATATATTGGGTTGGGGCGGCAGGAGACAATAGTAATGTTGTTGAATGAGTATGCCTATACGCTGGGAAACAGGTTTAAATCCCACCATGGCTGCTGGCGCAGTTTAAATTCAATCAGTACAAGTAAAATCTGGATTTGAAAGCTGGCCTCACTAACTGTGACCACAAAATTGAAATCAGCCTTCACAGCCAGCAGCCAACAACCAGTCACCCTTTATTTACAAATGCATAGCCTTTGACAATAGCACTGCCTCTCAGTTAGCCAGGTATTCTGGGGCCCAGTCTCCTTGATATTCATCCTTTTATGTCAGTCAGGTCTCCCTGATTGGGGCTGTTAATCAAGTCCAGTCAGGGAACTCATATTCTGAGGTCCAGTTGGCTGACCTTGTTACAATCACTACAAAAATCTAACACCAATTGTTGTAAAAATCTGTCTGTTACACAATGTCCTTTAGGGAAGGAAACCAGCCAACCTGACCTGGTCTGGCCTACACCTGACTCCAGGCTTACAGTAATCATCTGAAATGGCCAAACAAATGACTGAATTCCAGGCCAATTAGGAATGGGTAATACATTCTGGCCTTGTCTGTGACACCCACATTAAATAATTAAAAACAAATCAGAGCAGGTAGAAGATTGGTGTTGGATGTTGGAATCATAAAGGTTATGTTGCCATAGTCTTAACAGAACATTGGAATGGTTTCCCATTAGAGAGACCGGAGGGACACCACATTATGCTATTGGCATTACTCTACATTGCAAGCCAGCCATTGAGCCAAGTGAGCCAACCAACCCCTCCCCGATGCAAAATTATATACCTGATAGAAAGATATTCAGTTTCTGAAAAAGGGTCACTTTGAAACATTGGTCGCTTCTGCGTCAGTCAAAATACTTAAGGAAGTAAACCAGTCGTTTGTTGAGGTTCATTAATGCAAAAAAACACACACCGGACCAAAACCTATCTTTAAATTAGGAATCACCATTTTCTTTGAAGAAAAGTACCTAACCTCTAATTGACCTGGCAAACTGTCCAAGACAATTCTGGTCTAACTGACCCAAGACAGCACAATAATTATATGATGAGGCTTCAACGGGAACACAAGATGCTCACAGCTGGACGTCAGTAGCAGAATATACCACCAGACACAAAATTACATTGACCAACCATTTTATCCTTGTTAATCAGCTTATCAATTACCCACATTGAATACTTACACAGACGACACACTTAAACCACTCACCCTATACCTACTTTCCTCCTTTACACACCTTTACAGGAGTTTGAGGCATAGTGTAAGTGTTAGCAATGTGTAAACATTAGTAATCCTGGGAGTCCAGGTTAAAACAATGGAGTACAGAGCAGTTGGTGGAATTTATTTTCAATTGGAACTGAATCTAGTCTCTGATGATGATATGAACCTAACAATGACTGTCATTAAAAAAAACTGTCTGGTTTAATTAATGTCCTTTATACAGTCATAAAGTCATAGAGATGTACAGCACGGAAACAGACCTTTCGGTCTAGCCTGTCCATGCCGACCAGATATCCCAACCCAATCGAGTCCCAGCTGCCAGTACCCGGCCCATATCCCTCCAAACCCTTCCTATTCATATACCCATCCAAATGCCTCTTAAATGTTGCAATTGTATCAGCCTCCACCACATCCTCTGGCAGCTCATTCCATACACGGACCACCCTCTGTGTGAAACTGTTGCCCATTAGGTCCCTTTTATATCTTTCCCCTCTCACCCTAAACCTATGCCCCTCTAGTTCTGGACTCCATGACCCCAGGGAAAAGACTTTGCCTATTTACCCTATCCATGATTTTGTAAACCTCTATAAGGTCACCCCTCAGCCTCCGACACTCCAGGGAAACAGCCCGAGCCTGTTCAGCCTCTCCCTGTAGCTCAAATTCTCCAACCCTGGCAACATCCTTGTAAATCTTTTCTGAACCCTTTCAAGTTTCACAACATCTTTCCGATATGAAGGAGATCAGAATTGCACACAATATTCCAACAGTGGCCTAACCAATGTCCTGTACAGCCACAACATGACCTCCCATCTCCTGTACCCATTACTCTGACCAATAAAGGAAAGCATACCAAATGCCTTCTTCACTATCCTCTCTACTTGTGACTCTACATTCAAGGATCTATGAACCTGCACTCATAGGGTCATAGAGTCATAGAGATGTACAGCATGGAAACAGACCCTTTGGTCCAACCCTCCATGCCGACCAGATATCCCAACCCAATCTAGTCCCACCTGCCAGCACCCGGCCCATATCCCTCCAAACCCTTCCTATTCATAAACCCATGCAAATGCCTCTTAAATGTTGCAATTGTACCAGCCTCCACCACATCCCCTGGCAGCTCATTCCATACACGTACCACCCTCTGTGTGAAAAAGTTGCCCCTTAGGTCTCTTTTATATCTTTCCCCTCTCACCCTAAACCTATGCCCTCTAGTTCTGGACTCCCTGACCCCACGGAAAAGACTTTGTCTATTTATCCTCTCCATGCCCCTCATAATTTTGTAAACCTCTATAAGGTCACCCTTCAGCCTCCGACGCTCCACTCCAAGGTCTCTTTGTCCCTAGGACCTTATCATTAAGTGTATACATCCTGCTAAGATTTGCTTTCCAAAAATGTAGCACCTCGCATTAATTGGAATTAAATTCCATCTGCCACTTCTCAGCCCATCAGCCCATTTGATCAAGATCCCATTTAAATCCGAGATAACCCTCTTTGCTGTCCACTACACTTCCAATTTTGGTGTCATCTGCAAACTTACTAACTATACCTCTTATGCTCACATCCAAATCATTTATATAAATGATGAAAAGTAGTGTGCCCAGCACTGATCCTTGTGGCACTCCACTAGTCACAGACCTCCAGTCTGAAAAACAACCTTCCACCGCCACTCTCTGTCCTCCACCTTTGAGCCAGTACTGTATTCAAATGGCAAGTTCTCCCTGTATTCCGTGAGATCCAAACTTGCTAAACTGTCTCGCATGGGGAACCTTGTTGAATGCCTCACTGAAGTCCATATAGATCACATCTACCGTTCTGCCCTCGTCAATCCTCTTTGTTACTTCTTCAAAAAACTCAATCAAGTTTGTGAGACATACTTTCCCACACACAAAGCCATGTTGACTATCCCTAAACAGTCCTTGCTTTTCCAAATAAATGTTCATCCTGTCCCTCCGGATTCCCTCCAACAACTTGCCCACCACCGACGTCAGGCTCACTGGTCTATATCCCTGGCTTGTCCTTACCACCCTTCTTAAACAGTGGCACTACGTTAGCCAACTTCCAGTCTTCCGGCACCTCACCTGCGACTATCGATGATAAAAATATTTCAGTAAGAGGCCCAGCAATCACTTCCCTAGCTTCCCACAGAGTTCTAGGGTGTACATGATCAGGTCCTGGGGAATTTATCCACTTCCAGCACTTCTGCCTCAAGAATTTGGACATTTTTCAAGATGTCACCATCTATTTGCCAACATTCTATATCATCCATGTCCTTTTCCACAGTAAATACTGATGCAAAATACTCGTTTAGTATCTCCCTCATTTTCTGCAGCTCCACACAAAGGCCGCCTTGTTGATATTTGAGGGGCCCTATTCTCTCCTGAGTTAGCCTTTTGTCCTTAATGTATTTGTGAAAACCCTTTGGATTCTCCTTAATTCTATTTGCCAAAGCTATCTCATGTTCCCTTTTTGCCCTCCTGATTTACCTCTTAAGTATACTCCTACTGCCTTTATACTCTTCTGAGGATTCACTTGATCTATCCTGTCTATACCTGACATTTGCTTTGTTCTTTTTCTGAAGGAAAATCTCAATTTCTTTAGTCATCCAGCATTCCCTATACCTACCAGCCTTTCCTTTCACTCTGACAGGAATATATTGTCTCTGGACTCTTGTTATCTCATTTCTGAAGGCTTCCCATTTTCCAGCCATACCTTTACCTGCGAACATCTGACTCCAATCAGCTTTTGAAAGTTCTTGCCTAATACCGTCAAAATTGGTCCTTGCCTAATACCGTCAAAATTGGTCTTTCTCCAATTTAGAACTTCAACTTTTAGATCTGGTCTATCTTTTTCCATCACTATTTTAAAACTAATAGAATTATGGTCGCGGGCCCCAAAGTGCTCCCCCACTGACACCTCAGTCGCCTGCCTTGCCTTATTTCCTAAGAGTAGGTCAAGTTTTGCACCTTCTCTAGTAGGTACATCCACATACTGAATCAGAAAATTTTCTTGTATACACTTAACAAATTCCTCTCCATCTAAACCCTTAACACTATGGCAGTCTCACTCTATGTTTGTAAAGTTAAAATTCCTTACCATAACTTCTCTATTATTCTTACACATAACTGAGATCCTTTACAAATTTGTTTCTCAATTTCTCTCTGACTATTCGGGGGTCTATAATACAATCCCAATAAGGGACAGAAATCTGCAGTTCTCACCCAGTCTGGCCAATATGTGACTCTAGACCCATAGTGACATAGTTGAATGTCTTCTCAAATGGCCTAGTAAGCTGCTCAGTTTAAGGGCACTTAGAGATGGTGAACAATCACTGCACAAAGATGCCCACATCCCATTCAAAAAATACCCTCTTCTCCTCAAGTTCCTTAAGTTTTCTTGATCATAGGTCCTGATTCAATGTTCCTCATGACAACTCTCTTCCTATTGGCCAAAAACTTCCACCTGATGTCCCTCCTGGCTCCCAACTCGTCTTGTGGTATTTAAGCCCTTTATCTTTGTGAACAATAAACCTGAAGCTTTATCAATCCCTTTCTTAACCTTGAGAAATGCAATTAAGTCGTTTTAACTGGTTGGTTGACAAGTCTAGTTGAGGTGTTACTGTGGACAATGCACCAGGGAGCAATTTACTCCCATGCTTTTGTTTCACTTCTAAAAGACACAATGCCTGAATATGTTCTTTAATTCTACATAAAATACGTTGCTTCTCATAAGTGTGAATGAGCCGCATTGTGAACCTGACAGAACATCTTAAACTGGTTGTTCATGTAACTTGTAGATTTGAGATTGTTCAGCAAATGCTGTCCAATTGGAAATTATGTCTACCAAGTGACTATTTTACCTTTGCTCACATTGATCTGCCATTGACACAGGCTCAGCTGCCTAAATTATTGTGAACCAGGTTTGTCCTACATCCTATTTACCTTTAAAATATTAATAGGCATACATAATCTCAAAATCTTCACTCCACAAACTGGGCAAAAGAACAGCAGGATGCTATTCAATCCCTCAAGGTTGTTCAGCCATTCAGTTAAATGAACACCCTGATCTGGAATAAACTTGCAACCTAACAAAATCCTATTGATCCTCACCTTGAAAGTTAAAAATTGACCCCTAATTTCTCCCAAATCACCACAACATTCATAATATTTTGAGGAAACAGTGTTCTACATTTTCACTATCCTTTTTATGAAAAAGTGATTTTGCTATTAAATTGCCTTGTTCTAATTTAAGGTAATCTCCCTTGTTATTGATTTCACCAAAGGTACCAGTTTCCTTCATCGAACTTGCCAAATGTTTTGCAATTTTTAAGGCTTCCAATAAATTGGAAGTACAAACCAATCTTATGCAACTTCTCCTTATAACTTAACCCTTTAAATTTTTATATAATTGTGGTGAATTTAAGCCATAGCCAATTTTCCACAAGTCTGATGTTATTCAACTAAAACAACATCAAAATACCTTCTGGTGAATTCAGTATTGTTTAAAAAAAGATGATACTAAAATGACTCAATGTGATGGTGTCACATTATGGCACAATACCAAACCTAACATCAAGGTACACATCTGGTGTCAGATATAGATACTAGGTACAGATTAGAACAATGTTTCCAAAGCTTTTCCCATAGTGACCTCATTTTGATGACGTAGACATAAATCAAGTCTTTGATTAAAATAAAGAAGTTTGAAAGTGATATTGTTGATTTAAATCCTCCAATACTAGCCATCTTGTATTAAAATCTTATCTCACATTCAATGTAAATTACATTATTCATTTTATGACCGGTCTGACTACTAAGTGCTGACCAGTCAGACAAAGATTAGGATGCAATTTCAAATACAGAACAGTTGAATAGCACTTGAAGGTTCTGATCACCTTCCAAATCTGTTCTCATGTTTCCAGAAACGCCATGCTTGAATTCTTCCAATTAAGTTTCCACTCTTGCTCCAGTACCAAATGGCTTGTGACCAAATTAGACTGTCCTTCTTCATCCTTCTCAACCTGTTAGTAGGCTTTGATACCATTGACTGGATTGGTGGTGCTGGAAGAGCACAGCAGTTCAGGCAGCATCCAACGAGCAGCGAAATCGACGTTTCGGGCAAAGGCCCTTCATCAGGAATAAAGGCAGTGAGCCTAAAGCGTGGAGAGATAAGCTAGAGGAGGGTGAGGGTGGGGAAGAGAGTAGCATAGAGTACAATGGGTGAGTGGGGGAGGAGATGAAGGTGATAGGTCAAGGAGGAGAGGGTGGAGTGGATAGGTGGAAAAGGAGATAGGCAGGTCGGACAAGTCAAGGAGACAGTAACTGAGCTGGATGTTTGAAACTAGGATGAGGTGGGGGAAGGGGAAATGAGGAAGCTGTTGAAGTCCACATTGATGCCCTGGGTTTGAAGTGTTCCGAGGCGGAAGATGAGGCGTTCTTCCTCCAGGCGTCTGGTGGTGAGGGACCAGCGGTGAAGGAGGCCCAGGACCTCCATGTCCTCGGCAGAGTGGGAGGGGGAGTTGAAATGTTGGGCCACGGGGCGGTTTGGTTGATTGGTGCGGGTGTCTCGGAGATGTTCCCTAAAGCGCTCTGCTAGGAGGCGCCCAGTTTCCCCAATGTAGAGAAGACCGCATCGGGAGCAACGGATACAATAAATGATATTGGTGGATGTGCAGGTGAAAGTTTGATGGATGTGGAAGGCTCCTTTAGGGCCTTGGATAGAGGTGAGGGAGGAGGTGTGGGCACAGGTTTTACAGTTCCTGCGGTGGCAGGGGAAAGTGCCAGAATGGGAGGGTGGGTCGTAGGGGGGGTGTGGACCTGACCAGGTAGTCACGGAGAGAACGGTCTTTGCGGAAGGTGGAAAGGGGTGGGGAGAGAAATATATCCCTGGTGTGGGGTCTTTTTGGAGGTGGCAGAAATGTCAGCAGATGATTTGGTTTATGCGAAAGTTTGTAGGGTGGAAGGTGAGCACCAGGGGCATTCTGTCCTTGTTACGGTTGGAGGGGTGGGGTCTGAGGGCGGAAGTGCGGGATGTGGACGAGATGCGTTGGAGGGCATCTTTAACCACGTGGGAAGGGAAATTGCGGTCTCCCTTTTGATACCATTGTACAATCCTTTGATTGTCTCTATTACTGGTTAGCTGGGTGGGACTGTCCTCACCCAGTTCCATTCTTATCTATCTAATCATGCCCTTGCAGTTGCTTCTAATCCTCCTCTTACTGGTACTTCCCCAAGGATTTATCATTGGTCCCATCTATTTCTCACCAACAAGTAGCTCCTCAGTCACTTCATCTGAAAGCAACATTTTCATTTTCCAATGTATGCTGATGACACTCAGCTCTTGACGCCGCAATGTTGCTCAACTATCAGTCTGTTAATCCAACATCAAGTACTGTATGGCCAGAAGTGTTCTCCTATTAGATACTGGGAAGACCAAAGCTATCTTTCATCCTTGCTACAAATCATGTCACTCTTGAGATTGAATCCATCATTGCTAATAGGCTGAGACCAAACCAGACAGTTCACAAGATGGTGTCCTGAGCTGACGATCACATTATTTGGGCCATCACGCCAACCACCCGCTTCCATTTCTCTAACATCATTCAACTTCACTGCTGCTGAAACCCTCAGCCATGCCTTTGTCACTTCTTGAACTGGGTATTCCAAATTATGCCTAGACGACCTTCCAGAGTCTGCATGGACTTGAGGTTATCCAAAGGTCTGTTACCTATGTCTTTACTCCTCTTCACCTCTCACCCTCTAATATTGTGTTAAGAGCATAAGGAATTAGAGTAGAAGTAGACCATTCAGCCCTCCTCTACCTTGCTTTGTCATCAAGATAATCATGGCCGATCATTGACCGTAACTCTATTGTTGACTCCACATTTCCTTGATTCACTGAGAGACCAAACATCTGTCACTCTCAGCCTTAAATGCGTTCAACGATGGAGCATTTACAACCCTCTGGGGCACAGAATCCAAAGGTTCACAACTCTCTGTGTAACAAAATTCCTCCTCATCTCAGTCTTAAACAATTGTTCCCCTTTTACTGAGAGAGCATGCTTCTGCATTCTAAATTCCCTAAACAATGGAAACAACCTCTCAGTATCTTCCATGTCAAACCCTTCAGAATCTTCCATATTTTTCTACTATCTCTTATCATGTTTCTAAGTTCCAAACTGTAAAGGCCCAATTTACTCAATTTCTCATCACAGGACAACCCAGAACCAATCCAAATGAACCTTTGGGGCATTGGCTCCAATATAGATATATCCTTCCTTTGACGTGTAGACTAATACAGCACAAATCATTCCAGGTGTGGTCTCACCAAAGCTCTGAAGCAAGGCTTCCTTGATCTTACAGGAGAAAGTGAGGACTGCAGATGCTGGAGATCAGAGCTGAAAATGTGTTGCTGGAAAAGCGCAGCAGGTCAGGCAGCATCCAAGGAACAGGAGAATCGACGTTTCGGGCCCTTCTTCAGGAATGAGGAAAGTGTGTCCAGCAGGCTAAGATAAAAGGTAGGGAGGAGGGACTTGGGGGAGGGGCATTGGGAATGCGATAGGTGGATGGAGGTCAAGGTGAGGGTGATAGGCCGGAGTGGTGTGGGGGCGGAGAGGTCAGGAAGAAGATTGCAGGTTTGGAAGGCGGTGCTGAGTTCGAGGGATTTGACTGAGACAAGGTGGGGGGAGGGGAAATGAGGAAACTGGAGAAATCTGAGTTCATCCCTTGTGGTTGGAGGGTTCCCAGGCGGAAGATGAGGCGCTTTTCCTCCAACCGTCATGTTGCCATGGTCTGGCGATGGAGGAGTCCAAGGACCTGCATGTCCTTGGTGGAGTGGGAGGGGGAGTTGAAGTGTTGGGAGATGTGGCTGTGGTAGCGAGTCTGTTTGAGAACGTGGCTGAAGAGCTTCTGTGCAGAGGAGATGACCTGGGGTGTGCAGTGACAGAGGGACTCACTGAAATCCTTGTAGAGGGAGGAAGAGAGCTTCTTCAAGGAAGGCATCCTTGTAAGAGGTTAAAATCTTCGAGGAGAAAGTGAGGACTGCACACCTCACTTTGCAGTCAAACCTTTGTGAGGTTTGCAGTCAGATTTTGATTTACAACACTTCTAGAGTCATAGAGTCATACAGCACTGTAGTGATTGGAATCAGGTGGATCTTATTGACTATGAGATCTTTGATTGGGGCGGTTAACCTGGGCCAATTAGGGAGCCTTGGCTGACAGATATAAACAGGAGATTCAGAATCTCTCCACTTAAGGGACTGGCTTAAGGGAGACTAGCCACAGCCAGTGTGCGACTTGGAGACGTGATACTGGCCTCTACGCAATGATTCAAGCACAGAAACAGACCCATCAGTCCAACTCGTCTGCACCAACCCGACATGCCAATCTGATTTAGTCCCATTTGCCAGTATTTCCTTCTAGTTATCCCTCTAAACCCTTCCTATTCATATTCCCATCCAGATGCCTTGCAAATGTTGTACCTGCCTCCACAACTTCCTCTGGCAGCTTGTTCCATACACACACCACTTTCTGTGTAAAATGCCTACTCCTCAGGTCCATTTTAAACATTTCACCTCTCACTTATGTCCTCTAGTTTTGGATTCCCCTACCCTGGATAAAAGACCTTGGCTATTCACCCTATCCATGACCCTCATGATTTTATAAACCTCGATAAGGTCACCTCTCAGCCTCCAACGCTCCAGAGGAATAAAGCCCTAGCCTATTAAGCCCTTCCCTATAACTCAAACCTTCCAGTTCCAGCAACATCCTTGTAACTCTTTTCCACACCCTCTCAAGTTTAGCAACATCCTTCCTATAGAAGAGTGACCAGAATTGAACACAGTATTTTAAAAGTGGTCTCACCAATGTACTGTACAGCCACAACATGACCACTCAAAGTCCTATACTCAATGCAATGACCAATGAAGGCAAACATGCCAAACGTTTTCTTCACCACCCTGTCTACCTGCAATTTCACTTTCATAGAACAGTACACCTGTACCTCTAGGTCTCTGTTAGCCAACACTCTCCAGTGCCATACCATAAATGGTACAAGTCATGCCCTAGTTTGCCTTACCAAAATACAATACCTCACAATTATCTAAGTTAAAATCCATCTGCCGCTCATTGGCTCATCTGATCTAGGTGTCTTTGTACTCTAAGATACTCTTTCTTCACTGTCCATTACACCACTTATTTTGGTGTCATCTGCAAACTTAATAATCATGCCTCCTATTTTCACATCCAAATTATTTACATAAATGACAAAAAGCAGCGAATCCATACTCATCCTTGCGGCACACCACTGATCACAGGCTCCAGTCCAAAAAGAAACCCTCTACCACTACTTTCCGTCTCCTACCTTCAAGCCAATTTTGTATCCAATTGGCTAGCTCCCCCTAGATCCCATGTAATCTAACCTTACTAACTAGTCTACCATGCGGAACCTTGTCAAACATTTTGCTGAAGTTCATATAGACAAGGTCCACCATTTTGCCATATCAATCTTCTTTGTCACCTCTTCAAAAAACTCAGTCAAGTAAGACAAACATTATTGTTGTGGTTCTGTTCGCCGAGCTGGGAATTTGTCTTGCAAACGTTTCGTCCCCTGTCTAGGTGACATCCTCAGTGCTTGGGAGCCTCCTGTGAAGCGCTTCTGTGCTGTTTCCTCCGGCATTTATAGTGGCCTGTCTCTGCCGCTTCCGGTTGTCAGTTCGAGCTGTTCGCTGTAGTGGCCGGTATATTGGGTCCAGGTCGATGTGTTAGTTGATAGAGTCTGTGGATGAGTGCCATGCCTCTAGGAATTCCCTGGCTGGTCTCTGTTTGGCTTGCCCTATAATGGTAGTGTTGTCCCAGTCGAATTCATGTTGCTTGTCGTCTGTGTGTGTGGCTACTAAGGATAGCTGGTCGTGTCGTTTTGTGGCTAGTTGGTGTTCGTGTATACGGATCGTTAACTGTCTTCCTGTTTGTCCGATGTAGTGTTTTGTGCAGTCCTTGCATGGGATTTTGTACACTACATTGGTTTTGCACAGACTTTGAACAGACATTATTGCCCACACAAAAATCTTAGTTTAGTATCTCACCCATCTCCTAGGTTCTATATACATAGATGACCACGTTGATCTTTAAGAAACCCTATTCTCTCCCTAGTTACTCTTTTGCAAATTAATGTGTAATATTTGGATTCTCCTTAACTGTATTTACAAAGCTATTTCATGTCCCCTTTATGCCCTCCTAATTTCCCACTTAAGTATATTCCTACTGCCCTTACACCCCTCTATTACCAGATTTACTGAATCCTAGATGTCTATTCCTACCATATGCCTCCTTTTTCTTGACCAGAGTCTCACTTTCTCTAATTATCCAGCATTTTCTATACCTATCAGCCTTGCCCTTCACACTAACAGGAATATACCATCTCTAAACTCTCATGTTCTCCCATTTTTAAAGGCTTCTCACTTCCCAATCATCCCTTTACCTGCGAATAGCCTCCCCCAATGAATTTTTGAAAGGTCCTGTCTAATATCATCAAAATTAGCCTTACTCTAATTTAGAACTTTAACTTTTTAATCAGTTCTATTCTTTTCCACAACTATTTTAAAACTAATAGAATTGTCCAAAGTGCTCCCCAGTTGACACTTTATACATTAGTGATCTGGATGAAGGAACTGAGGGCACTCTGGCTATGTTTACAGATGATACAAAGATAGGTGGAGGGGCAGGTAGTATTGAGGAGGCGGGGAGACTGCAGAAGGATCTATACAGGTTAGGAGAGTGGGAAAAGAAGTGGCAGATGAAATACAATGTGGGAAAGTGTGAGGCCATGCACTTTGGTAGGAAGAATAGAGGCATGGACTATTCTCTTAATGGGGAGAAAATTTGGAAGTCGGAAGTGCAAAGGGATTTGGGAATCCTAGTCCAGGTTTCTGTTAAGGTAAACATGCAGGTTAAGTCGGTAGTTAGGAAGGCAAATACAACGTTGTCATTCATCTAGAATATAAAAGCAGGGCTGCACTGCTGAGGCTTTACAAGGCTTGGGTCAGACCACATTTAGAATATTGTGATATTTTTGGGCCCCATACCTCAGGAAAAATGTATTGGCCCTGGAGCGGATTCAGAGGAGGTTTCTGAGAATGATCCAAGGAATGTAAGGCTTAACAGATGAGGAATGTTTGAGGACTCTGGGACTATACGCAGTGGAGTTTAGAACGATGAGGGGAGATCTGATTGAAAGTCTGGACAGACTGGACGTTGGGAAGATGTTTCCATTGGCAGGAGAGGTGAGGACCCAGGGGAACGGCCTAAGAGTAAAGGGAAGAACCTTTAGAACAGAGATTAGGAGAAACTTCTTTAGCCAGAGAGTGGTGAATCTGTGGAATTCATGGCCACAGAAGGCTGTGGAGGCCAGGTCACTGAGTATATTTAAGATTTGGAGATGCCAGTGTTGGACTGGGGTGTACAAAATTAAAAATCACACAACACCAGGTTATAGTCCAACAGGGTTAATTGGAAGCACACTAGCTTTCGGAGCGACGCTCCTTCATCAGGTGATTGTGGAGGGCTCGATCGTAACACAGAAGTTATAGCAAAAATTTGCAGTGTGATGTAACTGAAATTATACATTGAAAAATCGATTGTCTGTTAAGCCTTTCATCTGTTAGAATACAGTGATAGTTTCACTTCTTTCATGTGTAGACAGTTTGGAAGAGTGGTCCAGGAAATGGCTGATGGGAATTCAATGTGAGCAAATGCGAGGTCTTGCACTTTGGAAAAAAGAATACAAGCATGGACTACTTTCTAAACGGTGAGAAAATTCGTAAAGCCAAAGTACAAAGGGATCTGGGAGTGCTAGTTGAGGATTCTCTAAAGGTAAACATGCAGGTTGAGTCCGTGATTAAGAAAGCGAATGCAATGTTGTCATTTATCTCAAGAGGGTTGGAATACAAAAGCACCATTGTGCTACTTGAGACTTTATAAAGCTCTGGTTAGGCCCTATTTGGAGTACTCCTCTTTTGCCTCCTTTTTTATCCTTCTAATAACAATAATACCCTAGAATATTAAGCTGCCAGTCCTCTCCGTCCTTAAGTCACGTTTGGAATAGCTATAATATCCCAGTCCCATGTTCCCAAATATGCCCTGAGTTCATCTGTCTGACCTGTCAGACATTTTGCAGTGAAATGAATGCAGTTTAATTTATTGGTCCTATCTCATTCTCTGCCAAACTCTTGTCTGCCTTGACTATTTGACTTGCTTCCCTTATCGCCTGTACCAGCCTCAGCTTTTCCTCTTTCTCACTATCGCTTTGGTTCCCACCAAGCCCCTTACTGATTTAAAGCCACCGGAGTAGCACGAGCAAATCTCCCTCAAGGATATTAGTCCCATTCCAATTCAGGGAGAACCATACAAGTTGGTTCTACCCATGAAGAGATCGCAATGATCCTAAAGGGTGAATCTTTGACCCCTACACCAGCTCTTCAGCCTCCCATTCTTCCATTCCCCTCTTACTAGTACGTGGCACCAGTAGTAGTCCAGATATTAGTCCCCTCGAGGACCTACTTATTAATCTCCTGCCTAGTTTCCTATATTCTCTCTGAAGAACCTCATCCCTTTCACAACCTATGTCGTTGGTACCGACGTGTACAATACCCTCCTGCTGGTCACCTTCCCCTTTCAGAATACTCTGTACTGTCTCCGAGACATCCTTGACCCTGGCACCAGGGAGGCAAACACCATCCTGATGTCTCACTGACAGCCGCAGAAAAGTTTTTCTGTGCCTCTGTGAAGCACATTGAGATTTTGTATTGTAGTAAAGCTGACATGTAAACGAAAGCTGCTATGTCGCTGAAAATAACTGGTCTCATCAAGAAGACCCTCATTACAGTAAAATGAATGGAAAATATTACATTTTAAGCATATTTTCTGATAATTGAAATTGCAATTGCTTTTAATATAGTTTAAGCACCTTTAATTACCTATAACTGAGGTTTTCCTATGGTTATAGCATCTATAATGTTCAAGTATTATTCAGCCAGATTTAAAGCAAGCTGGACTCAACCAGAATCAAAGTAGAGCCGAGAGTGTGGTGCTGGAAAAGCACAGCAGGTCAGGCAGCATCCAAGCAGCAGGAGAGTCGACGTTTCGGGCAAAAGCCCTTCATCAGGAATTTCTGATGAAGGGCTTTTGCCTGAAATGTCGATTCTCCTGCTCCTCGGATGCTGCCTGACTTGCTGTGCTTTTCCAGCACCACACTCTCGACTCTAATCTCCAGTATCTGCAGTCCTCACTTTCGCAATCAAAGTAGAGGCAGCTTTGTGTAGTGGTTCCACAACTGCTGTGAACTAAGATGAGACATTTTGCATTAGATGCTCATTAGTGAAGGTTTTCATTTAATCACTTGGGCTTGACTTAAGATCAACAGTGACACTCCACATGTCCAATTCTTAAATGCCCTTTCTCCTTACCACAATGGGCGGAGTGAAAACCAGATGCAAGGGAACAAATGGGTTGAAGAGAACATCTGACCAAGCATCTGCTTTTATAGGAAATGCAGTACTCCCAAAAGGTGTGCATCATGCTGTAGACAAATGCAAATTATGAAGACATTCGCCCCAGCCACAGCAGATGTCAACATTCCTCTTTTACTTCCAACCTGAAATTAAGGCCAATTGGAGGAGAGACGCAAAGCTGTCCTGTTCTAGCAACTTAATTTTATTCTGTTCTAAACCTATTTCACATTCTTTTTCCCTGAATTAAGCAGAAATCTTGCCCCAGTTGGTCAGAATTCCAGGCCAGTCTTGATAAGATTTGGACTCGAATTGATAGCCTTAAGTTGATGACCAGCCAGATACCATTCCACTTACACGCTTATCGGAAAGAATCATGAACAGAATACCAACTTACGTCTTTTGTTTCCCATTCTCTGTAGTTGACATTGGTTTTTGGAAGAGTGAAGTTTCCTGGGAGGGTGCAGGCTTCCTCACACTGTTTCTAAATGGAAGGATATCACAGTCAGGCAAAGAACCAGTCTCTCCCCACCCATTGACACTCCGTTTCAAATCCTCACCTTGAGAGAAAAACCTTAGGAGTAGTTTACAGGACATTGGTGAAAGGTTTCCAAGGGTAAATCCTGCAATCTTAAAATTAACAATTGGTTGTTTTAGAGTTCTGATATGAAGCACTTTTTTTAAATTCCTGTGTTGTGAGCATCACTGGCTTGGCCTGCATTTTATTGTCCATCCTAATTATCCCTTGAGAAAGTGGTGGTGAACTGTCTTCTTCGACCACTGTAATCCATGTGATGTAGGAACACTCAAGAAAGGAGTTCCAGGATTTTGACCTTGCAACAGTGAAGGGGTGGTGACATATTTGCAAGTCACGATGGTACGTTGCTCGGAGAGCATTTACAAGTGGTGCAGTTCCCATTGATCTGCTGACCTTGTCTTCCTATGTGGAAGTCCTGGGTCTGGAAGGTTGAAGTAAGTTGCTGCAGTGTATCTTGTAGATGGTACACACTGCTGAAACTGTGGTGGGAGGAGAACGATTTAAAAAGGACGTGAAGGGAAACTTTTTTGATTTAGAGAGTGGTTCGTGTGTGGAATGAACTGCCAGAGAAAGTGGTGGATGTGGGTACAGTTAGAATATTTAAAAGACATTTGGATAACTACATGAATAGGAAAGGTTTGGAAGGATATGAGCCAAATGCAGGCAGGTGGGACTAGTTTAGTTAGGGATCATGGTCAGCATAAATTGATTGGACCGAAGGGTGTGTTTCTGTGCTGTATGGCTGTTTATAAAAGCAAAATACTGTGGATACTGGAAATCTGAAGCAGACCCTCAGAATGCTGGAGAAAGAATTAAGGTGTGGCAGTATCTGTGGATAGAAATAGAGAAACAAATGCATACCAGTTTTAAGTATGACACTTTAGGACTGTTCTTTCCTATAGGTAAGTGGCATTGAGTTAGATGATCAACCAAACTCTAAACGTGAACTCTGTTTTTCTCTCCACAGCTGCTGCCAGACTTGTTGTTTCTCCAGCATTCTCTGTCGAAGAATGTGGATGTGGTAGCAGTCAGGCAGACTGCTTTGTCTTGGATAATGTCAAGCTAACTGAGTATTGTTGGAGCTGCACTGATCCACACTCCTGACTGGTGCCTTGTTGATGGTGGACAGGCTTTGGGGAGTCAGGAGGTGAGTTACTCACTGCAGAATTCCTAGCTTTTGGCCTGCTCCTGCACACACTGTTTTTACACGGCTGGTCCATTTCTGCTGCTGGAGGTGCTTTGTGAGGTTTCACACCTGGGAGAGGTGCAACAGCATGACAGCGACCTGCTTCTCCCACACAGCGTAGTCAAACTTTGAGTCAGTGATAGCAGTACTAAAACAATTGCCTGTTTTACAAGGACTTTTGTGGATTAATCACTGCCCCTTTTTGTGCCCAGGCTGTCTTCATTCCTGTGATTTTAACTGAATCACAGGATATGCAAGAGACACCTGGGAGTGGTATTCAGCATCTGTCAGGAAGAGGGAAAAAGGCAGTAGGAGAGTGCGGCCATGTTGCACTCAGGGTCTGATTTTGATTGCAGATTGTAATGCTGCTTGACCTCCTTGCTGGTCTTTGTAGCGCACTCTCAAATTTAAGTGCAATATTAACATGTAGAGGGATAATTCATGTGTGCTCACCAGCTGAACACTCGACTACAGCAACAATTTATCTTTCCATAAAGCTCAATCTGTAAAGAAAGTCATTTCACAGTATCTTACAGAGTTTTGAAATTGAGTGGATAGCGCGTGGGCTGGGGGAGGAAAGGTAAGGTCAAGTTGTGGAGAGGAAGTACTCAGAGAGGCAGCACAGGAATGTGGGAACATGAGTAAGCCCCGCAGTTTGTTCTGCCATTCAATAAGATTGTAGCTGATCTGTCAGTCAGTTCTTTCCTATGTTCCCTGTCTCTCAATTCCCTTGCCTAATAAAATCAGTTAGATTCCATGTGGAAAATTGTGAAAACCGTGGTAAGCTTTTGGGAGTGAGAGGATCAGATTTCTCTGACCGATTATGTGAACAGTGCTCATCAACTGTGGTCTTCAGTGGCTGAGTTCTAATTTTAAGATTGCGATAACCCCATTTTGGTTTTCACCATTAGTGAGAAGTTTTTTCTACCGTACAGAAAGCATTCATCAGAAAAATATTTTTAATAGTCAGACATGTTATGACATCTCTGTGCTGTTGGGACTTGAACCATGTTAACAGTTTTGTCAGATCATCCATCATACTTCAAAACTAAAGGGAATATGAACCATATCTTTGCATGCAGTACTTGTTATTTCACTCTTTAAGGTCTGGTATCACTTTGTAGAAACTGTGTGGCATGCCCACCGAGGCCAATGTATTATTTCCTTTTCTCCATTCTTTCTTGGAATGTGGGTGTTGCTGGGAAGGTCAGCATTTTATTGCCCATCTTTAATTGCCCTTGAACCAAATGACTTAGAGTCATAGAGTCACAGAGATGTACAGCATGGAAACAGACCCTTCGGTCCAACCCGTCCATGCCGACCAGATATCCCAACCCAATCTGGTCCCACCTGCCAGCACCCGGCCCATATCCCTCCAAACCCTTCCTATTCATATACCCATCCAAATGCCTCTTAAATGTCGCAATTGTATCAGCCTCCACCACTTCCTCTGGCAGCCCATTCCATACACATACCACCTTCTGTGTGAAAAAGGTCTCTTTTATATCTTTCCCATCTCACCCTAAACCTATGCCCTCTAGCTCTGGACTCTCCGACCCCAGAGAAGAGACTTCTCCTACTTACCCTATCCATGCCCCTCACAATTTTGTAAACCTCTATAAGGCCACCTCTCGGCCTCCGACGCTCCAGGGAAAACAGCCCCAGCCTGTTCAGCCTCTCCCTGTAGCTCAAATCCTCCAACCCTGTCAACATCCTTGTAAATCTTTTCTGAACCCTTTCAAGTTTCAAACATCTTTCCACTACACCTCCAATTTTGGTGTCATCTGCAAACTTACTAACTGTACCTCTTATGCTCGCATCCAAATCATTTATGTAAATGACAAAAAGTAGAGGACCCAGCAACGTTCCTTGTGACACTCCACTGGTCACAGGCCTCCAGTCTGAAAAACAACCCTCCACCACCACCCTCTGTCTTCTACCTTTGAGTCAATTCTGTATCCAAATTGCTAGTTCTCCCTGTATTTCGAGAGATCTAACCTTGCTAATCAGTCTCCCATGGGGAACCTTGTCAAACACCTTACTGAAGTTCATATGGATCACATCTACCAGTCTGCCCTCATCAATCCTCTTTGCTACTTACTCAAAAACGCTCAATCAAGTTTGTGAGACATGATTTTCCACGCACAAAGCCATCCTTAATCAGTCCTTGCATTTTCAAATACATGTACACTTGCTTGTCAATTTCTTGGAGCAGCTAAAACTTAACCACATTGCTGTGGGTCTGGAGTCACATGTAAGCCAGACCAAGTTAGGATGGCAGATTTCCTTCCGTAAATGGCATTAGTGAACCAGAGTGTTTGTAACAAAAACAAATCAATGATTGTTGTCATGGTCACCAGGACTGAAACTAGCTTTCACTTCCAGATTTGTTAACTGATTATTGGTTTACACAGCAGTGTGGTGCCAACAGCGTGGGCTCAATTCCCATCAACAGCTTGAGGTTACCATGAGGGACTCTCCTTCTCAACCTCTTCCCTCGCCTGAGGTCTGGTGGCCTTCAGGCTAAATCACCACCAGTCACTTCTCTCTAATAAGACAGCAGCCCCTATGGTCTGGTAAGACTATGGCGACAGAACTAGAAGAACTGATTTTAAATTTCACCAGCTGCTTATCAGATTTGAGCCCATTTACCCAGAGCCTTTGGCCTGTTAGTCTGGTGACATTACCACTGCCATACCTTCTCCCCACCATTGTGCCTCCTGTTCAGCATGTTAAAATGAATGCAGTATTCCAAATGGAGTCTACCAAGGCTCCATACAGCTGAAGCTGTGGGATAAACCTTGCTTTTTTTTTGATGAAGTGCAAATTGTGTCAAGTTTTTTGGAGGGTCTTTCACCTCAAGGCCTAGCAAGCCATCTCGCTGTATCTTACCAAACTCATCTCATTCATTAACTACCTTTCTGGCATCTCTCCTGAACCATTCTAACCCCATCTTGCCAAGACTGTTCCCAGAACAACTTACCAGTCAGCTGATAGACCAGCATCTTTGGTACCATATTTAAAGGTCAATGTGTACCTTGGACTCTTACATTCTGACGCTGCCCTGCTCAGTGACAGTCAGTGTAAGAATTCAGAGAAGAGGAAGATGGTGCTGGAGATACTGGTAGAGGATTGTTGTCCTCTTCCCAGAGGAGCAGCAGAGATGGCCATGACACCACACCCTAACAGCCTGATCCAAGGTCACTGCCCAGTTCAGAGTAATCTCCACAGTGTGGAGGAATAGCCAACAGTGTCACAAGAAGGTCAACGATCTTCTCCACTCCTATCACGAGCATCTCTCTGCTACTCCTCACTCACTAGCTCTGGCACTTCATCTGTTTCCCAGCAAGGCTCTTGTGCTACCCACTCCCACTATCGTTTGCAACATCTTCTCTCGGTTCCCCTCAAAGCCTCATTCCCTGATTCCGAAGTGGGAATGTTAGCGCTAGAAAGTTGGGGACCACTTCATGGAGACAGCTCTGCAGCTGGCTGAGGAAGCAAATGGTCCATGTCACTAGCACTCAGAGGATCCAGACAGAGAGGATCCTGTGGTGTGTGCAGTCAGGAACTTTGTCCACATGTCCAGTGAGGGACAGGGCTAGTAGATAGGTATGTAGGATGCAAAGGCCCTGATTTGCAGAGGCTGCAGGAGTGCAGCTGTGCTGTGGGGCCCAGCTGCCCTGACCATGCAACTATCTGGTTGTCTCTGTGGTAGAGGTTGCTCCAGCCCCCTCAAGGGCTGCTAGAGAGGTGCATATACCTACACTCCAGCATCCCAGCCACTAGTCCTCAGGACTATAAACATGTCGACAACAGCATTGGCCTAATGCATACTGGAGGTGTTCTTTCATCAGAAGACGCTAGTGCGATGCCAAGGCTCACCAGGACGGAAGAGGGACTACATGCAGGCCCCTCAGAAATCTCCTCTTAGGACACTCCAGCAGCGGCTGGGTTGTATATCTCTACCCTGCCTGCACCTGGTCTAATCTAGGAGTTGGCAAAAGTGAGGACTGCAGATGCTGGAAATCAGAGTCAAGATTAGAGTGGTGCTGGAAAAGCACAGCAGGTCAGGCAGCATCCGAGGAGCAGGAAAATGCACGTTTTGGGCAAAAGCCCTTCATTAGGAAGAGTTGTTTGTCTGTCGCTGCATGCAGAGTATCCAAATAGCAGCCTTTCAAATGCTGGTTGCTGGTGTATCCCACAAAGCAAGCCTGTGCTTCCTGAGTGACCTGCAAGTGAACCTGAGAGATGCCAATGGGATAGTGACGGATTGATAAGTATTGTCAAGGGCTATATGGAGCTGATGTCCATGGTTCATACCTTGAGATGCTATCTGGTGCTGTGCAAGCCAGTGGTGAGCTAAAGTCACCAGGTACCTTCTCTGATTTCCATGTCAAGAATTCACAATATCTAGCTTGCAAGACCGCTGCCTTGCAAGACATTCATTTCACCACTCAGCAAGTGCACAAATGATGCAGCGACCTGCTCCCAAAGTTGAGATAGGCCTTGCCAGATTTGTTGTGCGATTTTGCTACAAATCCTATCAGAGTCCACATTACTCAGGTTCCTGGGAGATTCCACAAAAATGTATTATTTGTATCCCAGCCCTGAAGTGATAAAGGCTGCATTCCATTCATCTTTGACATCTTTGTACACTCAGGTTTAATGATTTGATTCTGTGAACATTCAAATCCCTTTGTTGATCCATGATTCTCAGTCTTTCCTCACTATTGTCTTTCTTTGGATCCAAAGTCTACATCAGAGAGGGAGAGGGCATGGTGAAATTCAGAGGGGGTTCAGTGCAAGTAGTGCTGAGTCAATGTGGACCAAAACTGGAGGAGGGGAAGCTGTGAGCCAATATTAGAGATGAAGAAGGATCACCATAATTGGGTGGAAATGGGGGAGGGGGAGAAAAGTCAAGGCCTGTGGTGAATATCAAAGTGAGGAATGAATGCTTGAAGTAGGAATTCTCTGGGGTACAACAAGTGCATAAAATTTTTAAAGGGCTTGACAAGGTCGATGCAGGAAGGAAATGTTTCCCCTTGGCTAGGAGTCTCGAACCAGGGCAGTCTCAGAGCAAGGGGTAAGTCATTCAGGATTGAAATTTCTCTCTTCACTCAGATGGTAGTGAATCTTCAGGATTCCCTACCTCAGACGGCTATGGAGGGACCATTATTGAATATGTTCAAGAGAAAAAGGAATAAACTTCTAGGTATTTAAAGACATCAACACATAATAGGGGAAATTGGCATTGAGGTAAATCAGCCATGGTCTGGTTGAATGCTGGAGTAGACTCAAAGGGCCAAATGAATCCTATGATCCAATGATCAATGACTCTCTATGATCTATGACTGCTATGACTCCTATGCTACATTAGAACTTGTCAGGGATAATCCTAATGCCGATGTGAGCCTCGGGGGTCAACAAAAAAGTTATAGCATTCTAGCTGGCCTGTAGCTGGTGAAATGTAACATATGGAAAGGCCAGTGGAGGGGACATTGTCTAGCCACATGCTGGGGAAAGTTGCATCTATTCCAATGCAACGAGTCTCCGTGAACCATGTTGGGTTCAATGCAGTTGTAAGCCAGGTTACTAAGGAAATAGGATGTTAAATGGACTAGCAGAGGAAAGTGATCACATTTGGAAAGATGTAAATCAAAGACAAAGCAGAATTAATACTGGAAATAATAGACAGTGACAGAAAGGGGTAGAGAGTATACATCCAGGAATAAACCTCGAAGAGACTGGCATTTACAAGAAGAATAAAACTAAAGGCTCTCCATCTGAATGCACATTATATTTTAGCAATAAAGGAAGAAATAATGGGAGCTTGACAGAAATGTGTGGAGATAATAATGGGTGATTTTAATCTACACATAGACTGGAAAAGTCAGATGAGCAAAGATATCCTGGATGAGAAGCTCGTAGAATACTTTCAGGATACTATATTAGAAAAGTTCTTTCTGAACCTAACCTATACTAGATTTGGTACTGTGCAGTGAGATAGGATTTCTTAATTATCTCATAGCAAAAGTGTCTTTAATTGACCATAATATGATTGAATTTTACTTTCACCTTGAAGGGAAGATTGGCTCCAAAACAATATTTTTCAATTTAATAAGAGCAACCAAGAGAGGATGAATGCCAACCTTGGTAAAATAAATTGACAAATTAAGTTAAAAGACAGGTCAATAGAGATGTCGTGGTAGACATTTATGAGTATATTACAGAACAGATACATTCCAAGTAAGAAAAACTCTAAGGGATGGACACCCCTTGGCGAAAGGGAGGACTGCAGATGCTAGAGATTAGAGTCGAGAGTGTGGTGCTGGAAAAGCACAGCAGGTCAGGCAGCATCCGAGGAGCAGGAGAATCAACGTTTCGGGCAAAACCCCTTCACCAGGAATGAGGCTGTGAGCCGAGGGGGTGCAGAGATAAATGGGAGAGGGTTGGGGCTGGGAGAAGGTAGCTGACAGTGTGATAGGTAGATGAAGGGAGGGGTGATGGTGATAGGTTGGTGGGGTGGGTGGAGCGGATGGCTGGGAAGGAAGATGGACAGGTAGGGACCGGTCATTAAGGCGGCGCCAATTTGGAAGGTTGAACTGGAATGAGGTGAGGGGAAGGGAAATGAGGAAACTGGTGAAATCCACATTGAAGAAAGGATAAAGGCAGTATCAAGTTTAAGGAAAAAAAACAGTTGGCAGGTCAGAGGTTTTGACAGAATGTTAAAAAAGGAATGACTAAAGCAATTGTTAATGAGAGAAATTTAGAGTATGAGAGAAATCCTATCAGAAATATAAAAACCGATAATAAAAGTTTTTAAAAATATTTAAAAAAACAAAAATTAACAAAGTCAGCGTTGGTCCTATAGGAAGTGAGT
This sequence comes from Chiloscyllium punctatum, assembly GCF_047496795.1. Taxonomy (NCBI): domain Eukaryota; kingdom Metazoa; phylum Chordata; class Chondrichthyes; order Orectolobiformes; family Hemiscylliidae; genus Chiloscyllium; species Chiloscyllium punctatum. The sequence goes on from NC_092759.1 coordinate 571,617, forward strand.
AAGGAGAATTGACAAAGGAAAATGAGATGGCAGATGAATTGATTTGGAATTTTGCATTAGCCTTCATGATATAGGATACAAGTAACAGGCAGAAGTAGTGATAAATCAGTAAATGAAATGAAGGGAAGAACTCGGAACAATTATAATCACTACAGAAGTGGTACACAATAAATTGTTGGAGCTCTGGGTCAGGATCCTGATAGACTTCTTCCTGGGTCTTAAAGGAAGTGGCCAGTGAGATGGTTGGTGCATTGGTTTTATTTTTTATCAATTCCCTCGATTTGGGACTGTCCCATTAGGTTATTAACAAAGATATAGCAGGACATTTAGATAGATTCATGGAAATTAGGCAGAGTCAACATGGTTTTGTGGAAAGGTTTAACCAATCTACTGGAATTTGTTGTAGAAGTAAAATATGTGGATATGAATCCACACATCCACAACCTTTGGATGTACCATACTTCAGTTTCCAACAGGCATTTGGTAAAGTGCTACATCAAAGGTTATTGTGGAGAATAAAGGTTCGTGCTGTAGGGGTAGCACAAAGGCATGGATGGAAGACTGGCTGGCTAACAGAAAGCAGAGAGTAAGCATTAATCGATTTTTTTTTCAGGTCGTCAGGATGTAATAAGTGGTGTGCCACAAGGATCAATGCTCTGACCTCAAACCGGTTACAATCTATACAAATGATTTGGATGAAGGGACTGCAGGTATGATTAAAAAGAAAACTGATGACTCAAAGATAAGTAGGAAAGTAAGTGGTGAAGAGGATAAATGAAGGCTATAAAAAAAGGACAGAAAGTGAGTAGGCAAAGAACTGGAAAAATGGAATTTAATGTGGAAAATGTGAAATTGTTCATGTTGGCAGGAGGAATAAATAAGAAGCATATTGTGCAGGACAGGTGAATTGGCCATGCTAAATTGCCCGTAGTGTTAGCTAAGGGGTAAATGTAGGGGTATGGGTGGGTTACGCTTCGGCGGGGCGGTGTGGACTTGTTGGGCCGAAGGGCCTGTTTCCACACTGTAAGTAATCTAATCTAATCTAATATAAATGGTGAAAGATTGCAGATGAATCTGGATGTCCTTGTGCAAGAATAATGTAAGGTTAGTATGCAGGGACAGCATAGGAAAGAATGTTATTGTTATCATTTATGGCCAGGAAAGTTGAACATAAAAGTCGGGAACGTATGATTCACATGTGCACGGGTGAGACTACCGTAGTATTGATTAACTTATTTAAGGAAGTTAAAAATCTCACAACACCAGGTGATAGTCCAACAGGTTTATTTGGAAGCTTTCGGAGCGCTGCTCCTTCATCACATGGTTGTGGAGTATAAGATCGTAAGACACAGAATTTATTTAAGGAAGGATGTAAGTGCATTGCAAACAGTTCAAAGAAGATTAACCAGGCTAACACCTGGGTTGTCTTTTGAAGTCACGTTTGACAAGACCTGGAGAGTTCTGGACAAAGCGATTGTGGGGCTGATGTTTCCTCTTATGGGGGAATCTAGAACTGAGGTTCACTGTTTAAAAGCAAGTGTTCGCCCATATAAAACAGAGATGTGGTTTAAAAAAAACTTCTCTGGGGTTTCTGAGTCTTTCAAACTTTCTTTTCCTGAAAAGGCAGAATGAAAGAAAAGTCTTTAAGGCAGAGCTGCTGGATAGCTTCTCGTTCAGCAAAGCAGTGAAAGATTTACAGGGTTTTCTGGAGTATGGACCTCAGATTACAATCAGGTCAGTGGTGATCTTATTGAATAGCACAGCAGGCTCCTAGGGCCAAATGGCCTACTCCTGTTCCATGTTCAAATATTCACATGTAGCCATACGGCAACAAGGTATTGGGGAAAGACTGAGGATCACAGAAGGAAATGTTGTGGATGGGCAACAGATTAGATGTGGGGTAAATAGAGAGCACTGAAACCCTGCCTCAACTTTGCAATCCACATCATTGGCAAGAGAACCTGACAGCACTCAAGTGCTGACCGAGGCAGCTATAATCAATCGACATTGAGGTAACAAACTCTGAGTTCACAAGCTTGTTAAATTAGCTGAAAGCATTAGATTAGATTAGATTAGATTACTTACAGTGTGGAAACAGGCCCTTCGGCCCAACAAGTCCACACCGCCCCCGCCGAAGCGCAACCCACCCATACCCCTACATCTACCCCTTACCTAACACTACAGGCAATTTAGCATGGCCAATTCACCTAACCTGCACATCTTTGGACTGTGGGAGGAAACCGGAGCACCCGGAGGAAACCCACGCAGACACGGGGAGAATGTGCAAACTCCACACAGTCAGTCGCCCGAGGCGGGAATTGAACCCAGGTCTCTGGCGCTGTGAGGCAGCAGTGCTAACCACTGTGCCACCGTGCCTGTCATACACACACATACCGTGTTGATAATGCTCTGGTTGCAACAATGCACATCAAAACTGGAACCCTCAACGCAACACCTTTCCCCTGATTTCCTGTCCCCATAAACATCGTTCCCCCGCTACCCCCCTGATGAAAACCCTAAAACCATTCATCCTCCTGTTCATTTACCAACTCCATAGTGACCTGTTCAACCCACCTTACTCCCCGCCTTCCCTCTCAGCCCCAAGTGGAATAAATATCAGAGCAACATCTCCCAGCAGATACATGCTTTGAATCAAGGAAGCAAACGTACCAGCAAATTCCACCAGCCATCTGTGAAATAGCAGGAGGGTGGAGAAACACAGCAAGCCAGGCAGCATCGGGAGGCGGAGAAGTCAGTGTTTCAGGTTCTCCACCTCCTGATGCTGCCTGGCTTGCTGTGTTCTTCCAGCATCCTGCCTGTCTACGTTGGATTTCAGCACCTGTAGTTTTTTTTTGTCTCTGATCTGTGAAATAGCAGGCTTTGAAATGCCACTGTGACAGTGGTCCACAGTAAACAAGTTCAGGATAAACCAGAGCCCTCGTATATCAAACCTCCACCACCGGTGCTTGAATACAAACGCCTAAAGCACTTATGAAAAGACACATTCCTGAGGAGTGTGCCTCCCACAGATTACTTGATAGATGAATAACTGCAAAGACAGCAAATGAGGAGCTATTAGTCTGCTTTGAGGATTTACATAAATAAATAAAAGCAGTCGTTTCATTAAAATCCAGAGCTGACAAATGACTGTGAGGGATGTTATTATGCAAATGCTTAACATATTGGTGTGAGATTCCTCACTCAGCTATTTTGACAGAGCCACTAACTGCTTTCACAACAATAGTGGAAGTGGAATCTGATAAAGCTGTCTGAGCAATGGAACAGTAACATGAGTCATCTGCATTTCAGCACAGTCACTTAGAAAGATGTTCTCAAAGAATGGCATTCCATCCTGGCAATCATAATTTGGAGGTGCCAGTGTTAGACTGGGGTGTGCAAAGTTAAAAATCACACCACAGCAGGTTATAGTCCAACAGATTTATTTGGAAGCACTAGCTTTTGGAGCGCTGCTCCTTCAACACCTTCAACAACCACTTGATGAGAGAGCAACGCTCCAAAAGCTAGTGCTTCCAAATAAACCTGTTGGACTATAACCTGCTGTTGTATGATTTTTAACTTTGTACGTCCTGGCACAGGTGAACTTCTGTATTGTTTTCCTTCCACCCATGTCCTTTATACTGCCACTCTAGGCAAAAGGACAAAGTTGAAAGGTGTGGCGCTGGGAAAGCACAGCAGGTCAGGCAGCATCTGAGGAGCAGGAGGATCGATGTTTTGGGCATAAGTTCTTCATCAGGAATCAAAACATCAATTCTGCTGCTACTCGGAGGCTGCCTGACCTGCTGTGCTTTTCCAGCACCACACTCTCAACTCTGATCTCCAGTATCTGCTGTCCTCACTTTCTCTCAGAGGAGCAGAGGCCAGGGGAGTGAGATTCTGAAGTGGCACAGGCTGCCCAGTTGGAGGGATACAAATGGACTGGCCACTTTACTTATTAGCTACTCACTTCTAACAGTAATGATTATCTTCCTCAAGTTGACTGCTATTGGGACGGGAGTGAGGGATCCTCTTTGGGCCACTTCCCACGGTCTGTACACTGGATAGAACACCTGGAATTTCTTGGGGAAAATCGGTCAGTCCTGCTGTTAAGTGCGGCGGCATTTGAGGTGAATGAATGGGTGGAGAGCTCGACATCTCGAGGGTGAGATCAAAAGCAGAGTCCCGCCCCAAATTCGCCTGGGCTTGACAAAGATTCCGCCAAAGTTCAGAAGTTGCCGGGGTTGGAGGGTTTGAGCTACAGGGAGAGGCTGAATGGGCTGGGACTATTTTCCTGGAGCATTGGAGGCTGAGGGGTGATCTTTATAGAGATTTATAAAATCATGAGGGGCATGGATAGGGTAAATAGCCAAGGTCTTTTTTCCACGGTAGGAAAGTCCAAGGGTAGAAGGATTCAATAACGAGAGGTCACGCTTTCAAGGTGAGAGGTGGAAAGTTTAAGGGGGATACACGCGGCAAGTACTTCACACAGAGGGTGGTGGGTGTTTGGAACGCGTTGCCAGCAGGGGTGGTAGAGGCAGGCACGGTAGATTCATTTAAGATGCGTCTGCAAAGATGCATGAGTAGGTGGGGAGCAGAGGGATACAGCTGCTTGGGAATTGACCGACAGGTTTAGACAGTACGCTTGGATCGGCTCAGGCTTGGAGGGCCGATGGGCCTGTACCTGGTCTGTAAATTTTCTTTGCTTTTTGTTCTAGAGGGCATTAGTATAAGATGAGAGGGGAAAGATATAAAAGGGACCTAAAGAGCAACTTTTTCACGCAGAAGGTGGTACATATATGGAATGAGCGGCCAGAGGAGATGGTGAAGGCAGGTCCATTTATTACATTTAAAAGGCGTCTGGATGGGTATATGAATAGGAAGGGTTTGGAGGGATATGGCAAATATGACTAAATTAATTTAGGATATCTGGTGAGCGTGGATGAGTTGGACCGAAGGGTTTGTTTCTGTGCTCTACGGCGTTATTACTCTAAAAGAGTCATATTGGACTCAAAACATTAACTCTGTTCCTCTCTATAGAGATGCTGCCAAACTGGCTGAATTTCTCCAACTCCTTCTGTTTTTATTTACGATTGCGCAAATTCTGTCCTCACCATACTTTTGTTTTGTGAGGTCCTTGCCAGATGTTGATCATCTGATAGCCATACATGGCACTTCCCTGTTAGTCTAAAAGGTCATTAGGAGTGGGAATTTCTGCCAAGATCAACTGAGCTAAACCTACTGCAAAGCAGCTGACTCCTGGCAGATCAGAGACTGAGTTTTTGAACCTTCCAGGTCAATGTTCATCAGTGACTCATTGCTTAAATGTATCAGACTATAGAGTGAGGGGTGCACGTTTTTGAATATGTGATAGTCTCTGAGAAACATATATGAGAAATATTCTTAGTCAAGGTAGATGCAGGAAGGATGTTTCCTCAGGCTCGGTGCAGTCAAAGATTAGGAGGCAGAGTCTCAGAGTAAGAGTCAGGCCACCTGGACTGAAATAGGGATAATTCTTTTCACTCAGAGGGATAAAGTTTTGGAGTTGTCTACCCTGGAGGTCTATTGAAGTAGATTCAAGACTGAAGTTGATAGACTTTGTAATACTATGACACCAAGGAATATGGGAAAAATGGTAAAGAAGTAGATGATCAGTCATGATATGTGTGAATGCTGGAGCAGGCTCAATGGGCTGAATGGCCTCCACCTATTCCTGTTTTCCAGGTTTCTACCCAGCAGAGGTAACCATTGCAGTTGATAAGACATTTCTGGGAAGAACAAACAAAGCAGTGTGGACATTATTGGATCATTTGGTAAATTTGCCCCCTCATTGGTCAACTCGTTGGCTCTTGCTCTGGCATAGACAACCAGGAAGCTGGAAGAACACAGTAAGCCGTGACCGTTTCGGGTGTAACCCTTCTTCAGTCCTGACGTTGCCTGGCATGCCGTGTTCTTCCAGCCTCCTGCTTGTCTACCTTGGAATCCAGCATCTACAGTTTTTTTAATCCTTTATCTGGAATGGCTGGGTGCATTTTAGAAATACAGTTGGGCAATATATTGGAAACAACCTCCCAGCCCCACAAAATCTCAATTAGTAATGCAATCCATGTTCAGAGAAGTCTCAAATTTCTAAGCGGGTTCTTCCTATCCCCGAGCATAACTTTGGTGAATCATTCATGAAACCCTTGGGCTACAGCGAAAGCTGTATTCTCCAAGATTTCCAAGGTTTTGCAACCAGTGGAAATAATTTCTCTCTATCCAGCAAATGCATTCCCCTTAATATCTTGAAAGGTTTGATCATCTCGCCCCTCAACCTTTCAGAGTGATTCAAGAATGCAATCCTAGATTCACATAGTATTGGTTTAAATTTACAAACACATTTTGGCTACAGGCCCAGATTAGATTTATCGGATTTGAAGTTGGAGCTTTGATATTGCTCATTAATGTTATATCACAGAGCCTCAAACTTACAGGAGATGGGCAGATTTTGGGTTAATTTCCCCTCATTTTTCTTCTTTCCTATCCTGGAGGCAACCATTTTTCCTAACTATCAGGGTAGATAGTGGTAATGTCACCAGCCAGTAATCCAGATGGCCACGTTAATGTGATATTGGTTCAAATCCCACTGTGTCAGCTCGTGGATTTTAAATTCAATCAATTAAGCTGGATTTGAAAGCAAGTCTCCGTAGCAGTGACCATGACAACAATCATCATTTGTTTTAAAATCCCATCTGGTTCACTAATACAGTTCAGGGAGGGAAAGCTGCTGTTGTTACCCAGTCTAGTTTAAATATCACTTGAAACCCACAGCAATGTAGTTGATGCCCACTGAAATCATAGAATCACTAGAATGGAAACATGCCATTTAGCCCAACAAGTCTACACCAACCCATTTCCGTTCCCCCCCCCAATTACTCTACTGACTAATGCACCTAATCCACACATCCCTGAACTCTGTGGGCAATTTATCATGGCCAATTCACCTAACCTGCACATCCTTGTACTATGGAGGGACCCAGAGGAAATCGCAGGGAGAATGTACAAACTCCACACAATCGCCCAAGGCTGGAATCAAACTCGGGTCCCTTGCACTGTGAGGCAGTAGTGCTAATCGCTGAGCCATCGTGCCACCAGAGGGATAGGCAACAAGTTCTGGCCTTGATCAGTGACACCCACATCCCAGGAATGAACAAAACAAAATACATTAGCAAGGGCACAGCTGCACTGTGAGATTTGGCCTCACATACTCTGTTGTTGTATGAAACCGGACGCTATAAAATAAGGTCACAAAGTCTGGGAAGTAGTGTACCAGGTAAATTGCCGTTTCCCTGCACAGTGTATAGAACACTATTAAACCCACACTTAACATTCATAAAAGGAATCATAGAATTATTTTGTGCTGTAATCACTTGACCCTTGGATTTGTATTGGTTCTTCTCAATCTCCTCTAGATCCACAACCCTCCAAGATCTCTGCACTCGTCCAATTCTAGCCTCTTCAGCACCCCTCTAGTTTTGACATATAGGCCTCAGGCCTAAATAACTCTGCCTCTCCCTATTCCTTTAAAACTTATCTCTTGGGCCGGGGGCCATACCCATTTGGTCAACCACCTTATTAATTCCTAAATTGGTTTAATGATTGCCTTGTAAGGTTTTCCGAGATTCTCAATGCATTGGGTAAAAGACCACAAATTTTGTTGACATGCCAATAATTCATAGAATCATAGAGGCCATTTGGCTCATCCAGTCCACACCAACTCTGAGGAACATCCCACCCAGACCCACCTTCCTACCCTATCACTGTAATCTTGCATTTCCCATGGCCAATCCACCTAGCCTGCCCATCTTTGGACTGTGGGAAGAAACTAGAGCACCCAGAGGAAACCCATGCAGACATAGGGAGAATGTGCAAACTCCACACAGTGTCGCTCAAGGGTGGAATTAAACCCAGGTCCCTGGCATTGTGAGGCAGCAGTGCTAACCACTGAGCCATCGTACCACCTGAATTCTTGATTTATCCTAGAAGTTACTCTTGCCCCTTCAACCAATTTGGTATCTTGACCTTGGATTCGTCCTCAACTGTCCCAAATTTTAAAAAAAGTAAATCGGAGCACAGGTTATATAGGAAATTATTCGACTTTAGCAGATTCTATGCAATGCAGTGAAAACTGCCTGCAGCATTGACTTTCTAACCCACCACTGGAGCTCTGGATTAACATTCACATCAGGTATCAGACTGAAGCCCAGTTGGAAGTCACTGCATTACACCATAACAGGCCACACACATACACAGAATGGCGTACCGTTGAATCTGCAGCATCCTTTGCCTCTCTAATGTACTTGTCCAGCACTCTGATGTCACAGATGGGGTGGAGTGGAGTTGACTTTGCTGGCTTTATATAACCGAGTAACATCACCAGGAGTGCAAAAAGTCCTTGGATTGGAGGAGAAGGAAAAAAAAATAAGAAAAAAGAACCAGCAGTTAACATGCGATACAAATTTATGACAAACCTGGGTCTAAGTGTATAAAAACCTCTGAATGAGTTTAGGGGGTAGGATTGCTGGTGCCTCATTGTATGCCTGGAGGGGAGACCTCAAAATGACACCCAATGCTTTGTCACTAGAAGATATGTAAAAATCAGGAAAGGAGTCATCTTATCCTGGAACCCTAGTTGAAGACCATCTGGAGGATATGGGCATTGCTGGCAAGTCCAGTATAATGAGGAAAGACCAGGTTGACTGGGCTTGTACTGACTGGAAATTCGAAGAATGGGGGGGGGGAATCTCATAGAAACATATAACATCCTGATGGGACTGGACAGGCTAGATGCCAGAAGAATGTTCCCAATGTTGGTGAAGTCCAAAACTAGGGGTCACTGTCTAAGAATAGAAGGTAAGCCATTCAGGACTGAGATGAGGAAGAACTTCTTCACTCAGAAAGATTATATGAATAGGAAGGGTTTGGGGTGAATATGGGATGGGTGCTGGCAGGTGGGACTAGATTGGGTTGGGATATCTGGTCGGCATGGACAGGTTGGACCGAGGTTCTGTTTCCATGCTGTACATCTCTATGACTCTATGTGAATGTGTGGAATTCTCTCCCACAGAAAGCTGTTCGGGCCACTTAATGCGATATGTCCAAGAGGGAGCTGGATGTGGCCCTTGCGGATAAAGGGATCAAGGATATGGAGATAGAGCAGGAATGGGATACTGAAATTACCTGATCAGCCATGATCATGTTGAATGATGGTGCAGGCTCGAAGGGCTGAATGGCCTACTCATGCACCTATTTTTTATGTTTCTATTATAGGAAGATATACGCGGGTTTGTCAGATGGCCAGATCAGTGGCCTGAAAAGTGTGAAGTGATGCTTTTTGGAAAAAGAAACAAGACAAGGTCGTACTCACTGAATGGCAGGACACTAGGAAGCTCAGAGAAACAGAGGGATCTTGGGTCTGCAGTTCCCTGATGGTGGCAGGACAGGTTAATAGGGTAGTTAAGAAGGCGTAGAAAACGCTTAGCTTTATCAATTGTGGCATAGATTTTAAGAGAAAGAAGGTTATGTTGGAGCTGTACAGAACTTTGGTAAGGCCACAGCTGGACTACAGGAAGAATTGTGATCACAATGGAGAGAGTGCAAAGGAGATAAACCAAGTTTGGCCTGGAATGAGCATTTCAGCTACAAAGAGAGGCTGAATAAGCTCGGGTTGTTTTCTTCGGGGCAGAGAAGGTTAAAAGGGTAACTGCCAGAGGTGTATAAGATTATGAGGAGCATGGACAGGGCGAATCGAAAGCAGCTGTTCTCTTAGCTGAAGGGTTGATAATGAGGGGGACTAATTCTAAAGGGAAAGGCAGAAGGGGATTTGAGGAAAAGTCTTTTCACCGAGGGGGTGGTGAGGGCTCTGGGAGGGTAGAGATGAGAAACCTCACAACCTTCAAAAGATACTTGGATGAGTCACTTGAAATGTCAGAACATTCAAGGCTACGGGCCTTGGAAAGTGGAACTGGTGTAGGGAGTAGTATATTTTTGGTGGCACGAACTTGAGGAACCAAAGATCCTCTTCTGGACTCTATGATTCTATGATGCTGTCAATGATTAAAACGTTCTTCTGTCAATCCACTACTAGCTGGCAATCAAACATGGACCAGGATTGCTGAATTTATGATTATCACCAAAGAATGCGGAATATTTCAATCAGTAGGACTAGGATTGTGGGAAGCCTGGGGGTTAGAATACAAAACCTTTACCTCCAAAAATCTATACTGGGTCTATCGTCTCTCTGTTGACTTCCACGAATTTAACATATAAATTTATACATATAAATTAAGCCCTTCAAACCTGCTTTGTTATTCCTGATCTAACTGTGGCCGCAACTTCAGTTTCCCCACCCCCTCACCCCCAACGGATCTGGCTTTATTCTTGACGAACGACAGGATCATGGGGATGTACAGCACGAAACAGATCCTTCAGTCCAACTCATCCATACAAACCAGATTTCCTAAATTAATCTAGTCCCATTTGCCAGCACTTGGGCCATAGCCATCCAAACCCTTCCTATTCATGTACCCATCCAGATGTCTTTTAAATGTTGTAATTATACCTACCTACACCACTTCCTTTGGCAGCTCGTTCCATACACAACCAACCTCTACATGAAAAAGTTGCCCCTCAGGTCCCTTTTATATCTTTCCCCTCTCATTTTAAACCTATGTCGTCTAGTTTTGGACTCCCCTACAGTGGGGAACTTTCACCCTATCCATGCCCCTCATGACTTTATAAGCCTCTGTAATGTCACCTCTCAGCCTCCAACACTCCAGAGAAAATAGGCCCAGCCTATACAGCCTCTTCCTATAGCTCAAAGTCTTCTCTTAAAATATTCAAAGATGTGGTTTTTATTACATTTTGGAAGAGAATTGCACAGACTGACGATCTTTTGAGAGAAAGAAATTTTCTATGTTTGTCTTGAATGTTTTCAGTCACTCAGTTCCAGTAACAGGTACAGTTAGTAAGTTTGCAGATGACATCAAAGTTGGAGGTGTAATGGACAGCGAAGAAGGTTACCTCCGATTACAACGGGATCTTGGTCAGATGAGCCAATGGGCTAAGGAGTGGCAGATGGAGTTTAATTTAGATAAATGTGAGGTGGTGCATTTTGGGAAAGCAAATCTTAGCAGTACTTATACACTTGATGATAAGTTCCTAGGGAGTGTTGCTGAACAAAGAGACCTTGAAGTGCAGGTTCATTGCTCCTTGAAAATAGAGTCGCAGGTAGATAGGATAGTGAAGATGATGTTTGGTATGCTTTCCTTTATAGGTCAGAGTACTGAGTACAGGATTGGGAGGTCATGTTGCAGCTGTATAGGACATTGATTAGGCCACTGTTGGAATACTGCGTGCAGTTCTGGTCTCCTTCCTATCAGAAGGATGTTATGAAACTTGAAAAGGTTCAAAAATGATTTACAAGGATGTTGCCACGGTTGGAAGATTTGAGCTATAGGGAGAAGCTGAACAGGCTGGGGCTGTTTTCCCTGAAGCATTGGAGGCTGAGGGGTGACCTTATAGAGGTTTACAAAATCATGAGGGGCATGAATAGGGTAAATAGACAAAGTCTTTTCCCTGGGGTGGGGGAGTCGGGAACTAGAGGGCAGAGATTTAGGGTGAGAGTGGAAAGATATAAAAGAGACCTAAGGGGCAACTTTTTCATGCAGAGGGTGGTGTGCGTGTGGAATGGGCTGCCAGAGGAAGTGGTGGAGGCTGGTACAATTGCAACATTTAAAAGGCATCTGGATGGGTATATGAATAGGAAGGGGTTAGAGGGATATGGGCTGCGCATTGGCAGGTGGGACTAGATTGGGTTGGGATATCTAATCAGCATGGACGAGTTGGACAAAAGGGTTTGTTTCCATGCTGTACATCCCTATGACGCTATGTCCCAGAAGCCAATTAAGTCCCCTCAGGATCTTCTACGTCTCAATGAGATCACCTCTCATTCTTGTCAATTCCAGTGAATACCAGCCCAATATGTCCAACTTTTACTCATAAGATAAACTCCCTAACAGGAGTAAAAGATTCTGTCTATAATTGCACACCACGCAGTCCTCTATAAAAAGGATGAGAATCTGAAGCACATCTCTTTATGGTCATTTGCCAGCTTTCTCTACTGTGTTAGGTTCACAGTGACCTTGCAAATGTTGCCTAACTCTCAGTTTTCCATAGTCCCTCAGCATCTCATGACACACTGTATTTCATCTCTCGTTACCTAGTAACCCTTTCATGAGAAGCTACCCACATGGATTCATTTCTTCCTCTGTTGTCTCTTTCATTCAGTCAGTCCGGTGGATTGAATTAACTCATGGCCTTAGCTGGATCAGTCAAGGACCAAGAATTCCATTTTGATGGCACGCTGTGTGAAAAGGTTTGGGAAGTGGCAAGGTAAGGGGTGGAGGAAGTGACAATAGCTACATCTGCAGATCCAGCCATAGAAGACAGACTAAACTCGATGAACAGAAAAAAGTTGAGCAGGTCAAACTCCACATCCAAGTCGCCTAGGTACACCTCCAGTTGACAATTTTCAAATTACATTTTGATCCAGCTAACTAGACCCTCTGCCCATCTGTAACTTAGGAGCCTTGAAACTGTAGAAAATGCAGAAATTCAGTCAGTGACGAAGAAACCTGTGTGGTGTTATTTTAATGCGTGATGACACCATTCTCATTGGGCAGGCAGGGCTAATATTGTATCCAGGATGTCTTGGTCAGACTATGCTTTTGAAACCTTTGCCAAGATTGTATTGATATCCATACCTCAGCCATTTCTGCTCTTACATTTAATGACATCATCACAATACATTTTCTTGGCTTCGAAGCACCTATCTTTTCTCTCTTGTAACTGCTACTTCAAACACAAGGTAATTTCTATATTTTACATAAGAGGATGATTGCTGGGTGGGCTTTGCTGACTTTAAAATGGTTTTGGGAAGCAATAGCTTTGAGGGAATTGCAGTGTTGGTGCTTCTGATTTTTGGCCAGAACTGTGAATATTGCGCACATTTCTATGAAAAAGTACAAAAGTAGAAATCCTCTAATTCTTTTCTCCTGAAGTATAGCTCGCTTCCACTTGGATGCGGCTGCGCTATTCACCTCAGTGACTTTGGAAAACAGGAAAACTAGCATTGCAGCAGGACACAGGATCAAAGTGTTGGCAAAAGCTCTCGCTTGTGATTCCAAACCTTTGTTGACTGAATTATTAGCAAAACGCGGAAGGAGGGTGAATTCAGTAAAAGAGTTAGCCTATGTGTCTACTCTCTGCATCTCCTCACGTCGAGCTGTAGACGGACTTAGCAGTGGCCCCAATTGATGACTAGGTCTACAATAACCTATACCCTGAGCTCTGGAATTCTAACCAAAATCTTTCTTAATTCACCTCTTTTCTCTTGCCTTTAAGACCCTAGCTGGCTATCCTCAAACCTCCTTCTTTAACTTGGATGTAGCTCCAACAATACTCAAGAGGTTTGACGCCATCCAGGACTCTTGACTGGTCCCATATCCACCATCTTCAACAATCACTTCCAACCCCACCAATGCACATCTGCAGCAGTGTATACCATCAACAAGGTTCACTGCAGCAACTCACCAAACTTCTTTGACAGTGTCTCCCCAAACTGCACCTTCTGCAACCTAGAAGGTAAAGTCAGTATAGATCCTCAGGACCATAAGGTGCTCTGTCGGTGGAGAGAGAGCTGACTGATGATGAATGTAACCTGAGGGTCACCACACCTCTGATCAGGGATGAGGCCGAGAAGTCGAGATCCTCATCGTCACTTTAGCCAGTACAGGAATTGAACACAGGCTGTTGGCCACTATGCGTCTCAAACCAGCCAACCAGCCAACTGAGTTAACCACCATAAAATATAGTGCAGAAAGGGGACTGTTAAGCCATTAAATGGGTGGTACAGTGGCTCAGTGGTTAGCATTGCTGCCTCACAGCACCAGGGTCCCAGGTTCGATTCTAGCTTTGGGCTACTGTCTGTGTGGAGTTTCCCCTTTCTACCCGTGTCTGCATGGGTTTCTTCCGGGTGCTCCAGTTTTCTCCCACAGTCACAAAGATGTGCAGGTCAGGTGAGTTGGCCATGGTAAATTTCCCATAGTGCGAGGTGCATTAGTCAGAAAGAAATAGGTCTGGGTGGGTTACTCTTCAGAGGGTCAGTGTGGACTGGTTGGGCCGAAGGGCCTGTTTCCACACTGTAGGGAATCTAATCTAATCTCTAAGAACAAGGGCAGCAGACACATGAGGACACCACCATCTGAAAGCTCCCGTCCATGCCACACACCACCTGGATTTGGAAATACTACACTATTTCTTTGCTGTCATTGGGTCAAAATTTCTAACAGCACTGTGGGTTATCTATACCAGATGAACAGCAGTATTTCAAAGGCACCTCAGAACTGGCTGCCATAGGGGCAACTGGGGATGGACAATAAATATTGACCTAGCCAGTGATGACCAAATTGCACAAAAGAATTGAAAGATTTCAATTGAAGGTACAACGAGGAGATCTGAAACTTCAGCCTTCAGGTCCTTCAAGGTTATACAGGAAGAATGCAAATTATCTGGAGTTTCCAATCTAATTGCCGCTCAGTCCTAGCTTCATTGTAACCATTCCTTCTGGACCCAGAGATTCCAGTTTCAAATTTCACTCCATACTTTTGCATTGAGGCTGACACTCCCTGTCAGGGGCAAGGAAAGAAATCGCGTGCCACTCTTTGCCCAGGACCCCACACAGCTAGAACAGCGTACCCCCTAGTGCTCCAGGATCGAGTTATTTGCCTCGATGTACCGCAGTGTCCCAGGCCCTGCCTCTAGTAGCACTACTGAGGGAGTGCTGGGCTGTTAGAAGTGCAGTATTTTGGAAGTAACTTTAAGCTCAGTGCTCGGTGGTTAGCACTGCTGCCTGACAGTGGACCTGGGTTTGATTCCACCCGCGGGTTATTGTCTGTGTGGAATTTGCAGCTGTTTCCTCCAGGTCCTCCAGTTTCCTTCCACAGTCCAAAGATGTGCAGGTTAAATGGATTGGCTGTGGGAAACACAGGGTTGCAGGGATGGGGTGGGTCTAGACAGGGATGCTGCTCTTTGGAGGGTCACTGTGGATTTGATGGACCAGATGGCCTGTTTCCTCATTATAGGGATTCTATGAAAATGAAGCTCCGTCTGGTCTCTGAAAAGGATGTTTAAAAAATCCCATCTTGAACCAGTAGAAGACTAGGAGATTTTCTTTTGGCATCCCAATCAATATTCATCCCTTAATTACCATTTCTGTAATAAATAAGCTGCTCTTGATTACAGTGCTGCATACAGGAACATACTGTCCACAGATTGCTGCCACTTTTTCTGACATGGCAACAGCTCTCGAAAAGCAAAACAAGGAACTGCGGATGTTGAAGATCCGAAACAAAGACAACATTTCTCAAGGATCTCTGAAGAAGGGTCACTGGACTCAAGACATTAACTCTATTCTCTCTCCACAGATGCTGACAGACCTGCTGAGTTTCTCCAGCAATTTCCAGCTTGAGAAAAGCATTGCTTTGGCTCAATGTAAGGTTGAACAGGATTTGACTAAAGTCATGAGACGGGCTTAAGGAGGCTGGCAGCAGGATAAGGTCTAGCTGGTCTGCCAAGCTCACTTGCTCATGCCAGCTGGTGGACTTTGTATATGGGCAGTTACTGGTTAATCCACTGTTGTGACATAACACCCGAGCCCAATCCCCTCCGTATCTCCTGTCCACACGCAGACACTTTCAAATCAGGGTCCCTCATCAGCAAGCAACTGCAGAGAACTTGGCTGATTTCCAGTGAACTCAAGCCAACTGTCATTCCCTCGTGTTGGCAGGTGGGACTAGATTGGGTTGGGATATCTGGTCGGCATGGACGGGTTGGACCAAAGGGTCTGTTTCCATGCTGTACATCTCTATGACTCGTGGCATGAGCTAAATGAAGTGTTTGGTCTGAGCATCTTAGTTCCACACATTGAATCAATAGCCATTAGAGCGCGAGTTGTGTTTTATAAATTGATCGATAGCTAACTCTTTGCTTCTGTGTCTGCTCTGGCACAGGAGAAAGAAATTGAAGAGCAGGCACACCAGAGAGAGCAGTTGTTAACCTCCCCAGTGACTGCAGGTTCAAATACTACTCCAGCCCAGAGCTTCACAGCAATACAGAATTGTTACAGTACAGAGAAGCCATTCAACCCATCATGTCTGTACCAGCTCTTCAAACAAGTTCATTTAATGACATTTTCCCACCTCCTCATAACCCTGTGCATTCTCCTTTTCAGATAATAGTCCAATTCGCTCTTGAAAGTAGTGATTGGATCTACTTCTACCACAGTCTCAAGCAACACAGTCCTCAGTCATTCCTGTGAGAAAACCTTTTCTTCCCCCACATCACTTTTGCTTCTTTTATCAAATGCTTTAAATCTGTGCACTCTCATTCTTAAACCTTTCGTGTGTAGAAGCAATTACTTGCATGGAAGCTTCCTATATACATACAAATTAGGAGCAGAAGAAACCACTGGGCCCCTTGAGCCTGAACCATCATTGAATTAGATCATAGCTGATCTGACTATGATCTCAACCCCACATTTCACCAGCAAATAACCATCAACTCCCTTGTTAGTCAAGTATCTACCTTCTCTGCCTTAGAAATATTCTATGACTTTGCCTCCCCCACACTTGGGGAAGAGTTCCACAGACTCACGATCCTTTCAGAAGAAAAATACCACCTCATCTCCATGTGAAATATAAGACCTCTTACTTTAATCTGTGTCCCCTTTACCTAGTCGCTTCCAAAAGGAGAAAACATCCTTGTCACACGTGGCTACCATGTCAGCTAAAAAAACTCGTGATGCTTTAAAGAAATGTTCACGAGTTCCTTGGCTAGACAGTCTTATGAGATGGCCTGAAGATATATTATAAATTCATGTTCGTTTTTAGATTAGATTAGTTTCCCTACAGTGTGGAAACAGGCCCTTTGGCCCAACAAGTCCACATGGAAGAGTAGCCCACCCAGATCCATTTTCCTCTGAGTAATGCACCTAACACCATGGGCAATTTAGCATGGCCAATTCACTTAACTTGCACATCTTTGGACTGTGGGAGGAAACTGGAGCACCCGGAGGGAACTCATGCAAACACGGGGAGAATGTGCAAACTCCATACAGACAGTTGCCCGAGGCCGGAATTGAACCTGGGTCCCTGGTGCTATGAGGCATCAGTGCTAACCACTGAGCCACCATCTTCCTAAACAAATTCCTTATTTCTATTGCTCGTGCACCGACGCAGCTGCTAACTCTCTACACATCTTTCCTTTCTACCGCTAATTCTACAAACATTTAAACCCCACATTAAAGCAGATGTCCTGAATGGTTGCTCAGGAACTTGTGGAAATTTATTAGCCCCACTGTCACCAAGCTCTCCATCCAACTTGCTAAGCCCACTTCAACAGGTCTTTGTCCAGGCTTGCAAGTTCCTCCAAACTCTGCGCAATCCCCAACCATGGCTGGGTGAGGCATTCTCACCTCTGAGTGAGAGGGGTCGGGGGGGACAAAGAAAATCCTAGCTGGCACTGCCAGTGCGGTGCCAAGGGAGAGCATTGCCATGCCATCTTTCAGATGAGACGTTCATCCGAGGCCCCATGCACCCTGTCAAGTGGCCACAAGAGATCTCAGTTTGGAGACGAGACGAGCAGATCCCGGTTTCCTGGCCAGTATTTATCCCTCAATTGACATTACTAAAACAGACTATCTGATGGTTAACAAATTCACTGACATTATGAAAGCAACAATATTTTTTAAATGTAGTCAATTGGCTGTAAGGCTCTGAAAGCGATATCCCAAGGTTGTGAAGAGCACTATGTAAATTCAGGACTTTCTTTCTTAGCTCCACAGTCTTGTCCGTCAGCCTTTGGCTATCCTTGTTGCTCACTCCACCCTAGCTTCCACTCTGCCTTCATAACAACCATGCCTTCGCTCTGAATCTCACCTACCTCGAACTGCCCTGCTCGAGCAGCCGATCATCCTACCCGAGTGATGTCTAGTGGAAGATTCCGCGGCGCCTGAGCCCTTTGCCTGGTGAAAGCGTGATATAAAACAGAAGGTGTCGCCACATCAGGAAACAAAGCTCGGCCCCCTCAACATTCCAATAAGGAATTGGGTTCGTGAAGTACTTACGCAGAGCGAGCGTCAGCTGCTTCAGGGATGGTGTGGAGAGGTGACAGAGCTGCTTTGTTCAAGGGTGCTAAGTCGCAATAACATTTTCTAATACAGAGAGTGAGACAGACTGCAAAATCCACTTGGACATGTAGAACTGCATTCAGTCTTTCAGGCAACAAAATAGCAAACATTTTACACTGCAGTGAATGAAACTCCTTCTTAATGTGGTAGACCAAATCAAAGCCCATAGAGGTTCATCCTTGTCACCTCTTGGCTTCTATGTATTGGGCTCAATGCCTTCAATCTCCCAGCAAAACATGTTCTTCTGCATTCTCCAGCCCTTTTGTCCCCATTCTGTTAACCTCGCTTGCTACATATCTCCCCTCCAATTTCACACCACCACCAGTAACTTAGCTTCTAGCCCTGACCTCCGTCTCTTGCTCCCTGAACCATTGCCTCTCACTATTTCACAGAATTTTACAGCACAGCAGGAAGCTGTTTGGCCAGTCTTGTTTGTACCAACTCTTTAAAAGGGCTCTCTAATCAGTCCTAATTTCCTCACAATTTCACCAAAACGCTGTGAATTTTCTCTCCATGAGTATTTATCCAAATCCCCTTTTGAAAGTTCCTTATGAATTTGCTTCCACTGTACTTTCAAGCAGTACTTTCCAGATCTCAATAAACTGCTACATTTAAAAAAAAACCTTTTGATCCTTCTGGATCTTTTGCCAATTGTCTTAAATCTGTATCCATCTGGTTAGAAAATCTCTCATCAATGGCAACAATTTCTCCTCATTTAGTCAATCAAAACCCATTATGATTTTAAAAGGCATTTTGTACGCTTTCCTTTATTAGTCAGAGCATTGAGTATAACAGTTGGCAGGTTATGTTGCAGCTGTACATGACATTGGTTAGGCCACTTTTGGAATGTTGCGTGCAATTCTGGTCTCCTTCCAATCGGAAAGATGTTGTGAAACTTGAAAGGGTTCAGAAAAGACTTACAAGGATGTTGCCAGGGTTGGAGGATTTGAGCTATAGGAAGAGGCTGAATAGGCTGGGGCTGTTTTCCCTGCAGTGTCGAAGGCTGAGGGTGACCTCTTAGAGGTTTATAAAATCTCGAGGATAAATGGACAGTCTTTTCCCTGGGGTGGGGAGTCCAGTACTAGAGGGTGTAGGTTTAGGGTGAGAGGCGAAAGATATAAAAGAGACTTAAGGGGTAACTTTTTCACGCAGAGGGTGGTGCATGAATGGAATGAGCTGCCAGTGGTGGAGGCTGGTACAATTGCAACATTTAAAAGGCATCTGAATGGGTAAATGAATAGGAAGGGTTTGGCGTGATGTGGGCCAAGTGCTAGCAAATGGGATTAGATTAAGTTGGGATATCTGGTCGGCATGGACAAGTTGGACTGGAAGGTCTGTTTCCGTGCTGTACACCTCTTTGACTCTATGACTCTAAAAGACTCTATCGTTTCTCTGTTCTGACAAGAACAATTTCAGCTTCTCCACACAACGATGTCCCCAGGCACTAACCCTCCTTCGCATTCATCATTTTCCCAAAATGCTTCCTCAGGATTTGATGTGTCATTGGTCATGTTCCCCCTCTGCAGATTCGAGTGCCACTCCAGGACACAATGGCCAAGAGAGTATAACGAGACCAAGCAAGTTGTTTATAAGCCTTCAAATTCTCTCCTTTGCAGGTGGCAAAACTGAAAGAGTCTCCTAATCAATCCCGTATGATGTGGAGAGGCATTCCTCATTATTATAGCCTCTGGTTTCAGAGTCGCAACCTATTCTAAGGAGAAGCAAATATATCGCTCCATCTACCCTAAAAAGCCTTCGAAGTCTTCACAACCCTGCCAAAAATACACTTGAGATGTCCTTTGGGATCGCCTTGTATAAATCAGAACACAAGAACTAGGATTATGAGAGTTGAAAGAAGGGATTGAAAATGTTAAATCTGTTTGGCTCCCTGCAGTTGCTACTAGACCTGCTGAATTTCTGCAGCACTCTGTATTTTTATTGCAGGCGATAGAGTAGGCTGTTTGTACCATCCAGTACAATTATGACTGATCTGATCGTGGCCTCAACTCCACTTTCCTGTCTGCCCTCCATAAACCTCGATTCCCTCGTGGGGCAAAAAAATCTATCCAACTCAGTCTTGATCATATCCAGTGACTGAGCCAAAGGGCTTCAAAGATTAACAACCCTCTGCAAGAAAAATGTTTGACTTATCTCCACCCACCCAAGTTTTAAACGGTGTGCCCCCTAGACTCCCCTATGGAGAGAAAATATCATCTTGGCATCCACCCTGCCAAGTTCCCCTCAGGATTTTATAGTTCCAAAAATGATCTTTTTCTTTCCTTTTCTCGCCCACTGTTTGGCACCTCGACACTTTGGCACTCAGTACTCATTTAATCCCATGAAATGGGTCATCTAAATATAAATTGTTATTGTCACAACAATAGCAAGACTTGGCAGATCTGGACTCAGCCCGCCTGTCCAAAGCTCAGTGCTGGGTTCTCATAGAAAAACTTCCCAAAAAGTGTCTTTTTTTAAAAACAGCCTGGAAGCCGCAAACAGGCCAGTCTCACTTTATCGGCTTTTATTAAGCTGTAAAGATTAAGTTGGCAGAGGTAATTGGCCATACCTTCAACAGTTGAAAACACAGTTTGACAGCACTACAATAACTGTAGGTAAGAGGAGTGTGTGTGTGAGACTGACTAGGTGAGTGTGTTTGCATGTGTGAGTAAGAGTGGGTGAAAGAGATTGAGTGTGTGGCTGTAAATGATTGAGAGTGAATGGGGCTGTGTATGTGTGAGTGAGTGAGTGAGTTTAATAAAGACTAACTCTCCAGGGAACACCACTCCAAACCGCTTACCTGATATCCCCATATCCAAAACTTCATAGTTCTCTGCGATTACATTTCTTGAGCTGCCATGCGTGAATCTGTTTCCCATTGGAGGATCAGAAATTGCTGCAAACCGTTTATCTCACAGTTTTAACTCCAAATTGTGCTTTCTGGAGGAGATGTAGAGGGGTTAGCTTGTCTGGAATTCTCCCTCCAGGTAATCCAAGTCAGAGATACACGTAAATGACAGAGGGTCTCCGGAGATGCAGGTTAAAGAAGCGGTGGGACAGTTGCGAGGACTCCCGGAGGGTCGTTTCTGTTCTGATTTCTGTCTTTCCCTGTCTAGAGCAGTCTGCACAAGGGAGCAGGACCCAGGCGCAGCCTCCCTCCCTCCCTCTCTCTCTCTCTCTCTCTTTTTACTGGAGTTCCTGAGACTCGCAGGGAGGGGGGAACTTAAAGCGGGGACTGGGAAGCCGGGATATGGAAACCAGGATTTTCCCCGTATATTCTGAGCACTGCTCTTTGAGACGCCGAACTCCCTCCCACGTACCTCGGAGCACGTTTCTAGCCGGGCCCCAACTCGCACAAAGCACATGTGACTGAGGGAAGTTTTACACATAAGCTTCTGAAAGTCTGTCACTGGGAGTGTGTGCAATAGGGGCATCCAGAAGTATTCAGCCCTGCACTCCCACCCCCACACAAAATATAACTTTACAAAATTGTGCGTTCAATTCTCCATTTATAATGACAGATTTATTTGACATGATACTGATTTTTTTTAAAAAATCCTTTCACAAGATGTGGTCATTATTCCCCCAACTACTGACCAGGAAGTGGGTGATGAGCCACCTTCTTCTCTAATTGCCTCTCAAGATGGTGGTGGTGAGCTTCCTTCTTGAAACTGTAGTCCCTAGGGACACCCACAGTGCCATTAGAAAGTTCCAGCGTTTGACCCAACAACACAGGAGGAATGGCAGCACAGTTCCCCACAACAAAAGCAAAAGGAGCAGGAGTAGGCCATTTGGCCGGTCGAGCCTGCTCTGCCATTCAATATGATCGTGGCTGACCTGCTCGTGGACTAAGCTCCACTTACCCACCCTGGCCACGGTAACCCATAATTGTTCAAAAGTCTATCTATCTCTGCCGTAAAAACATTCAATGCGGCAACCTCAGCAGCTTCCCTGGGCAGGGAATTCCACAGATTCACAACCCTTTGGGTGAAGAAGCTCCTCCTCAACTCTATCCTACGGGCGGCAGGGTGGCACAGTGGTTAGCACTGTTACCTCACCGCGCCAGACACCTGGGTTCAATTCCTGCCTCAGGCAACTGACTGTGTGGAGTTTGCACGTTCTCGCCATGTCTGTGTGGGTTTCCTCCCACAGTCCAAAATGTGCAGGTTAGGTGAATTGGCCATGCTAAATTGCCTGTAGTGTTAGATGAAAGGGTAAATGTAGGCGGGTGGGTTGGTGTGGACTTGTTGGGCTGAAGGGCCTGTTTCCACACTATAGGAAATCTAATCTAAATCTGCTTCCCCCTGCCTTATTTTGAAGCCATACCCCTCGTTCTAGTTTCACCCACCAGTGGAAACAACCTCCCTGATTCTAGCTTATCTACTTCCTTATCTATTTTATATGTTTCTATAAGATTTCCACCCCCCCCCCCTCATTCTTCTAAATTCCAAAGAATATAATCCCAGTCTGTTCAATCTCTCCGCATAAGCCAACCCTCTCAACTCCGGAATCAACCTAGTGAACCCCCTCTGCACCCCGTCCAGTGCCAGTATATTCTTTCTCAAGTAAGGAGACCAAAACTGTACACAGTACTCCAGGTGTAACCTCACCAGCACCCTATACAGAATAATCTCCCTGTTTTTAAACTCCATCTCTCTGCCAATGAAGGAGAACATTCCATTTTTAAAAATCACACAACACCAGGTTATAGTCCAACAGGTTTATTCGGAAGCACTAGCTTTCAGAGCGCTGTTCCTTCATCAGGTGATTGTGGAGAATATTCAACACCTGATGAAGGAGCGGCGCTCCGAAAGCTAATGCTTCCAAGTAAACCTGTTGGACTATAACCTGGTGTTGTGTGATTTTTAACTTTGTCCACCCCAGTCCAACACCGGCATCTCCAAATCATGTCAATATTCCATTTGCCTTCTTCATTACCTGCTGCACTTGCAGATCAGCTTTATTGTGATTTATGCACAAGGATACTCAAGTCCCTCTGCAAAGCCGCATGCTGAAATTTTCACCATTTAAATAATTGTCCATTTTGCTATTATTCCACCAAACTGGATGACCTCATGTTTACCAACATGGTACTCCATCTGCCAGACCCTTGCCATTTACTTACTAGAATCATATGTGGCTTGGAGGGGAACTTGCACATTATCGTTCCACGCATCAGGCACCTTTGGCCTTCTCGGTGGTAGAGGTTGTGGCTTTGGAAGGTTGCACATTCTTACTGTTTTACGCTATTTACAACGTATGTGCTGGAGGAAAAGTACATCCTAAAGTTTAATATGCTGTTTTGTAGTTACACTTAACTAGATCATTATGATCTGGATAACCTGAGACTTTTCAGACTCTTGGGGAGAAGGGCCTCCTAATCTTTTACAGATACTGAATTTTAACCCCAGCCCCCCCATCACCCCTTGTATTGGGTACAGAGAATTGTATTTCCCGAAAGGTAAGGGGCGATTTGATCCAAATTTGAAAAGATGTCAAAGGGAACTGATATTAGAGTTGAGAGAAGATTGTTTCTGCTAGTCAGGCATTCCAGGACTAGAGGGTACGGTCGAAAAATTAGAGCCCAACCTTTCAGGAATGAAATTAGCAAACAGCTCCACACACATTGTCTCCTCAAAGTGCCAACTGATTCTAGACCAGTTGTTAATTTTAAAAATGAGATTGATAGATTTCTGTCTACCTGAGCTACTAAGGGACATTTGATAAAGGTAGTTATATGGAGTCAGGTTGTCAAATCAGGCACAATCAAATTGAATGGCAGTGGAATGGGTTTGGGGAGTAAGTATGCTTTTGTGTGAACCATCTTGACTTGGAAATATGTCACCGTCCCTTGATTGTCACTGGGTCAAACGTTTGGAGCTGCCTACCTAACAGCACCCACACCACACGTCTGCAGCGATTCAGACTGGCAGCTCACCACCACCTTTTAGGGATGGCAATAAAATGTTGGCCCGTTCAGTGATTTCTGTGTCCTGTGAAAGGGTAAAACAACTGAGTAGTTCCCTTTCCTTTTAACGTTCTGTGACAAAGGACCAACCAAGGGCTGAAAATAAGGTTTCTAATGGAAATAAAATTCACAGTAACATGATCAATCTTAACTATAACAGTGTTCATTATAACTTAGTTGAAAAATGTGGTGCTGGAAAAGGCCAGGCAGCATCCGAGGAGCAGGAGAATCGACGTTTCAGGCACAAGCCCTTCTTCAGGAATTTTTCAACTCTGGTACTCCAGCATCTGCAGTCCTCGCTTTCTCCTAGTTGCTTATAACTTACAGCAGCTTTGTTTGAGCTGAGGCAAGTTAAAAGTGTAGTGGTAATGTCACTTGTTCAGTAATCTTAGCCTAATTCTCTGGAGATCTGGGTTCAAATCATGTAGTGACAGCTGTTGCAACTTAAGTTCAGTTAACAGATCTGGAATTGAAAGCTAGTTTGTAAAGTTGGTTTAGTGATAGCCTTTAAGGAAGGAAATCAAGCAGTTCTGAAGGAGTCTTTAGCCTTCTTTAGTTTGCACTGACCTATCAACATTAATCCCACTTTTCTGCACTTGACCCATAGCCTTGAATGTTGTGAAATTCCAGGTGTTCTTTGTGAGTAACATCCCCTCTAATTTTCTTGTCAGCAGCATGTGCAGATGCTGATCTCTGTGGATGAAACCCTGGAATGGCTGCGCTAGTACACAGCACAGAGGGAAAGTTGGCTGTGGCATTTCCCACCACCAGTGCATTCCAGATTCCCACCATGCTTTGGGAGAAAAAAAAGTCCTCAAGTCGTCTGTAAACCTCCTGCTCTTCACCTTAACATGATGCGCCCTGGTTATTGACCCTTCAACTAAGGGGAACAGCTGCTTCCTTTCCACCCTATCCATGCCCCTCATTATCTGATAAACCTCAAATCAGAATCCACCCCCCCCCGCCACCACTTTCTCTGCAGTAAAGAAACCAATTTGAGCTTATACCACCTCTCTTCACAGCTAAACTGCTACAACCCAGGCCACATCCTGATAAATCTGTTCTGCACTCCCTCCAGAACAATCACATCCTTTCGTATAATGTGACAACCAGAGCTGCACACTGTTCTTCATCTGTAGCTGAAGCAACCAAAGTCCAATATAACCTCCCCACTCTTATAATCTGTTCCAGAAGCCATAAATGCAAGTCTCCCATATGCCTTCTTAACTACTGTATTAACCCGCCCTGCAATCAAACTCCCCAAGATCCCACTGTTCCTCTGAATTTCCTAGTGTTCTACCATTCATTGAGTACTCCCTTGTCTTGTTACCTCTTCCAAAGGGCATCACCTCAAACTTTCCGGGTTAAATTCCATCTGCCCATCTGATATACCTGTCTATATCTTCCAGTAAACTCAGATCTTCTTCCTCACTATTAACCACCCAGCCAATCATCTCACCCTTACATTCTCATCTGTATCATTTATATATACCACAAACAATTAAAGAACCAGCACTGATCCCTTTATGCCACTGAGCACCAGTCTCCAGTTACACAAGCAGCCTTCTACCACCACTCTGTATCTCCAATCACAAAGCCAATTTTGGATCCACCTTGCCAAATTATCCCAGATCCCATGTACCTTTATGTTCTTCACCAGTCTCCCATGGGGGACCTTGTCAAAAGCTTTGCTGAAGTCCATGTAAACTACATCAACTCCACCACCCTCACCTACACACCGGATTACCTCTTTGAAAAATTCAATCAAATGTTTTAGGCATGACCTGCTTCTGACAAAGCCGTGCTGTCTATCCCTGATCAAACCTCAACTCTCCAAGTGGAAATTAATTCTCTCCTTCAGAATTTTCTCCAGTTGTTTCCTCCCACTGATGTGAGACTCACTGTGGTCTGTAATTACCTGGTTTATCTCTACCACCCTTCTTGAAAAGTGGAACCATATCTGGTTCAGTTCTGTGGCACCTGTGGACAGAGGAATTAAACATTTGGGTCACAAGCCTTGTAATTTAATCCCTTGCTTCCCACAGCAGCCTGGGATACAACTCATCCAGACCTGGGAAGGTTGGTTCACTTTTAATCCTCCAATACCTCCTTCACTCCATATGTCCATCTTCTCAAGAACATCATATCCCTCTCCCCAAATTCATCATTTACATCCTCCTTTCCTAAGCGAAGGCAGATGTGAAGGACTCATTTAACACCCTCCCGTCATCCTCTGCCTCCAAACACAGTTTGCTTCCTTGGCACCGAATAGTCCTTTCCTTTTCCCTGGCTATCCTCTTCTCCATGATATAGATCATAGAATCCTTACAGTGTGGAAACAGGCCATTCAGTCCATCCAGTCCACACCAACCCTTCAAAGTACATCCCACTCAGACCCACCCCCATTCCCCTACCCCATCCCTCTAACCCTGCGTTCCCCACGGCTAATCCACCTAACCTTTCATATCCCTGGGCAGATTAGCATGGTCAATCCACCTAACCTGCTCATCTTTGGACTGACAGAGGAACCTGGAACACCCAGAGGAAATCCACGCAGTTATGGGGAGAATGTGTAAACTCCACACAAAGTCACCCGATGGTGGAATCAAACCTGGGTCCTTGGCGCTGTGAGGCCGCATGCTAACCACTGAGCCACCATGCCACCCTGGCTTCTCCCTAACCTGTTTTACCCAGCAGTGTTTTTCACTGTTTAGTCTCCCATTGCTTTCTTAAGATTTCCCCTGCTAATTCTATACTCCACGAACGCCTCCAATAATTTTCTTCCTTCTTATTCAGTCCTGAATATTCCTAGACATCTGCCATCCTTATCTGATCTGGCCAAGGTGTAACTCCAGATGCACAGCAATGCGATTGACTTTTAACTAACTACCCTCTGAAATCGCCAAGAAGCCAGTCAGTTCAAGGGCGATTAGGGATGGGCAGCAAATGTTGTCAAGTCTAGTCAGCCATGCCAACATCTCACGCAAGAGTAAAAATGAGAAGTACACATTTCCAATTACCCCCCACACTACCACTACCCTTGGAAGCTTCAGCCTCTGATAGCCTTGGCTTGTCATTGAGATCTTTGTCAATGTTGGCTGAGGGAGGTCGAGATTCGATCCCCCAACCAGGCGGTCAAAGAAACATCCATTGAATTTCAGTTGAGATTAACAAGTTGGATTACTGGGCATCAGCCAGGAAGAATTAAGGCTCTGTTAGGACAAATTTGGTCAGTGCACCGCTGGTGTGATCGATCTGAACTGTGGCAGGCAGAAAAACGCAAGAGTGTCTGACGCAGATCCCTGCATTCTAAGTATAGAGGTGTTATCGCCAGAGTGTGACAAGGGAAGGGAGATGAAGGAAGTGTTGCACGAAGCGAGGACAGCATGTTGCAGGCATGTGAAGGCAGTGTCAAGCACCCTCGTGAAATAGGGGCCACAAAAGAATTGGGTTGAAACTGCCAGTTAAAGAAAGCTGTTCATTTATATTACGACTTCTTTGTAGGATTTGGAAAGCAGTTAACAGCTCATGATATACTTTTGCAGTTTAGTACACTGTTGCAATGTTTGTCTCATTGCCAGCTGTACTCTTGAGTTAAGTGGATCACGTCTGACACGAGGGACTCAAGTTCTATGCTAAAGCTCCAGAGCGGTACACAGGAGATGCTGCACTTCACCTGATGAAGGGGATATGCTCAAAAAACTTGTGATTTTGAATAAACCTGTTGGACTATAGCCTGGTGTCATGTGACTTCTGGCTTTGTCCACCCTGGTTCAACTCTTGGCACCTCCACATCAATATTTAGCTGGGCTGTTAAATGAAAGCCCCTATCTGCTTTGCCATTCTGATGTAAAAGACGCTATTCTAAATAAGAGCAAGGAGTGTTCTCTGGTGGGCAATATGTATCTCGGAATCAATGACACCAGAACAGACTAAAGGGCCTTTATTGTTTTGCAGAGGTTGTTTCTGCTTATGGGAGATCCCAGGACAATGGGCATAATCTCAGAGTAAGTGTCACCCATTTCAGACAGAGATGAAGAGGAATTTCTCCTTTCAGAGGGTAAAGAGTCTGTGGAATTCTTTATTGCAGAGGGCTGAGATAGACTTTCAATCAGTTGGAAAATCAAGGATTACAGGGAAAAGTTCAGGATTGTGGTGTTGAGGATTATCAGATCAGCCATGAGCTCATTGAATAGTCAAGCACAGTGAAAGGCCTAGTTTTGCTGCTATTTTTGTGGTCTTGTGAAATGGATCACAACCACTCTGCTTCAGACTGACCTCCCTACGTGTTTG
Source organism: Chiloscyllium punctatum (assembly GCF_047496795.1). Classification (NCBI taxonomy): domain Eukaryota; kingdom Metazoa; phylum Chordata; class Chondrichthyes; order Orectolobiformes; family Hemiscylliidae; genus Chiloscyllium; species Chiloscyllium punctatum. Next base: position 600,155 of record NC_092759.1, read on the forward strand.
AAATCACAGATAAAAATAAAGTGACATCTTCTTCAACATTTCCCGCCAAAGGAATCAGTAACCTGATTGTGACAGAGAAGAAGCTGAAAATGTGTTGCTGGAAAAGCGCAGCAGGTCAGGCAGCATCCAAGGAGCAGGAGAATCGACGTTTCGGGCATAAGCCATTCTTCAGGAGGGCCTGAAGAAGGGCTTATGCCCGAAACGTCGATTCTCCTGTTCCTTGGATGCTGTCTGACCTGCTGCGCTTTTCCAGCAACACATTTTTCAGCTCTGATCTCCAGCATCTGCAGTCCTCACTTTCTCCTGTGACAGCGAAGAAGGCCAATTGATCGATTGCGATTGTGCTATCCTTCCTCAGAGTAAGCAGAATATTTGCCATGGAGAACTGACCCCCTTCATTTCCCCACCCACATCCCCCCTGTTTGTGAGGTTTTTAACTTACTTTAACATGAGAAGATCATTGTGCTGCAGCTACCTTATGGTTCTGGCTGACCAAGGCTGTCCAACTCTAAATGCCTGCACTGGATATATCAGGAGGACTTCCAGGTGACATCTTTAACACATCTTCCTTGGCCATCAAGTCCTAGTGAGGGACTTGAACCCACAACATTGGACACAAAGGGGTGATATGGTCTATGCGGGACTCTAGAAGCTATGCTCAGGTGGGAGGCACTGCTCCAGTCAGGATGGGTTGTAGACTTAGTCCAAGAGCATCACTATAACCTTCCACGATATGTGGAGACAGGCACACTAACCATTACACCACTGGACCTCTCAGCAGAGCTCTCCAATTAGTCCTTGCTCCTTGCCCATAAGTATGGAAAACATCTTTTTTTAAGGACTTGCCCAGTTCCCCTTTTGAAAATTCCCATTGAATCAGTCCCCATTGGTCTTTCACTGAATTAAAAACAAGTTTCATTTCCATCTGGGATTTTCGTTGATTATATTAAATCACATGCCTTATGATTATCCGGTCAGTGGAAACAGTTTCTCCCTATATAAAGGTTCTTGATAACCCTCTTTCCTTTACTTTCTGTCAAACAGGAACCATGGGTGTTGTTAATCACACAGCAATGATATGGTAGCAGGCTAGAATCAAAATGAATGGTTGTTACCCTATTACTTGAATAATAGGGGTGATCATTTTTCATCAGATCGTCTTGTCTGACTCAATTGCTTCAACATTATTTTCATTGTCACAGAATATTGTCCTGACTAGTCAACAAGAACGACACTTTGCAGTTCCATAGCCCCTTTGATGTCTTTAAAAGAAATCTCTAGGGCTTTTCACAGAGTGGTGTAAAGCAAAATCTTCTGATATTAGGGACAGATGACCAAAAGCTTGGTCAAAGAGTTCAGTTTGTTGGAATGAAGTGGAGGAGTGAAAGAGAGGTTTAGAGAGCTAATTCCAGAATTTAGGACCCAGGTTACTGAAGGCATGGCTTGTAGTAAAAGCCCACCATTCTCTAACTGATACTGACCAACTTATACTGGTATTTACAAGTCCCATCTTTGCCTTCTGACATGTCTGCGCTCTGGCCTCTGGCTCTGATTGGGGAGTTTGCTTCCAGCAGGGTCTTGTATGTAATCTAACATCAATTAAGGCATCTCCCTTAATCGAACAAGGAGGGGAGGGCAATGGCCAGTGGTCTTATCACTAAACTGTTAATCTAGATACTCAGGAAATGTTCTAGGGACCTGAGTTCAAGCCATGTCAAGTGTTGGAATTTGAATTCAATAAAAACCTGGAATTGAGAGTCTAATGACGTCCGGAAAGCTGTTGCCAGATTATCAGGGAGAAACCCCATCTGATCCACTAATGTCCCTTAGGAAATGAAACTTAGTCTGACCTACATGTGACTCTAGGCTGACAGAGTCTAGGGTGGTTCTAGACATCTGGTTGATTCTTGACTGCCCACTAGGCATTTAGGGATGGGCAATAAATGCTGGGCTAGCTAACGTCCCAAAATCCCATGAATAAGTAAAAATGTAAACTGAGGATTGATAATTTTTTTTAAGGTTCCCTACAGTATGAAAACAGACCCTTTGGCCCAACAAGTCCACACCGACCCTCCGAAGAGTAACCCACCCAGACCCATTCCCCTAACTAATGCACCGAACACTATGGATAACCTAGCATGGCCAATTCACCTGACCTGTACATCTTTGGATTGTGGGAAGAAACCAGAGCACCTGGAGAAAACCCACGTGGGGAGAATGTGCAAACTCGACACAGACAGTCACCCGAGGTGGGAATCGAACTGGGTCCCTGGCACTGTGAGGCAGCAGTGCTGACCATTGTGCCACCCCAATATCGTGATATTGAAGAATATATGTATGAACATTATATTCTTGAGGCCCGTATGCATCTAATATTAAGATAAGAGATTAGCCTGTCAGGTTTCAAGTGACCTGGGACAAGATGGAGTATGATATCTTCAGGTTATATGTTATGGTACAGTGATGATTTCATGAGCATGTCCCTTAAAGGCATATTGAGTGTGACACTTAACACAACGCTAGCCCCTTGCACATTCCCGATTTTAATTGTCATAGTATTTGTAGCTGTGTCCTTGTCACTCTTCCTTTTTATGGCTTCGTATCAAATGTTGCTTATTTTCTGGCAGTCCAGTATTGTGCTTTGGGATGTTTTAAGTTCAGTTGTTGCCATAGATACATGCCATGATGAGGCTCCTTACATCAGGCAGTATGTCAGTTCCAATTCTTTGCTGCTATGCATGAAATATCAGTTTTGCTGTCACGACGACAGGTTCTTTGTGTCTCCCTTCACTTTCAGCTGACCAATTTGAGACTTGAATCTATTCAATGATACTTAGAAAGTCAAGGTGACTACAGCTGTGATCTCTTAAAAGTTCATTCTGCTCGGGCTGGGTGGAGGGTTTGGCGGGTGAGGGGGTAGTGGAGGACAGAGACAAGACAGTCGCTGCGAGTGGGTGTCTGTGGAAGGGAACATTGCCAAGAGTCCCCACAGCAGCCACAAATACTCGGCATTCCACAGTCGCCTTTATGTTAGGCGTCTGTCAACAAAACACGGCGCCTGTGATTGTCAAATCTAGATAGCTCAGCTTGCCCAGGGGTTAAAGGTTAATCCCATTAGAGTTTTGTTTGCTTAGTGATACTGAAAGCAGATGAGACCATGCTGTGGTAAGTCTGTGCACCCACTGGCCACTATACTGCTGTCATACCTCCCAAAATCTGTTTGCAAATGGTTAACCTCCTGAATGCTGAGGTCTTGTAAGGATTGATGATTTCATTTAGTTGTGTCATCCTCTTAAAAATCCCAGCCACCACCACCAGTGTTCTTTCTATTTTCTCTTTCTGCTATTGAAGGTGCTGATTTATCAGCAGTTAAATTCCAAAGGCATCTCAATATTACATCAAGATCTTCAAGGGTAATCCTTGAGAATAAATATTGACAGACCTATTGACAGGGAGTTGTGTTATTGTAAGTTTTGTGCTACTTTTTAAAAAGAAAACTTAATTTGGAAATCAAAAAAGTCAACATCTGAGGAAATATTAACATAATCCTAAACTGCCATAAGCCTAACCATAATTCTAAGCCTAAAGCCAGTTCTAACTCTAAACTTAGACCATCCTTGATCTGGGAGAAAGTGAGGACTGCACACGCTGGAGATCAGAGTCGAGAGTGTGGTGCTGGAAAAGCACAGCAGGTCAGGCAGCATCCGAGGAGCAGGAGAATCGACGTTTCAGGCATAAACCCTTCATCAGGAATCATGAAGGGCTTATGCCCGAAGCATCGATTCTCCTGCTCCTCAGATGCTGCCTGACCTGCTGTACTTCTCCGGCACTATATCCTTGATCCGACTGTGACTCTAAGCTATTCCATGTTTGAACCAACCTTTAAATTTAGATACCATGTACTAAATCTAAATTGAACCCTGAGTCTCAGTAAAGAGGTTGGGGATTGGGGAAAAAGTAAAAGGTTCAATGTGATGTCATGCCTGAAATTCATTAAAGTGGGGGTGCGGGAGGGTGAAACTAAGACCATTGCTGAGTACAGAACGTTCAGCATCAGAGAGCAGGAGGTCAGAAGAGACAGTAAGTACATGACAGGAATTGGGGTTAGGAGATGGAATGGAGTCAGAGGGGAGGGGAGGAGAGGAAAGTTCCAGAGGGGTGTGGGTATCTATGAATTGTTGCCCGTATGCTTAATGCTTGAAAGGAAGAGGAAATGCTTCTTGTTGGAATGTCAAATGAGGATGAAATAGAGTTAGGGAGGGGATGCAGGGCAGCTCTGAGCCAGCGTAAGGCGATGCTGATGGAGGGAGAAGTCGAGAGCTGAAACACAGACCTTTCTTAATCTGTGGGCTTTTAACTGCCCTCCGCAATGGCCCAGCAAGCACTTAATTTACAAGCAATTGGGGATGAGCAACAAATTCCTGTTTTAACAGCAATTTCCATGGAGGAAAGAAGGAGACCTGCTGAACATTTTCCATTTGGGAATTAAGATTTCCAGCATCAGTCAGCGTCCTGCTCTTCGACAGTCTTGGCTGGATGTAGGCAACGTACTCTCCTCTCCTGGAGTCGCAACCCATACTCCAACATCTCGAATGCTGAGGGACAGAATTCTGGAGTTTAACCTGCTCATCGCAGTGCAGCCCCATCTGCAGCATGGGAGATGGTGAACTTCCCAGTGCCACTCATCCATTCACCTGGATGAATCGTTATTATTCTTCCCGTTGAGTTGGAAAAGTTGCCCAGTCGTATAAAACCATTCAAAAACAAGGCAAGTAGTAGGGATGGGCAATAAACAAGAGCTTTGCCAGTGACATTCACATCTCAGACCAAAGGGTCTGTTTCCATGCTGTATGACTCTATGACTTAAGAATGAACAAGCAACAAAGAAATGCCTGCATTTGCCAAAAGATATTTTTAATAGCATTCAGATTTCTTTCCACTGTAACTCAGTAAACAACTTTATTTTTGAAACTCCCCATCAGTAACTTAAATTTACATAGCATCTTAAAGTAGTTCATTGTCTCAAGGTGCTTCCCTAGAATCTACTCAGTCCTAGACTTGGCACCATATTTGTGGATGCGAGAACAGGTGATCAAGAGCATTGTCAAAGAGGGAAATTTTGAGGGAAATTTTTAAGGAGCAAAGAGACGGAGAGAGAGAGAGAGAGAGAGACAGAGAGGGAGAGAGAAAGGTGGAGAGGTTTCGAGAGGGAATTCCAAAGGTTGGGACCCAAGCAGCTGAAGGCACAGTTGCAAATAGAAATCGGAGATGCTCATGATTCCCAAATCAGTGGGCATCCAAATGGAAATTGCAACAATTCCGATGTCGCTGGTTACTGCGCGCGTGTGTGTGTGTGTGTAAAACAAAATATTTGCCGACAATTGCCTGGAAGCCTGCATGTTTTCCACATGGTGTTTGCCAGTGTCTGTGCAGAAAAATGCATCCGGGGTTGAGAAGATATTACAAGCATCTGTTTGGCAATGTGTGGTTTCCACTAATAACTTGTTGCTTACCACTATGTGGCTCTTTGATTCTGCTGCTTGGAAGTTTTGTCCCTGTTGTCTTTCAGATGATACATTAAAGTGACATCCCAGTGATCTACGCAAATGAATGTAAAAGGTGCAAAGGCCCCGTGTTGAAGAGAGGAGGCTTGAAGCCAATAGAGTCATAGAGACACACAGCATGGAAGCAGATCTTTCGGTCCAACTAGCTCATGCCAAACATAAGCCCAAACTAAACTAGTCCCACCTGCCTGCTGCTGGCCCATATCCCTCCAAACCTTTCCTTTTCATGTACTTACCCAAACATCTTTTAAACATTGTACTGACAATCAACACATCCTCATAAAGTTCATTCCACACGTGAACCATCCTCTGTGTAAAACATTTGCTCCTCATGTCTTTTTAAATCTCTCTCCTCTCACCTTAAAAATATGCCCCCGATCTTGAATCCACCTTCCCAGAGACAAGACAACTACCATTAACTCTATCTATGCCCCTCTTGATTTTATAAACTTCTATAAGGTTGCCTCTCAACCACCTACACTCCATGAAAATAATCCCAGCCTTTCATTGTAACTCAAACCTCCCATACCCGGCAACGTCCTGGTAAATGTCTTCTGAACCCTGTCCAGCTTAATAATTTCCTTCTTTTTACTGGGCGTTATAGTTATACATTACTCCAGAAGAGGCCTCACCAATGTCCTGTACAACCTCAACACGACTTTCAATTCCTATACTCAAAGGACTGAGCAATGAAGGCAAGCATGCTAAATGTCTTTTTTACCATCCATCTTATGTGATGCCAACTTCAAAGAAGTATGTACCTACTTGTCCCATAATCAACATCGTGAAAAATTGAGATGATCAGGCTGATTATCATATTACCATTTGAAGGGAGTAGCTGTGCACAATTTGGCTTTTGCATTTCCTGCAATAAAACAATAAAATTAGAATAAATAGAAGTAGATATCAGCAATTTAGCCCTTTGAACACATGACATAATGGCTGACCCTGACATTTCAGCACCATTTCCCATCTTATCGCCATATCCCTTGATGTCTTTATCGATCTCTGCCTTGAACATACTCAATGACTGAGTCTCTACAGCCCTCTGGGGAATAGGATTACAAATATTACCACTCTCTGAGTGAAGAAATTCCTCCTCATTTCATTCAAAAGTGGCCTGCCCCATTTCCGAGACTGTATGTGTTCACTAGAGCCCTCAACCCCTATAGCCAGTGGAAACATCCTTCCAGCATCTAGCCTGCCAGTCCCTGGCGAGGATTTTGTATGTTTGCATGAGATCACCTCTCATTCCTCTAGACTCCAGAAAATGTAGGTCCAGTTTCCTCAATCTCTCCTCAATCCCATCACCTTGGTGAACACTTGTTCCACATATCAAAAATAAACATAAAATATCTGTAAAAAGAAGCAATTGCAACACAGATCAATACAGACTTTGCAGAAAATCATGAAATTTTGGAATACATTGTTACTGCTTCAATCCAGTTGCAACAAAAGGGCATTTTTTTTAATCATGAAAGGAATCTATATTCCCATAAGGTCATTTTGAAACTTAACAGAGATCCGTTATATTTTTACAGAAAGACCTTAGACAGTGGTCTTTCCCCATTGCGCCTATGCAGCTGCTGCCCCAAGCTTTGGTGCGTCCTTCAGCACATAGTCCTGGACCTTGAAATGTGTCTGACTGCAAGCGTCAGTCAAGGCCAACACTTTGCACTGGAAGACTAATAGGTTTCAGGTAGGCCAAAGAGCGTATTTGATGCTCTTCCTGATGCAGTTGATGCTTGTCTTGTTGTGCATCCTTGGGAATAGCCCCTAATGGCAAGTATATCTTTCCCTAGGTAAGAATACCAAAACTACATCCAATGATCCTGGTGTAGACTCACTGGAGAGATGAAACACAGACTGGGTGACCGCTTTGTGGAACAGCTACGTTCAGTCCACAAAAAAGACGGAGCTTCCAATTGCCTGTCACTTCAACATACCACTATGTTCCCTGGCCATTATCTCTGTCTTGCTGCAATGCTCCAGCAAAGCTCAGCATAAGCTGAAAGATTATTTTCTGCTTGACCACCCTGCAGCCTCTTGGACTCAATATTGAGTTAAATCATTTTTGGGCTTGAGCACTTTCTCCTATGCCCCTACTCCAAACTCCACTTTATTATTCAAATGGTTTGCTGACATAGCCATCCCCATTGTAAGCGACTTATGGTCCTCATTAGCAACCATTGGTTCTTCAGACTGACCTTTACCCATTCCTTCCTCTGCTCAACTGTTTTTCTCTCTCTGGGCATCTCGGCCACCTATTGTTTACCCCCCTCCCCACCCCATCCTCAGCATGTATACTAACAGTTTTCTAGCTACAATCAGTTCTAAAGAAGGGCCAATGGACCTGAAATGTTAACTCTGCTTTGGATGCTGCCAGACGTGCGGAGCTTTTCCAACAATTTCTGTTTTTGCTTCTGTATTTCAGCTCAGCTTGAGGCAAAAACAACTGCAGACGCTAGAAACCAAGGTTGACAAGCAGGAGGTTGGAAGAACACGGCAAGCCAGGCAGCCAAACAAGTCAATGTTTCAGGTCCTGAAGCTGGATCACACCCAAAACATTGACTTCCCCACCTGCTGATGCTGCCTGGCTTGCCGTGTTCTTCCAGCCTCCTGCTTGTCTACTCTGTATTTCAGCTGACACCTTGTCCCAGAGCACTGTTTGGAATTTGATTCCATAGTGCTTGTTGCATGTTGTTTGAACTATGCAGAGATTAAAAAAACATAGTCAACTACAAAAATGGTGTGTTTACTACCTCTGCCGATAGCAAAACCTGACGCCAAACTGCCCTGTCTATAAATAATAATGAATACAATGTTGAATGAGAGACCTAGGGTCATGAGGTAGTATTGGGTCAAATTCTGTAGAACTGGTGCCGGTCCCACCGCTACAACCACCCAGAGTGACGCCAGATCACTGATGTAAACTTTCCAAACAGTCCTTTGTCTCAGAATCATCAAAGATCCCACCAGGCAATCTGCCAGGTCAACCCAGGGTCATCAAGTGTAATCATTCCTGGAGGAGGACAGACATCTGGCAGAGCCAGTAGGCTCAAGGGGGACATCTCAATCCTGAGGCACACACTTTCGAGGGCTCCAGCCTTTGTTATTTGTATGCAGTGCTCCAAGAAAGGAAACCTAGGTGAATTCTTTGTAGAAATGTGGGCTTCCAGCCAAAGGCAGCCTCCTACGTGCTGCAGAACATGTCGAACTGCCAGAGTCACCGCATGCACAGTAATCAGTCAGCCCATGTGTACTTGTTTGCAGGACCTATCCAATCAGATAAGCCTTGGAATTGTCAGAGATGCGACAAAGGGATCGTAGAGAGCCTTGGTTGTAAATAGCAGAGGCTGTATCCGTGTCTCTGACACTGATCTGAAGCTGGCAAGTGTGCAGTAAACATTTGCATGGACACTCGGGCTAAATGAGGACTGCTCAGACAAGACTTGTTTTGACTTAAAGCTGTACCTCGGCTACTTTAACTCAGAAGGAGACCATTCGGACCATTGAGACTGTGCAGGCATTTCAAAAGGGCATCACCTCACTCCCCCCACCCCTGATCCCGCCCCAACCCAACCCATCCAGACCTTGATGTGAATTTCTTCATTCATTTGTGATTGATCAGAAAGGCATAAAGAGAGACAGGTGCTACACAGGAGGGAAGTACTAGTGAGCAAACAAAGATAATGCTGCGATCTGTGGATAATAAATGATCAGGAAACATATTGGTGTCTTGTCTCATACGTGGCTTGGGACCACTATATCACAGTTGCTACATTACCACAGTGACTACTCTTCATTAAGGGCTAAATTGCGTATAAAAAGTTTGAAGATATTCAGCGGTTGTGAGAAAGTGCTACACAACTGCAATTCTTTACGTTTCTTGTTATTAACCCTTCAACTGCCAGTGGGTCACAGAAGTACAAACCCCCTTGCATTGGACAGCTCAAGCCTTCTGCGGCTAAATGAAACATGTACAATAATGAATATTTAATTTCAGCAAGAAATAATTAATATTTAATTCCAAATTTCTTGGCTGCCTGTTATTTTACAATTTTACCCTCTGCTGTCAATGCAAACACCACAAAACAGAAGCACAGAGTAACTAGGAGATGTGGGTGCAGTGGTAATATCACTGGGTCTATAATCCAGAGGCCCAGAATAATTTTCTGGAAGATATCAGTTGAAATACCACTGTGACAGATGGTGGAATTTGAACTCAATAGATCTGAACACTGCCAAACTACCGCTGATTTATTAGTATCTTTTCGGGAAGGTAATCTTCCATTCTCATCTGGTCAAGATCACACATGACTCTTGACCCACTGTTATGACCCACCTAAATTTATTACTGGATAAGTCAGTTTCTAGATCAAAATCTGGCTTGATTTTGTATTTTCCTTTGGCTTTAGTGAGGTAATCTCTCACTGAAATACAGGTATGCAGTGTTGCAGATTTGTATTTTAACAATTAAACAGATTTATTTTGCAGAGGAAATGAAGACAAAATAGAATAAACATTTAATGCACGTTTAAAGATTTTGAAACACATAGTAAGAATTGTAATCGCATAAATCTCAAAAATATTCCTTTACAGTTTCCAAAACAATATTCACATGAGAGAATTTCCTTCTGTGTCTTCTCTATACATTTAAGGCAACTCGTTGGTTTACCCAAACACTTCTGACATGGAATTGTTACGAAACTCTTTACTTCTAACAAATCTAAACCAATTTTTCCCTTTCACAGGTGCAATTGCTTTACAAATGCATCTTCAGCTAAAAATCTGTAGTGCCACAAAATGAAACCAAAACTGAAAGATTTTTCTCAAGCTATAAGCATTTCCCCCTTAAATTAACAAAAACAAATTCAGAATCTTCCATCAGAAAGCCCAATGTCCTACAGTGTGTATTTTGTTCATTTGTGAACTCTTCCACTGTAAACAAGAACCTGTCACGACTTGGTTCTCTCACCAAACTATTTTAAAATAATACTTGCAAGTTATTTATTAAAATCGAACAGTCACACAAAAAACCCCATGTGCTATGAGTTCAAAATTCAAAAATCCAATCACAAAAATAAATGATACTGGAATATATATTAATCACACACCCTACGTCATACCATAGCAATGTGGTTGACTCTTAAGCTGCTCAATTCAAGGGCAGTTAAGGATGGAATAGCTAAATAATAGTGAATCGAAATGATGGCCAAACCATCAATGGCCACGTCCCGCGAAAAATGAAAATATTCCAGGTTTTTGCAATGGTGATGATAAAAGAATGCAATAGATTTCCCAGTCAAGGTGGTGTTTGACTTTGAGAAGACCATTTAGGTTGTGGTGCTCCCATATGTTTCTTACTTTTGTTCCTCTGGTGAGTTACAGCAGTGCATCTTGTAGCCAGTACTCACTGTTTGCATTGGAGAGAGTGAATATTGAAGTGTAGATAGGGTATCAGTGAAGAAGGGGGGCTTTGTCCTGAATAATGTTGAGTTTCTCAAGTGCTTTTTGAGTTGTATTCATCCAGGCAAGTGGAGGATATTCTATCACACTTCTGATTTGTGCCTTATAGATGGTAGACAGGCTTCGGAGAGATAGGAAGTGAGTTATTTGCCATAGATTTCCAAGCTTATGAGGTGATCCTGTAGCCACAGAGCTGGTCTGTATTCAATTTCTGGTCAATGGTAACCCCCCCCCCCAGGATATTTGGGCGTTTCGTGATGGTAATGCCATTAAATGTCAAGGTGAGATTTTCTCTTCTTGGAGATGGCCATTATGTTGGCATGAATGCTGTTTGCCACTTATCAACCCAAGCTTAGATGTTGACCAGGTCTTACTGCAAATGGACATGGCCACTTCAGTACCTGAGGAGTAGCATTGAGCAATCATCAGCAAACATCTCCACTTCTGATCTGATGTTGGACAGTAAGTCATTGATGAAGCAGCTGAAGATAGTTGGGCCAGAACATTACCTGGAGGAACTCTAACAGAAATGTCCTGGAACTGAGATATCTGACTTCCGACAACCACGACCATCTTCCTTTGCGCCAGGTTGGACTCCAACCAGAGGAGATTCGGTCCCACCTCCCTGAGTCGCATTGATTGTTGTTTTACTAGGATGTCTTGATCCCACATTTGGCCAAATTGCAGCATTTATGTCATGGTCACTTGTACCTCACCGCTGGAGTTCAACTGTTTGTCTATGGTTCAAACAAGGTTGTAATGACTCAGAATCGAAAAGTGCGGCACAGGAAAAGCACAGCAGACCAGGCAGCATCCAAGGAGCAGAGAATCGATATTTTGGGCATAAGCCCTTCATCAATAATGACTCAGGAACTGAGTCACCCTTGCACAACACAAACTGAGTATCAGTGAGCAGGTTATTCCTGAGCAAGTTTGTGGCACACAGAGTAACACGGGGATTGGAATGTGTCACATGGAGTACCATAGAGACAGAAGAATGCCTCACAGAGTAAATATCAACAGAGACTGGAGTGTGTCACTACTATGACTGCCAAGTTTGTGTTATAGTCTGGCGAGGGACCAGTACTTTGTTTAAAAAACTCGACAAAGTGTGAGATCCAGAGGACTTAATGACGGAATAAAGCCACATGATTCCATTTGTTTTGAACAACAACCACAATAAACTTTACTATACAACATTCGAAGAGTCATATAATGATACAGTACATGTTTAACTTATATCTAACTCCCAGACCCAACATGTGGCTGAACACCCAACAGGGCATATGCAATGGAACTGTGGTCAACACAGATCTGACAGAATTCTCAACAACTCTATCCAGATGTTAATGACACAGTCTGTGAACAAATCTCATCACACTGCAAAAGGGATCACAATTCTCCACTTTAAAATCTGGTCTTGAAACTCCCTCTCAAGAGTTGTTCCATCATGGGCTGTCGTAAGAACTATTCATATTCTGTTAATCACTCTTCTTTCCTGGGTCAATGTTCCTTTCGACTCTGAAACTGCACTTCATAGGTTGAACTCCAGCTTTTCACTGACTGTTTGCTTCACCAAGTTAGAACTGCCCTGATTTTTTTTTCCCTAAGCTCAGTTGCAACAAGCTTGTGAGCTTTTCAACACCTTCTCCACTGAACTATTCATTGCTCATGTTTTCTTTTGCGCCCCCATAGGTTCCAGTACTTTTCCAGAAACTTAACTCCAATACTTAGCTGTTTGCTAACTCCTAGAACTTTGTTTCAAGTTCCAACACCACAAAGCCATCCAACTATTGACTTTGCACCAAGTCCACATCCTGTGGATGTAGGTTTGCTCACTGAGCTGGAAGGTTCATGTTGAGATGTTTCGTCACCATACTAGGTAACATCTTCAGTGAGCATTCAGACGAAGCATTGCTGATGATTCCTGCTTTCTGTTTATATGTTTGGGTTTCTTTGGGTTGATGATGTCATTTCTTGTGGTGATGTCATTTCCTGTGGTGAAGCCATTTCCTATGGTGATGCCATTTCCCGTTTTTTTTCTCAGAGGGTGATAAATTGGCTCCAAGTCAATGTGCTTGTTGATAGAGTTCTGGTTGGAATGCCATGCTTCTAGGAATTCCCATGCATGTCTCTGTTTGGCCTGTCCTAGGATGGATGTGTTGTCCCAGTTGAACTCCACATCCTTTAGATGCCTTCCCAGTAATACGACTAATGGCAGCCCTGTCTAACATGGAGTCGGTGTCTGTCTGTTTCTTTCTCCAAGCACCTGTGATCTTTGAACTCTCTTCAATGACCCACAAACTGTCCTGAGTGACCTATTGAAAACATCATAATAAGCCTATTTCTGTGCAGAAATGAATGTTGCCACCTAGCAAGTCGTGAAACTGTCTGTTCCATAAATATGATGGATAAATAAATATTAAGGGTGGCACGGTGGCTCAGTGGTTAGCACTGCTGCCTCACAGCACCAGGGACCCGGGTTCAATTCCCGCCTCGGGCAACTGTGTGGAGTTTGCACATTCTCCCAGTGTCTGCGTGGGTTTCTTCTGGGTGCTCCGGTTTACTCCCACAGTCCAAAGATGTGCAGGTCAGGTGAATTGGCCATGCTAAATTGCCCATAGTTTTAGGTGCATTAGTCAGGGGTAAATGTAGGGAAATGGGTCTGAGTGGATTGCTCTTCGGAGGGTCGGTGTGGACTTGTTGGGCCGAAGGGCCTGTTTCCACACTGTAGAGAATCTAATCTAATGACCAGTCATAGATTGCATAGGTAGAAATACAGTACTGTGCATCATCGTACCGATCCCCTTGGAAGAAAGAAAGCTTCATCACAGTAAAGGTTTCTATCCAATGACTTTGGAAAGGTGATTTGTATTCATAAATTTCGAACAAATAACTTATTACAGACATTATAAAACCTAACATTAACAAAAGCAACTGGAATTAAAAACAACAGAAAGTGCTAGAGAAACTCAGCAGCTCTGACAGCTTCTGTGGAGAGAGAAACAAAGTTAACATTTGAGCCCTATATGGGTGGCATGGTGGCTCAGTGGTTAGCACTGCTGCCTCATGGTGCTAGGAACTCAGGCTCGATTCCAGCCTCAGGTGATTGTCTGTGTGGAGTTTGCACGTTCTCTTGTTTCTGCATGGGTTTCCACTGGCTATTCTGGTTTCCTCCCACAGTCCAAAGATGTGCAGGTTAGGCTGGCTATGCTAAATTGCCCACTGTGTCCAGAGATGTGTAGGTTTGGTGGATTAGCCATGAGAAATACAGGGATAGGGTGGGTCTGGGAGGGATCCTCTTCAGAGGATCAGTATGGGCAGAATGGCCTGCTGCCACAGTGTAGGGATTCGATAACGTTTCTTTGGAAAAGCAATGCATCTTTTATTCATTCATAGGATGTGGATATCACTGGCTGGGCCAGCATTTGTTGCTAATCTCTAGTTGCCTTTGAGAAGGTGGTGGTGAGCTGTCTTCATGAATCACTGCAATTCCTTTGCTGTAGGTAAACACACAATGCTGTTGGGGAGAGATCAGGAAGGTATATAGTTTAGAAGGGAACTTGTAGGTGATGGTGTTACTATGTGTCTGCTTGCCTGCACCCTTTGAGTTGTTAGTGGTGACAGGTTTGGAAGGTGCTATCTAAGGGGCCTTGGATAATTTCTGCAGTGCATCTTGTAGATGGTGCACACTGCTGCTACTCAGCGATGGTGGTGGAGGGATTGAGCTTTCGTGATTGTGATTACAATCAAGCGGGCTACTTTGTCTCTGGATGGTGTTGAGCTTCTTGAGTCTTGTTGAACCTGCACTCATCCGAGCAAGTGGGGAATAGTCCATCACAGTCCTGACTTGTGCATGGCAGACAGGTTTCGTGGAGGTGAGTTACTTGCTGCAGGTTTCCTAGTTTTTGTCCTGCTTACAGGGTCATAGGTTGTACAGCACAGAAACAGAAATCTTCGGTCCAATTCATCCAGGCCATTTAGTCTCATTTGCCTGTGTTTGGCCCATATCCCGCTAAACCCTTCCTATTCATTTCCCCACCCAGACGCCTTTTAAGTGTTGTCATTGTACCAGCCTCCACCACTTCCTCTGGCAGCTCATTCCATACACGCACCACCCTCTGCATGAAAAGGTTGCCCCTTAGTTCAGAACAGAGTGGGTCACACAAAGAGTGGGGTGTGTCACAAACAGTAACACAAGACTGGATTCTGCCACAAAGCGTTTGGTGAGACATGTGACCGCGCTAAGCAGCTTTTCACGCAGAAGCATTGAGCTGCAACCTTGTGGCATCAAGGTCCAAGTGTCCAGTGGCTTTACTCAATTTGGGACTGGCCTGATCATTGTCACCCATACTGAGAATTGCAATGAGCCACAGTCTCTCTTGGCTACTTGTTAGATAGCAACAGCAAGAGATTACCTTCTCTGCAACTGGTATGTGTTCAATTTGATTTGTTTTGCTATTCTTTAAAGGTCCTTTCAATACCACTCCGATTCAAAACCGGACCCTTGCAGTGCAGATTCTGCCAGGAGTTGTGCACTGACCACGCAGTGCACTGCAGTGCAGATAAAAAGGAGCATAGCCTCAGCCTCTTTATGCAACAGGCAGAGAATTCTCTGGATAGCTCCCGAGTCAAAACCTTTCTATTGTTAGGACGAGCGGTCTGTTCCGCAGGCAGATCCAGTTCAGCCACTCAGAGATGTTTACACTCTGGCTGCAGCAGGAATGCTGTGAGTTTTTTTTGGGGGGGGAGGGATCTGGTGCTTACTTCTACCCCACACCTCATCCAACAGTGCAAGTTCTGTGCCAACATCGTCTCCTTTGGCCCTAGGCATCTCTGGCACCTTGACAGTCTGGCCCTGTTCCAGCTGTAAGACTAGCCCAGGATCTAGCCAGCAGGGTGACCAAAGAGTGCACCAACCTCCCTCATCCCTCATCCCACCTGGAGGTGTGTAGAGGTCACAGGTTTGTCACTGGGCGGCACGGTGGCACAGTGGTTAGCACTGCTGCCTCGCAGCGCCGGAGACCCGGGTTCAATTCCCGCCTCAGGCGACTGACTGTGTGGAGTTTGCACGTTCTCTGCGTGGGTTTCCTCCGGGTGCTCCGGTTTCCTCCCACAGTCCAAAGATGTGCAGGTCAAGTGAATTGGCCATGCTAAATTGCCCGTAGTGTTAGGTAAGGGGTAGATGTAGATGTAGGGGTATGGGTGGGTTATGCTTCGGCGGGGGCGGTGTGGACTTGTTGGGCCGAAGGGCCTGTTTCCACACTGTAAGTAATCTAATCTAAGACCGCCCTCGTTTTGCTATGTGTCTGAACTAGTCACATGGCACGAAGCCACGATGACCAAATAGTTTCGCTCAGTTAGCTGATCTGAGCCAGGGTAGTCGCTCAGAGCTTGACAACTGGCCTTAATAGCCTTGTACTAAGAAAGGGAAAAAATATGAACTCTCAGTCCCTCTGCTGATCACTATCATGTGAATTCTTACTGGGAGGTGTTAAGGATGAATGTCCATTAGAAAATGCCTTTCAGTCCATCAGGCCCCATCCTGTCTCTGTAGAGTAAACCAGTCAGTCTCAATTCCCCCTGCTCTATCCCACAGCCCTGTAAGTTTATTTCCCATCCAATCACTGTTCCTTTACTTTTTTTTGTAAATATATTTATTAGCAAATTTTTTTAGCTTTACAAGCATATAAAATTATTGAAAGATACAATCATAACAAATATCAGTATAAAAAGGAAAAAAACCACAAATTACAATACAACTACTGTCTACTAACTACTAACCTACCCTATAATACAAAACAAACCCTAACATTGTGCAAAGCAACACCAATAAAAAGAAAGAAAAGCAAAAAAAACCAAAAAAACCCCACAAAATACAGAACAGCTGTGCTCAGCGCAAAGCTCCCAAGCAAAGGAACGGGAGCATTGTATATATGTACCCATATTAAGTCAGGAGACCCCTCCAGGACCCAGGCTTGACAAATCTAACCATCCTGGTTAAATAAATGCCATAGTTAAGATAACTGACAAATCTATATCCCAATAACTCAAGTAGGGCTGCCATGTCTTATCAAAATGGTCTGTTGTGTGGTGCACAATGTTTGTAAAACAGTCCAAGGGAATGTGATCCATAATTAATTTCTGCCATCCCAGCAAGCCCAGCGGGTTCTCAGACACACAATTCATCAGAATATTCTTCCGTGCACAGTATGCAAGAATATTAAATAGTTTCTTCCCATGCCCGTCTAAAGATGGTAAATTTGGTAGACCTAAGAGGAGAGATATCGGGTCTACTTTGACTTTAGTCCTCAATACCCCCCGTTCCTCACTGTTACTGGATCAAAATCCTGGAACTCCCTCCTTAACAGCATCGTGGATATACCTACAGCACATGGACCGCAGCAGTTCATAAGGCAGCTCAATACCACCTTTCCAGGGCAACTAGCCTTCAGTGAGGCCTATTCCCCATGAGTGAATTAAAACGAATCGCCCTTAGAGAAGGTGAGGTAGTTTCTTGAAGACAAAGAGTTGCTTGCTACAAAACACTGCAGATACTGGAGACCTGAAAGAAGAACGAGGGGAAAGACAGAGTTAATAATTCAGGTATACAAGTGGTTTGCCAAGCCATTTCAGACAGCAGTTAAGAATCAACCACATTGATGTGGGTCTAGAGTCACATATAAGGCAGACTGGGGAAGGTTAGCAGACTTTCTTCCCTTAAAGACACTAGTGAGCCAGATGGGAGTTTACCACAATTAACATGATCACCGTCTGTGATACTAGTGTTTTAGTTCAGATGTATTAAACAGTTGAATGCGATGCTCCAACAGGATTTGAATTCATATCATCAAGATCATTTGGCTTCAGAATTAATAGTCCAGTGACATATCCGCTATGTTACTCCAAGACTGTCTCTGACACTGAGCTTAAGGAAATGGAAAGGAGTCTAACAACATGTCTGACTTATTTTAGCACCTTTTAACTATTTTAAGGCAGAAGCATATTGGGAAAGTATATCCAAAGTTTTATAGGTCTGGAACAGATTAGAGGGTGACAAATGTAGAATCATAGAATCCCTACAATGTGGAAGTAGGCCATTTGGCCCATCAAGTCACCAATAACCTTTTGAAGAGCATCTCACCCAGATCTGTCCCCTTACCTTATCCCTGTAACCCTACACTTCCCATGGCCAATCCACCTAGTTTGTACATCCCTAGACACTATGACAACTGTAAGATCATAGAGTCCCTACAGTGTGGAAGTAGGCCATTTGGCCCATCGAGTCACCAATAACCATTTGAAGAGCATCCCACCCAGATCTGTCTCCTTACCCTATCTCTGTAACCCTACCCCTGTAACCCTACACTTCCCATGGCCAATCCACCTAGTTGTACATCCCTGGATACTATGGGCGATTGAGCAAGATCAATCCACCTCACCTGCATATCTTTGGACTGAAGGAGGAAACCAGTGCAGACTTGGAGAGAATGTACAAACTCCACATAAACAGTCGCTTCAGGGTGGAATTGAACTCAAGTCCCTTGCGCTGTGAGGCAGCGGTGCTAACCACTGAGCCACCATGCCATCCAGTTCCACAGGGAGGAAATCCACTGTTTAAAGATGGATACAAGGAGAAAACAGAGAATTAAGACCAGTTAGTCCAGCATCAGTAGGTGGGAAAGTTAGAAAGCATGTGATAACAGGGTATTTAGAAAACATCAATATTAGTTGAAGTTGACATGAATTTATGAAAGGGAAATCATGCTGACAAAACTAAGAATTTTTTTGAGGATGTTGAAAAGATTGGGCTGAATAAGTGATGTGATGTATTTGGATTTTCAGTAAGTTGTTGATAAAATCTCGCATAAAAGGTTATTGTGCAAAGTCAAAGTACATGGGTTTAAGGATAACATATTGGCTTGGATTTGGAATTGAGACAGGAAATAGAGTGATGGGTCATTTTCAGAGTGGAAGGCTGGGCTCAGTTATTTACAATGTATACCAATGATTTGAATCAGTGAATGAATGACACAAAACTAGGTGGGATTGTGAGTGGTGAGGACAATGTAAAGAAGCTGCAAGGCAATTGACATAAATTGAGTGAGTGGAGTGTACATGACAAATACAATATAACTTGGATTAGTGTGAAGGTATCTAATTTAATAGGAAAAACAGAATGACAGAGTATATTTAAATTATTATAGATTGTGTGATTATGATGAGGTGGACCTCATTGATAATGCAGTTTTTGACTGGGATTGTTAACCTAGGCCAATCAAAAAAGCCTTGGCTGACCAAAATAACCAGGAAAATACAAATAAAGTTTTGAATTCCCTACTGGTAAATGAAGTCCCATTGTCCATGCCCTTTGTCCTACACCTGCACACACATGACATAGATGCTGGGGAATAATAGTGTGGGGGTAAGGGAAAAAAATCCCAGGAAATTAGAATCTTCTCAGTTGAGTACTCCAAACTGGCTGGCTACAGCTAGTATAATGTGCACTAGTAAATAAAGGATGATTTGATGACAGGACCCAGCCTCTGTGCAGTTACTTCAGTGGTGACGGGAGAAGACTGGACGTCCCTGAAGAACATTGGCTTGCAACTGTCACCTTGGAGTTGGGGTAAGCATTTCTGGCATCGTGCCTTTATTTGGGAAGCTTGACTCAATTGACCTTGCTGTCGAAGACCGTGGAAAGAATGCAATATTTAACCAGGCAAATGACATTGGGGCAGATAAAAAGCAACGAGTAATCCTCTGACTGCATGTGGACCTACAGCATTTTCGGTTATAAGGGGCTTAATGTTCCCAGAGGCACCAAACGCTAAAACCTGCCAAGAGTTGACAGAGTTGGTTAACTAATATTGGGAACTCAAACCTCCTCGAATCCTGAGACGCTATCAGTTTTATTTGGCTGGTGGTAATGGGGGCAACAAAAGGGCCATCGCAACCTGGATTGAAACCTATTTTGGACCTGGTGAGACCAGATCACCGTAGATAGCATATTACTGTGAGGAGCCCTTCATCAGGAATGAGCTCATTCCCGATGAAGGACTTTTGCCCGAAACATCAATTTACCAGCTCCTCGGATGCTGCCTGATCTGCTATGCTTTTCCAGCACTACTCTAATCTCCAACATCTGCAATACCCACTTTCACCAATTACTGGGGAAGCAAGGGTGATTGACCCAAGCAAAGGTTGCCGTCAGACACTGGCTGACTTCCACCAGGGTCATCCAGGGGTTCCAAGATGAAGATGCTGACAAGAAGCTATGTCTGGTGGACAGGCCTAGATGCTGACACAGCCGTGTTGATGGGGCAGTGCCCAAGTGCCAACAAGGACAAAAGTTGCCACCAGCAGTACCCTCACATTTGTGGGAATGGCCGGGTAAATGCTGGGCTCGGTTGCATGTTGGCTATGCTGGTCCTTTCATGGGCTGAATGTTCCTGGTCATTGTGGATGCCTGTTCAAAGTGGTTGGACGTGCATAAAGTTAGTTCAGCAAACTCAGGGACAATGATGAGGAAGCTCTGAGCATCATTCACAATACATGGGCTCCCAGAAGTATTAGTCACAGACAATGGGACTTCATTTACCAGCAGCGAATTCAAATGTTTCCTCAAGTCCAATGGCATTTGGCACATAAGGACAGCTCCATATCTTCCCTCACCCAATGGTCTAGTGGAAAGAGCGGTCCAAACATTGAAGGCAGGCTTAAAGAAACAGCCTACAGCATCAATTGAGACCAAACTATCCCATTCCTGTTCGATTATAGGTCCATCCTGCACTCAACCACAGGGATAACTCCAGTGGAGTTGTTGATGGGGAGAAGACTCTGCATCAGGTTAAAGCTGATATTTCCAGACCGAGGGAGGGGAATAAAATGGCAATAGGAACTCCAATGCCAGCCAAATGCCTCCTCCAAGAGAGAGAGACAATTTAATTCAGGGGTGAAGTTTAGTGCCGGAACCTTGGAAATGGCCCTGTATGGGTACAAGACAGGGTTAATGCAGTCAGGTCCATGACTTACAAAGTTTTTATAGATGATAATGTCCTGAATAAACATGTGGATCACCTGAAAGCTGTTACCTTGAAAACAAGGCAGGAGGAAAACACAGTTGGCCTCTCTGAACAGCCAGAAAGCCTGGCAGAAACCACAGGTGCTCCCTCTCTGTCTAGTCTCAGGGAAACTTCAGAGTCTTAAATGGAAGCCACTGAAGACGAGAAGGAAACTCTCCTGAGACTTTCTGGTTGCAAGAGACAGGCCACAGTCTGGTGCACACCATATGTGTCTAAACCCGAGTCAGAGGAACTGGACCTGGGGCAACAACTTCGCAATTGAAGCTACAAGCGAAAGCTACCAGGCCTACATCACGGACTTTGGGGGTGGGGGGAAGGGCTGTAGTGATTGGGACCAGATGGACCTCATTGACTATGAGCTTCTTGATTGGGGCTGTTAACCTGAGCTGTACTCAGGTAAATAAAGAGTGACTTGGTGATGGGACTCGACCTCTGTGCAGGTATTTCAGATTGGGAAGTTTTAATACATAAAGGCACCTAGGTGACCTTGTAAACCAGTCATTGAAGGCAAACATGCAGGTGAAGCAAGTAGTTAGCAAGGCAAATGATATGTTGACCTGCATTACAATGAACAGCACAGTGGCTCATTGGTTAGCACTGCTGCCTCACAGCACCAGGGACTAGAATTCAATTCCACCCTTAGGCGACTATCTGTGTGCGGAGTTTGCACATTCTCCCTGTGTCTATGTGGGTTTCCTCTGGGTGCTATGGTTTCATCCCACAGTCCGAACGTGTGCAGGTTCGGTGGATTGGCCATGCTAAATTACCCCATAGTGTCTAGGGCTATGCAGTCTTGGGTGGATTAGCCAATGCGAAATATGGGTTGTAGGGAATGGGAGAAGGGGGGGGGGGTCTGAATGGGTTGCTCTGTGGAGGGTCGGTGTGGACTGAATGGTCTGCTTTATATTGTAGGGATTCTTTGACACTACAGAGTTTGAACAAAAAACTAAGGATGCCTTATTGCAGCTGTACAGTGTTTGGGTGGGAGCTCACCTGGATTATTGTGTGCAGTTTTGGTCTCCTTAATTAATAAAGAATAGACTTACCATAGAGGGAGTACAGCAAAGGTTCGACAGACTTATTGTTTGAGAAGAGATTGGGTTAAATAGGCTTGTTTTAACTGGAGTTTAGAAGAATGAGTGGGAGATCTCATTAAAACATACAAAATCCTCCCAGGGCTGGACAGACTGGAAACAGAGACCGGGGTCTCCAGAACAAGGGGTCACAGACTCAGGATGCAGGGTAGGCCATTTAAGATTGAAATGAGGAGAATTTTCTTCATTCAGAGGATGGTGAACCTGTGGAATTCTCTGCCAAAGAATGCTGTGGAGGCCAAGTCACTGAATTTATTTAAGAAGGAACATGAGTTCTCAAACTAAAAGGGTGATAGGGTTCTGACATTGAGATAGCAAAGCAGTCATGATCATGTTAAAAGATGGAACAAGCTCACCGAGTTGACGCTTGCTCCTAATTTCTGTGTTCCATGTGCTGAACGCTGTAATGATGACATCAGTAGTCAAGTGCTATGGAGACTCTAACCCTTCCTCTCCAACTCCCTAACTGACCTCTCTACCCCATTCATTGACTTTCCAGTTGGGGTTGTCCTTGATCGATGTGACCTTGTGACACAAGGGGTCATTTCAAGGTACCCTTCCCTCCTCTCCCAGAGAACTGGGACCACTATTTGGGACCACCAGGTTAAAAACTACTTGCTTGTCTGGTGGGGTTGTGACCTCCTGCTTGATGTCCATCTAAGAGTCTAGCCGTGGCCTGAGTTTTCAATGTTTCAGTAAAGGTGTAGCGCTCCCACAGGACAGATAGTGTCAATGCAAAGGGGAAACTAGGTCTGAGGGAGAAGAGTAGAGGTGGGTATGTTAATGGAGTGAGATGAAAACCTATTGGAGGAGACTCATGTGGAACATAAACCTTGATTCAGACTGAGTGAAGAGGTGACCGTCTAGTGGTAATGTTACTGGAGAGCTTTAAGTTTAATGGTGTGGTGGAGACAGTTCAAATCCCACATAGCAGGAATTTTAATTGAATAACTCTTAATAATGGTGACAGTGGCCAGGTGGGACGAGATTGGATTGGGATAACTGGTCAGCATGGACGAGTTGGACCAAAGGGTCTGTTTCCGTGCTGTACATCTCTATGACTGGATGACAGCTATCATCACTTGTCAAATCCATCTGATTCACCAGTGTCCTTGAGGGAAGGAAATTTGCCATTCTTACCTGCGCTAGCCTCCATGTGACTCCAAGCCTATGGTAATTCGCCGACTGAATTGGCCCAGCAAGGTATCCAGTTCATACTGGGATGTCAGCCTTGATTTTTCATGCTCAAGTCCCAGACTTGAACCTGGAATGTTGGGGGACCACAGCTCCCCACTGAGACCAAGTGAAAGGTTTGAAAGGATGGAACAGGGTCTACAGAAGATACAACTCATTTTCTGTAGGACGGGTGACAAAAGCGAAGGGCTATTGATGCAAGAGTGAGGGCCGATGGGGGATAAACCTCTTTGCAAACAAGGTAATGCTCACTCTCTGCCATCTGGTTGAGGCAAAAACTGTTGGAACACCGTTCCCTTAACTGTCAGCACATACCCCAAGCCCACAGAATTTCCAAAGTCTTGACCAATATGCTTCCTCATCATCAAGAGCTGAACATGACTTGGTCAAGTCGCTGGAGACAATGAGCCCAATATGGTAGAGATGGACAGCATATGTGTGGTAACCCCAACACATCTAAGTTCACCTCTGAGTTACAAATATTATTTGACTTGGATACATAGAGCATTGCTGGGTCAAAATCCGACTTAATATCAGATTGAAGATGGCTAGGCAGTAGGGGTAGAATCAGAGGCTTTTCACTTTCTACAATGGGAAATGTGCCATTAGCTGATGGTACACAGACTAGGGGGCCACAGATTTAAGTTCTGGGAAGATGAGGAAAAATGTACCTTTACACAGCAAGTAGTAGTGACCTGGAACTCAATGCCCAAAAGCGGGCAGGGCAAGTGGCCCAGAAAGGTACGCAGTTCAAGGGCAATAAGGGCTCGGCAACAACAGTGATGCCTGAAAGAAGGTGTATTTTAAAATGGACAAGGGAAGTGGAGACGATCAGTGATTTCCAAAAGGAAACCGGGTGGACACTTGAGGAAACCCGCACCAACCAACCCAACCACCTACAGCCTGGTCCTTGCTAACCAAAATGTCCACCCACACCAACCCCACTTCCCTGCACTTGGCCCAAACCCTTCTAATCCTTTCCTATCCATGTATTTGTCCAAATGCCTTTTTAAAGATGTATCCATCTCAACCACTTTCTCTGGCAAATTATTCCATATGCATACCACTCTGTGTAAAATATGTTGCCCCTCAGGTTCCCTTTTATTATTTCCCCTCTCACTCTTGATTCCCCAATGCTGAGAAAAAGACAGTATATTCACCCCATCCATGCCTCTCATGATCTTATACACCTCTATAAAAGGTCCCCCCTCAGTCTCCTATGGTCTAAAGAAAAAAAGTCCCAGCTTGTCCAACCTCTCCCTATAACTCAGACCACTGAGTCCAGGCAACATCCTTGTAAATTTCTTCTGCACTCATTCCAGTTTAGCTACCCCTATTAGCTCTCTGCTGAACGTTTCAGAGAACACCTCTGAGACACCCGCACCAACCAACCAAACCGTCCCATGGCTGAACACTTTAACTCCCCCTCCCACTCCACCAAGGACAGGCAGGTCCTTGGCCTCCTCCATCGCCAGACCATGGCAACACGATGCCTGGAGGAAGAGCACCTCATCTTCCGCCTAGGAACCCTCCAACCACAAGGGATGAATGCAGATTTCTCCAGCTTTCTCATTTCCTCTCCCCCCACCTTATCTCAGTCCCAACCCTCGGACTCAGCACCGCCTTCTTGACCTGCAAGCTTCTTCCCGACCTCTCCGCCCCCACCTCCTCTCCAGCCTATCACCCTCACCTTAACCTCCTTCCAACTATTGCATTCCCAACACTCCTCCCCCAAGTCCCTCCTCCCTACCTTTTATCTTAGCCTGCTTGGCACACCCTCCTCATTCCTGAAGAAGGGCTTATGCCCGAAACATCGATTCTCCTGTTCCTTTGATGCTGCCTGACCTGCTGCGCTTTTCCAGCAACACGTTTTTCAGACTTGAGGGAAATAATCTTGCAGAGGTCAGAGGTATAGAGCATGGAGACCGTGACTGACTGGATTGCTCTACATGGACTTGATGGTCTAATGCTGCAATGAATGGGGCAGATAAATGCATTCAGTGTGAGGCCTGAACAGTAACACGGAGTAAATGGATCGAATGGCTTGTTTTGCCCTTGTCACTGTTGCATTATGAATCACGTCAATTCTGTGAAGCCGACTGCTCAGCAAGACATTAATCACCTCCAGAGAGCTGCATCCATCTGTGACTGGCAGGGATTCTCTCTTGCGCATTGCACAAGGCATTGCTTGAACTTGAATTTCAAGGCACATTTTCGATTCCTGGAAACCTCATGGTCGACACTGAATCTGCAGCACACCCTAATGGCTCCCAGTGGTAGTGGATGCAAGTGGACATGCACCAACACACACATTTCCAGCACGGGAACTCACAGTGATGAGGGCAAAACAAGCCATTCGATCCATTTACTCCGTGTTACTGTTCAGGCCTCACTCTGAATGCATTTATCTGCCCCATTCATTGCAGCATCAGACCATCAAGTCCATATAGAGCAATCCAGTCAGTCACATTCTCCATGCTCTATACCTGTGACCTCTGCAAGATTATTTCCCTCAAGTGTCCACCCGGTTTCCTTTTGGAAATCCCTGATCGTCTCCACTTACCTTGTCCATTTTAAAATACACGTTCTTTCAGACATCACTGTTGTTGCTGAGCCCTTATTGCCCTTGAACTGGGTACCTTGCTGGGCCATTTCAGTCGGCATATTACCATAAGGTCTGGAGTCACATATAAGCCATCACAGGTAAGAACGGCAGATTTCCTTCCCTCAAGGACATTGGTGAATCAGATGGACTTCTGACAACTGATGATAGCTGTCACAGTCCCCATTATTAAGAGTATCTTTATATCCCACAGGTATTCAATTAAAATTCCTGCTATGTGGGATTTGAACTGTCTCCACCACAACACTAAACTTAAAGCTCTCCAGTAACGTTACTGCTCGTCTGTCAGCTCTTCACTCAGTCTGTATTAGGGTTTATGTTCCACATGAGTCTCCTCCCATAGGTCTTCACCTCATTCCATCAACATACCCCACCTCTACTCTTCTCCCTCGTATCGAGTTTCCCCTCTGTACCGACAGCTGTGGGAGTGAATTCCATATTCTCCCCACTGTCTGGATCATGAGGTTTCTGTGGAACTCTCCCCTGGATTTATTAAAATCTGTCTTAGCTTGACGGCTCACCTGCAAGCAGTAACACCTTCCTCATATCCACCCTGTCCAACCGCCTTCATCATTTTAAAGTCCCCAGTCGCTTTCCTGGGGCGAACAAAGTCAGATGACACCAGGTTATAGTCCAACAGGTTTACACGAAATCTCACGCTTTTGGAGTGCTGCTCCTTTGTCACCTTCTATAGCAGGGTGACCAAACTCCATCCAGTATTCCAAAAGTGGCCGAACCAATTAATTGAGATTTCTTTGTAATCTTAGATCATCTTTTTCACTGTTCACTATATCACCAATCTTTAGCAACTTTTTCACGATCTATAAGATCATCTACGAATAAATGAGAAATAGAACTGTGCACCTTATTCAAAGTGAGCCCTGTGGTTTCCATACAAGTTCATGATAGCTACTCTGCTTTTGAATCCTAATCTTTTCAGGTTGAATCCCAGTGCTTTGCTCATATGGTTTTGCACAAAAATATCCTGCATTTATATAGCACACTTTGGTGCAGCAAACACAAATGATGCACAGCAAGATCCAGATTGAGATCATTACTTGAATCAAGTGTATTTTTAAAAAAATATTCATTTGTCAGATATCAGTCTCGATCGCTCTGCAGCATTTATTGCCTGTTCGGAGTTGTCCCTTGAGAAGGTGGTGGGGGTGAGCTGCCTTCTTGAACCGCTGCAGTCCACCTGGAAGGGAATTCCAAGATTTTGATCCAGCAATAGTGGAGGAATGGCGATATATTTCCAAGTCAGGATGATGAGTGGCTTGGAGGAGAACTTGAAGGGGGCTTGTGTTCCCATGTATCTGCTGTCCTTGTCCTTCTAGATGGAAGTGGTTGTGGGTTTGGAAGGTGCTGTCTGAGGATCTTGGGTGAACCTCTGCAGTACCTCTTGTCGATATTATACACTGCTGTTACTGAGTGTCGGTGATGGAGGGAGTGGATGTTTGTGGATGCGGTGCCAATCAAGCTTTGTTCTGGTTGGCGTCAAGCTTCTTGAATGTTGTTGGAGCTGCCCCCAATCAGGGCAAGTGAGGAGTATTCCATCCCATTCCTGACTTGTGCCTTGCAGATGGTGGACAGGTTTTTGGGAGTCAGGAGGTGATTCACCACAATATTCCCAGCCTCTGACTTGCTCTTGTAGCCACTCTGTTCATGTGGTGATTTCAGTTGAGTTTCTGGTCAATGATCACCCCCAGAATGTTGATAGTGTGGGATTCAGTGACGGTACATCATTGAATATCAAGGGGCAGTGGTATGGATAGGGTATGTGAGCATCCTATCTACAAGACATGGAAGTTTTGAACGTGATCCATA
The DNA here is from genome assembly GCF_047496795.1 of Chiloscyllium punctatum. NCBI lineage: Eukaryota > Metazoa > Chordata > Chondrichthyes > Orectolobiformes > Hemiscylliidae > Chiloscyllium > Chiloscyllium punctatum. The sequence continues at coordinate 628,011 of NC_092759.1, forward strand.
CCTTTGCTTTGGGCAACTTTCCCAATGGCTGTGAAAGCTGATCGTTGCGTGTTCAGCTACAAGATCCACATGTGACACTGTGGGTTGGTTGTTTTCAGCACTGGTGCCTGTTGCAGGAGTGCATACCAATCTGCGATTGGGTTCACCACTTTCCTCTGTTGCCAGCTATTGTCTCCCTGGTACAATAATGGATATTTGGGGCCTTCATGTTGAGCTTCATGCTAACATCCTTGGAGTCTTAGAAGCCCCCACAAGTCAGCTGTCCTGATTACCTCATCTTCAGGAGCTCCTCCACTATTATTGGGGTTGGTTAGTTCAGTTGGCTACATGGCTGGTTTGTAGTAGGTATTATGCCACTAGTTTGGGTTCAATTCCTGAACTGGCTGAGGTTACCACGAAGGACTCTCCAACTCAATCTCTCCCCTCACCTGAGGAGTTGGTCCTCAGTTTAAAACCACCACCAGTTGCCTCTTTCTAGTGAGACAGCAGTCTTATGGCCTGGTAGTATGCTGGCAACTTGAGTCAAAAGGTGTGGTGCCGGAAAAGCACAGCTGACCAGGCAGCATCCAAGGAGTAGGAGAGTCGACATTTCAAGCATCAGCCCTTCATCAGGAATGAAGAGTCGATTCTCCTGCTCCTCGGATGCTGCCTCACCAGCTGTGCTTTTCCAGCACCACACTTTTTGACTCTGATCTCTAGCATCTGCAGTCCTCACTTTCTCGTGATGGGCAGCTTGACCTTGGCTGTTAGAACATTTTTTTTATCCTGCAGTTGCACCAAAGTCACCAAGTTCATGTGATCGTTGTCTTGCCAAATCGTATCCATGATGTTCCATGGATATATATATATAAGATCCTGAGTGGATTTGACAGGGTGGATGCTGAAAGGATGCTTTCCCTCATAGGAGAGCTGAGAATGAGGGGACAGGGTTTAAAAATCGGGGTCTTCCATTTAAGATAAGGATGAGGAGAATTCTTTTCCTTTCAGTTCATGGTGAGTTTTACAACTCTCCATAGAGGATTGCAGGATATGAGCTATAAGGACAGGCTGGACAAACTGTGGAGGGGGCAGAGGCTGAGCAGAGACCTGATACAAGGTTAGAAAATTATGCGAGGCACAGATTGGATCGACAGTCAGAATATTTTTCCCAGCGGTTGAACTGTCTAATACTAGAGGGGCATGTGTTTAAGGTAAAAGGGGGAAAAATTCAAAGGTGATGTGAGGGCAAGTTTTTTTACACAGAGAGTGGGAGATGCCTCATAGAGCTGGAGCTTATAATAGGTTTTCTTAAAATCATGAGGAAATATAGATCGGGTTAACGGTGAGTGTCTTTTCTTTAGGACGGGGAATTTCAAGACTAGTGAGCATATTTTTAAGATGACGGGAGAGAGGGGTATGAGGGACGTGAGGGGCAAATTTTTCACACAGAGGGTGGTTCAAGTGTGGAATGAACTTCCTGAGGAAGTATGGATGCAGATACAGTTACAATGTTTAAAAGACACTTCGATCATTATGAATAGGAAAGGTTTGGAGGGATATGAGCTAAGTGCAGGTGGGTGATACTAGTTTAGTTTGGGATTATATTCGGCATGGGCTCATTGGACTAAAGAGTCTGTTTCTGTGTTGTATAACTCGATGACGATATAAGTGTGTATAATCAGGATCTGTGTGAGAAATAAGTGGGGAATGGGAGACGGTCAGCGTTTCAAAGCCCAAGTTAGTTTACATCCAGGATTGGGCTCTGAACCCCCTCTCTTCCTGATTGACCTGTGTTTTCTAAGCCTGTCTGCCATCTACAAGACATAACCAGGAGTGTGATGGAATACTTGCCTGGATGGATGCAGCTCCGACAAGGCTCAATGAAGTCGACACTGTTCATGATAAAGAAGCCCTCTTGGATGCACCATCACTTTAACAACCACTCCCTCCACCACGTCTACAAAGTGCACTGCAGCAAATCACCAATGTTCCTTTGACAGCAACTCTATCATCCAGCAGGATGAGTACTGCTGATACATGCGAACATGGCAATTTATAGCAAATATTTACAGTGTGATGTAACTGAAATTATACATTGAAAAATACCTTGATTGTTGAGTCTTTCATCTGTTCGAATACCATGATAATTTCACTTCGAACAGATGAAAGATTCAACAGACAATCAAGGTATTTTTCAATGTATAATTTCAGTTACATCACACTATAAGGTTTTGCTATAAATTCCGTGCCTTAGAATTGTGTCATCCAATATAACCTGATGAAAGAGCAGCGCTCCGAAAGCTAGTGCTTCCAATTAAACCTGTTGGACTATAACCTGGTGTTGTGTGATTTTAACTTTGTACATCCCAGTCCAACACCGGCATCTCCAAATCATGCCTTTTAAAGCAGTAAGGTGTTTCCATTGTTTCCTTCCTGTTAGTGAGGTATTCTGGTGCCTTTCCATCTGAGCCGTCCTTTGTGTGACTTTGGTATCACTGGGGTTTGAGACTGCCCTTAGGGCTTTGGGACAGCTGTGTTGATCAGGTCCAGGAAGCTTATTATCAGTTTGTCTTGGGAAGTGTATTCCCTGGTCTGCGAGTGACAATGGTCATGTCTTAGTTTCCCTTGTCAGCCTCTTCGGTTAATGCTGAGGCATTCTGGGTGTTTCTTGTATGGTTTGGACAGGCTTTGATTTTCTGTGTTCTGTGTGGCCATGCTGTGGGTAGGCAGGGTGGCAGATCTTTTCCCGCAATTCTAGACAGCACTGAGGTGTATCTACACCCCATGCATTTGAGCAGTTCAAGAAGGCAGCTCATCACCGCCTTCTCAAGGGGCAATTAGCGATGAGCAATAAATGTGGGCCTCACCCTGTGACACCCATATCCTGCGAAGGGATAAAAATAAAATTGAGCAAATGGGACAGGGTGTATCCTGTCTATACCCATGGAGCCAGGTGATGGAGTGATGAGAATGTGACTGAGACTCTGAGAAATGTCCTGAAGAACAAAGGTATGGAAGATCAAGGGACTGCCGTTCCAATATATGGTCTGTCAGTCTGTGCCTAGGGAAGACGATAGCAATGAAGCTTGAAGATTTATGAGTGAAGGCTTGGAGAAGGTTGAGTAGTTTCAAGGATTTGGGACAAATGGTGGCAGAGTATGCAAAAGTAGCAAAGAAAGTTAAGCAAGGGATGTGCTGTGGTTGGAATAGTTGGCAGGCGTTCAGGGGAATGTTATGTAATAGAAATGGTTCACTGAACCCAAAAGGAAGGAACTGCGTGACAGGTAAGAGCCGGGCATCGCTGTGGAATGGCAGAAACTTGGGCCACATCCAGAAGAAAAGAACAACATCTAGACATGAATGATAAATGGACGCTCAGATAGATGTGCACAGTGACAAGAAAAGACAAGACGAGCTGCCAATGCATAGGGTCCTCAGTGAAGGCTCTGGGGACATTGAAAAATGTGGTGGAGAAGAGACTGAAAAGGTGCGGTGAGGAGAGGAAGGAAATAGGGATGAGTTGAGTGAAGGAGGTGAAAGAGGGTCAAGAGGAAAGTGGAGACCATATTTAAGGTGCAGCAGTGAGAGACTTTACAGGGTAGACAAGCAGGAGGCTGGAAGAACACAGCAAGCCAGGCAGCATCAGGAGGTGGGGAAGTCAATGTTTCAGCTCCTGAAGGAGGGTTACACCCAAAACGTCGACTTCCCCACCTACTGATGCTGCCTGGCTTGCTGTGTTCTTCCAGCCTCCTGCTTGTCTACCATGGATTCCAGCATTTGCAGTTTTGTTTTGTCTCTAACTAAGTGATAGCCTTTACAGCAGATTTGGAAGAGTGACAGTGAGAGAGGAGATGGATCATCAGCATCGTGGCGACCATGAGTAAAACAAGGCAAACCGAGTATAGACAATTGAGGGATCGCCATTGACTGGGACACCTGGGATAACTCAATTAGAATCAGAAAATTCTGGAAAACCTCAGCAGCTGTGGAAAGAAAAAGAAGCGTTACTGTTTCAGGTCCCACAGTATTAGGTCAAAATTCCAGCATCCACCTTCACACTGGGGAGAACCCCCATGTCCTTCTTGCAAATATTCCATGAGAATTTTACATCCACCCGAACAGGCAAAAGGGACCTCAAATGTCACATCTGAAAGACAGTACCTCAGACAATATAGCACTGCATCAGGAGTGTAAGATCTACCTCTCAGATAAATATCTTTTGAAGATACAACAGATTCATTCTTATTTGGATCTTGATGCAATAAAAGCAGTTCAGGCCATTCTTCCCATTGGGTTTGTGCTGGCATTTTGAAAAAGATATCCCAAGGACAGATTTGTTGCCAACACAATGCATATGAGAGTTTGCACATTTGCAACGACATTGCAGAATTTTTGTGGACATGCCAAACAGTGACCACATTGGTATTGTCAGCATAGGGTCATAGAGTCATAGAGATGTACAGCATGGAAACAGACCGTTCGGTCCAACCCATCCATGCCGACCAGATATCCCAACCCAACCTAGTCCCACTTGCCAGCACCCGGCCCATATCCCTCCAAACCCTTCCTATTCATATACCCATCCAAATGCCTCTTAAACGTTGCAATTGTACCAGCCTCCACCACATCCTCTGGAAGCTCATTCCATACATGTACCGCCCTCTGCGTGAAAACGTTGCCCCTTAGGTCCCTTTTTTATCTTTCCCCTCTCACCCTAAACCTATGCCCTCTAGTTCTGGACTCGCCGACCCCAGAGAACAGACTTTGTCTATTTATCCTATCCATGCCCCTCATTATTTTGTAAACCTCCATAAGGTCACCCCTCAGCCTCCGACGCTCCAGGGAAAACAGCCCCAGACTATTCAGCCTCTCCCTCTAGCTCAAATCCTCCAACCCTGGCAACGTCCTTGTAAATCTTTTCTGAACCCTTTCAAGTTTCACAACATCTTTCAAATAGCAAGGAGACCAGAATTGCACGCAATATTCCAAAAGTGGCCTAACCAATGTCCTGTACAGCTGCATCATGACCTCCCAACTCCTGTACTCAATACTCTGACCAATAAAGGAAAGCATACCAAACGCCTTCTTCACTATCCTATCTATCTGCGACTCCACTTTCAAGGAGCTATGAACCTGCACTCCAAGGTCTCTTTGTTCAGCAACACTCCCTAGGACCTTACCATTAAGTGTATAAGTCCTGCTAAGATTTGCTTTCCCAAAGTGCAGCACCTCACATTTATCTGAATTAAACTCCATCTGCCACTTCTCAGCCCATTGGACCATCCGGTCCAGATCCTGTTGTAATCTGTGGTAACCCTCTTCGCTGTCCACTACACCTCCAATTTCGGTGTCATCTGCAAACTTAATAACTGTACCTCTTATGCTCGCATCCTTTGCTCCACATTGCTCATTGGGTCAAATCCTAGAACTCCCTCACTAACACTGCCAGCACCCTCTCAAGGGGTAATTATCTATGCACACAAAGTGCCTGTGATGCCAATGTCCCATGCATTAGAAAACTTAAGAAAAAGAATACTGGCAGAAGGGGAAGTGAATGAGGGCCAGTAAAGATGGCTGTGGTAATTTGGAGAAGTGAGAGAATGGAGTTTGGTTGATAAAGAGCGTATGGAGAATTTGAAGCAGGATTACAATTGTTTTACAGAGCAGTGAGAGGAGTGTGTGACAATGCAATGGAGGCGAAAGCAGACACTAACTGACCAAGGAAAGACCTAGACTTTGTCAAGAGATTTGTTAAAATATATGAAGAGCTGGTATGGGAAAGACTCTTGTGTATAACAGGACATCAGTCATCCTGTGTTTGTATTTTGCTTCACATTTAGCATCTGGACGTATTACTGCAGTAAAGGCGCTTGGGAAACACAAGTTGTTGTTGTTGTAAAGCCGTCTGATCGGTGGGGGTGCTGTCCGGGAGGTCTGCTCAGGTGGGCAGTGTGGTGCACTCTTGCCTCGTACCTGACACTCGTTGACTCAGGGTGTTGAGGGCGGGCCCGGGCTGCCGCCATGTTGTTGAGGTCCCTCGCGCGCATGCGTGTTTGCGAGCGGCGGGTCGGAGGTGGTGACGGGGGGATCGAGCTCCAGCTCCCGGTTTGTGTTTCACTGGAGGGCCGGGGGGCGCCGCCTGGGCCCAGAGACCTTCCCCATCCCCCTTCCAGGCCCCGGGCCTTGGCAGCGGACTAGGAGACCCCACTGTTACCCGCCGGTGGGTGTCAGCTGTTCGACTCGAGGAGGCTTCACGGTTCCGACGTGGTGAGGGCGGCTGTTCAACTCTACGGGGCATCACCATATTCCCAGGAGCTGAGGGCCGGCTGTTCGGCCCCAGGAGCCATCACCATATTCCCAGGAGCTGAGGGCCGGCTGTTCGGCCCCAGGAGCCATCACCATATTCCCAGGAGCTGAGGGCCGGCTGTTCGGCCCCAGGAGCCATCACCATTCCCAGGAGCTGAGGGCTGGCTGTTCGGCCCCAGGAGCCATCACCATTCCCAGGAGCTGAGGGCCGGCTGTTCGGCCCCAGGAGCCATCACCATATTCCCAGGAGCTGAGGGCCGGCTGTTCGGCCCCAGGAGCCATCACCATATTCCCAGGAGCTGAGGGCCGGCTGTTCGGCCCCAGGAGCCATCACCATTCCCAGGAGCTGAGGGCTGGCTGTTCGGCCCCAGGAGCCATCACCATTCCCAGGAGCTGAGGGCCGGCTGTTCGGCCCCAGGAGCCATCACCATATTCCCAGGAGCTGAGGGCCGGCTGTTCGGCCCCAGGAGCCATCACCATTCCCAGGAGCTGAGGGCCGGCTGTTCGGCCCCAGGAGCCATCACCATTCCCAGGAGCTGAGGGCTGGCTGTTCGGCCCCAGGAGCCATCACCATTCCCAGGAGCTGAGGGCCGGCTGTTCGGCCCCAGGAGCCATCACCATTCCCAGGAGCTGAGGGCTGGCTGTTCGGCCCCAGGAGCCATCACCATTCCCAGGAGCTGAGGGCCGGCTGTTCGGCCCCAGGAGCCATCACCATTCCCAGGAGCTGAGGGCCGGCTGTTCGGCCCCAGGAGCCATCACCATTCCCAGGAGCTGAGGGCCGGCTGTTCGGCCCCAGGAGCCATCACCATATTCCCAGGAGCTGAGGGCCGGCTGTTCGGCCCCAGGAGCCATCACCATTCCCAGGAGCTGAGGGCCGGCTGTTCGGCCCCAGGAGCCATCACCATTCCCAGGAGCTGAGGGCTGGCTGTTCGGCCCCAGGAGCCATCACCATTCCCAGGAGCTGAGGGCCGGCTGTTCGGCCCCAGGAGCCATCACCATATTCCCAGGAGCTGAGGGCCGGCTGTTCAGCCCTAGGAGCCATCACCATTCCTGGGTGGTGAGGGCCGGCTGTTTGGCCCCAGGAGCCATCACAGCTCCTGGATGTTGATGGGCAGCTGTTTAACCCCAGGAGGCATCACTGTTCTTGTGTGGGGAGCGCTGGCTGTTTGATCCTAGGGGGCCTCACCATTCACAGGTGGTGAGCCACAGCTTCTTGTAAGTGGAGAGGACTGTCAGTCCAGAATGGTGAGTGCCAGGTCTTTGACCCGAGAATGCATCCTGATCTGATCTGGCGAATCAGGGTAATTGATCCTAGGTAGCACATTCTGGGGTGGTGAGTGCTGGCTGTTTGGTCCTGGGCGGCGTCATCATTCTGCGGCTATAGGAAATTGCAAGGCGTCACAAATTTGTGTGGGTGATCGTTGACTGGTCCTGGATGCCATCACAAGTCCAAGTGATTATGACCACCAGCTGTCCAGCCGCGCAAGGCTGAACAATCGGGAGAACTCCTTGGTTACCTTCCATACCCTCTCTAGGGGGAACTGAGGGCTTTAACCCTCTTGCTAACCCACACAGCTATTTCAGTTCGCAAGAGAACCAAATATCAGTGGTTAGCACTGCTGCCTCACAGCACCAGGGACCCGGGTTCGGTTACAGCCTCGGGCAACTGTCTGTGTGGAGTTTGCACATTCTCCCCGTGTCTGCGTAGGTTTCCTGTGGATGCTTTGGTTTCCTCCCACAGTCCAAAGACAAATAGGTTAGGTGAATTAGCCATGCTAAATTGCCCATAGTGTTCAGGGATGTGTAGGCTAGTTGCATTAGTTAGGGGAAATGTAGAGTAATAAGTATAGGGGAATGGGACTGGGTGGGATACTCTTCGAAGGATCAGTGCAAACCTTTTGGGCCAAATGGCCTGTTTCCACATTGTAGGGATTACAGTTAAGTGAAAATCAGATTTTGACATTTTTACTCAATAACACAAGAGCCTACCTTCATTAAATTATTCCTTGGTTCAGCACTCTCTCAGGATATTCTTAAATACCACTGTCAGTTTTACTTTTCTTAATTCTTTCATGAGCATTGCTGGCAAGGCCCAGCATTTATTGCCCATCCCTAATTGCCCTTGAACTAGCTTGCTTGGCCATTTCAGAGGACAATTAAGAGTCAATCACATTGCATAGGGCTAGAGTAAGTCAGCGCAGCAGGTCAGGCAGCATCCAAGGGGCAGGAGAATCGATGTTTCGGACATGAGCCCTTCTTCAGGAAAGAACCCTGAAGAAGGGCTCATGCCCGAAACGTCGATTCTCCTGTTCCTTGGATGCTGCCTGACCTGCTGCGCTTTTCCAGCAACACATTTTCAGCTCTGATCTCCAGCATCTGCAGTCATCACTTTCTCTTCTAGAGTAAGTCAGACTGGGTAACCGTTTCAGATTTCCTTCACTAAAGGCAATTAGTATCAGTGAATCAGAGTGACGCAGCACTGAAACCGATCCTTTGGTCCAACCAGTCCATGCTGACCATAATCCCAAATTAAGCTAATTCTATCTACCTGCGCTTGACCCATATCCCTCCAAACATTTCTTATTCATGTACTTATCTAAATGTCTTTTAAACATTGTAACTGTACCCAAATTCACCACTTCCCGTGCAAATTCATTCCATATACAAACTAGTCTGTGTAAAAAGAAAATTTGCTCCTCATGTCTTTTTCTGACAATTTTCTGACAATTGATGAGCATTCACATGCTCACCATCACTGAGCATAGCTTTATCTTCCAGATTTATTAACTTGAATTTAAATTGCATTAGATGCCAATGGTGTGATATGTCACACATCCCTGGGAATTACCTTGGGATCTGGGATGGCTAGTCCAGCAACATTACCACCACAGCACCATCTCCTCACTTCACACAATGTCACTCAGTCTCTCCTCTTCCTCCCTTTACATCCTTCCAGTGAGTATGGCTGAAAACCAGCCCACAGCACCAGCGTCGGAGGGGGCGATGGACATGGACCAGGTGGAGTACACACTGCGCAAGAGGCTGCCGCGCAAACTTCCGAAACGCAAGAACGACATCTATGTCAACATGAAGACGGATTTCAAGGCGCAGCTGGCTCGCTGCCAGAAGATGCTGGACAGCGGATGCTTCAGCGAGATCTGCATCCATGGCCTGGGGCTGGCCATCAACCGCGCCATCAACATCGCTCTGCAGCTCCAGGGGGGCAGCTTTGGGAGTCTGCAGATCGCCGCCAACACCTCGACTGTCGAGCTTGTGGACGACCTGGAGCCAGAACTGGACGAGGGCGAGCCCCTCACCCGCACCAGAAACAACTCCGCCATTCACATCAAAGTCTTCCACACACTCCCTCAGTAGCAAGTGGTGGCTCTCAGTGTTTACAGTAGTGGGAGGATTGTGACATGTATCTCTGGAGAAACTCATTCGTGCATTCAACACCATCAAAATATATCCTGGATGCTAAGTAAAGGACTGCTTTTTTTCATTTGCAATGTTTTCGGATAAAATAATTTTTATTTGAAGTGAAATTGATTCAAGTTATGAATTCAGTACGTTTGTGATTCTGTTTGAATTATGTGTACAAGGTATTATGACCATAACCTCACCATGGAAGCAGGAGAAGCTGTTACACTAAAGGGTGTTTATGAACCTTGTAATCACTCCCCAAGTATTTATTTTAAACTCTTATTTATTGGACCAGTGAACAGTTGCTCCTGATATCTCCCATTTACTCGTGTGTTACTTCTCGACTCTCAGGCTGAGCCACTGCTTGGTGCAGCCTTTCCTGTACCTGCCAGTGGTTCATTTCTATACTTCCGTTGGATCCTCTGTGCCAAGTTTGAACGTTCATCCCAGACTCGCTCCAGAGCAAAATTGGCACCCCACTGTGGTACTGTGGGTGAGCCACACTTGTATAGGTGTGAAACAGAGGCCCCCTGCTGCCCATTTGAGCTGATGTTAAAGGTCCCAGGGATATATTTGAACAGGAGTGGTGTGGGGTGGGGGGGTGGGAGTGGCCCATTGGTGTCTCCGAGTTGACAATTACCACTCAATATCACTGAAACAGACAATCCTGTCATCATCATATTGCTGTCTGTGGGAGCTTGCTGTGTCATAAATTGCAAACAAGGCTAATTAGCTGTCAAGCACTTTAGGATGTTATATGCTTGTGATGCTGTATATCTCTCCTTAGTGCTCTGAATATAAAGCAAGTTTGGACATTTGTGGCTCTCATTGTTCTATATCTCCAATAACTACAGTTGAGGCAATTTATATAACTATTCAAATCCTGTGTTGAACTTGTCAGTGCCTGTGTTCAAGTTTCTGCCTGACTGAAGAGGTTGGAAGAGAATCTTATCAGGGTTGAGAGGGGTCTTTGATGATGCTGGCAGCCTTTCCACAGCAACAAGAAGTATAAATGAAGTCCGTGGATGGGAGCTTGGCTCCTGTAATGGTCTGGGCTGTGCACACCACTTTCTGTCGTCTCTTATGATCCTGGGCAGAGTGTTGCCGTACCAGGTCGATATGCACCCAGCTGGAGCGTTATCTCGGGTGCATAAGAAGGTCCTGATGCGCGTGTCATTCTACACAGTAACTGTGTGAAAAGGTTGCCCCTCAGTCCTTTTTTAAATCTTTCTTATTTCACTTTAAAAATAGGCCCTCTAGTTTAGAGCGACACCCAACCAAAATGAGTGTTCCTTGCTTTTCACCTTTTCTGTGCCCCTAATGATTGTATAAACCTCTATCAGGGCATCCCTCAGCCTCTTGCGCTCCAGTGAAAAATGTCCCACCCTATTTTCAATATCTCAAACCCTCCATTTCTGGCAACATCCTGGTAAATCTTTTCCAATCCCTCTCCAATTTAATGATATCCTTCCTATAAACAGGGTGACCGGGACTAGACACAGTACTCCAAAAGAGGCCTCACCAATGTCCTGTACAAACTCAACATGACGTCCCAACTCCTGTACTCAAAGGTCTGAGCAACGAAGGCAAGCGTGCTAAACGCCTTCTTAACCACCTTGTCTGCCAGTGTTAAAGAGTGACTCACCTCCTGACTTCCCAAAGCCCATGCACTGTCTGTAAGGCACAAGTCAGAAGTGTGATGGGATACTCCTCACTTGCCTAGATGAATGCAGCTCCAACGACATTCAAGAAGCTTGACACCACATTGGATAAGTGGCCTGCTTGATTTTCACCCCATGCACCACCTTAAACGTTCACATGTTCACTCCTTCCACCACTAATGCACAGAGCAGCAATGTGTACTATCTACAAAATGCAGTGTGACCTCTACACCCAGCTCAAAGGACAAGGGCAGCAGCTACCAGGGCACACATACGCTGCAAGATTCCCCTGTGCGTGCAGAGTGTCAGCTGAGGATCAGTTAGTCTTGGTTCAATACCAGCACCAACTGCTTGGTGCAGCCTTGACTCAGAGCCTTGTTTATTCTGTAATTGCAATGTCACCTAGGAATTGAGTTGGTTTGTTAATACTGGTTGGAGATTATTGCTGGAAATGACCTTCCTGCTTCTGACAGGATCATAATTCGTCACTCGGAAACAAAATTGTGGATGAACTGCAGAGGCATTCACTAGGTCTCCTCAGCAGATAAGGCGAAAAGACACAGGAACAGAAGTAAGCCGTTCAACCTATCAAGTATGCTCTCCGAATACGATCATCCTCAACTCTGCTCTCCTGCCTTTTCCCGATAACCCTTAATCCCCTTCTTAATTAAAAAAATCTGTCTATCGCAGCCTTGATGACCTTGCCTTGCCAGAAAGAATTTCACAGATTGACTGCCCTCAAAGAGGAGAAATTCCATCTTCTGACTTAAAGTACAAACCCTCATAGTGAGGTTACGTCTGGTCCTAGACTCTCCCACAAGGAGAAACAATCTCTTCACATTTAGAACATAGAACATAGAACAATACAGCACAGAACAGGCCCTTCGGCCCACGATGTTGTGCCGAACTTCTAACCTAGATTAAGCACCCATCCATGTACCTATCCAAATGCCGCTTAAAGGTCGCCAATGATTCTGACTCTACCACTCCCACGGGCAGCGCATTCCATGCCCCCACCACTCTCTGGGTAAAGAACCCACCCCTGACATCTCCCGTCAAGTCGCGTAAGAATCTTAAATGTTTCAGTAAGGTCACCTCTCATTCTCGTAAACTCTAATGAGTGCAACTCCTGATGAAAGGTTCCTTCGATTTCCCCCGCTCCTCTGATGTTGCTTAACCTGCTGTGCTTTTTGCCAGCTCCACTCTTTATCCACTCTGAACCTCCAGCATCTGCAGTTCTGTCTCCTGAATACAGGTCCATTCTGCTTAACATCTCCTCAAAAGAAAATCCCTCCATACTGACATCAACCCACTGAACCTTGTCTGGACTGCCTCCAATGCCAGTATATCTTTCCTGAGATAAGGGGACCAAAATGTTTAGTAGCAGCATTTCAGCTTTGATCTGATTAGTGCCTTATATCAGGCCATTCAGCCCACTGAATCTGCACTGAACCTCCTAAAGAGCATCCAACCTCATCCCTGCAATTCTAATGGCTAATACACCCAACCTGCACAGCCCTGGATACTCTGGGCAGTTTAGCATAGCCAAATCCACTTGTGCGTCTTTGGACTATGAGAGGAAACCCATTGTTATGAAGTTGAAGGTACGTACTTTTAAGAGAGAGTCAAAGCTGGCAAGCACCTGTCATGTCACAGAGTGGGCTGGAAAATTGAAAGATGGAACATTTTGGCTATAATCTAGATACTGGTTGTTTTCACAGCAGTTCAAATTTAATCAATCAGTTTAAATTATGCCCCAAGATACTAAAACCTAATCTGATTTGAATTTTACTGTTTTGACAACATTGAGCCAATGAGGCAATCAATGTTTGGGGTTTTTAAAGCAGGCATTTTGGACAGTTAGCCAGAAAGAGGACCAACTGCCATTGAAAGACTGCGATTCACCACACTCTCTGTTAAAGGTACCTTTTTCATATGAAACATCTTTGCAGCAGAAGACCAAAGACGACCCAGGGAGATCTACAAACAGGAAGACTGACACCGGAAACGACAACCCTTGTCTGGTTTTGAAAATTGAGTCGCTGTAAATTTAATAGGGGCTTTTATTGGATCAGTATATTGTTAAAGGGTGGGGGGTAGATAACAAGAAAAAGGAGGCACAGAGTTGTAAATGGTTATTGTTTGATGTTCACTTTTAGAGTTAAATAATAAAATTGTTATTTTTTCTTTAAATAGTGGAATTTAGGTAGTTCTCTGTCACTCATACTTTAACAGATTACAAGGCAAAGTGAGCTTTTCTTGTGATTAGATTACATTACATTACATTCCCTATAGGCCATTTGGCCCAACAGATCCACACCGGCCCTCTGAAGACCCATTCCCCTATCCTCTATTTACCCCGACTAATGGACGTAACACTATGGGCAATTTCCCATGGTCAAGTCACCTGCCCTGCACATCTTTGGACTGTGGGAGGAAACCGGAGCACCCGGAGGAAACTTATGCAGATACTGGAAGAATGTGCAATCTCCACACAGACAGTTGCCTGAAGTAGGGCTCGAACCCGGGTCCCTGGTGCTGTGAAGCAGCAGTGCTAACCACTGAGGCGCCGTGCTGCCCGTAATGTGTGTTTGGTTTAATTAGCAGAAGGGTTTATAGTTGTGTCATAACACGATGTAGACACAAGAAAATGTGCAAACACCACGCAGACACCTGAGGGTGGAATCGAATCCAAGTCCCTGACACCGTGAGGCAGCAGTGCTAATCACTGAGTCACCATGTCACTCGTAAATTACAAAAAGGTAGCTACAAAAGCTTTGGGTGCTTAGTGGTTAGCACTGCTGCTTCACAACGCCAGGGACTTGGGTTCAATCCCACCCTTGGGTGACTGTCAGCGTGGAGTTTACATATTCTCCCCGTGTCTGTATGGGTTTCCTCTCGCAGTCCAAAGATGTGCAGGTTAGGTGGATTGGCCATGGGAAATGTGGGGTTACAGGGAGAAGGTAGTAGCGTAGGTCTGGAGGGGATGTTCTTCAGAGGGTTGGTGTGGACTTGATGGCTGAATAGTCTCTTTCTGCATTGCAGGGATTCTGTCGTGTTTCCCATGGTAGGAAGTGAGAAGGTTTAGATTAGATTACTTACAGTGTGGAAACAGGCCCTTCGGGCCAACAAGTCCACACTGACCCGCCGAAGAGCAACCCAACCAGACCCAATCCCCTACACCTAACACTAGGGGCAATTTAGCATGGCCAATTCACCTAACCTGCACATCTTTGGACTGTGGGAGGAAATCCACGCAGACACGGGGAGAATGTGCAAACTCCATACAGACAGTTGCCCAAGGCAGGAATTGAACCCAGGTATCTGGCACTGTGAGGCAGCAGTGCTAACCACTGTGCTATCGTGCACAGTGGTTTTGACCGAGTTGACCGAGACTGGAGGTATTCACTATTGCTATCGTGCCATACTAGTTTTTCCAGTTACCACGGTGACCAATTAAATACCTTGTCTATATCAGGTTTCAAACAACAAGATCTGTCATCGAAGTTACTTAACAAATGTAATTATAGGTTTATTATCAAAACAAAATGTATTCAATGAAAATGCAGGAATTAGTTAACTAACGCACTCGGTAATATGAAAGAGCCAAAAAAAAACAAATTTCTCTGCTAAGGTTGGCTTTCTGACAAAACAACACATTAACTAATAGGTTACCCTTGAGACAAAAGGATAAAGCGTGGATTATTATGGAGTCTGTTGTCCTGGCACATGGGGTCAAGTCAATAATGACCCTGTTGTCTAAGATGTGTCTTGCTCAGGAAATACAAGCTTCGTTCAATGACTCTTTCAGAAGAACAAATCGATTTCATCCTGAACTGGTGTAGAGGGTGTTCTTCTCAGAAGTGGGAGAGATCAGCCGGGTAGCTCTTCCTCGCAGGCTTCTTGTCCCCCAGATGAAGACTAGATAACAAAGCATTCTCCATCCAGTCAACGTGCGAAGATCAGCTCCAACAAAGGCCCATGGTAACACAAGCAGTTACCACCAGTCATCGGAGCACTGCTGCTTCATCAGGTGATTGTGGAGAAAAGCTCTAAGACCCGGTATTTATAGAAAAAGTTCACAGTGTGATGTAACTGAAATCATATATTGAAAAAGTCCTGGATTGTTTGTTAAGTCTCTCATCTTTTAGAATGACCATGTTGGTTTCAGTTCTCTGGTTTCTGTTGGTTACATGAATCCATGTAAGATTCTGTAAATCCGGTTTTGAGATTAGAATCAGTCTGACCATTGTGGCAGAGACAGCCTCACACAGGGAGCTAACACCTTCAATACATTATCTGGGCCGACATGACACCAGTTGTTAAAGTTCACTCGAGAATGTAAAAGTTTTGTGATTTACATATAAAAGAACTGAAACCAGCATGGTCATTCCAGAAGATGAGAGACTTAACAAACAATTCAGGTCTTTTTCGATATATAATTTCAGCTACATCACACTGTAAACTTGTATTATAAATTCTGTGTCTTACAACCTTATTCTCCAGCAACCGCCTGATGAAGGAGCAGCGCTCCCAAAGCTAGTGCTTCCAAATAAACTGTTGGACTATAACCTGGTGTTGTGTGATTTTTAACTTTGTCCACCCCAGTCCAACTCCAGCACCTCCAAATCATGACCACCAGTCATGTGATTTTTAGGAAGTCTTGTTTAAACAAAAGACTCTCAATGCCCCCAGTGACCGACTAATGACACCTTTTAAAGAAACCAGGTATTTCCACAAAATTACATAAGAAGTAGGAGCAGGAGTAGGTCATCTGGGCCCTCAAGGTAATAAACAATGACTGCAGATGCTGGAAAGCAAATACTGGATTAGTGGTGCTGGAAGAGCACAGCAGTTGAGGCAGCATCCAACGAGCAGCGAAATCGACGTTTCGGCCAAAAGCCCTTCATCAGGATGAAGGGCTTTTGCCCGAAACGTCGATTTCGCTGCTCGTTGGATGTTGCCTGAACTGCTGTGCTCTTCCAGCGTCACTAATCCAGTATCTGGGCCCTCAAGCCTACTCTGGTATTCAACAAGATCATGGTTGATCTTTTTGGATACTTAGCTCCACTTACCCATCCTCTCACCATAACCTTTAATTCCTTTACTGTTCAAAAATCTATCTTCCTCCGCCTTATAAACATTCAACGAGGTAGCCTCAACTGCTTCACTGGGTAGGGAATTCACAACCCTTTGGGTAAAGATGTTCCTCCTCAAATCAGTCCTAAATCTGCTCCCCTCCTTATTTTGAGGCGATACCCCACAAATCTAGTTTCATCTGCCTGTGGAAGCAATCTTCCTGCTTCTATCTCATGTATTCCCTTCATAATTTTAAATGTTTCTCTAAGATCCTCCCTCGTTCTTCTCAATTCCAATGATTATAGTTCCAATCTATTCAATCTCTCCTCATAAGCCAATCCTCTCAACTCCAGAATCAACTGAGTGAACCTTCTTTGCACCCCCTCCAGAACCAGTATGTCCTTTCTCAAGTAAGGAGACCAAAACTGCACACAGTACTCCAAGTGCAGCCTCACTAACACCCTGTACAGCATAATCTTCCAGTTTTTACCAGGATATTGGAGAGGATTTTGAAAAATATGAATGCAGAGGTGGGAGTGAAGGGAAGCAAAGACACTGCCTCTCTGTTGGATATCCAGTCTATAATGCAAGAAACTTGGAGCGTAAGCAAGCAATGAAAAAGGCATCAGTGGCAACAGGACAGATGAGAGCCAAGGCTGAATATGAAGCAGAGAAAATGCCATACAAAGAAATTAAAGGAACTTTTAAACGTTTGCTTCCATTTGTGATCATTGAATGAATGTATTGCGAAGCACGAGGAGCCCAGTATTCCCTCCCCCGTCTCCTGAATGGCTTTAATAAGCAGCTCCCCTGGTATTTATTAACTGCTGGAAAATTTTCTTTTAAACTCGGTCAACACTTGTGTTATTCCGGCCACTTTGTTGTGGGTGGGATGGGGTGAGGGGGAAGGTGTAGGCCAAGAGCCAGGGGAATTGCAATTCCTGTTAGAGTGGCCCTCTCTGTTGCCATAGCAACTAAAAGCTGCGAATGCTCGGAGATTGGGGCCTACTCTGACTTGTCTCACCCTGTGGCCTGACGAAGACAGGCTGCACAAAGTTGAACTGCATTCCTTATGGAATTTAAAAGGTTCAGGACAATGTGGGTTTGACAGAAAGTAGAATGCACTGGGGAAATGTTTTCTCTAAAGGGATGAAGGGAATCATAATTTCAAAATTGGCTGTGTCTATTGACACCACATAATTTCATGTATTTAAATGGAGGACAGAAAGGTGTTGTGACTGAACACACACATGCAATGCATTTGGGTATAACATCATTGGATGTCACATTGCTGGAATCATATACATACACCTTTCTGGATTAGTGCTCTCTCAAAGGTGTAAGTGAATAAGTGTCAGCAGACACAGCCTTTAAGGTTAAATCCTTTCAGAGGGAAATCACACAAAGCATTGTGGAAATCTGCAGTTCCCGCTGACAAAAGCCTGAGATACGTTAGAGGTCCTCTGGAACTTCCAAGACTGATAATCATGCCGTCATTAAAACTGGGCGAAAGTGAGGGCTGCAGATGCTGGAGATCAGAGCGGTGCTGGAAAAGCGCAGCAGGCCAGGCAGCATCCGAGGAGCAGGAAAATTGGCATTTTGGTCAAAAGCCCTTCATCAGGGCTTTTGCCCGAAATGCCAATTTTCCTGCTCCTCAGATGCTGCCTGGCCTGGATTCCTGATGAAGGTCTTTTGCCCGAAATGTCGATTTTCCTGCTCCTTGGATGCTGCCTGACCT
The DNA here is from genome assembly GCF_047496795.1 of Chiloscyllium punctatum. Classification (NCBI taxonomy): domain Eukaryota; kingdom Metazoa; phylum Chordata; class Chondrichthyes; order Orectolobiformes; family Hemiscylliidae; genus Chiloscyllium; species Chiloscyllium punctatum. The sequence goes on from NC_092759.1 coordinate 646,197, forward strand.
ACTGTGCTTTTCCACCATCATTAAAACTACCTATTTCTACGTGTGCAACATTGCCCCTGTGTGATCATTTCGTTCACATCTTGGTTACCCGTGTGTCTGCCCAATTCTACCCTCTGTCATCTGTCATCTAAAACGTTGCTGCCCTGTCTTAATTCATGGCAAGGCCCATTCCTTTATCAGGCGAAAGTGAGGACTGCAGATGCTGGAGATTAGAGTCGCGAGTGTGAAGGGCTTTTGCCCAAAACGTCGATTTTCTAGCTCCTCGGATGCTGCCTGACCTGCTGTGCTTTTCCAGCACCGCACTCTCGACCCCATTCCTTTTTCACCCCACTGTGCATGCTGACCCTCAGTCAAGCAAGTCCTGATTTTCAAATTCTCCTCCCTGTTTTCAACTGCCTTGCCCACCCCCTCCCAATCTCCATGATGCCTTTCAGCTCACCAACCCTTGCGGTATCCCAAGCTGCTCCTACTCTGGTGTCTTTGAGTGTCCTGAATTTTAGTCATTCCACTATTAGTGAGCATGTCTTCATCTGCATTTGCTTTTCCCCTTTCAAAACACTCCTTAAGTCCCTTGCCTTTGATTAGTCCTTGTACCTCCTTAAGCAGCCCGGTGCAATATTTTATGAAAGATTACAGGGAGGAAGTGGGAAAATGGGGTTGAAAAACCTACCAGCCACGATCTGATGGTGGAATAGATTCAATGGGCCAGATGGTCTCGTTTCTGCTCTAATGTCTTATGGTCTGCAAAGGGCCTTGAGACATTCCATAATGATTCTCCATAAGTTGTTGATGTTGTTGAACAATCAAGGGCTATGGAGCTCAAGTAGGTAACCTAGGGGGAAGCAGTGGGGGAGTTGCATTGCCACTGAACCCAGAATCCAGAAAGCCAGGCTGACTTACCTTAGGACAGGTAACAAAATCTGAATTCAATAAATCTGGACTAAATTGCTAGCACTAAAGGTGGCCTTTGTTACATGTCGTAAAATGTCATTGGGGTCACTAATACACTTCATGGGACGAAGTCCACCAATCTTACCTGGTCTGACCTAAACGTGACTCCAGACCCACAGCAATACTTGATTTTCAAACCCTCTTGTCAATTAAGGATGGGCAGTGAATGCAGACTTGTTTTCATCCAACAAAAGATCTTTTTAAAAAAAGCTCTTGGTGCCTTCCTGTAGAGATGAGCACTGAAGTTAAATCTATCTCATTTAATGTTGTTCTGTCCTCAACTCAAGCCATCTGATTGGCCCAGGCTGGACTGATCTGTTTCAGTGCTATTTCCGTTAGAAGGACAAAGCAGTCAGCATCTGTTAGATTTCACTCATCCCAGTCTTTTGGGTGCGCTGCCTGAAAGGGCATTTCAAGCTAATGGGACAGTCACCTCTAGAAAGGGATGCTTTGGAGATGCCGGTGTTGGACTGGGGTGGACAAAGTTAAAAATCACACACACCAGGTTATAGTCCAACAGCTTTAATTGGAAGCACTAGCTTTCGGAGGGCCGCTCCTGCATCAGGTAGTTGTGGAGGACACAATTGTAAGACACAGAATTTATAGCAGAAGTTTACAGTGTGATGTAACTGAAATTATACATTGAAAAATACCTTGATTGTTGAGCCTTTCATCTGTTCGAATACCATGTGTAAATCACAAAACTTTTTTAAAAAAAGTTACATTCTCAGGTTAACTGTAATATTTAGATTAGATTCCCTACCGTGTGGAAACAGGCCCTTTGGCCCAACCAGTCCACACCAACCTTCCGCAGAATAACCCACCCAGACCCATTTCCCTCTGAATGATGCACCTAACACTCTGGGTAATTTAGCATGGCCAATTCACTTGAGCTGCACATCTTTGGACTCTGGGAGGAAACCAGAGCAAACCCACACAGACACAGAGAGAATGTGCAAACTCTTGCAAGGATGCCTGCCTTGAGGAAGTTTTCCTCCTCTCTCTACAAGAATCTCAGGGAGTCCCTCTCCCACTGCAACTCCCAGGTCATTTCCTCTGCTCTGGAGCTCTTACTCTATGCTACTCTCTCCCCACCCCCACCCTCCTCTAGCTTATCTCTCCATGCTTCAGGCTCACTGCCTTTATTCCTGATGAAGGGCTTTTGCCCGAAACGTCAATTTCGCTGCTCGTTGGATGCTGCCTGAACTGCTGTGCTCTTCCAGCACCACTAATCCAGTATTTGCTTTCTAGCATTTGCAGTCATTGTTTTTACCTCAAACTCCACACAGACAGTTGCCTGAGGCAGGAATCGAACTCAGGTATCCGGCGCTGTGAGGCAGCAATGCTAACCACTGTGCCACTGTGCCACCATGCCACCACAATTGGTGTTAGCCAGATAATGTGTTGAAGGTGTTAGCCCCCTGTGTTCTCTGTCTGTCCCATAATGTTTAGACTGATTCTAATCTAAAAAGTGAGTTAACAGAGTCTTACATGAATTCATGCAGTTTTTGAGCAAAGTTGAATGTAACTCTGCAAGTACAAATTCACCCCACAAATCTATACGTATATGTATGCATGTGGGTTTGTGTGTGTGTCTGTCAGTTTGGGGTGGGGGGTTGTGACTCTCTCACACTCACAATGCACACATATACATTTGTGGGGTGAATTTGTACTTGCAGAGTTACATTGTACTTTGCTCAAAAACTGCATGAATCCATGTGAGACTCTGTTAACTCACTTTTTAGATTAGAATCAGTCTAAACATTATGGCACAGCCAGAGAACACAGTGCTTCCAATTAAACCTGTTGGACTATAACCTGGTGTTGTGTGATTTTTAACTCTGGTAAGGGAGTTTGAATATGGCATTGTGACACGGTGGCTCAGTGGTTAGTCCTACTGCCTCACAGCACCAGGGACCCAGGCTTGATTCCATCCTCAGGCGACTGTCTGTATGGAGTTTTGCAAGTTCTCCTTGTGTCTGTGTGGCTTTCCTCCGGGTGCTCCGGTTTCCTCCCACAGTCCAAAGGTGTGCAGGTCAGGGTGGATTGGCCAAGCTAAATTGCCCATAGTGTCCACAGATATGCAGGTTAGGTGGATTAGCCATGGGATAGGATGGCTCTGGCTGCGATACGTTATGGAGGGTCAGTGTGGACTTGATGGGCCGAATAGCCTGCTTCCACACTGTAGGGATTCTATTCACAGGGACGTGGGTGAAGAGCATAGTGAATTAAATGGTTCTTCCAAAGATACAGTATAGACAAGCTGCCTTGGGTGGCTACCTCTTTTGCTAACATGTTGGTGGTCTCCGGTGTCTCTATTTATACCTCGTCTTTTCCTGTACTTGTACTTTGAATTGTGTCAACTTTATAACTTTCAAACATCCTCGTCCCCTTGATTTCCATTGTTCCACCATTGCCTTCGGATACTTGGGGCCTCAAACTCTGGGATTCCCTCTTGAAAACTCTCTGCATTCTCTCAGTTCTACTTTAAAATGCTCTTTAAAGCTGATCTGATGTTAGGTCATCTGTTGGAAACTGTGGCTCATACAGTTTTCGGTTTGCTTTGGCAACCCTCCTCAGGATTGGTTACATCATTAAGGAGGCTACATAAATGCAGCTGTTATTGACTGACCCTCAACTGACGTCCTTACTCTCTGCCATCCGAGCTAGGTGACTGAGCGTATCTAGCCAATGGTTGGGTCTATATAGATTTTTAGATTAGGTTACTTACAGTGTGGAAACAGGCCCTTCGGCCCAACAAGTCCACACCAACCTGCCGAAGCACAACCCACCCAGACCCTTTCCCCTACATCTAACACTACGGGCAATTTAGCATGGCCAATTCACCTAACCTGCACATTTTTGGATTGTGGGAGGAAATCCGCACAGACACAGGGAGAATGTGCAAACTCCACACAGAAAGTCACCTGAGGTGGGAATTGAACCCAGGTCTCTGGCACTGTGAGGTAGCAGTGCAAACCACTGTGCCACCCACTACTAGGCAGAAGTGGGTACTGCAGATGCTGGAGATTAGAGTCAAGATTAGAGTGGTGCTGGAAAAGCACAGCAGGTCAGGCAGCATCGGAGGAGCAGGGAAATCGATGTTTTGGGCTGAATGAAGGGCTTTTGCCTGAAACGTCGATTTTCCTGCTCCTCGGATGCTGCCTGACCTGCTGTGCTTTTCCAGCACCACTCTAATCTTGACTCTATATAGATTACACTGAGGCTGTCCTCCCCGTGTGACATCATTGACATTAATGACTGGGTGCAGTTGGTAACAAATGGTTCAAAATGGTGCCAAGTTGTTTATTAAGCTGCTTCACACTTTGAGTCCGAAAATCTTCAACGATGAGGTAGAGCGGCAGCAGGGGAGTAAAGATAATCCTGCGGTCTAGATCCTACAGCCCAAAGACTCACAGGCCTGCCCTGTCACTTGAAGACACTCAACAGAGCCCAAGTGGGTGTCACTCTCAAATTGAGGCACGGCTGATGGTCAATCAGCAAACAGTACATTTCCACCCCTGCTCATCTCCTCTTTGGTCAGGTGGCTTGAACACTCAGTTGCCAAGCCTCAGAGGTAGGACAAGTTCTGTTTGAGTAAGGTGGTAAGTTGGCACTGGCAAGCCACAGTTCCCAGGCAAGTGGAGAGGAGCTCAGTACTACAAGCACACTGACTTTTACAGGCACATTGCAGCCAGGAATTCGAAGATTAAACGGCTGGAGTTTGCTCACGCAAATTCTGCAGGGTCTTAATCTTGTTTTCAATTTTCCCAGGTGTAATAAATTTGGAATTAAGTAAGCTCTTTGTTGGTCAAAATGCACCCATGTCAAACCTCCACAGAAATCTCTCCAGTTCCTAAATTGTTTCCCTGTTTTTAAGGATCAAGCTGTTTGCTGTGGCTCCACATCTCTCTCTCTCTCTCTCTATCGCTCTCTCTATCGCTCTCTCTATCTCACCCCGCACTCCCCCAACCCAAACATACAGGGATACTGGGATACAGTGACCTGGCCTGTTTCCAGAGAAAGGGAAAGCAAATCAGCCAGGGCTTTGACCCGGATCACCAGTGCAACTAATGGGAAATGCATGTGTGTGTGTCTGTTTGCTTGTGTAAGTGACTTATATGTTGGGCATGTTTTTGTGCATTTGGGTGTATGACCATCTTAGGTCAGAAGACAGGTTAGGAATTAAAGCAGAGAGCGCTGGAAACACTCAACAGGTCGAGTAACCTCTGCCGAGAGAAGAACAGGATTACGGTTTCAGGTCAATAACTCTTCACTGAATTCTTTCACAGGATTTGGGTATTGCTGGCAAGGCTAACATTTGTTGCCGTCTCAAATTGCCTTTGAGCTAAGTGGCTCCCTTGGCCATTTAAGAGGGAGTTGAAAGTCAACCACATGGCTCACGGTTTCAAAACTCACCCTGTGTAAGGAGGGCAGGTTTCTCTCCCGAAAGCGAATGAATGAGCCAAGTGGACTTTTACAGCTATCGATAGTCACTGAGGCTAGCTTTCTGTCCCAGATTAATTAATTCATTCCAATAACTGTCACGGTAGGGTTTGAACCTGTATCCCTTGACAACTATTATTCTTGGATTACTAATCCAGTGACATTGCTACCACACCACCTGAACTAAAGGGATCAAGAAAAAATAGTTTAAAACAATCCTGATGTAGTGAAAAAGAAACAAACAGAGGGAGAGGCTTTGATGTCCAAGTACTGAAGTCATGACTTGGAGGTGCTGATGTTGGACTGGGGTGAACTAAATTATAAATCACACAACACTAGGTTACAGACCAACATAGAGTCATAGAGATTAGATTAGATTCCCTACAGTGTGGAATCAGGCCCTTCGGCCCAACAAGTCCACACCGACCCTCCGAAGAGTAAACCACCCAGACCCGTTTCCCTCTGACCTATGCACCTAACACTACGGGCAAATTGGCATGGCCAATTCACCTGACCCGCACGCCTTTGGACTGTGGGAGGAAACTGGAGCACCCGGAGAGAATGTGCAAACTCCACACAGACAGTCGCCTAAGGCGGAAATCAAACCTGGGACCCCTGGTGCTGTGAGGCAGCAGTGCTAACCACCGAGCCACCGTGCCGCCCCAATGATGTACAGCACAGAAACACAGCAACAGGTTTATTTGGAAGCACTAGCTTTCGGAGCGCCATTCCTGGAGTTCCAAACGTTAGTGCTTCCAAATAAACTTGTTATTGTGTGAGTTTTAATTATTGAAGTCAAGGCTGAGGCCAGAAGGTTGGAGATTGTCAAGTCAAAACATCCAAGTCAAGGGAGGGCAAATGGCTGGCACCTATTACCAAGTCTTGACTGCTGGTGAACATCTGAGAAGATTCAGTAAATCTTTTATAAAATGCATGTTTCAATCTTGGGAGGTTTTGTGCTGGCCTTGGTGTGGAGCTCTCTCATCTCTCAGCCAATGACTGTTGTGAGTTCAAATCTATTCCAGAAAGAGGCATATAGAAAGAAACATATAGATATAGAAAATAAGAGCAGGAGTAAGCCAGCCAGCCCTTTGAACCTGCTTCTCTATTCAACATGATCATGGCTGATCATCCAGCTCAGTCCCCTATTGCTACCTTCTCCCCCATTTAATCTGTTTTAGCCCCAAGAATGGGATCTAACTCCTTATTGAAAACATTCAATGTTTTGGCCTCAACAACTTTCCATGGCAGAGAATTCCACAGGCTCCCCAATCTCTGGGTGAAGGCATTTCTCCTTGTCGCAGTCCTAATTGGCCTCTCCTGTATCATACAGCAGACCCCCTCAGTCCAACCAATCCATGCTGACCATAATCCCAAACTAAACTAGTCCCACCTGTCCCTGTATTTGGTCCCTGTATTTGGTCCCTGTCCCTCCAAGAATTTCTTGCGTGCTCATCCAAATGTCTTTTAAACATTGTAACTGTACCCACATCCACAACTCCCTCTGGAAGTTCATTTCAGATGCAAAGCCCTCCAAAGAAAAATGTCCCTCATGTCTTTTTAAAATCTTCCTCCTCTCACCTTAAAACAAATGCTCCCTAGTCATGAATCCCTCAACCTCGGGAAAGACACCCGCCATTCACTTTATCTTTTCCTGTCATGATTTTATAAACCTCTATAAGGTCACCCCTCAGCCTTAGACTGTGACCCTCTGCTTCTAGGCTAACAGTAGTAAGATTAGAGTGGTGCTCCAAAAGCACAGCAGGTCAGGCAGCATCTGAGGAGCAGGCAAATCAACGTCTTGGGCAAAGGCCCTTCATCAGGAGGGTTGCCTGACCTGCTGTGCTTTTCCAGCACCACTCTCTAATCTTGCCTCTAATCTCCAGCAGCTGCAGCACCCACCTCCGCCTAGCCTCCATGGTAGTATCAAGGAAGCCCCACATTGCGGGTCGATTTGTAAGAACATTTCCAGAGAAGGGTTTCACCCAGGGTTCCTAGGCCAACATTTGCCCCCTTAAACACAACCCCCCCCCCCCACTCCCAACAAAAAAAACCCCTCTTTGAGCTGCATGTGAAGCACTGGCCTCCCTCAGCGAGACCTTTCTTGGTCGCGTGGTACCCGCAGGAGGAGCAGGGTGCAGGCTGGGGGGGGGGGGGGGCAGGGCAGGTGGCATCGAAAGGTGTGGCGTTACCACAAACTACTTGATTCCATACAGATGGAGGTGGCCAAGCGACATGGGAGAAGAGGGAAGCCTGCGCTGTGTCACTGGGCACCACGGTGGTGGGGGGGGGGGGGAAGGTTAGGGACATCGATTACCACGTCACCAACTCTGGGGAGGATCAACTGTTTCTCCATCATAAGGCCAGCTGCTGCTGTGTGGGATTATCACAGTGGAGGGCCCTTTATAAGGCCAGGCAAAATGAAAGAAATCAGAAGAGCTCAGGCACGAGGTTAATGTTCAGCAGTGACTCCTGACTCATTCCAACTTTTGCGCTGAAGCACTTTGTAATCGGACTGACTCTTTGTGATAAAAACACACACAGACACAGAGTCCTTGCAGCAACTTCTTGGAAAAAAAAAGTAACCAATCGAGTGAGGCAAGGAGGTCAGAATGGGCTGGTTTGATCTAGAGTTTGATTACCGAGGCCGGGTTATATTAAAAAAAAGGGATCAGCCATTACACCCTTCTGCTGCAAAGACACTCAGAGGATTCCAGGCCCCGGGTCAGTCGCAGTCAGGAGTGTACTCCAAGGCCGGAGGTTTCGTGCTGGGGATGCCTCCCTATTCGGAGAAGAACGACCTGGATAAAGGTGAGGCGCAGATCGAGACGGTGGAGCCCGACAGCCAGTCCCAGGCCGGTGGGACGGAGAGGGAGGGCGAGAATTTGGAGCAGGAGGGTGCTGAGGAGAACCACGATTCCTACAAACGCTACCTACCAGCCGATGAGGGGCAGAGCGCGACCAGGAAGGCGGTGCAGAGGATACTCAAGATCTTGAAACGTAAGTTGAACCGTGGGGCGTTGGTCAGGCGAACAGTGTCAGATGTCAAAGCATGGAGAGTGGCCATTCGGCCAGTCATCCCCGCACCGTTACTTGCAAAGTCCAGAATCAATCCCACTGCCCCGCTCTCTCCCCATAGCCCTGTGTCAATTCCCAAACTAATCCCACTGCCCTGCTTTCTCCTTAGCCCTGTATCTATCCCCAAACCAATCCCACTGCCCCGTTCCCTCCCCAGAACTCTGTATCAACCCCAAACCAATCCCACTTCCCACTCTCTCCCCATGATCCTGTATCAATGCCCAAACTAATCCCACTGTCCTGCTCTCTCCCCATAGCTCCATATCAATCCCCAAACCAATCCCACTCCCCACTGTCTCCCCATGATCCTGTATCAATCCCCAAACCCATCCAACTGCCCCATTTTCTCCCCATAGCCCTGTATCAATCCCCAAACTAATCCCACTGCCCCGCTCTCTCTTCATAAACCCTGTGACAATCCCCAAACTAATCCCACTGCCTTGCTCTCTCCCCATAGCCCTGCATCAATCTCCAAACTAAACACACTGCCCTCCTTTCCCCATAGCCCTGTATCAATCCCCAAACCAATCCCACTTCCCGCTCTCTCCCCGTGATCCTGTATCAATCCCCATACTAATTCCACTGTCCTGCTCTCCACATAGCCCTGTATCAATTCCCAAACAGGCCCCACTGCCCTGCTTTCTCCATAGCCCTGTATCAATCCCCAAACTAACTCTACTGCCCCAATCTCTCCCCATAGCCCTGTATCAATCCCCAAACTAATCCCACTGCCCTGCTCTCTCCCCATAGCCCTGTATCAATCCCCAAACTAATCCCGCTGCCCCGCTCTCTCCCCATAGCCCTGTATCAATCCCCAAACTAATCCCACTGCCCCGCTCTCTCTCCCCGTAGCCCTATATCAATCCCCAAACTAATCCCACTGCCCCACATTCTCCCCATAACCCTGTATCAATTCCCAAACTAACCCCACTGTCCCGGTCTCTCCCCATAGCCCTGTATCAACCCCCAAACTAATCCTATTGTCCCACTTTCTCCCCATAGCCCTGTATCAACCCCCAAACTAATCCCACTGCCCTGCTCCCTCCCTGTAGCTCTGTAGCCCTGTATCAATCCCAAACCAATTCCACAGCCCCACTCTCTCTCCATGGCCCTGCTTCAATCTCAATCCAATCCCACTGCCCCACAGTGAACGGTCCAAGCATTGCTCAATGCAGCATTTCAATTGACAAGAGCCCCGAAGTTTGATAATGGTCTGGGAGCTGATCCTGGCTTTGATGCGTACTGTTCCATTACAGCGTTCATACTGTCGGTACGGAAGCAGATCCTAAAATTCGGAGAGGATTGGATTTTTCTTTTCCTGCTGGGTATGTTCATGGCCACCATTAGCTTCAGCCTGGACGTGATCACTTCAAAATTTCAGAGAGGTAACAAAGGATTTTCTGCTGGATGAGAAATTGTCTCTAAGTCTTTACTTCCTGTCGTTCAGCAACAACTTGGAAATACTAGCTTGAAAACTCATGTCAGGGAAAAGGTATTTAATTCTACCATTGAGTCACACAGGATAGACGGAAGCCATTCAGCCCAGCCAACTTGTGCCAGCTCAGAGCTCATCAGTCGGCCTCTCTCCCCTTGTGGTTTTCCCAGAGCCTCAGAGTAATATTTCCCTTTTTTATTGATTTCTCTGATTCCCCTTCTGAACGTTCCTATTGAATCTGCACCCACCGCCCTTTCAGGCAGTGCATTCCAGATCGCAACCACTCACCGCTTTTTAAAAAAAAAGAAATTGGCCTTATCTCGAGTCTAGATTACTTGCCACTGATTGGAAACTCTGTCCCTATGGTTACTGATCCCCTTGCAAGTGGAAACAATCTCTCCTTGGTTATTCTATCAAAAGCCCTCACAATTTTTAAGACCTCAGTCAAATCACCCATTGGTTTCCCCTGTTGCAGGAAAAGTGTGGAACAGTAAAGCATAGGAATGCACCCCCCCCCACCCCCACCACCCACCCCCCCCCCCCCCCCCACCACCCCCACCACCCCCCCCCCCACCCCACCATGCCCAACCATGTGCCAAATGAAACTAATCCCCTCTGCCTGTCCTTGGTCCATATCCCGCCATTCATGTTCATGTGCTTATCTAAAAGCCCCATAAATGTCCCTATCATATCCTTCTCCACCGCCATCCCGCAATGTGTTCCAGACTCCTACCTCCCTCTGTATAAAAAAACTTGCCCCTCACATCTCCTCTGAGCTTTCCCCCTCTCACCTTAAATGCATACCCCCTGGTATTAGACATTTCAACTCCAGGAAAAAAAGATTCTGACTGTCAACCCTATCTGTTCCTCTCGTAATTTTATGGATTTCTATCAAGCCTCCCCTCAGCTGCTGCTGCTCCAGAGAAAACAACCCGAGCTTTTCTAGACTCTCCTTATAGCTCATACCCTCTAATCTAGGCCACATCCACTCCTGCACCTTTCCCAAAGCCTCTGCATCTTTCCTGTAATGTGGCGACCAGAATTGAATGCAAGTGTGGCTGAACTAAAGTCTTATAAAGGTACAACATGACATCCTGACTCTTGTACTCAATTCTCTGATCAATAAGTGCAAGCACGTCAAAGGCCTTCTTTCCCACCCTGTGGTAAAGATACCTGTGTGGCTACTTTCAGGGTGGTATGGTCTTGAACCTCAAGATCCCTCTTTACATCCATACTGTTCAGGGTCCTGCCAAAACTCAACTTTTGGTGTTTCTCCATATAATCAAAGTCCCTCATTAATGGTACCTCTCTGCACCCCCTCCAAAGGCTTGTCATCCTTCCGAACCCATGGTGCTCAGATATGGCCACAAAACTCCAATGGCTTAGAGATAGTAACAGTTGGCCCTCTATAATTATATAGTTTACTTTGAGGGAGACAATGGTGTAGTGAGAGGGTCACTGGGTTAATAATCCACAGGTCTAGGCTAATATTCTGGGGATGTAAGTTCATAACCCCAACACACCAGCCGGTGAAATTTAAATGCATTTCGTCAAATCCGGCATGGTGAGCCATGACAACAGTCATTAAAAAAAATCATATAGTTCACTAATGTCCTTTAGGGACAGAAATCTGTTGTCCTTACCTGGTCTGACCTAGGTATCACTCCAGTCCCATAGCAATGTGGTGGTTAATATTTGGCAGCTGGTGAAACTTCAGTTCAATGAGTGCATCTGGAAATTGTATGTAGCTAGTCTCGGTAGTGGTCAGCATGATGACCATCAAGACAACCACCGCACAGAGGGTGGTGAGTGCCTGGAAAAGACTGCCAGAAGTAGTGGTGGAGACAAGTACAATATCATTGTTTAAGAAACATTTAGATAGATACGTGGATGGGAAAGGTATGGAGGGGTATGGACCAAACGCAGGCAAGTAGGACTAGTTCATTGTGAAAACTGGGCAACATGGATAAGTTGGGCCGAAGGGCCTGTTTCCAAGCTGCAGACCTCTATGACTGTATCATCAGTTGTTTAAAATCTATCTGGTTCACTAATGTCCTTCAGAGAAAGAAATCTGCTGTCCTTCGGTGATTTTGCCTACATGTGACTTCAAACCCACAGCAAATGGGAAGGCTGGTAAATGGCGTGGTGAGCCACTCTGTGATTTGGGAGGGCAACAAATATTGGCCTTGCCAGAGCTGCCCAATTCCTGTAAAAGGATTTCCTACTTACCTTGGTGGACCTCCATTGGGTAATCTGAGGGACAGATCACACTAGCAAGATAACCTTGCAATGTGGTTCTGCTGGCAGTCACGCTGAGAGCTTTTGCAGGGTTTCCACGGTTCCTTCATGTGATATGGGCATGATTCCTGATGAAAGGGTTTTGCCCGAAACGTCAATTCTCCTGCTCCTCGGATGCTGCCTGACCTGCTGTGCTTTTCCAATCTAATCTCTAGCATCTGCAGTCCTCATTTCCACCCACCACTGACCTGGACCAGCATTTGTTGCCCATCCTTAATTGCCCCTTGAGCTGAGGGTTCACTTCAGAGGGCAGTTGAAGTCAGCCTCGTCGTTGTGGGCCTGGAGGTACATATGTGTCAGGTCAGATAAAGACGGCGGGTTTCCATCCCTAATATTCTTCAGAGTTTAACCTGGGCCTCAGGATTACTAACTGAAAAATGTGTTGCTGGAAAAGCGCAGCATCCAAGGAGCAGGAGAATCGACGTTTTGGGCATAAGCCCTTCTTCAGGAATAGATGCTGCCCGACCTGCTGCGCTTTTCCAGCAACACATTTTTCAGCTCTGATCTCCAGCATCTGCAGTCCTCACTTTCTCCACAGGATTACTAACATTACCACAATGCCAATACTGCCACTTCCCCCTCTCACGTTCAAGATATTGAGGGGAACAGATAATGTAGAATTAGGTTTTATTGTCACATGTGCTGAAGCCCAATGATACAGCAGTGCAGTGGAATGTTCCCATTCCTAGCACCACCTTTGGTACCCAGTAGAGAAATAATAAAGTTAAAAGTTCAACATTACAGTCCTTCTTTAGCCATGTTGGAATTTTAAAGCAAAAAGGAAATATCGCTGGAAAGAGAGAGATGTTTCTGAAACTTCTCATCTTGCACCCATCGGTTTAATACAAGAATATATTTGTTTGATCGTGGGGCTGTTGGCGCACTTGGAACTATTCAGCATGGGATGCCCGATCACCGAATCATATCTAATGCCTTGCATTTGTTTTATCTTTTACAAGCACGGGGTGGTTAAGTATGGTCTATACTCTGCCTATTTTGAATACTTGAAGGAACATAGTTTTCACTTCAGTCAGCCAATCACTGGAGAAAGCACTGACAGAAAAGATACCTGGAACACGGGTGCTGTTTACCCAGAGACCATTCGTCAATATACCATCAGCCTGGCTTTTCAATTAACCAATGTCTTGGGACTCTCTCCTGAGAACATGGGGAGGCAAAAACACAAGCAGAAGCTTTCAGATATTATCGAAGAGTTAATGGCAAGTCCTGGCCACTGCCCACCTCGAAAGGTCAGAACGCAGGAGTGCAGTTGGTAATTGATCAGTAGGTGTTGGCATATTGGTAATGTCATATTGGCCACTGCTAAAGCAGTTTCAGATCCCAATACACCACAGCAGCCATGTGGAATTTAAATTCAGTGAATGAAATCTGGTTTCTCAGTCATGGTGATCATAACAGTATCGTCAATTACTGTAAAAACCCATCAGGTGTCCTTCAGGTCAAGTTGTCAACTGTCTCTACCTTCATTCCTGACCACCTATTGTTACAACCATGGCTTATCGATGGATTTTGGAATAGAATAAATAGACCCTTAACTGTGAAGACAGTTGCAGGAGACTGGTTTCACTCTGAGAGGCATGGCACAGAAGATGCCAACTCACTATCTGTAAATCCATCTTGTTAATTGGAGCAATCCCAACAGCCTGGAATGTTACCCTTCCTTCTTTTCCAATTACGGGACTGATTCCATAAGTGCTATAGCCATCTTGCTTTGCTCTGGTTCCTGTTTCACGCAGGCGAATGACTGCATGGGGTTTGCACGTTCTCCCCGTCGTCTGCATGGGTTTCCTTTGGGTGCTCCTTCTTCCTCCCACAGTCCAAAGATCTGCAGGTTAGGGTGGATTGGCCATGGGAAATGCAGGGGTAGGGTCTGGGTGGGGTGCTTTTTGGAGGGTCGGTGCAGACCCAATGGACCGAATGGCATGCTTTACAATGTAGGGACTCTATGATTCTTATGAATGACTTAAACCCAAGACAAGGGAGTGTAGTGACTACACAGAATAAGAGCTCATGGTGTTGGGGGTAACGTATTAGCATGAGCAAAGGATTGGTTGGGTGAACAGGAAGCAGTGAAGATGCATAGATGGTAATTTTCAGGCCAGTATGATTATACCTAATATGATATTTGCGAACTATACCAATCATTTGGATGGAGGGACCAAATGTCTGGTTGTTGAGTTTGCAGGTGGCATCAACTGGGCAGCATTACACACAGTATTGGCAGCAGCATAAAATTCCATCAGCATATTGATGTGATTAGGTGAATGGGCAGAGCTATGGCAGATGGTTGTTAATGCAAGCAGGCGCAAGATCGTCCATTTCAGACCAAGGGAGGAACGATCAGGGTATTTCTTCGAAGATACTGAATCAAATACACCGGGTGTCCAGTGAGATTTGGAGGGTTCAGGTGCCTAACTCTAAAATGCCACAAAACAGCCACAGAAAACAGTCAAGAGGGCTAATGGAATGCTGGCCTGCAAATCTAAAGGGGTTTTGGGGCAGCATGCTGGCTCACTGGTTAGCACGGCTGCCTCAGGGACCCGGGTTTGATTCTAGCCTCGGGTGTCTGTCTATGTGGAGTTTGCACACTCTCCCCGTGTCCGCATGGGTTTCCTCTGGGTGCTCTGGTTTCTTCCCACAATCCAAAGTTGAGCTGGCCAAGTGAATTGGCCATGCTAAATTGCCCATAGTGTTAGGTCCATTAGTTAGAGGTGCAGTAGCGCCTCGACTTATGAACTTAATCCGTTCCAGGACTCGGTTCATGAACCGAAAAGTTCGTGAACTGAATCAATTTGTCCCATTTTTCGGATAGCGTAAGAATGCTTGGACGGCTGTTCACAGCGCATGCATCAAAGACGAACTGAATGAGATCACGCAGGGCCCGAGAGCTTTTGCGTTCGACAAGCATGTAGCAAAGCAGAACAATGAAACCACGTGGTCACACACGGGCTTTTTGCATTCGTACCTTTGTTCGTACCTTGAATTTCGTACGTACATTGAAGCAAAATTTTACATATAATCCTATTCGTAAACTGATTTGTTCGTGAATGGGGTCGTTCGTATGTTGAGGTGCTACTGTATATTTAGGGTAGGGGAATGGGTCTGGGTGGGTTACTCTTCGGAGGGTTGCTGAAGGGCCTGTTTCCGTACTGTAGAGAATCTAATCTAAAAGGCTGGAGTGTAGGGGTGCAGAAGTTGTGCTGCAGTCATACAAAACCTTAGTTTGAGCCCCCTTGGAACACTGACAACAGCTATGGACACTGCACCATAGGAGGGATATTTGGGCCTTGGAGGGAGTTCAACATAGGTTTACAAGGACAATACCTCAACTTCAGGCTTAACTCATGAAGAGAGGTTAGACAAATTAGGCCTTTATTCTCTTGAATTTAAAAGGTTAAGGGGTGATCCAATTGAGGTCATCAGGGTATTAACAGGGAAAGACCTTGGAGAAAGTGAGGGCTACAGATGCTGGAGATCAGAGTCAAAAAGTGTGGCGCTGGAAAAGCACAGCCGGTCAGGCAGCATCCAAGGAGCAGGAGGGTCGATGTTCAGGAATCATGTCAATGATGCCCACATCACACGAAGAACACAGAGGACCCTTGGGAGCCCTGCAAAAGCTCTCATGGTGACTGCCAGCTGAACCAGTGTGACCCACCTTGCAAGGTTACCTTGCTATTGTGGTCTGCTCGAAACGTTGACTCTCCTGCTCCTCAGGTGCTGCCTGACTGGCTGTGTTTTTCCAGCTGCACACTTTTTGACATAGATAAAGGTAAACTATTTGCACTGATTTAAGATTCTAGAACCAGGAGACATGGTCTAAGAATTAGGGCCAGAACATTCAGGAGGGATGTGAGAAAACACTTCAACACACAAAGGGTGGTATAAGTTGGGAAGTCTCTTCCTCAAATGGCAGTCGATGCTAATTCTTTTGTTGAATTTAAATCCGAGATAGACATTTTTATTAAGCAAGGGCTATGGACCCAAGGCAGGCATTTAGAGTTAGGCCACAGATCAGCCATGATCTTACTGAGTGGCAGAGCAACCTTAGGGAGCTATTCCTGCATGTGTGTTCCTGGAATATTGTCGATTATTGCAAGGGGGATGCAATATAAATGCAGAGATGTTTTGCTATGGCCATACAGGACATTGGTGAGACCACATGTAAAGTACTCTGTACAATTTTGGTCTCCTCAGTTAAGAAAGGAATAATTTATATTAAATACAGTTCAGAGAATGTTCACGCAACAGATCCTGGGATGGGAATGGTTATCTTGTCAGGAAAGGTTTGAATATAAGTAGATAAGAAATAGGAGCCAGGGGTAGGCCATTTGGTCCCTCAAGAATGCTTTGCTATTCAACAAGATCACGGCTGCGAGTCTTTGGAGCTGTCTTCCCCAGAGAGCGGTGGAGACAGGACTCATTAATTATTTTTAAGGCAGATGTCAATAGATTCTTGACCGACAAGAGGGTCAAGGGTTATGGGGAGATGGAGGGGGAAAGTAGTGTTAAGACAGAGCATCCAGGACCTTACTGAAAAGTAAGCAAGCTTAAGGGGCCAAATGGCCTACCCTTGCTCCCAATTCATTGGGCCACATGCATGTTTATGTATGTAAAGGTTCAAAGAAAGGTTGGTTGTATGGGGGGGGATGTTGGCTGAATTATGTTATAAGTATTACATTAGATTCCCTACAGTGTAGAAACAGGCCTTTCGGCCCAACCAGTCCTCCGAAGAGTAACCCACCCAGACCCATTTCCCTCTGACTAATGCACTACAGGTAATTTAGCATAGCCAATTCACCTGACTTGCTCATCCAGGAGAGAATGTGCAAACTCCACACAGTCACCCAAGGCTGGAATTGAACCTGGGACCCTGGTGCTGTGAGGTAGTAGTGCTAACCACTGAGCCACCATGGTCTTTTAAAAGCCTCTCACTCCCCAATCATCCCTTTACCTGTGAATAGCCTCCCCCAATGAGCTTTTGAAAGGTCCCGTCCAATACCATCAAAATTAGCCTTACTCTAATTTAGAACTTCAACTTTTTAATCAGTTCTGTTCTTTTCCATAACTGTTTTAAAACTAATAGAATTGTCCCAAAGTGCTCCCCCATTGACACTTTATACATTAATGAGCTGATATGTTAAGGGTGCTGCTTGTAATGAAGGTTGTTAAGTTATCAGTGTTGAGCATAGAAGCAGGGGTAGAGCATATGGTCCTGAGAGCCTGCTCCACCATTCAATATGATCATGTCTGGTTATCCAACTCAGTACCTTGACTACCATCTATAAAGGTAAAAACAATGACTGCAGATGCTAAAAACCAAATACTTGTGGTGCTGGAAGAGCACAGCAGTTCAGGCAGCATCCAACGAGCAGCGAAATCGACGTTTCGGGCAAAAGCCCTTCATCAGGATTCCTCAAGAATTAATACGATCTTGAGTCCAAAAGGTTGCTAGTGCCCTGTGATTGGGACTGCGAAAAAGGAAGCTTTAGGCACTCTGAGATTGCGTCTGCTTAGCGGTCAGGCGATTTGTTATTTTGTAAACCTTCTCAAAGAGCTACATCTTGCAAAGAATGTGACAACAGGGAAAAGAAGGAACAGTAACAAGGTGCACAGGGTAGATTCATAAGAGTCTTTGGCAAGCTGTAGTAAAAACAGCCATAGAATCCCTACAGTGTCATTTGGCTCATCAAGTCTGCACCAACCCTCTGCAGAGCATCCCACCCCCTGTACCTAGCCCACACATCCCTGGACACTATGGGCAATTTAACACAGTCAAGATTAGAGTGGTGCTGGAAAAGCACAGCAGGTCTGGCAGCATTCGAGGAGCAGGAAAATCGACGTTTTGGGCAAAAGCCCTTCATCAGGTATATTCCAATCAGCTCTATTCCTGTTGAAGGGCTTTTGCCCAAATGTCGATCTTCCTGCTCCTCGGATGCTGCCAGACCTACTGTGCTTTTCCAGCACCACTCTAAACTACAGTCCTCACTTTTGCAATTTAACACAGCCGACCCACCTAACCTGCACACCCTCAGAACTGTGACAGGAAACCAGAGCATCCATGGAGGAAACCCATAGAAGACACAGGGCTATCTCCCAAGGCTGGGATCAAACCCGGGTGCCTGATGCTATGGGGTAGCAGTGCTAATGATTGAGCCACCCGTGCTACCCCCACAATGGCTGTTGTCCAGCTATAGACACAATGAATATTCATTAATCAGTGATTAAAGCCTCTCATCTCAAGTGTTTGTTTCTAGTTGGCATCCTACTCCAGCTGTGTCATCCTGTGCATCACAATTCGGACATCAATTTACTGGAAATACCTCTATCCACAGATAAAGAACGGTATTTAACTTGAATGGAAAATGCAAACCAGTCAGTGATCCGAAGCTAAAACAAACAGTTGATCTGCGATTGGCTTCAGTGGATTGGACCTTGTTCCTTTCAGGAAGGTCTTCATGTTCACAAATGTCTTGCTCCCATTCCATTCCAGTGAGCTGGCTGGTGAACCCAGGCACTGGCACACTCAGGGTGTTTGATGGTTCAGGTGGGCGGAGTATTTTGGGGTAGGGTGTGCACTCCCTCTGATCTTCCAGTCCTGACCTCTGCACGTTCCCAATGAGGTCTCCCTTTCCTCAATGAACCTTCTCCATCTGGCTGGGTCTCTGGCAAGGATCACTCACGAGTTTGCTGCAGGACTGTTTGTTTAACCTCCTCGGAGGGGGCAGGGGGGTGGAATTTGAATTCAATTTCTTTTTAAATGTCTGGAATTAAGAGTCTAATGATGACCACGGAAGCCATTGTTGATTGTTGGAAAAACGTCCTCCGGGGACAGAAACTGCTATCTCTACTTTTAGATTAAACAGGCCCTTCGGCCCAACAAGTCCACACTGCCCCGCCGAAGCGCAACCCACCAACACCCCTTACCTAACACTATGGGCAATTTAGCATGGCCAATTCACCTGACCTGCACATCTTTGGACTGTGGGAGGAAACCGGAGCACCCGGAGGAAACCCACGCAGACACGGGGAGAACGTGCAAACTCCACACAGTCAGTCGCCTGAGGCGGGAATTGAACCCGGGTCGCTGGCGCTGTGAGGCAGCAGTGCTAACCACTGAGCCACCGTGCCGCCCACTTGTTCTGGCCTAAGTGACTGCACAGCAATGCAGTTGATTCTTAACTGACCTCTGGGCAATTAGGGATGGGCAGAAAGTGCTGCCTAGTCAGTGATGCCCATATCTCATGAATGAATAAAGAAAAGGATAGTTGATTTGGGAGATGCCGCTGCTGGTTGGACTGCCTTCTGGCCAGCAGATTTGGAAGATCTTGTGAAAGCACCATAGTGGATTTCCAGGATCCACTGACTCAGATCGGTGGCCTTCATAGGGCAGGCAAGTTAACTGGCCATCTCCACCTCCATGATGTAAATAGTAGAGCTCCCATCTGGGGAAGAGCCCAGCATTTCTAACGTTTTGATGAGACACAAGAACAGTTTTTTTAAAATCTCCAATTTCTAGGGTGTCAGTGATGCGAGCAAGTCCTGGATTTGTTGTCCATCTCTAATTGCCCTTGAACTGACTGGTTTGCTACTATCATTCCAGAGGGCAAATAAGAGTCAACCCCACTGCAGTGGGTCTGGAGTCACGTGTAGGCCAGGCTGGGAAATGACGGCAAATTTCCTTCTCTGAGGGCATTAGCGAGCCAGATGGGGTTTTTGCAACAATTGATCATCACCATCACTGAAAGTTGCTTTGAATGTTAGATTTATTAACTGGATTGAAACTCCATCAGTTGCGACGGTGGGATTTAAACCCACAACATTAGCTGGGCTTTTGAATTACTCATTCACTGATGTTATCATTACGCTACCATTTCCCCTTAGCATGTCGAATGGATCAAGTATATCAGATGAAATTTAATGCAGCAAAGTGAACAGTGAAACATTTTGGTCTGAAGAAAGGGCAAGGCAATATAAAATGGAGGGCATAATTCGAATTGGGCCATATAATCTGAGAGAACTGGAGGTATACTCTTTTGCAAACCAGTAGAACAAGTCAATAACTAACCAACCTACTCAGAGGTGTCATGATACACCTCTGCTGCAGGTGGGACTTGACCCCAGGCCTCCCTGATCTCAGATAGGGGCTCTACCACTAGAGGGCCCTCTAGGCAGAGTACAGGGGACATTTACAAGCAGGGCTTAGAAGTCAAGTACAGGAGTTGAGGAAGATTGGATAGATTCAAGTTAGAACAGAGGAGGCCGAGGAGTGTAATAATTGGGGTGTACAATATAATGAGGGCCTGGGAAGAATCATTTCCACTTGTAAAGAGTTCATTTATTAGGGGGCATGAATTTAACATGATTTGTGCTGTAGCTGGGCATGAGGAGAAACCTAACCCAGAGGCTGGTGATTGTCTGAAATTTGCCACAGAAACCCAAAACTTATCAAAGATGAACCTGGATCTGACCTGAAGCACTGATGCCTGCAAGGCTATGGACCAGAAGATGGGATCAAATGGACAGCGAAATTTCTTTCTTTTCGGCTGCTCAATTTGATGGGTTGAATGACCATAATGTTCCAAAGGTTTCTTAAAGTTCTATGAACTGTCAAAAGTTGCTATATAAATGCAAGTCTTTTTCTATTTTCCCTTTGAGGAGAGACTGATTGGAACAAAATCTACCATGCCTGCTTAATATGTAACTACAGTGATTGGTGTGATAAACAAGACCAGAGTGACCAATTAACTATTGTAAAGATTAAGTAAACAGCTTTGCTTTTGCCAGGGTCAGAGAACAGATAGATAATGAAGACTATGAAATGCCCTCTAAAATCAGCAACCAAGAAAGTGTAGTTAGAGAGAATGACAGAGAGAAAGGACAAATCTACTGTCGAGTGTCTAATTACCTCTGTTATAAGGTTTGATCTGCAGGCTACAAACCCATGCTAATTCTCTGGGGACTTGGGGGTCAATCCCCACCAAAGGGCTGGGGAAGTTTAAATTTGATTAACGTAGGCAGCTCTAGCAAGGAATTTGAAATTATCTTTGCACTGGTTAACATGTTAACTTATTTCAATTAGCCAACTGCATGGCTGTTAGTTTGAGGTCACATGTAAGGTTGGGAGATGCCCTCCCGAAAGGAGGTTACTGAGCAAGATTTTTCTGAAAATTAACGAAGGTTGTCATTATTGAGGCGAGCCAGATTTACGTTGCATTGTTAATTGTTAATTACTGTGGGATATAACAGTGCCAATATTTATCACTCTGTTTAAGGATCCTGCTGTACACAAATTGGTTGTCATCGTTTCCAAATTATTACATTGACCGTCACTGGCTGCAAGGCATTTTGGGATGTCCTGTTTCAAATCCATTGCCCTTTCCCAGAAAGCCCGAGGTTAGCTAGGCAACCTTTACCCAATTGATAGCTAAGGTGGTTAAGCCGGCGTAAGGGATACGTGTCTTTATTAGTCAAAGCATTGAATACATTTGGTTTGTTTGCCTTTATTGGTTAGTACATTGAGTGTAGTAGTTAGAAGGCCAAATTACAGCTATACAGGATGTTGGTGAGGCCACTTTTGGAATACTGCATTCAGTTCTGGTCTCCCTGCCAAAGGAAAGGTGTTGTTAAACTTGAAAAGGTGCAGAAAAGATTCACGAGGATGTTGCTGAGCTTGGGGAGCTATAGGGAGGGGCTGAATAAGCTGGGGCTATTCTCCCTGGAGTGATGAGGGGTGACCTTACAGAGGGTTATAAAATCAGGAGGGGAACGGATAGGGTGAATAGTAAAGGTCTTTTCCGCAGGTTATAGAAGTCCAAAACTAAAGGGCGTAGGTTTTAAGGTGAGAGGTTCTGGGTGTAGGTTTGCTCGCTGAGCTGGAAGGTTCATTTCCAGACATTTTGTGACCATAGTAGGTAACATCTTCAGTGGGCCTCCAGGCAAAGCACTGCTGATGATTTCTGCACTCAGCCCCCTTGGCATCATGGGAGCCCACAAACCCACCAACACACTAAAAGCAGCTAATGAACTTGAAAGACCCTATACAGACAACAAGCAAAACTAATCTCATTTACAAAATACCGTGCAAGAACTGTAACAAACACTACATTGGACAAACAGGCAGAAAACTAACCACCAGGATACATGAACATCAACTAGCCACACAACAACATGACCCTCTCTCATTAGTATCCTTATATACAGATAAGGAAGGACACCACTTCAACTGGGACAACACATCCATCCTAGGACAAGCAAAAGAGAGACACGCACGAGAATTCCTAGAAGCATAGCATTTCAACCGGAACTCGATCAACAAACACATTGAGTTAGACCCCATTTACCACCCTTTGAGAAAAAGAACAGGAAATGAAATCACCACAGGAAATGACATCACCAACCCAAAGAAACCCAAACATATAAATAGAAAGCAGGAATCATCAGCAGGGCTTCGCCTGGAGGCTCACTGAAGACGTTACCGAGTAGGGTGACGAAACATCTGGAAATGAACCTTCCAGATCAGTGAGCAAACCTACATCCAGAACCTCAACCTGAGCTACAAGTCTTCTCAAAACTCATTGAGAGGGGAAAGATTTATAAAGGACCTCAGGGACAACTTTATCACACAGAGGGTGGTGTATGTATGAACTGAGCTCCCAGAGGAAGTGAATGAGGCTGGTGCAATTATAACATTTAAAAGGCATCTGGATGGGTACATGAATGGGAAGGGTTTAGAGAGATATGGGCCAAATGCTGGCAAATGGGAGTAGATTAATTTAGTATATCTGGTCAGCATGGATGGGTTGGACCGAAAGGTTTGTTTCTGTACTGTACATCTCTATGACTCTATAACAAGAGCGATGAGGTAATGATGGGGTTGTTAGTTAGGCCACAGCTGGAGTACTATATGCAGTTCTGGTCACCCCACTATAGGAAGGATGTGATCGCATTAGAGTGGGTGTAGGAGAGATTCACCAGCATGTAGGCTGAGGTGGAGCGATTCAGCTATGAAGAGTGACTAGGTAGACTGGGGTTGTTTTCCTTAGAGCAGAGAAGGCTGAGAGGGATCTATTGAGGTCGCAGAGTCATAGATTCATACAGCGTAGAAACAGACATTTTGGACCGACTAGTCTACGCCAACCATGTTCTCAAACTAAACTAGTCCCACCCACCTGCACTTGGCCCATATCCCTCTAAACCTCTCCTATTCATGTACTTATCCTCAAGTCTTTTAAACACTGTAACTGTACCCACATCCACCACTTTCTCTGGTGGTTCATTCCACACACTAACCACTCTCTGCGTAAAAAAGTTGCCCCCATGCCCTTTTTAAATCTTTCTCCTCTCACTTTAAAAATATACCCCCTAGTTTTGAACTCCCCCACCTTCGGGAAAAGACCTTATCTATACCCCTCATGATTTTATACACCTCTGTATGGTCACTCCTCAACCTCCAATGCTGCAGTGAAAAAACTCCCAGCCTGTCCAGCCTCTCCTTATAACTCAAACCCTCCATTCCTGGCAACGTCTGGGAAATCTTTTCTGAACTCTTTCCTTTTAATCCTTCCAATAGCAGGGAGACCAGAACTGGGCACAGTACTCCAAAAGAGGCCTCACCAATGTCCTGTACAACCTCAACATGATGTATAAAGTTCTGAGAGGCATGGACAGGGTAGATAGGGAGGAACACTTCCCCTTCGTATAGAGATCAGTGGCGAGGAGACACTGTTTTAATACCATAAGATGTAGGAGCAGAATTAGGTCACTCCACCCATCAAGTCTGTCCTGAGATTCTGATAGGGCTAGGGTTCGGGTAATATCCTTTAAGGGGAGGAGCAGGAGGTTTAGAGGCAATTTTAAGAAAACAACATTCTCCCAGAGGTATTGTCTGGAACTCACTAGCTAAAGAGTGATAGAGGCAGAAATCCTCAAGACATTTCAGAACTTTTTGGATAAGCACCATAACAAACTTGGCCATGGGCTAACTGCTGGGAAATAGAATTAGAATAGATGGGTGTTTGATGACCAATGGTGAACACAATGGATCAAGGGACCCATTTCTCTTCAGTAAAATCTCAATGACTATGGATTGGGAAATATGATATGGCACAATTGATAGATTAGATTCCCCTGCAGTATGGAAACAAGTCCTTCAGCCAACAAGTCCACACCAACTCTCCAAAGAGTAACTCACCCAGGCCCATTCTCCTACACTTACCCCTGACTAATGTACCTAACACTATGGGCAATTTAGCATGGCCAATTCACCTGACCTGCACATCTTTGGATTGTGGGAGGAAACCAGAGCACCCCTAGGAAACCCATACAGACAGTCACCTGAGGCTGGAATCAAACCCAGGTCTCTGGTGCTGTGAGCCACTGTGTGATTGCCAGAGGAGAGGTAATAAAAGCCTGGCCTAATATACAAGCAATAGATGGTTGGGGAAGCCTCTATCTGCAGGCAGTTTCCACTGTTGTTGTGTTCTGTTTAAGGGAGTTTACCTGTAAGGATTCCACATGCAATCTGTTCACAATGTTGTGACTCTGTCTGCCAGTTAGACTGCTGTGAATCTGTAGACTGCACACACTAGTCAGTTGTTAATGTAATGCCTACCTCATCATTGATAATGTGCTTTACAGTTCGAGATGAACTAGTCCACAGAGGTATTCGGATCTGGTGAGCAATTGATGGTTATCGTTAACAGGAACAACTTCTTGTAAAATTAGTTGTCAATTTTCACTGCCTCCTTCTTCTTTTCCCTGTGTCAGCCAACCTGTGGGTCTATGACACACTGGAAAATTATCGGTACCTGCAGTACTTCTCCTGGGTGCTTTATCACGTCATTCTCACCATGGTGTCCGCCGGAGTCGCCAAGTACATCTCACCACAGGCTGCAGGTACGTACTCTCTACCACCATCCATGCCCCTGCACATCGAGTGGGCACACGTGAGTCACCCATGTAATCGCCCTTTGGGAGTTTTTTGAGTTTATCAAATAGGAAAAGACTTGGATTATTTGAGGGGTTCATCCCCTTGGAGGAGTGCAGAGGGGCTGAGGGTCCACGAGTGGGGTCAGTGTGGAAGTGCGCTTTGCTGAGCTAGACTTCTCAAGCTCCGCAGCCACGTGAACTGCCAGCTCCGAGTCAAAGGGTTAGCAAATAGGACTGTCACTCCCGGTGCCTGATGAGGTGCTGTCTTCTGGCTGAGACATTAAACAGCGGACCAGTCAGTGTCATCGCAGATGAACGTATAAGAACCCGGGGCCACCCTTTGCCGAAAGATTAAAGAAAGGTCTGAATTTATGTGGTGCCTCTCAGGACCATAGACACATCAGAGGGTTTTACAGCTAATTTTACGCACTTCTCGAAGGACAGTCACAGCAGCAGTGTAGGAGCATAGCAGCCAATTTGGCATACAGCAGTGTGATAAGTGCTTGATTGAGGGACAAATATTGGCCAAAACATTGGTTGCATCTTTTAGAACCATTCAAGCAGAGATATTGATTCATTCTTTCCTGTGGCATGGGTGGGTAAGGATGACAGATTTCCTTTTTTAAAGGGCATCAATGAACCAGATGGGTTTATTTTTTTAAACAACAGTCAATGATAATTGTCGTTGACAATTGTGGGAGATTCAAGATGGCGGCAGTCTGAACAGTCTGCAGTGTTGGGTTCTGTGTCAAACCCCAGGCAAGGTGGGCTCTTACCTCACCCCCATTGGCTCCCCCCACCCCAGAGGAAAGTTTGTAATGCAAAATAGAGAGAATACCTAGAGTCCTTTTAAATTAAGATTTGACAGATCTGGAGCTGAAATGAAAACATCCAAAGGAAGGGGAGCAAAGGGAACACAGCAGGCAGGGTGCTCGATTACTATGTCGGGTACACCCACAGCCTTGACCTCAACTCCCATGGCTGCGCCATTACGTTCAGTGGAGCAACAGCATTTACTAACGGAGTTTGCAAAACTCCGTGACTAAATCGAGGGAGCGCTGGAACCAATTGCTGCCACGCTGGCAAAACATGAGCAGGAGATCGGGCTTTGGATCAGCACATGGAGGTGGTGGAACAAAGGACCACAGGGTGGTGGGGGGGGGGGAAGCCTAGTAAATACGGGTATAATCGCTGTTGTTCCTATGGATGGGAGCCTTGGTGGAGGTGTGGCAAGTGGAGTAATGTAATATAGTACAATGTAGTGTATTTTAATTTTAGTGGGTTGTAATTTAATTTAATGTTATTTTATTTAATTTGAGTTTTTGCTAATTTGGTTTAAGTTAAGTAAATATGAGACGAGTGTATCTTGAAGAATAGTAGGCAGTTTATTGTCAAGGTTACTGTAATATAATGCAATAGTACAATATTATTTCTACCTTACTGAACTTTTATAACTTCTTTTGGTTTTTTTTTGTAAAAGAGTGAAAACTTTTTTCAATAAGTATATACATCATTTGTACCGTAGCACTAGAGTAGGGCTTCCCCCCCCAAAAAAAATGGTCAAGTCCCTCAGGAGAGACTCAAACTAAACATTTGGAGTCACCAGGATCAAGGCAATGATAATCATCACAAAGTCCCAGACGAGTACCTAGCAACTAGTGGGTGGCACAGTGGCTGAGTAGTTAGATTATTTAACTACTGAGCAGTAGCTGTTCCAATATAGAAATATCAGATAAACACACTCTTGGCAAAAAGACAAATTCAGAAACAGATTGCCTCACATGCAGTTCTCCAAATCAGGAGGAAAGAATATTAAAAGACAATTCTGGGAGAGAGAGTGTAGTAGCTGGGAGGGATTCACTGCCTTCCAAACCTGCTGAGACTACAGCAACAACAACTGAAAGCTAAACCAAAACTTCCTGGATCTGTGAGAGCTTGACTGCACCCAGTCAGGCTGCTTCTATTGTTCGAACTTTAAAAAAATACACCAAGGCCTCACAAGTTGGTTATCTTCTTATAGACTGCTTGGTGCCTGTCCCTCAATCAATCTCTAAAGGAAACCAGGACAAAGCACACCTCTGAAAGCCACAGCATCATCACAACATACATGCTGCACAAATGCCAGGAAATGACCATCTCCAACAAGAAAGAGTCTAACCATTTCCTTTGACATTCAACAGCATTACCATCACTAAGTATCTCACTATCAACATCATGGGTTTAACATTGATCAGAAGCTGATGTGGTCCATGTGCACATTGTGTCTACAAGAATAGATCAGAAACCAAGAATACTGTTGGGGTAACTTACCTCCTGACTGCCCAAAGCCTTTATTCATCTACAAGATACAGGTCAGGCGTGTGATGGAATACTCCCCACTTGCCTGGATGGGTGCAGCTCCAATGACACTCAGGACACTTGACACCATCTAGGACTAAGCAGTGATTAGCACTCCATCCAGCATCTTTAGCATTCATGCCCTCCACTACCAAATCTCAGCAGCAGCAGCGTGTACCATTTACAACATGCAGTGCAGAGATTCACCAAAGTCCTTTGACTGCATTTTCCAAACCTGTTACCTCTTCCATCTAGAAGAACAAGGCCAGTAGCTGCATGGGAGCATCACCAGCTGCAGGTTCCCTTCCAAGCTACTTGCCGTCTTGACTTTGAAATATGTCGCCATCCATTCAGTGTTGCTAGGTCAAAGTCCTGGAGCTCCCTTCAAACAGCATGATGGGTGTTCCACAGACTTCAGTTGTTCAGGAAAACAGCAGACCACCACCTACTCGAGGACAATTACAAATAGGAAACTAATGTTGGTCTTCCCAGCAATGCCCACATACCATGCAAGAAATTTTAAAATTGCTGGCATTTGTACACAACAACAGCCTCCACCCAACCCTCTACATCAAAACCTCTCTTGGCATCTCTGAGACATGCTCTTTTTGCAAAATTGAGGTCTACAAAATCATGAAGGGTATAGACAGGGTAGATAGAGATAGAGCTAACACCAATTGTTACAGCTAACCTGAGAATGCAACTTTAAAAAAAAAACATTTTGTGATTTACACATGAAAGAAGTGAAACTATCATGGTATTCGAACAGATGGAAGACTCAACAGACAATCAAGGTATTTTTCAGTGTATAATTTCAGTTACATCACACTGTAAATTTTTGCTATAAATTCTATGCCTTACAATTGTGTCCTCCACTATCACCTGATGAAGGAGCAGCACTCGGAAAGCGAGTGTGTTTCCAATTAAACCTGTTGGACTATAACCTGGTATTGTGTGATTCTTAACTAGATCGAGATAAGCTTTTTCCCAGGGTGAGGGATTCTATAACGAGGGGTCACACATTCAAGGTGAGAGGTAAAAGGTTTAAGGGGGATAAAAGCGGCAAGTACTTTACACAGAGGTACCTAGAATGCGTTGCCAGCAGAGGTAGCAGAGGCAGGCATGGTAGATTCATTTAAGGGGTGTCTGGACAGATGCTTGAGTAGGTGGGGAGCAGAGGGATACAGATGCTTAGGAATTGGGCGACAGGTTTAGACAGTGGATTTGGATTGGCTCAGGCTTGGAGGGCCGAAGGGCCTGTTGCTGGGCTGTAAATTTTCTTTGTTCTCTGTTCTTTCTCCAGCATTGATAGGCTGAAGCCTTGCTCTTTCAATCTTTCCTGATAGCTCTATCTAGTTTAGTCTTAAAGTGTGACCCAATAATCCATGATACCTTTGATATAACAGCTCC
The DNA here is from genome assembly GCF_047496795.1 of Chiloscyllium punctatum. Taxonomy (NCBI): domain Eukaryota; kingdom Metazoa; phylum Chordata; class Chondrichthyes; order Orectolobiformes; family Hemiscylliidae; genus Chiloscyllium; species Chiloscyllium punctatum. Next base: position 675,100 of record NC_092759.1, read on the forward strand.
TAATATAATCTGTTGTCTGTTATTTCAGCTTAAAATAAAGCTTAACACTAAATGAATGCACAGGTTGAAATTCCAATACATGTCAGAATATACTTTGCTCACCTCATTCAGATATGTATCAAGATAACTGACTGTTTTGTACATAGTGTCAATGCAGTTTTTTCTGTGGTCCTGGTATTTGTTTTTGGTTCCCGTTCTTGTGCCAGGGTCTGGCATTCCAGAGTTGAAGGTGACCTTGCGAGGCGTGGTGCTGGATGAGTTCTTTACCTTCAGGACCTTTGTAGCCAAACTCATTGGCGTCATCTGCACCCTGGCAGCTGGAAGTACCATTTTCCTAGGCAAAGTGGTAAGTGGGCACTGCATATCAATGGCATGTTCATTTCATTGCTAAGATACAGTGGTGAAGGGCATTGCTTAATCGGGGTACCTAGAGAACCAACAAAGAGAGAGTGCTGGAAAATGGGAGGATAGTAGATAGAAAACTGCTGCGTTTTCACAAATGAAACTATTATCAAAAAAAGTGTTTGTCTCTCATTTCATGTTTCATTAATTGGCTTGGGACTGAATTAACAGTGATGGCTGGTACGAGTTGTCCTTGCATCGTTGGAAGGGGTGGTTTGTGATGTTGTGGCCATTCCTCTATCTTACTGAGATCAACCCACGTTGTTAATATTCATCATGCCCTCATTATTATGCACTGGAAACTTAACTGGTCCACATAGGCTCCAAGAACAGGTCGGGAATTCTGTGCTGAATAACTCATTTCCTGACTCCCCAGATCCTGCCCACCACCGAGCTGGAAAAGGTCAGGAGTGTGATGGAACACTGTCCATCTATTTGGATGAGTGTAGTTACAAAAACATTTAAGAAGCTCCATTCCATCCAAGATAAAGTAGCACTATTAATTGGCACCCGTCCACCATTTTAAACAATCACCCTCTCCGCCCTTGATGCTGTGTGTGTGCCATCTTCAATGTACACTGTCAAAACTCATCTAGACACCTCTCGCCACCTTCCAAACCCTCTACCCCCTGGAACAACAAGAGCAACGGACACATGGGAACACCATCCCCTGCAAGTTCTTCCCTAAGCCACTCGGCATCCAGACTTTTTGGCATTCCTTCAGAGTCGTTGGATCAAATTCCCTCCTGCACTGTGGTGGACCTCCAGCTCATAGACTGCAGCAGTTCAAGGAAGCAGCTCGCCACCACCTTCTCTCGCACAATTACAGGTGGACAACCAGTGTTGGCTTAGCCCAGTGATGCCTACATCCTATAAGGAACGGGCAAGAGAAGAAATAGGCTGAGAGAGTAATGAGCCTTGAGAATGTGTTGACAGCTGATTTGGTTGGTATTAATTCAATGTTATAAGACATGGAAATGTAATTGGACCATTCAACCTATTGATGAGATCATTGCTGAAATCTGATCATCTTCGACACCACTTTCCTGCCTTTTTCCCACAATCCTTGATTCCCTTCCTGATTAAAAATCTGTCTATCTCAGTCTTGACTATACTCCCGCTCCAGCCTCTATAGCCATTTGAGGTGGATTCAGTACCATCTGGCCAAAGCAAATCCCCTTCCTCTCTGATCGAAATAGGTGATTGCTTACCCTGAGATTGTGCCCTCTTGTCTTACACTCTCCCACAAGAGGAAACAACCCGTCCTCATCTACCCCATCAAGTCTCCTCAGAATCTTGTACATTCTCATTCTTCTACAGGCCCGACCTACTCAACCTCTCCTCATAAAACAACGGGTGGCACGGTGGCACAGTGGTTAGCACTGTGGTTAGCACTGCTGCCTCACAGTGCCTGAGACCCGGGTTCAATTCCCGCCTCAGGCGACTGACTGTGTGGAGTTTGCACTTTCTCCCCGTGTCTGTGTGGGTTTGCTCCGGTTTCCTCCCACAGTCCAAAGATGTGCAGGTCAGGTGAATTGGCCATGCTAAATTGCCCATAGTGTTAGGTAAGGGGTAAATGTAGGGGTATGGGTCGGTGTGGACTTGTTGGGCCGAAGGGCCTGTTTCCACACTGTAATGTAATCTAATCTATAAACTCATCAACCTAATGAGGATTATGTGTATTGCCTCCAATGTCAGTCTATTTTTCCTTAGATAAGCGGTCCAAAGCTGTTCACAGTATTCTAGGTATGGTCTGACTAGTGCCTTGTACAGTTTTTAGCAAGGCTTCCTACTTTTAATACTCTCTTCCCTTTGAAATGAAAGCTACTTCCTTACTCCCTGTAACCTTTTTTTGTGATTCATTCATGAGTGAGGATCTAAAATTTGAATTTAGGTTGCTGTCAGAAGCAACAAGTATATGTAGATTTTTATTAACCACAAAATGGCTTTTCAATTTAAAATAACACAACAAAGTGGCTGAAAGTAATGATTTGACTCTGTGAACTTGTGCTGCTGCTTTGCTGGGTTAAGGTAAATGGATGGTAAGAGAATACAATGGATTTTTCATAATATGAGTTATAAGACAGTAATTTGGTATTCGAACTAACCTCGAACTGCTACCATGACATGACGACTTATGTAATTAAGAATCCTTTCCCAGGGAATATCATTGTATTAGCCTGTTGTCAATCACATCACCTTATTACAGTTGATTAGACTTTTCTTGTAATTAAGAACCCTTTCCCAGAAAACATCATTGGATTAACCTGCTGTAAATCATGTCACCTTATTGTATGTGATTGGTCTTTTCTTGTAATTGAGGCTGTACTATCTCTTAAAAAACATTTAAATAATGTGTAATTTTCGAATGCAATTGCACCATTTCTCCAGTGAACACAGAAGTTTTTAACCTCCTTGTTGCTGGTCAAATCAGCGCCCGCTGCCTTAATTTATTAAACTGGTAACCTTGCTTTAAACAGACCGTACCCCTAATGATTCTTTTGACTGATCTCGAACCAAGAGGCCCGTCTAGAGGGGTCCAGACTCACAAATCCTTCAGTGCTGCAGCTTCCTGCAGTCTTTCTCCATTGAAATAATATGCAGCCCCCTTGTTCTCACTGGAAAAGTGCATAAGCTCAAATTTTCCCCACATTACATCCCTTTTGCCAAGTTTTTGTTTTCAAGGGCGAAGTGAATGGTTCCCAAATGGGAGAGGGAACACACTGTAGGGAAGTGTCACCATGCTCATTAACGCTCAGTTGAAATGATCCCTGTAATTAGGTTCAGTTGACAGAAGAGATGCGCTATCATCTGCATTCCAGGACTACCAGGGACTTAGTGCATGGGGAGCACAAAGGACGTTTATAGTCTCATTCTTGAAGCACGGACCAGGTTTGATGGTACCAGCTGAGTTTCTCCTACTCAACAATGTTGGATTCTGATTTCTGCTGGGCACCACCTAAACAATTACCATCAGAGTTTCCAGCAGAGATCTTTCAGGATTACTGCTCACAGTTTCTCAACACCCACTACTGACAGGCCGATTAACCTTTGTGGTATTATGATTAGATTCCCTACAGTGTGGAAACAGGCCCTTCGGCCAAACAAGTCCACACCAACGCTCTGAAATGTAACCCACCCAGACCCATTTCCCTCTGACTAATACACCTAACACTACGGGCAATTTAGCATGGCCAATTCTCCTGACCTGCACATCTTTGGACTGTGGGAGGAAACCGGAGCACCCAGAGGAAACCCACACAGACACGGGGAGAATGTGCAAACTCCACATAGACAGTTGCCTGAGCCTGGAATCAAACTTGGGACCCTGGTGCTGTGAGGCAGCAGTGCTAACCACTGAGCCACCAGGCCCCCACTTATGGGCCAGGCCAGACCAGACCCCTTCAAAATATTGTAACGTAGCCTAGACCCTAACTTTTTCCTATTCTAAAGGCAAATGTAAAGGGCCTGGGTTCCAGATGCAATGCGACTGGTCAAACGACTTGACGTTAAGCAAAACACAATTTATTCAAATACTATAGTTAAAATACAACACAAGAAAGGAGAACTTAGAATAACAATGCTAGTGGAAGACTTAACAGAGTAATAGATGCAGTAAATATTACTAATTAACTGTTCCGATATAGTAACATCCCATAAACACACCCCTTGGGCAAATTCAGAAAACAGATTTTGTCTCACATGCAATCCAGCAGCATAGGAAGAGAATCCCCGGATTTTGGCTGTAATCAAGCGAGGGAGAAAAAAACTTCCACTTCTTCAAGCCCAAAACAGCTGAAAGCTAAAACTAAGAATCCTGGATCAGAGAGAGCTTGACTACACCCAGTCAGGCTGCTTCTATTGTTTCAACTTATAAAAAAAACCCCAAGGTGTCACAAGTTGTTTATCTCCTCATAGACTGCTTGACACTTGTCCCCCAATCTTTCTCTTAAAGAAACCAGGACAAAGCACAATCCCAAAAGCCACAGAATCATCAAAGTGGGTACTTATAAATATTGAATTGGCAAGATTGACCTGAGCAGTAGTGGCTTCTATAGGTCACTACAACAAAATGCCACCTGACTAAACAAACCTCTGGTCACCCAGCCAAATCCATTATTGGTTTATTTAGTGGTTTCTTCAAGTCAGCCAAAGACTGAATTGCGATTAGCTTCCTTGAGATTATCTATGGTTTAAACTGCACCCCTTTCAGTTGATACAAAGTTCCATCCAATCACCGTTAATTTCCTGTTTACGAGTGTGATCCTGCTACACAGTGATCCATGAGTGTGTCTCTACCCGCCAAGGTGCTAAGGATTTGACAAGTCAGACAGAGTTCTTCCACACTTTGTTATGTGGCTCAGTGTCTAATTACGTTCGACGGTCACTCCTATAAAGATCTATGAATTACTATTTTATTGGGAATGAATTTTGAGTGTATAGAACGATTTTGCTGGAGGTTAAAGCAGTAAGGGGCCCACTTGCAGAGCAGTAAACCTGGAAATGGCGAATCTTTACTGCCCACCTGCAGACATCCACCATTTCACACAGCACTGACAGTGGACATCTTGTGCTTTTTAAAAAATCTCTGTATTGTTCCACACAATTGGACAGCACGGTCAAACCCAGCATTTGTTGCCAGTCTCGGGCAAGGATGGCAGATTTTCCCTCCTAACGGGCGTTAGCGGTTTTGCAATGATCACTCCACTATTGCTGAGAGCTAACTTTCAATTCTAGGTGCTTTATTAATTGAGTTTAAATTCCACCAGTTGCCATGGTGGGAATTGACACCGTGCCCCCCTCCCCCAACCCCTGAACTTTAGCCGATACCTCTGCATTACTAGTGATGTTACCGCTGCGGCACCATCTTCTCATATAGTGCAGTGGGTGGTGTTCCTATCTCTGGATGAGATGCTCCACTGTGGAACTAGATGGCCACAGAATGTGTGTCATAATCTGGCCAAGCAATCTATAAATCCATTCAATACGCTGCTGGTGGATAATAGAGAGCCTTCCAGTCAGATGGAACCATGTGTAGCTACGACACCACGGCCTGCTCCTGTTAAAAGTCGCCATTCTCATTCTTGCGTGCAGTACCAAGCTTGACCTTATCATTTGGGAGTGGCAGTATTTGCACTGACTGGCTTCTTGTTGTTCGCAGGGCCCCTTTGTTCACATGGCAACCATCCTCGCCACGTTGCTGGGAAAGGTCATGGTCAAATTCGCAGGAACCAAAGAGGTAACCCTGGACTAAGACCCATTAGCTAGTAGGAATTCAGACACAACTGGATTAAACTGATCCTTGGTCACATCAATTCCACATAATCCAAATGGACAAATTCTTCTCAGTTCAACCTGACGTCAAAGAATCCCATTGCATTCCCCACTGAGCTGAATTCCAGTGGGCCCAGAGACTTCAATGTATAATCGAGGCTGGCACTACCCTCTAAAGGAGTGCTGCACTATCTGAGGGACAATCTTTCACCCAAGGTGTTAAACCCATTTTGTGTTTGCCTTTTGACAATCCCATGGGAATATTCTCATGACCTCTATCTCCACTGAAATTCAGCCCAATGGCACTGGTCAAATAAAAGTTGGGTTTTTTTTTCCCTGGAATCTCAGCTGTCACCCCTCAGGATATCTGTCCACTCCCAACTCGTGGTACCCTCTGGCCAATGATAAATATCTGTCGTATAGGGTCTTCGTTATCAAATGCAGGCCTCAGTGATCTCATCCCTGTGGGGCTAAGATAGAAACAGCAGGGGCCTGGGCGTGCAGATCATTCAAATGTCAGAAACGTTGGGAAGGGAGTGCAGATAAGATCCGTGAGAATGGCTTCGGGGATGAGGAACTTCAGTTCCTTGGATAGATTGGAAAAAAAAGTGGGACTGTTTTCCTCAGAAGGAGGAGGCTGAGGGGAGATCTGTTCGAGGCGTTCAAAATTATGAGGGGTCTGGACAGAGCAGACAGGCAGGACGTCCCCACCTGTGAAAGGTTAGAGAACTAGCGACCACAGATTTAAGGTCATTGGCAGAAGAAACAAAAGTGATAGGAGGAGAAAGTGGCTATACCTGCAATGTGCTGCCTGACAGCATGGTAGAGGCATCAAAACTTTCAAGTGAGTTCAATGCTATCTGCTAAGGAGTAACGAGGAAGGGGCCATGGAGGTGGGGGTGCAGGGTGAGGCAGGACAATAGCACTGAGTGCATTGCACATTCAGGGAGCTAGTACAGACATGATGGGCCAAATGGCTTCCTTCTGTCCTGCAATAATTCTATGATTCTGAGATGTACAGAACGTAACCAGAAGGGCTTTTGGATTTCAGGTTTTTCCATCTAAAGGACTGGACTACAAGGGGTTAGATGTCAAGCTTCAGAAACACAAGGCATTGGTTAGACCATAATTGGGACAGCTTAGTGGCTCAGTGGTTAACACTGCTGCCTCACAGTGCTAGGGACCCAGGGTTCAATTCCACCCTCAGGGGATTGTCTGCATAGAGTTTGCATGCTCTCCCTGTTTCTGTGTGGGGGTGCTCTGGTTTCTTCCCACAGTCCAACAGATGTGCTGGTTAGGTGGATTGGCCATTTAATTTGACCATAGTGTCCAGAAGTATGCAGGCTAGGTGGGTTAGTACAGGCTATGGAGATAGGGCAGGGGCACTGGATCCGGTGGGATACTCGTTGGAGGGTTGATGCCGAACCAATGAGCTGAATGTCCTCTTTCTGCACTGTCTGGTTTCTATGGAGTCAAGATGAGGAGTTCTGGGCATCAGAGTTTAGGAAGGAGATACTGACCTTGAAAGGAATATGGTGTAGATTCACCAGAATAATATCTGGACTTCACCAGTTAAGTTATCAGGAGAGGTTACACAGTCATGGCTCGCATTTCCTGGAATTTAGCATGTTAAAGGATCATTTGATCAAGAGAGTAAGGTGTAGAAAGGGGAGATAGAGAGAGAGCTTTCAGGAGTGAAATTAGGAAACCCTACAACACACAAAGGTCGGTCTGGGTTGGACCTCACTTCTGCCAATGGCGGATCATTCTGGATCAGTTGTTACTTGGAGATCTGAACTTGATATATTTTTGTTTACCAAGAACCTGGTTATAGATCAGCAACTGAAGGGCTGAATGGCCTCTTTGAGGCTTCTCTGTCGTGCATGAGATCCATGGCCTTTCTTCTTGTCCTCTGTGCAGAATAAAGGACGCAAATATGAAATGCTAATCGCTGGCGCAGCGGTGGGTGTAGCCTGTTGCTTTGTGGCACCGGTTGGAGGTAAGGACTTTTTCTCTCTCACTTCCTCCCATTCTTCCCAACCATTGTCCTGTGAGGGAAGCATGGACAGGCTAGGTCTGGATTTGTTGGAAATTAGAACAATAAGAGATGACTTGGTTCAACCCAATTGGAATAGACAAGATAGAAGCGGGAGATTGTTTCCATGGGTGGGTGAAACTATAACTAAGGGGCATAGCCTCAAAATAAGGGGAGGATCAGATTTCGGACTGAGTTGAGGAGGAATGTCTTTCACCCAAAGGATTGTGAATTTGTGGAATTCCCTGCCCGGTGAAGCAGTTGGGACTACCTCGTTGAATGTTTTTAAGGCAAAGATAGATGGAGTTTTGAACAGTAAAGGAGTTAAGGGTTATGGTGAGCGGGTGGGTAAGTGGAGCCGAGTCCATGTAAAGGTCAGCCATGATCTTATTGAATGGCAGAACAGGCTCAATGGTCCAGATGGCCTACTCCTGCCCCTAGCTCTTACCTTCTTATGTTAAGCATCTTGATAGGGGAAGGGATGTTTTGACCTCTGGAAGATTCTAGAACTAGGGGTCACTGTGTTCAGTTTTGGAAATCTGGTCAGTATGGACACGTTGGGCCGAAGGGTCTATTTCCATGCTGTTTGACTCTAAAATAAGGGATCACCTGTTAAAGCAGAGATGAGGCAGTTTTATTTTCTCACAGATGTTTGCGAGTCTTTGGGACTCTCCTCGAATGTGATGCCGACAGCGTGGGTTCAATTCCCACACCATCTGAGGTTATTGTGAAGGACTCTCCTTCTCAGCCTCTCCCCTTAGCAGCCCTGTGGTCCGATAAGACTCCATGGCGACTTGACTTCCTCAAGAGGCATTGGCAGCAGGGTCTTTGAATATTTTTAAGGATAAGCTGGATAGATTCCTGGTAAATAAGGGGGTGAAAGGTTATTGGAAGTCGGTGGGAATCAGATCAACCGCGATCTTATTGAATGGCAGAGACCAAGTGGCCTAATCCTGCTCCTGACTCATATTTCGAAAAGTCAGCCACACATACAAAATAAGGGGCTGACATATTATGTGGAAAATAAAGAGTAATAGCACTTACAAGCACAAAGTACAAGCCATTACAAGCTGTGACCCAGGTTAGTTAGACTGTTGAGAAGCAAAGCCAATCTTGGAGATAGAATCGATTAAACAAAGAAGTTGTGCTGAACATGTACCGAACCTAGGCTCGATCACAGATGCAGAGAACAGCAGCCGGTTCTCAATGCCGTATTAGCAAAAGAAAATCAAGGCATAGGGCAACGTTCAAAATAGGATGGGCATCAATGGCAAGGTCAGTACGTGTTGCCCATCCCTAGTTGCATGGTGGCTCAGTGGTTAGCATTGCTGCCTCATAGCGTCAGGGACCTGGGTTCAATTCCTGCCTTGGGCGACTGTCTTTGTGGAGTTTGTACATTCTCCCTGTGTCTGCGTGGGTTTCCTCCGGGTGCTCCCAAAGTCCAAAGATGTGCAGGTCAGGTGGATTGGCTGCGCTAAATTGTCTTTAGTGCAGGCTTGCTAGATTAACCATGGGAAAAACAGGGATAAGGACAGTGGGTCTGGGAGGGCTTCTTTTCAGAGGTTCAGTGTGGACTTGATGGGCTGAAATAGCTTGCTTCCACACTGTAGGGGAATCTACGAACTGTCTATAACTGAACGGAATGACTTGTGGTATTCTGATAGCCAGACTGTATCATCGGTGATCGGGTTGGGGCCTAATGGGCAAAAGTCCTGGTGAAGTCCAAAAACAGAATATCAGAACCATGTTCTGGAGAAACTCAGCAGGTCTGGCACCATCCAGAAGGCTGCGGAGAGGGAGAGAAACTGAATTCAGGTTTCGGGTCCAATATGACTCTTCTTGTGAAGCCATGCTCCTGCATGTAGGATAATAGTCAAGAAATGTTTACTTCCTCAGCATCAGTATATGGTGTCCAGTCTTTATCTGCCTAAGACTCATTTCAGAGAGTAGAGTCTGGAATCAAACATAGATCCTTTCAGGAAAGGATGATCAGACTGGGTCTCCTTTCTCCCGAAAAGCTAAGGTTCACGTTGGTCGTGAAAACGATGAAAGGTTTCCACAGCGTGGATATAGAGAGAGAGAATTTCCTTTGAGGGGAAGAGCAGGACTAGAGGCCACTCAGTATAAGAATGGGAATCAGGAGATACGCCTCCGGCCAGAGAGTGTTACCACAAGGGGTACTGGTGAAGAGGAGTTTATATGAGCATGTGTGGGGTCAGGGGAGTACTTTCCAAACCTTCTCCCAGCATGACCCATTGTAATTCCCCAGAATTCACACAGCGGAGAACATCTGAAAGTTGACGAGATGAGGCGTGGGGTGTGATTTTGGGCTTTAGCCACTGAGCAGGGTGTAGAGGACTCACGGGGAGGCTGCGTAAGAACGGAAACATTTTAAGCTACTGAGTGTTTTCACTGACCCTTGTTTGCAGCAGCATTCAGGCATCAAAGAGCTATCCGCTGGGCCATGCTCACTGGTAAGAAAAAAACACGCCATTCTCAGGCACTGTAAGTGAGAAAGAGAGAGATGCCTCTGTTAAGAGGTGTGTTGTGTCCCATTATTAGCTGTAGGATTGTTCTAATTGTTCCAGTGACAGACACAACTTTTTTGCCCTTCTCTCCCTCCCCCAGGAGTCCTGTTCAGCGTGGAGACAACAGCCACCCACTTTGCCGTACGGAATTACTGGCGAGGGTTCTTTGCTGCGACCTGTGCTGCTCTGATGTTCCGGGTGCTGGCTGTAGTAAACAACGAACACGGTACTGCTCTGGAGTTACTGAATGTCTAGGCTTCAGGCACAAAGCAAGAAACACGGCTGCTTGTTACCAGGTGGCAAAGTCCATGCTGACACTTTGAACAGCATCCTCGCCAGTCCCTGTAACGCTGCATTTCCAATGGCTAACCCACCCTAGCCTGCACATCCCTGGACACTATGGGACAATTTAGCATGGCCAATCCACCCTAACCTGCACATCCATGGACGCTATGGGACAATTTAGCACAGCCAATCCACCCTAACCTGCACATCCATGGACGCTATGGGGCAATTCAATACGGCCAATCCACCCTAAGCTGCACATCCCTGGGCAGTATGATTAATTTAGCATGGCCAACCCACCCTAACCTGCACATCTTTAGACTGTGGGAGGTAACTTGCGCAGACGTGGGGAGAATGTGCAAACTCCATACGGGCAGCTGTCCGAGGGTGGCATCGAACTCGGATCCCTGTTACGGTGAGGCAGCAATGTTAACCACTGAGCCACTGTGCCGCCCAAGCTATGGGGTAAATCTTTAAATCTGACTTCAATTGCTCTTATTCATGGGGACAAATCCCCTGAGAAGGTGGTGGTGAGCAGCTTTCTTGAATCTTAACAGCCCTTGAGGTGTAAATACACACATACAGTTTCCTTCTGGTCCATTCTTTCATGGGATGTGTGCACATCTCGGTCAAGGCCAGAATCTGTCGTTCATCCCTTATTGCCTTTGAACCGAGTGACTCACTGGGTCATTTTGGAGTCAGCCATTTTGCTGAGGCAGGCAGATGTGGGATTTTTACTCCATGAAGGTGAAAGAACGGTGGTCTGTTTCCACCTCAGGATGGTGCGTATGGTTATGAGGGGACTTTGGGCTGGGATTAGGGTTTCCCAGGTCCCTGCTGCTCCTGTCCCCCCCAGGTAGTGAAGGTTGCAATGGATGCTTAATAGTGTCACCCTCGAAGCTGAATTATGTATAATGTGCCCAGCTCTGGTCCCGAATTTTCCTTCTGACAATAGACTGGGAAGACAGTTTGAGTGGAGTTCAGTCAACCGGACCTTCCTGTTCCCTCAGAAACGGTGGCTGTGCTCTTCACGACCAACTGGAAGGTGGAATTCCCCTTTGACCTGCCAGAATTCCTTTCCTTCGCCATTCTTGGGTAAGTTTGAAAAGGTTTCACTCTTCCCAGAGAAAGGGGGTAGTCTTGAGGCATTAGGGGAAACGTCGCTGCCTGTTTTGTGGCTCCAGGTTCGTGATGCACTCCAGGGGTGGGCGACCAAGAAAGGTGTGACCATAGGACGGCCAAACAAGTCGATTATGATCCCGTTAATCTTTCCAAAATGCTTCTGGCAGGCGATAAGAGTGGGACAATCTTCTAGTCTCAGGCTTGAGCCTCAGGCTAACAATCTGCTCCAGGAAATATGAGCCAAAGAAACAGATATTCTGTCTTCATGTGTAGACTTGGGAAAGTTTTCTTTTCTGTTCTTGCCTGGGATGAGGGTGATGCTGCTGGCTAGCACTGGTATTTATTGCCCATCCCAGAACGCAGTTGAGTCAACCACATTGCTGGGATCTCAGAGAATCCCCACAGTGTTGAAGCAGGTCAGTCGGCCCATACCAAACCTCCTACCCAGACCCACCCCCATCCCCGTAACCCTGCATTTTCCACAGCTAATCCACCTAACCTGCACACTATGGGGGAATCTACCATGGCTAATTCACCCAAACCTGCACATCTTTGGCCTGTGGGAGGAAACCCATACAGAGACAGGGCGAACGTGCAAACTCCACACAGACAGTCGCCCGAGGGTGGAATCGAACCTGGGTCCCTGGTGCCATAAGGCAGCATTGTCAACCACTGTGCCACCATAACGCAGATCCCAGCATTTTGGTTGACTCTTGACTGCTCTCTGGTATGGGCAATAAATACGTATGGAGTTGTCATTTTTTTCTTTTCCATGGAGTGCAACAGTGAAATCTTGGTGACAAAATCGCTGCACGTAAAACAAAGCTGAAATGTCCATGCTGTGAATCACCTCCTACCCTGGACCTTTCCCATAGGGTCGTCTGCGGATGTCTGTGCTGTGTCTACCTGTTTTGCCACCGGAACCTCACCATATTTATGACCAACCACAAAAAGATCTCCAGGTTCATGGCTGACAAGTAGGTAACCCAAAGGAATGTCAAGGCTCTTTGTCAATTTCACATTTGGCTCTCTGTAGGACCAGACCAGTCATTAGCTGTAACCGTCTGGTCCTGTAAGTTTATTTCTTCATACATCCACCCAGGTTCCTTTGAAATCATTCACTATCTCCACTTCCACACCTTTCATGGCCAGCAAACTCGAGTTCAATTGTGTTTGCTACATAGAAGCATGTGCATCAGAAATGTGAATCCTTAAATCTATGCTCACCTGAGTCCTTGAACTATCAACCAATGGAAACAACTTTTCCTTTCCATCTGACCTAAGCCTATCATAACCTTGTCCCCTCAACTGAATTGCTCCTTCATCCCAAGGTAAATGACTCTACCTTTTCTAACCTGTAGTTAAAATTTCTGAATCCTGCCTGGTAAGTCTACCCTGCACTCTCTCAACCGCACTCACGCCCATCCCAAAGGATGACTATCTTGGAGCATTGCAAATTTTTGGGATCCCCTATCTCAGAGGGCTGGGCCGATGAGTTGATTCAAAGGTAAAATCGATGCCAAGGTGACGAAGGGATGCAGCGAGCAGATGAGAAGGTGGAGATGTGGTGAAAGATCAGACCCAAATCTTATTGAATGGTGGGGTGGGTTCAGGGGGCTGAGTGAATGCATGAGAAATGGGAAGAAGAGGAGGCTACTCAGCCCATCCAAGCCCACTCTGCCATTCAATGATATCATGTCAGTTCTCCTACTTTAACACTGTTTTATCCCATATCCTTGATGCTTTCAGGTTTGGTAGGTTCTTGATTGGTAAGGGGGAGTCAAGGGTTATGGGGTGAAGGCAGGAGAGTTGAGTTGAGAAACATGTCAGCCATGATTGAAAGATGGAACAGATGATGGGCTCAATGGCCTATATCTCCTGGTCTTTTAATATGTAAATATCTATTGATTTCAGTCTCGAACATATTCAGGAACTGAACTCCACATCTCTCTGGAGTAAAGAATTCCAAAGATTCTCCACTATCTGAGTCCTAGAGTCATGAAAGCATGGAAACAGACCCTTCGGTCCAACCAGTTCAGGCGGCACGGTGGCACAGTGGTTAGCACTGCTGCCTCACAGCGCCAGAGACCCGGGTTCAATTCCCGCCTCAGGCGACTGACTGTGTGGAGTTTGCACGTTCTCCCCGTGTCTGCGTGGGTTTCCTCCGGGTGCTCCGGTTTCCTCCTACAGTCCAAAGATGTGCAGGTTAGGTGAATTGGCCATGCTAAATTGCCCGTAGTGTTAGGTAAGGGGTAAATGTAGATGTAGGGGTATGGGTGGGTTACACTTCGGCGGGGTGGTGTGGACTTGTTGGGCCGAAGGGCCTGTTTCCACACTGTAAGTAATCTAAATCTAATCTAATCTAAACCATGTTCCCAAACTAAACCAGTCCCACCTGCCTACGTGTGGCCCATATTCCTGCAAACCTTTCCTATTCATGAACTTATCCAAATGCCTTGTAAAGATTGTAACTGTCCATCGCTTCCTCTGGCAGTTCATTCTACAAGTTCATTCCCTCCTTCTCCTCTCACCTTAAATATATGCCCCATAGTTTTGAACACCTCCACCCTGGAAAGACATAGCTTGTCATTCAGCTTATCCGTACCCCTCATGATTTTAGAAACCTCTAGAAGGTCACCCCTCAGCCTCCGACCCTCCAGTGGAAAAGGTTCCAGCCTTTCCAGTCTAAGAAAACAATTCCTCTTCATCTCACTCTGGAATTGCCTGCCCTTGATTCTGAGACTGCTTGGATCCCCCACCAAACCGGGGCAGGGGGGGAACATCCTTCCTGCATTTGTCACGTTAAACGTCTGAGAGTTTTGTGATCACCTCTCATTCTTCCATAATACAGAGGATACAGGCTTAACTTCCTCAGCTGTTCCCTGTAGGACAATCCTGTCTTCCAGGAATTAGTTGGGCGAATTTTTGTTGCATTCACTTTATGTCTTATATTGAGAAAGGAAACAGTATTTTTGTTTCTGCAGTAAGATTCTATTCGCTGGATTTGTGGCTCTTGTATTGGCAAGTGTAACTTTTCCCCATGGAGTGGGCCAGTACATCGGTTCGAGGGTAAGCAATGAACCTTCTTTCAATGCAATACAGTGCAATTTAAACCTTCTACGTATTGCCCCGCACAGTTTCTATTCCTCTGTTTGCCTCCTGTTCATGTGTCTATTAAGATACGTCTTAAACGTTGCCAACCTACCTCCTTCCATCATCTCCACTGGCAGTGTGTTCCAGGCACCCACCACCCTCTGTGTGAAAACTGTCCTCCCATTTCCCCCCCTAAACTTTCACCTTGAACCTGTGTTCTCTTGTAGTTGAGCCCTCCACCCTGGGGGAAAAAAAGCCACTGTCTATCCACCTTGTCCATACCTCTGGTAATTTTGTAAACCTCTATCAGGTTTCCCGTCAGCCTCCACCTTTCCCGTGAAAACAATCTGAGTTTATCCAACCTCTCCACGTAACTAAACTCCTGCAGACCAGGCAACATCCTGGTAAACCTTCTCTGCACCCTCTCCAAAGCCTTCACCTCCTTCTGGTACGGTGGCCACCAGAACTGCAATATCTCAAATGTGGCCTAACTAAAGTTTTGTACAGCTACGGATTAATTTGCCAACTTTTTATATTCGATGCTGTTAGATCTTAGTGCCGCTAGATTTTTAGAACGAAAATCCAGTGACAGACGCATTGGTTAAATCCGAAACCAGACATCGTAATGATTCAGTGTAAGCTTACACCTGAATCTGCCCCATGACCAGTTTCTGTCAATCCTCGCACCTCACTGATGCCAGAGATGCACAGGATCACAAACCGTCTTTCCTTGCTCTGCTATATTCAGAAATTAAACCGTAACCTCCTTGGGCTGGCGTCACAGGAGCATCTAAAAGAGATTTTGTGATCAGTACTTTTCTGGATGGTTTTATTAGTTGATGGCATTTTAGATTATGAGGTAGGGAGGGGCACATTTTCTGGGGTCAGAAACCAGGTACTGCCTCTGGGATCCGAGCCAACCCACTAACAATCCCTGGTCACACAAGTGCGAAACGAGGGGCTAGCTGGCCTTAAGACCATTATGAATGCAACATAGAAACTGGTGTTATCTAAATAATAAATCCAAATAATATACAACCAACAAGGGAATTGCACAATTTCTTCCTTGGTTAATTTTTTAAAAAATTATGTACACTTTTGAGATTTGCAATGTGATTATTTTAATCAAATCTTTAATGACAGACTTGTAGTTCTGCTGTAACACGATGTGGGAGGAGTTACAGACTGAAATATCCTTGCCATTGTTCTTGTCAATTTGCTGAAATTGCCTTTTCGTGGTGGTTCATGGAGGAGGAGATGGTCTGGGGGAAGCATCCCAGACTCCAAGTGAGGAGAACCGAGAGGGTAGTGCATAATTGGACAAGGGCAGGCATACGCAACTTGTTTCTTATTCTATTATCAGGCTTCCTGTCCTCCCATTACAAATTTCCACATTGCTCTTTACAATGGGAAAGCTTATCACAGAATCACCACGGTGTGGAAGCAGGTCATTCGGCCCATTGAGTCCACACTGACCCTCCAAAGAGCATCCCATCCTATTCCTGTAACCCTGTGTTTCCCATGGCTAACCCATCTAGCCTGCACATTCCTGCACACTATGGGGCAATTTAGCACGGCCAATCCACCCTAACCTGCACATCTTTGGACTGTGGGAGGGAAACACAGCACCCAGAAGAAACCCACACAAACATAGGGAGAGTGTGCAAATGCCACACAGACAGTCATAGAGATGTACAGCATGGAAACAGACCCTTCAGTCCAACCCGTCCATGCCAACCAGGTATCCCAACCCAAACTAGTCCCACCTGCCAGCACCCAACCCATATCCCTCCAAACCCTTCCTATTCATATACCCATCCAAATGCCACTTAAATGTTGCAATTGTACCAGCCTCCAACACATCCTCTGGCAGCTCATTCCATACAAGTACCACCCTCTGCGTGAAAATGTTGCCTCTTAGGTCTCTTTTATATCTTTCCCCTCTCACCGTAAACCTATGCCCTCTAGTTCTGGACTCCCCGATCCCAGGGAAAAGACTTTGCCTATTTACCCCATCCATTCCCCTCATAATTTTGTAAACCTCTATAAGGTCACCCCTCAGCCTCCGACGCTCCAGGGAAAACAGGCCCAGCCTGTTCAGCCTCTCCCTGTAGCTCAGATCCTCCAACCCTGGCAACGTCCTTGTAAATCTTTTCTGAACCCTTTCAAGTTTCACAACATCTTTCCGATAGGAAGGAGACCAGAATTGCACACAATATTCCAACAGTGGCCTAACCAATGTCCTGTACAGCTGCAGCATGACCTCCCAACTCCTGTACTCAGTCACCTGAGGCTGGAATCGAACTTGGTTCCCTGGCACTGTGAGGCAGCCGTGTTAACCCCTGAGCCACCGTGCCATCCTACGATGCTCTGTTTACACACTCTAGTCAGTAGCGATGCAGCAGCAGCACCTCCAATGGATGGGTTGGTGAGATGTGATGACAATCTGACAGGTTTACAGAGACACTTTTCATTATAAAGGGCCATGTCAGAATTAAAGGTGATTGGAAGGATGCCCACCATCTGATCTTTATCACAGTATGGATAGAAGCAGATTCAATGGTCAATGCTGAAGTAACCTCTCTATTTTGAGCACAAGTCCTTTTCTCACAGCTCTCGATGAAGGAACATTTGGAAACATTCTTTGACAATCGTACCTGGGGTTCCGATGAGCAGATGCTGGAGAACAACACCAGGCAGCCCCCTGCCCCGACCTATAATGCCAACTGGCTTCAATGGACCCACATGAGACTTTCATCTCTGGAGATGTTGACGTTCTTTATCATCCTAAAGGTAAATAAAAGACTTCTGTTTCAGTGACAAAAAAAATGCAGTTCAGAAAGAATGAGCTTTGAAGTTGCTTTGATCTGAGGTGTGGTCCTGGTCTGTGCAGGAACATAAGTTATTGGATCAGATGTAAATCATACAGCCCATTGCGCCTGCTCCCCCAGTGAATGCCATCATGACTGATCTTCTGCCTCAGCTATGTCTTCCCACTTCCCAAGATCCCCTGAGAGGTCTGTCTATCTCAGGCTTACATAGTTACCACAATGGGCCATCCACAATCCTCTGATGTAGACAATTCCAACAATTTATAACCTCTAAATAAAGAAATTTCTCCTCATCTCTGTCCTAAATGATCAGCCCATTATCCTGAGATTGCAGCCCCCTGTTCTAGTTTCCACAGGCAGCCTCTGTCAACCTTGACAGGATCTTGTACATTTCACTTAAAACACCTCTCACGCTTCTGAACTCCGGAGAACGTCAATTCCTCTTATTCGGAGTCCCAACATAGGACGACTCCCCCTGATCCCAGGAACCAACCCTTTGCTGTTTAGGACAATGCAAGTATATCATTAAATTGACCAGAAACTGAAACTGAACTGGATAAACACCACAGCTACCAGAGCAGATCAGTGGGGAATCCTGTGGTGAGTAAATCACCTCCTGTCTCCCAAAGCCAGTCCACACTTCACAAGGTGTAAGTCAAGTGTGTGATGGAATGTTCCCCACTTGCCTGGATGGGTCCAGCTCCAACAACACTCAAGAAGTTTGACACCATCCAAGTCAAAGCAGTTCACTAGATTGACATCTCATCTACCATTTTGGACATTCACTGCCTTTACCATTGACACAGTTACAATGTTTAAAAGACATTCAGATAAGTACACAAATTGGAAAGGTTTGGTGGAATCCGGGCCAGGAGCAGGCAAGTGGGACTACTTTAGTTTGGGAACTTGGTTGGGATAGTCTAGTTGGACCGAAGGGTCTGATGGCTCTGTGACACACAGTGGCAGCAGTATGCACCATCGATAAAGGGCACCGTCGCAACTCACCAAGACTTTGGCAGCACCTTCCAAAGCTGTGCCCTCTTGAGCAACAGACGCATAGAAACACCATCCCTGACTTGGAAATATATTACTGTTCCATCAGTGTCGCGGGGGCGAAACCCTGGAACTTTATCCCTAACAGCATTGTGGGCACAGACTGCAGTGGTTCAAGATGGTGGCGTATCATCACTATTGGTAATAAACGATGGCCTGACTGAGAACCACTAACAGTCCTTGGGCACTCCCCGCATTCCCCGTGCCAGTCTTCTTACCAACTCAAACTCCCATGCCAATTTCATAGCCACTTATTCCGTATTCGCAATGGATGAACTTCAGGGGCTTTGTGGCGATGAAAGAAAAATAAACTTCTGACAACTTAAGGCAGCTATTCCTCACACGCGTATGATACTGAAAAGAATCTTCCGTTCACAAAACCTATCTAAAGATTTAAAATCCCATGAAATATTCAATGAGTTATAAAAATAAAATTCTGTTTAAAATCCACATCGGGGGCAGATAATCCTTTAATAGTCACTTTAAACTATCACCCAAAATAATGTCAACCCCACACATCCTCACAAAGCTGAACAAGTAGCTTTTGAAATCCAGGCAAGCATTCACAATGACATCAATTATCAGCCCTTGACAAATATCAAAAAGGATTCAACAGAACAGTTAGAATTTATTTTTCTAAATACCAGATGACTCGCCAATCAGAGGAGTCCAGCAGGTAATATGAACTTAAAAATGTGTTGCTGGAAAAGCGCAGCAGGTCAGGATAGCTCTGATCTCCAGCATCTGCAGTCCTCACTTTCTCCTAGTTTATTTTAACCCTACTGTGAATCCTCTTGCAAGGATGCCTTCCTTGAAGAAGCTCTCCTCCTCCCTCTACAAGGATCTCAGTGAGTCCCTCTCTCACTGCACCCCACCCCCCCCCAGGTAATCTCCTCTACAATCTTCTTCACGACCTCTCCGCCCCACCCCCTCTCCAGCCTATCACCCTCACCTTAACCTCCTTCCACCTATCATATTCTCAACGCCCCTCCCCCAAGTCCCTCCTCCCTACCTTTTATCTTAGCCTGCTTGGCACACCCTCCTCATTCCTGAAGAAGGGCTCATGCCCGAAACGTCGATTCTCCTGTTCCTTTGATGCTGCCTGACCTGCTGCGCTTTTCCAGCAACATATTTTTAAGCTCTGATCTCCAGCATCTGCAGTCCTCACTTTCTCCTAGGTAATATGAACTGACAGCTTCAGCTGGTTTTCCAATATTTACAGGGCTGGGAATTGAATAAATGTTAGATGATAAAATTTAAACAAACCATCGTTAGTGTGTTTGCTACTGCTCATGACTCCTACACTGTGGGTTAATGGCCTTGGAAGAACAAAAATTGAATTCAGCACTGATTGCACCCTTCTGATTGCAGATTTCCCACTTGTGTGTTTTGCATAGTGTATCTTTCACCCAATGATATTTGGATCTGGAACCCATGCATCACTTGCAAAGGTCTCAGGAGATGACCTGATTCTGCAAAGCAGATAAACTTTAGATTCCAAGTTTGCGTAAAATCCGGCATAACTTCCAATGGTGCTGTTAACTGAAAGATAACTGTGAGCCTGATTGCTGCGAGGGGCTGAACTCATTGCCTTATGAAGAAAGGATGAACAGTCTGGATTTTTACCCATTGGAAGTTAGAAGAACCAGAGCTGACCTTATTGCAACATACAAGATCCTGAGGGAACCTGGACAGGAGGATGTTTCCTTTCGTGAGAGAACTGAACCTAGGGGAAGAATACCAACAGGAGAATGATTTCCTCTTGGACGGTTTTTCATCTGAGGAATTTTCTCCCCAAAAGGGGGTGGAAGCTGGCTCTTTGAATCTCATACTGTGGAAGCAGGCCATTCAGCCCATCAAGTCCACACCACCCCTCCAAAGAGCGTCCCACTCCCCTACAACCCTGCATTTCCCGTGGCTAACCCTGCACAGTATGAGGCATCTGGTATGGCCAATCCAGCTAACCTGCACATCTTTGAGCTGTGGGAGGAAATCGGAGCATCCAGAGGAGACACAGGGAGAATGTGCAAACTTCAGATGGTTCCCCGAGGCTGGAATTAAACCTGGGTCCCTGGTGCCGTGAGGCAGCAGTGCTAACCACTGAGCCCCTGCTGTCCCAGCTAGATTCGTTAAGATTTGTGATAGATAAGGGTGTGAAAGGTCGAACAGGTGTGGAGAATTGAGGCTGAAACCAGATCAGTCGCGATCTTAGTAGAGTATGCTCAAGGGGCTAAATGGCCTGCTCCAATAGCACTTCCACGGGCTGTTTTTTTTCTGCCTGAGAGGACAGGAGTAAGGTCTCACTCAAAATCAAAAGGCACCTCACTCAATCGGGTGTATCAGCCAAGAGTATATGTAACCAAGGATCTGAAAGTGATCTCTGAAGGCAATCAATTGGAGCTAAGGGAGCCAGGGCTAACTCCTCTTGTTTTTAATATTTCTTTCATTTTACCTTAGTTCTTCATGCTGCTGTTGGCTACGACGATGGTTGTTCCTGCAGGTTACTTTCTACCTGTTTTTGTCTATGGTAAGCACTCCAAAAATGATCCTTTATTAAGAACAAAACTCTTTACCACTGCGTGCTGTGTGTAACTGCGGATCATTGTTTTAGTAGTATTCCCCCATGTGAGCTGTTTCTATGAGGATCTGCACCTCCTGCACACTGTCATGCTGTGTCGGTCTAGTTAGGATCGAACAAATAACTCTGATCACAGTAACTTACCAAGTGTGGAGCACAGTAATCTCTAGCCAGTTTGTAATCCCAGTGCTGCAACAGGCTAAAACTATAAATCGGATTTATAAGAAATGTTAGAGTTTAGAGGTATGAAGGTACACTATACATGATAAGTTTTCTACTACTTTACTAGATTATTGACAGGGCTGTTCTGTGTATCTAACCCATGCAACACACACTGGGAGAGGGAGCTTTCCTCTGTATCTGACCCTGTGCTGTACCTGTCCTGGGAGTGTTTAATGGGGGGAACAGTGTAGAGGGAGCTTTACTCTGTAACTTAACCACGTAATGTCCCTGTTCTGGGAGTGTTTAGTGGGGACAGTGTAGAGGGTGCTTTACTCTGTATCTAACCCTGTGCTGTTCCCTGTCCTGGGAGTGTGTAGTGGGGACAGTGTAGAGTGAGCTTTACTCTGTATCTAACCCTGTACTGTACCTGTCCTGGGAGTGTTTAGTGGGGACAGTGCAGAGGAGCTTTACTCTGTATCTAACCCTGTAATGTCCCTGTCCTGGGAGTGTTTGATGGGGGACAGTGTAGAGGGAGCTTTACTCTGTATCTAACCCTGTAATGTACCTGTCCTGGCACTGTTTAATGGGGGAGCAGTGTAGAGGCAGCTTTACTCTGTATCGAACGTGCTGTCACTGTCCTGGGAGTGTCTGATGGGGGACAATGTAGAGGAAGCTTTACTCTGTATCTAACCCTGTGCTGTCCCTGTCCTGGGGGTGTTTGAATGGCTCAGATTTCTGTTGCAATCCTAAAACTCTCACTATTCCACAGGTGCAGGCCTTGGGCGGCTGTATGGGGAGATAATGGCCAAGATCTTTCCGGAAGGAATCATTTCAGAAGGAATTCACATCAAAATCACTCCTTCAGGTTATGCGTTGGCAGGTGACTGGGTGTATATAATTTTGTACGTTGGCAAAAATTAGGAGTTATAATCCGCCTCAGTAACCTTTGAATGATGTCACAAAAAATGAGCATTTTCTGCAACAGGTTATTAGTCTCACTGATTTTCTTCAATCCTCTCCCTACACAGGAACCCATCCAAATCTCCACTCTCTGTATTATGAATTGCACCAAGTGCCACTCTCCCATGTTCACACTGACCTCCATTGACTTTTTGTTGAGCAACATGTCTCTACTTAAATTGTCATCCTTGTTTGAAAGAATATTCCATGGCGTCACCCACTCCTTTTAATCTCATCCAGTACCACACGTTTATGAAATCTTCCAATTCTGGCTTTTCTCAGTGTCCCTACTTTAATTGCTGCTTTTTTACCTAGGCCCCAAGTGCTGGACTTTCCTTCGATTGCCTCCCTGTCTTTCAATCTGCCTGACCTCCTTTCAAGTGGTCCGAGCCTCTGGTCGTCTGACCCAACATGGTGTAACAGTGGACTCGTTTCTTCTTATTCGTTCACCGCATGTATCAAACCCCCTGCTGTATCTGTCCTGGGGAGTGTTTGATGGGGGATAGAATGGAGGAAGCGTTACTCCATATCTAACCCGTTGCTGTCCCTGTCCCTGTCCTGGGGGTGTTTGATGGGGGCAGTGTAGAGGAAGCTTTACTCTGTATCTAACCCTGTGCTGTCACTGTCCTGGGAGTGTTTGATGGCAGGGGACAGTGTAGGGGGAGCTTCACTCTATATCTAACCCTGTGCTGTCCATGTCCTGGGAATGTTTGATGGGCGGGGGGACACTGTAGAGGAAAATTTACTCTGTATCCAACCCCGTGATGTCCCTATCCTGGGAGTGTTTGATGGGGACATTGGAGAGGAAGCTTTACTCTGTATCTAATCCCGTGCTGTACCTGTCCTGGGAGTGTTTGGTGGGGGACAATGTAGGGGGAGCTTTACTCTGTATCTAACCCTGTGCTGTCTCTGTCCTGGGAGTGTTTGATGTGGACACTGTAGAGGAGGCTTCACTCTGTATCTAACCCTGTGCTGTCCCTGTCCTCGGAGTGTTTGATGGGGGACAGTGCAGGGGGAGCTTTACTCTGTATCTAACCCTGTGCTGTCCCTGTGCTGGGAGTGTTTGATGGGGGACAGTGTAGAGGGAGCTTTGCTCTGTATCTAACCCCGTGCTGTCCCTTCCTGGGGAGTGTTTGATGGGGGAAAGATTAGATTTGGCTTTACGCTGTATCTAACCCCGTATCTAACCCTGTACTATACCTGTCCTGGGAGTATTTGAAGGGGGACAGTGTAGAGGAAGCTTTAATCTGTATCTAACCCCATGCTGTCACTGTCCTGTGAGTGTTTGATGGCAGGGGGCAGCGTAGGGGGAGCTTTACTCTGCATCTAATCCTGTGCTGTCCCTGTCCTGGGAGTGTTAGATGGGGACACTGTAGAGGAAGCTTTACTCTGTACCTAACCCCGTGCTGTCCCTGTCCTGGGAGTGTTTGATGGGGGACAGTGTAGAGCGAGCTTTAATCTGTATCTAACCATGTGCTGTCACTCTCCTGGGGAGTGTTTGATGGGAGGCAGTGTACAGGGAGCTTTCCTCTGTGTCGAAACCCGTGCCGTCAACGGTTGGACCACTATTTATTGTCCATCCCTAATTGTCTTGGAGAAGGTGGTGGTAAGTTGCCTTCTTTAACCACAGCAAGATGTCGGGACAGCCATAAAGCTGTTCGGGGAGGGAGTTCCAGGATTTTGGCCCAGTGACCTTGAAGGAACGGTGCTGTATCACCAAGTCAGGATCTTGAGTGGTTTGGAGGGAATTTGCAGGTGATGGTGGTCCCCATGTATCTGCAGCCCTTGTCCTTCTAAGTGTGAGAAGTCATGGGTTTGGACGGTTCTGTTGACAGAACCTTGGTGAGTTGCTGCACTGCATCTTATCGATAAACACTGTTGCCATTTGTGGTGATGTCTCAGTGTGTTTTATAGCATTGCACATGATAGAGGCGTATAAAATCATGAGGGGCATAGATAAGGTGAATAGCAAAGTTTTTTATCTGTAGGGTGGGGAGCTAAAAACTAGAGGGCATAGGTTTCAGGTGAGAGGGGAAAGGCTTAAAAGAGACTTGAGGGGCAACATTTTCACACAGAGAATGGTTCGTATGACATTTGGGACAGGTACTTGAAGAGGAAGGGTTTAAAGGGATATGGTCCAAACACAGGCGAATGGGACTCATTTAGTTTGGGAAACTTGGCATGGACGAGTTGAACCAAAGAGTTTGTTTCTGTTTTGTATGACTCTGTGTTTTATTGTAACTGTTTAGAGTCCCAAATAGCCGTCTTCTCAAACCCCCTTTGATAACAGGTGCGGAAGTTACTCATTGCTGTAGTGGTCCCATGCTGTTTGAACTAGTTCACACTGCCATCCTCCACATACTTCAGAGCCAATAAAATGCTGAGTCCACACCCTAATATCTCCATCCCTGAAGGCACTGCCTTGAATGTAGAATACGAACCTCCTCAGCCCTCAGGACCTCAAGAAGCATTCAACAATGAATGACTCCACTTGTGGAGTGCGGTCGCTGTGGGAAGCAGTGTTGTGGGTTCAGACCCTGTCCAGAGACTAGAGAACATAATTCATAGAAACCAGGCCCATTCAGCCCTTCAAGCCTGCTCTATAATTCCAGATCATGTCTAATCATCTACTTCAATGCCATTTTCCTGCATTATTCCCATTTGCCTTGATATCATTAGTATCTAGGAATCTATCGAACCTTGTCTTGAACTTATTCAATGTTGTGGTTCTGTTCGCCGAGCTGGGAATTTGTCTTGCAAACATTTCGTCCCCTGTCTAGGTGACATCCTCAGTGCTTGGGAGCCTCCTGTGAAGCGCCTCTGTGCTGTTTTCTCCGGTATTTATAGTGGCCTGTCTCTGCCGCTTCCGGTTGTCAGTTCGAGCTGTCCACTGTAGTGGCCGGTATATTGGGTGTGCCCAATAAATACCGGAGAAAACAGCACAGAAGCGCTTCACAGGAGGCTCCCAAGCACTGAGGATGTCACCTAGACAGGGGACGAAACGTTTGCAAGACAAATTCCCAGCTCGGCGAACAGAACCACAACAACGAGCACCCGAGCTACAAATCTTCTACCAAACTTTGAACTTATTCAATGTATAAACAATGCAATAATTATGATAACTAGAAAAAACAATGCAATAATATAATGTAACAATTATAGATAATGCAATAATTATGATAACTATAATAAGCAATGCAACAATATAATGTAATAATTATAAATAAGTTTAAACAATGCAATAATTATGATAACTATAATAAACAATGCAATAATGTAATGTAAGTAATTAATATTCAAGTCTGGCTGACTCTTCCAGTGCAGTACTGAGGGACTGCTTCACTCCTGGAGGTCTGTCTTTCTGGCCAGATGTTAAGCAGGGGTCCCTCTCAGACAGATATATAAAAATCATGATCATGAACTTCTTTCCTGACCTCTCGCACCACAGCCCCAAAATATTGGCGACTTGCCTTTGGTGGTTAAAATGATATTATTGACCAGGCACCTCTTATAGATACTTCTGCATTGTGAGTGAAATTAATTGCCTATAACTTTGGCAAAGCTGTCCCTCCTTCTGTCCCACAGTCTGGATTCCCAGTTCAAAATAACAGTATGGATCCTAAACGCAGCCACCTTGGGTCAGAACTCTCCTGGGCCCCATAACTTTAACAGTCAAATCTTCCAGCTAGAACTTTCTCTCTCTCGTACTCTCTCTTCAGGGCTTGGCTATTCCAGAATCCAACTCGCTGTTTCAAGTGTGCAGCCTTGTTCTTTAACACTTTCAACCATCACGCAGAATTTCAAACTAATTCTGCTGAAAAGAGTTGTTCCAAACCAAAACTAAATCGGGCGGCACGATGGCTCAGAGGTTAGCACTGCTGCCTCCCAGCGCTGGGGACCTGGGTTCAATTCCAGCCTTAACCAACTGTCTGTGTGGAGTTTGCACATTCTCCCAGTGCCTGTGCAGGTTTCCTCCGGGTGCTCTGGTTTCCTCCCACAGTCCAAAATGTGCTGGATTGGCTGTGCTGAATTGCCCCATACTATCTAGGGATGTGTAGGCTGGGTGGCTTAACCATGGGAAATGCAGGGTTATGGAGTAGGAATGGGTCTGGGTGCGATGCTCTTTGGAGGGTTGGTGTGGACTTGATGGGCTGAATGGCCTGCTTCCACACTGTAGGGGATTCTACACTAGAAAGGGAACAACATCCTTCCTTAGAATCAACTTCCTGCTGTCATTACTGCTTTGCCCTTGTTTCTCTCCCAGGCAGCTTGGTCAGATGCTCAATTACCAGAAGCAAACTACATTTCCTCTCAAGGGACTTCCTTTCAGAAAAATCCAGTTCTTAAAGGACCATCACCTCAACATAAAATAAGGATTTTCCCCCAAAAGCATACAGACCAACAGCTGAAAAGGGGAGTAACGATCCCATTCAGGCAAAATCCCAAATGGTAACATTAACAATGTCATTGCCAGACTCTGAGTATTCCCTCAGAGTCAGGATTTCCAAGATCCTTTAATCCCGACAGCAATAGACACTGCAGAACCTTTTCTCCTTATTTATAACATTGTAACCTCCGGGTGCGTGGCCTCATTGCTGACTCCTCTTCGACTTTCAGCAGCATAGTAATTAAAACTACCTTTGGTGTATATTAGCTTCTGTCAACAGTGGGAAAATGAGTCAGGCTAGAAAAGTGGCTTACTTGAGATTGCTATGTGCTACATATGTTCATATGAAGGTACCTGTCCTCTGCAGGCAGAAGGAGCTTGTCCAGGTATTGCACTATTTTTGAATTAAACAGAAGTGTTGGGGCAGTAGTTCTTGAATGCCTCAGCCAAATTGGCGTTAACTCGCCAACCAATCAGCAACCTTTTTTCATACATGAAACGTTATCGTTCCCTTTGAAATTTGGCACCTGTCCTGACAACTTAAAGATGGAAAACATCAACAATACATGTAAAAAAAAACACAAAGGACTGTGGATGCTAGAAAACAGAAACGCAGACACAAATTACTGGGAAAACTCAGCAGGTCTGGCAGAGCTTGTGGACAGAAAGCAGAGTTGACCTTTCGGGTCCATTGACTTTTCTTCAGGATGGTTGTGAAGAAGGGTCACTAGATCCAAAATGTTAACTCTGCCTTTTGTCCACAGATGCTGCCAGACCTGCTGAGCTTTCCCAACTATTTCTGTGTTTGTTTCAACCACGTGCGTGTGTTTTCAGAGGTACTCAAATGGGATGCGGGCTCCCTACGTCCAATGAAGGACATATGGACGGTTTCCTGTCTCTTACTGTGTGTGTGGCGCTCTCTCTCCCTCTCTGTAGGGGCTGCAGCCTATTCCGGGGCCGTCACCCACACCATCTCCACCGCTGTGCTGGTTTTCGAGCTGACGGGGCAGATGTCCCATATCCTGCCAGTTCTCATCGCTGTGCTGGTCGCCAACGTGATCAGCCAGCGATCCCAGCCATCTTTCTTCGACGGGATCGTCATCGTGAAGAAGCTTCCCTACCTACCCAAGCTGACGGTGGGGAAGAGCGGGTAAGGGAAAGAATCTACGTGCCTGTGTCGCGCATCTATCTGGGGCCTGGTGAGTCACGCTCAGTCTAGCTCAGTTGTGTGTGGGCTCCAAATTGATGACGGAGCTTTTAACGGAGGTTTGAACACATAACCCAGTGCGTGACACTCCAACACTGTGCTGTCAAAGGTGTCGTCTTGTGTGTTAAGTATTAAATCATGCCTCTGATCGCCATCTCAGATGGAACACAAATGGCACTACTGGAAAAGGAACAGAGCAAGAAAAATAGGCCAGTCAGCCCCATTGGGCCTGATACACCATTCAACTACGGCACCGCTGACCCTCTGCTCCCCTGGGTGTTGGAAGGCGCTATTCTCCCTGGTTTCTCTGACAAAAAGCCTCAAATCTCAGATTGTCTGGTTGCCATCATATTGCTGGTTTTGGGATCCTCCTGTGCCCACATTGGCTGTTGTCATTTCCTACTTTACAGCAGTGACTGCACCTCCAATGTCCTTCCTCGGTTGGAAAGCACTTTGAGACTTGGGAAAGGCACTGCAAGTTATACAGAGGGTGGGGTGGGGGGGGGAGGGGAATTGGTGGGGGGCATTGGTGAATATTCAGCCCCCGGGATTGGTTAAGGTGGGGCAACTGTGGCACTGGCTGGGGTCAGGACTGGTAAAAGGGATGGTGGGGGGGGGGTTACTGTTGGAGGCTAATCATCTCAGGACATCACTTCAAACGTTCCTGGGAGCAGTGTCTGAAGTTTAACCGTGTTCATCAATCACCTTCCCTCCATCATAGAGGCCTGTTTGTTGATGATTGGAATAGGGTAGGAGGCTGGGTCAGGATGGGATGCTCTTTGGAGGGTGGGTGGGCTGAATGACCTCTTTCCGCACTGTAGGGATCCTATGATCATATGATCTCGCGATTCCATGATTGTATGATTGCCCAGTAATCAGCTTCAGTCACAATTGTTTGTGTCTATGTGAGTGCGCATCCACACACACATGGTGCCTGCTCACGACTTGGCTGTGACGCACCTTGCAGGCAAACAGCTGGACTCCGTTGACCAGTCCACGTTTACCGTTAACCACAGTACTGAAGTCCCATGAGACTCTGCAGGAGGGATGGGGGCAACGTAAAGAAATGAGAAGCCAGGAAACGGTTTATTGATAACTCGGCTTTTACATGTTCGAGCACCTTGAACATGTGGGCTCTTATTTCAGGGCTCACGATATCTACGCAGAGGACTTTATGGTGACAGACCTGAAATACCTGGCCAAGGACCTGAAATACAAAGACATCCGAAACCTGCTGAAGAACACAGAGCTGAAACAATTCCCTCTTGTTGACTCAACAGGTACCTCTGTACAATTCTGTGGACACACACACACACATCCATAGCCATGTGAATATCAAACAATTCTGTAGCAATCGATGGTGTCAATTGTGGCGATCTCACCATCGGAACAAGGCAGATTCAATATGGTTTAAAAATTTCAAATTCGGTTTTGATCAATTTTAGTTACGATTCCTTACTCTTTCATGGAGTAGTGAGTGCTACTAGCAAGGCCAGGATTGATGGCCATCCTTAATTGCCCCTTGATCCGAGTGGCTCCGTCACTTCAGAGGGTCTGGGATCATGTGAAGGCCAGACCAGGTAAGGTCTTTCCAGAAGAACACGAATGAACTGGGCAGGTTCTTACAACAAGTAATTATTGTTGTCACAGTTGCCATTATTGAGACTTCCAGATTTATTGACATTTGATTCCACCAGCTGGGGTTCGATCCGCTGTTCCCAAAGCACTAGCCCAGGCTTTTGGCTAATCCAATAACATTCTCACTAAGGGACCATCTCTTCCTCCTGTGGAACCAAGGAGGGACAATGGAGTTGAGTAACAATCTGATTGAATGACAGAATAGGCTGAGGGGAAATGTGGCCTCCTCCTAGCTACCTACAGTCCTTTACCTGCCCACGTGGAAGGAATTTCAATCAGTAGCGACGATGCCGCATAATCCGGGCGGACATCCATTACCTTTATTTCAGCTTTCGGTTGAATGTTTCTGCAGAAGACTAGATGCCAGTCCTTGGTGCACAGAGTGAGAACCTGCAGACAATTTTGGTGACCCTATTTATCTGAAGGATAGAAAGGCACTGGAGGGGAGTAGTGGAAACTTACACAGAATAATACCAGAAGTGCGTGCCTTTTCATATCGGGAAAGAATGGGCACGCTGAACATCTATACTGGTCATAGAGGTCCTCCAGAAGAGGTCTTTGAAAGGTCTTCAGTGGAGACAGAGAGAATCGTGCAGGAAAGAGCAGAACAAGGGGTACTTCTGTGTGAGATAATGTCCGAGATATCCATTCAGGAGTTCGGGAGAAACTTCCGCATCCACAGGGCGGTGTGAGTGTGACACTCATTCCCACAAGGCAGTGGTTGAAATGAATACCAGCTAGAAGTGTGAGGGAGGAGACAATAGAGGGTGGGATTTAGATAAGGAAAGACAGGGGGTAGCTCAAACGGAGCAGATATAATGGCGTGGACTGGTTGGGCTGATTGACCTATTTCTGTGCCATTTGCCTGATGTATATAATTCCCTGTGATGACAGCTACTCCCAAGGACATTCTACATTACATGGCAGATGCCAGCCCTGAGGCCTAAGGCAATCCCCAGCATTGAGGGGCTGACTTCATCTTTTACTAGCAAGGGCAAGATTGAGAAGGGCTGCCATTCTGGTAGAACCCTACCCCAGCAGATACTAATCCATTCGGGGAGATGCTAAGTGGTGTGAGTGTGAGACCCCAGCCAAATCCTTAAAGGAGAAATAGTCAGCAAGAGGACAAATCTGGGATGAGCACAAGATTGTAAAGGAGGTAAAACAAAGTTTCCTTTAATTTTTTTTTCAGAGTCAAAGGTTTTGCTGGGCTCCATTAAGCGTAAAAATCTTGCCAAGCTCCTGACAGAGCAGCTGAGCCCAGTGAGAAGGCTGAGGTATATTCTAGAACAATCCAGGCAGCCAGCACGATTTTTCTCAGGCCAGGAGGTGAGTAATTGAGGTGGGTTGGAGTGGTGGAGTTGGTGCTGGTGGAATTGGTGGTGGTGGAGCTGGTGCTGGTGGAATTGGTGGTGGGATTGGTGGTGGGGATGGAGTTGGTGGTGGGGTTGGTGGTGGTGGTAGTGGTGGAATTGGCAGTGATGGCATTTGTGGTGGTGGAGTTGGTGGTGGTAGTACAGTTGGTGGCGAAGGTGTTGGTGGTGAAGGAGTTGTTGGTGGTGGAGTAGTGGTGGTGGAGTTGGTGATGGTGAAGTTAATGGCAGAGTTGGTGGTGTCGGAGTTGGTTGTGTCAGAGTTGGTGGTGGTGGAGTTGGTGATGGTGGAGCTGATGGTGGAGTTGGTGATGATAGAGTTGGTGGTGTGGAGCTGGTGCAGGTGGGGTTGGTAGTGCTAAGAGTTGGTGGTGGTGGGGTTGGTGATGGTGGAGTTGGTGGTGGTGGAATTGGTGATGGAGTTGGAGATGGATTTCCTGGTGGTGAAGTTGGTGGTGGTGGAGGTGATTGGCATGGTGTTGATGGAGTTGGTGGTGATGGAGTTGTGGAGTTTGTGGTAGTAGAGGTATTGGTGATGGAGTTGGTGGTGTTGGAGGTGTTGGTGGTGATGGGGTTGATTGTAATGGTAGTGGTGGAGTTGGTGGTGGTGGAGTTGGTGGTAGTGGAGTTGGTGATGGCATTGGTGGTGTTGGAGTTGGTGGTGGAGATGGTTGTGATGGTGGTGATGGAGTTGGTGGTGATGAGGTTGATGATGGTAGAGCTGGTGGTGGGAGATGCTGTGGTGGTGGAGTTGGTGGTGATGGAGTTGATAGTAGTGGAGTTGGTGGTGGTGGGGTTGGTGGTGATGGAGTTGGTCGTGGTGGAGTTCGTAGTGGAGTTGGTGGTAATGGAGTTGTTGGTGATGGTGTTGGTGGTAGTGGAGTTGGTAGTGATGGAGTTGGTAGTGATGGAGTTGGTGGCGATGGAGTTGGTGGTAGTGGAGTTGGTGGTGATGGAGTTGGTGATGGAGTTGGTGGTAGTGGAGTTGGTGGTGATGGAGTTGGTGATGGAGTTGGTGGTAGTGGAGTTGGGTGGTGGAGTTGGTGGTGATGGAGTTGGTGGTGATGGAGTTGGTGATGGAGTTGGTGGTGGTGGAGTTGGTGATGGAGTTGGTGGTAGTGGAGTTGGGTGGTGGAGTTGGTGGCGATGGAGTTGGTGGTGATGGAGTTGGTGATGGAGTTGGTGGTGGTGGAGTTGGTGGTGGTGGAGTTGGTGGTGATGGAGTTGGTGGTAGTGGAGTTGGTGGTGATGGAGTTGGTGGCGATGGAGTTGGTGGTAGTGGGGTTAGTGGTGATGGAGTTGGTGATGGAGTTGGTGGTAGTGGAGTTGGTGGTGATGGAGTTGGTGATGGAGTTGGTGGTAGTGGAGTTGGTGGTGATGGAGTTGGTGATGGAGTTGGTGGTAGTGGAGTTGGTGGTGATGGAGTTGGTGGCGATGGAGTTGGTGGCGATGGAGTTGGTGGTGATGGAGTTGATGGTAGTGGGGTTAGTGATGATGGAGTTGGTGGTAGTGGAGTTGGGTGGTGGAGTTGGTGGTGATGGAGTTGGGTGGTGGAGTTGGTTGTAGTGGGGTTAGTGGTGATGGAGTTGGTGGTGATGGAGTTGGTGGCGATGGAGTTGGTGGCGATGGAGTTGGTGGTAGTGGAGTTGGGTAATGGAGTTTGTGGTGATGGATTTGATGGTAGTGGAGTTAGTGGTGGTGGAGTTGGGTGGTGGATTTGGTTGTGGTGGAGTTGGTGGTGGTGGAGTTGGTGGTGATGGAGTTGGGTGGTGATGGAGTTGGTGGTAGTGGGGTTAGTGGTGATGGAGTTGGTGGTAGTGGGGTTAGTGGTGATGGAGTTGGCGATGGAGTTGGTGGCGATGGAGTTGGTGGTGATGGAGTTGGGTGGTGGAGTTGGGTGATGGAGTTGGGTGATGGAGTTGGTGGTGATGGAGTTGGTGGTAGTGGGGTTAGTGGTGATGGAGTTGGCGATGGAGTTGGTGGCGATGGAGTTGGTGGTGATGGAGTTGGTGGTGGTGGAGTTGGTGGTGGTGGAATTGGTGGTGTTGGAGTTGGTGGTGGTGGAGTTGGGTGGTGGAGTTGGTTGTGGTGGAGTTGGTGGTGGTGGAATTGGTGGTGTTGGAGTTGGTGGTGGTGGAGTTGGGTGATGGAGTTGGTGGTGATGGAGTTGGTGGTAGTGGGGTTAGTGGTGATGGAGTTGGCGATGGAGTTGGTGGCGATGGAGTTGGTGGTGATGGAGTTGGGTGGTGGAGTTGGGTGATGGAGTTGGGTGATGGAGTTGGTGGTGATGGAGTTGGTGGTAGTGGGGTTAGTGGTGATGGAGTTGGCGATGGAGTTGGTGGCGATGGAGTTGGTGGTGATGGAGTTGGTGGTGGTGGAGTTGGGTGGTGGAGTTGGTTGTGGTGGAGTTGGTGGTGGTGGAATTGGTGGTGTTGG
This sequence comes from Chiloscyllium punctatum, assembly GCF_047496795.1. Taxonomy (NCBI): domain Eukaryota; kingdom Metazoa; phylum Chordata; class Chondrichthyes; order Orectolobiformes; family Hemiscylliidae; genus Chiloscyllium; species Chiloscyllium punctatum. The sequence goes on from NC_092759.1 coordinate 708,464, forward strand.
AGTTGGTGGTGGTGGAGTTGGGTGGTGGAGTTGGTTGTGGTGGAGTTGGTGGTGGTGGAATTGGTGGTGTTGGAGTTGGTGGTGGTGGTGGGTCGGGGGTCACATGTTGAAGAGAGACAGTCTTGTCACTTCCCAAAAATGAAAGGAATAGACAAGGCTGACATTTGACCGTGCAGGGCCGCTCTGTGGCCTCAGCTTTGTGTCAAAAAAAACAGCCTACCTGACAAAATACTGACGGCCATGTGTGAATTCCACTTGCCTTATTTTGGAGAGTACATTCTGTTCCAATAGGGATTCAACCCACTAGTCTGAATCCAAAGAGCAGAAGATAACAGGAATAACATTATGGAAGCCACTACCCCTCCCCCACCCTCTGGTGTGTGTTAATATACACCCCATGCATCGCCACTCAAACAAGGTGTAACAATGGCATTGTCTGGACTGTTAGCTGGACAGGGTTAGGTCCCATCACAAACCTTGGCAACAGCTCCCATCAATATCTCACCTCCTGACTCCCCAAAGGAGGTCCACCTTGGACAAGGCACAAGTCAGGCGAGTGATGGAATACTCCTCAACTGCCTGGATGGGGGCAGCTCCAACAACACCCAAGAAGCTCAACACTACTCAGGACAAAGCAGTCTGCTAGATCGACACTAGATCCACCACCAACTCCGTCGCAGTAGTGCGTACCATCTCTGAGAAGCACTGCAGAAATTCATCTGAGCTCTCGAGACAGCACTTTCCAACCCTATGGCCACTGTCATCTGGAAGGAAAAGGGCAGCAGATAGATGTAACACCAGACCCTGCAAATTCCTCTCCAATCCATTCACCATCCTGACTTGGAAATATATCTCCGTTCCTGCAGTATCACTGAGTTCAAACCCTGAAAAAGGTTTATCCTCCCAGTAATGCAATTGTGTCTAACTAAGACAATATTTTGTCAGGGCTGGGTGATTTTGAGTTTTGAAAAAGTAAACTTATGAAATGGAACAAATTTTGATTTAAAGGACATGGATTGACAAATTATTACATTGTTCGTAAGGGGCTGGAGACTTCACAGTGACAAATAAATTATCTGCAGTTATACCTGTGTGTTTCGTATGAGGATTTCTGTCAGTCACAAAGCTGTATCAGAACCAATTAACGTTTCTGCTAATGTTTTATTTAATTCAGAATAACTCATGTTCTGACCGAATTGGCTGTGAAGGTGAGTCATGTACATATGTATCTGTGAATGTATTTATTTTCTTTCCTGGGGATGTGCTTGTGCATTGTGTCTATAGACTTGGGTCCCCAGGTAATTTTGCATTTACTCCTGTATTGTATGTTCAATGTTTACATTAGGTTCTGTGCGTGTGTAAATGTGTCTGCATTGCTTTCTGTGCCTGTGGGTGTATCTGTACAAGGCATGATAGTACAGTGACCATGTGACTTGTAATTCAGAGGTGGGTGTTCAAATTCTACCATAACTTCTGGATGAGTTTACTTCACTTAATAAAAGCTGCAACTGACATGTAGTTTCAGTTAATGTTGACCATAGCAACTACTGCATTAAAAGCCTATTTGGGGTGGCTCAGTGGTTAGCACTGCTGCCTCACAGTGCCAGGGACCTGGGTTCGATTCCAGCCTAGGCTGATTGTCTGTGTGGAGTTTGCACATTTTCCCCGTGTCTGTGTGGGTTTCCTCCCACAGTCACAAAGATGTGCGGATTAGGTTGATTGGTCACGCTAAATTGTTGCGTGGTATCCAGCGATGTGCAGTCTAGGTGGGTTAACCTTGGGAAGTGCAGGGTTACAAAAAATAGCAGGGTGGGTCTGGGTGGGATGCTCTTTGGAGGGTCCCTGTGGACTCGAAGAACTGAATGGCTTGCTTCCACACTGTAGGGCTTCTGTTTGCTTTACTAATGCCTTTAAGGGATCTCCCGCCCTTACCTAGTCTGGCTTATATACGACTCCAGACCCACAGCAATGTGGTTAACTCTTAACTGCCCTTGGGGCAATTAGGGACGGTCAATAAATGCTGGGGCCTAGCCAATGACACCCGCATTCCATGAATGTATTTTTAAAAACTTGGATGGGGGGTGGGGGTGGGTATTGGGACTTATTAAATTCACATTCTAGACCCTCCTATCCTTTCCCATGCTCTTCCAGCCTCTCATTGCTCTCCCCAGTTACCTGCCAGTCCATCTTCTTGAAGGTTTCGATATCAAAGATGATGTGCCAATGATTGGAACAGTTCTCTGATTCTGCTCCATTGCTGACCCTCATGAATCCAATCTGTCTTTCACCTTTGCTGTCTCGCACCTCTGAAACTCCTTGGATTTTCTTCCCCGACCCCAGCACTCCCAACGCCTCCCCGCCTCCCCCCCCCCCCAACTCTCCACATGCACCAGGGGGTCAGGACATGAAACCAACACGCCAACCAACCAATCAAAGGCACTGGAGTCAGACTGAAAGTATGCATTCAAATACGCAGAGTGGTTACAACACAGAAGGCATCTGTTTGGTGCATTGTAGTAGCAACAGCTCTCCAAATGGGCAATTCATTTAGTGCCCGTCCCCCCTCGACTGAGTCTACCTCCATCACGCTCTCAGGCAGTACATTCCGGACCCTAACCACCCACTGTGTGTAAAGGTTTCTCCTCACCTCGCCATTGCTTCTTTTGGCAATAACCCTAAAGTGCGACCTTCTCATTCGCAATTCTTCCACCAATGGGAACGGTTTCTCCCTGTCCACTCCCTGTATGATTTTGAACAGCTCTCAGCCTTCTCTAATGAAGAGAGTCCCAACTTCTCCAATCTGTCCATGTGATTGAAGTTCCCCATCCCTGGAATCAGTCTCGTCAATATTTTCTGCACTTTCTCTAATTTCCTTGCATTTCTCTTGAAATGTGATGCCCAGAACTGTATACAACACTGCAGCTGAGGCTGGACTAGTGTCTTACACCAGTTCAACAGAATCTCCTTGCTTGTGAACTCTATACCTCTATTAATGAAGCCAGGGATACAGTATGCTTTACTAACTGTGCCCTCCATTTGTACTGACACCTTCAATGAATTATGTACGTACGCATCCAGATCCCTCTGCTCCTGCTCTCGTTTTGGAGTTGTACTCTTTATTTATCTTGTCGCTCAAAATAATGGGAAGAATTAAGCTTCTCTGCACTAAATTACATCTGTCTCTCCTCCGTCCATTCCACCAACCTGTCCACAAGTCATACAATCATAGAGTTCTGCAGCACAGAAACTGACCCTTCGGTCCAACTCATGCATGTTGACCACATATCCTAAATAAATTTAATCCCATTTGCCAGCATTTGGCCCATATCCCTCTAAACCCTTCCTATTCCTGTACCCATCCAGATGCCTGTTAAATGTAATTGTACCAGCCTCCACCACTTCCTCCAGCAGCTCGTTCCATTAACCACCCACATTCTGCTTGAAAACATTGCCCCTTAGGTCCCTTTTAAATCTTTCCCCTCCACCTTGAATTTTTATCCTCTAGCTTTGGGGAAAAAGACCTTGGCTGTTTGCCCTATCCATGCCTCTCATGATCTTATAAACCTTTGCAAGATCATCCCTCAGCCTCTGACAGTCCGGGAAAATAGCCCCAGCCTATTTAGCCTCACCCAGCAACATCCTTGTAAATCTTTTCTGAACCCTTTTAAGTTTAACAACATCTTTCATATAGCTGGGAGACCAGAATTGAGCACAGTGTTCCAAATGCCTTTGATTATTATTAATTTTTAAGGAACAAATGATGTCGGGCCTGGTCTCTAGGGCCAATTGTTAAAGTAAAGTCACTGTAGTCCTAGAGAACTGTAGAACTGCTCTCTCATTGGACAGAGAGATGACTGGTGAGGATTTAACCTGAGGGTCATCACATCTGAGGCAAGGGGCAAGGTTGAGAAGGTGAGGCCTTCTTGGTATCCTCAGCTGGTATAGGAATTGAACCCACACAATTAGGGTCACTCACCAGTTGTCCAGCTAACTGATGCTAACCAACCCCTGTGTAGCAACCCACTGGGCAAATTAGAACATAGAACATGGAACATGGAACATGAAACATAAAACAGTCCAGGCCCTTCGGCCCATGGTGTTGTGCCGAGCATTTAATTAATCTAAGATCAACCTAACCTACACACCCCTCAGTTTACTGCCGTCCATGTGCTTGTCCAGCAGTAGCTTAAATGTCCCTAATGTCTCTGACTCTACCATCACTGCTGACAGTGCATTCCACACACCCACCAATCTCTGCATTCAACTCCTGCAGCCTGCTGCTCTGTATTTTAGCTCAATGTATCCACCTAGCTTCTGTAACCCTTAATATCCTTTCCACCCAACTACGTTCCATCAATCTCCCAGAAGGAGGCCATTCAGCCCGTTCTGTCTGAACCAGCTCTCCTGACGTGCATTTCCAGTTTGATATTTTCAGCTGAGCCTCCAGCACCCACACACAGGAGGGTTAGGGGAAGCTCCCTATTCCCACTCCCTTCTGAATAACAAACTGCTTTTTGGCATCATTCCCGGTTGGCTCAGCTTAAGAGTGTTAAGATTTTGCCTGTTAGTCTGAACTGCCTCAAAGGGAGGAAGTAATTTCTCTCCATCTGTCCAAGCCAATCATCCTAAATGCCTCAATTAGACACATACTTGATCTTCAAAGCTTGAGGGAACTCAAGCCCAGTCTATGTAATTGAACCTCATTGATTAACCCTTTAAGCTTGCTGACCAGAACTGAACACAGTCCTACATTATTACAAAGGCCATCCACCCCACATTTATTGGATCTTTATTGCAGATGCCCAACCTCCAGAGACCCAGCAGTTAAACCGAGAAGACAACATCTACATTGAGAACGAAGAGGTAGGACACTAGGGGCTTTTTCTAGACCCATTCAACCAGTAACTTCAATTGTCTTCTCAGCTAGCCCCCTGAAAGGATAGAGGGACTTCTATGGGAGTGGCCTCCTCAAGCTGTTGTTACACCGAACCCTGCTCCCGAGGGCTCAGTCAGGTAGAGCACTTGTCTTCTGCTCGTTGGCTTTCACTGAGTTACTGGGATGGACAATCCTCTGAGACCAGTGTAAAGGGAGCTCGGAGGGCGAGTCTGCCCAGAACAGAGCACACCTCAGAGATGGAAGTAACTCTCCCAATCTCCTTCTAAGCTGGGCCTCCTGACAAGAGATGGAAAGGACTAAAGGGCTATCAATATCGGGGAGAGGGGTAGTTTTTCAAAAAAAAAAATCCTCACTAGTCTTGTATCTTTGACAGGCCAAAGCGATTCAAGAAAGTCGCCCATCAAAATCAAGCAAGCAGAAGAGGTTTCGTTGCTACACTGTGGTAATGAGGGAGGATATTAATCCAAATGGGACTGCAGTGCGGGGAGGAAGGAGTCTTAACGTCCTTCTGGCAAATCGGTCTATTTGCTGCGAGGGGCGATGACAGGGAGGTGAGGGAGGAGTGCTGCTCAGTGAAGTATGGGTAGGGCACTGGTCGGGCCACCTGCACTGCCCATTGACTCTGGCATGGGGTCGGTGCATTAAAAACACGGGAGACTAATACGCTCCATGGAGCTCCTCATAACAACCAATCAGACAAGGGTAAAGCAGGTAATTCCCTCTTGGTAGTCTTATATCTCTGGAGGGAGGATCACACTGGAAATTGAATCCCACTTCTCCTCGTGCTGTACCAAGAGTGCAAATCCTTTATTCAATCACCCAAACGGTCAATTTGTTTCTCTTTGTTACAGTTAACTGGAACAACAAGAGACTTTCACCAGGCGTTTTCCAGTAAACTCAAAAATAGCACATTTACTATAAGCAGAACTAGTCAAACAAGTGGCAAACTGGATGGCAGCTAAGCTACTGTGGAAATTAAACTAAACACACACACGCGTTCAAAGATGGAGGTGGCACGGTGGTTCAGTAGTTGGCACTGTTGCCTCACAGCGTCAGGGACCTGGGTTCGATCAGGTGACTGTCTGTGTGGAGGTCGCACATTCTTCCTGTGTTTGCGGGTGCTCCGGTTTCCTCCCACAGTCCAAAGATGTGCAGGTTAGGTGAATTGGCCGTGCTAAATTGCCCCATAGTGTTCAGGGATGTGTAGTTTAGGTGCATTTGTCAGTGGTAAATGTAGAGAAGGGGAATGGGTCTGGGTGGGTTACTCTTTGGAGGGTTAATGTGGACTTGTTGGGCTGAAGGGTCTGTTTTCACCCTGTAGGGATTCTATGACTCTGGAGAACGTGCAGAGAAGATTTACCAGGATGTTGCCCATCTGGAGAGATTTACCAGGATGTTGCCTGGGCTGGACAATTTCAGTTATGAAGAGAGATTGGATAGACTGGGATTGTTTTCCCTGGAACAGAGAAGACTAGGGGTGAATGTGTTTGAGATGTATGGAATTATGAGGGGCACAGACTGGGGAGACAAGAAGGAATATTTCCCCTTGGTGGAGGGACCAATGCCCAGGGGAATAGATTTAAGATAAGGGGCAGGATGTTTAGAGGGGATATGAGGAAACAGATCCCCTGGGAATGTGGGTATCTGAATCTCACTGCTTGTCATGGTGGTCAAGGCAGAAACTTTTCATAACACTTAGGAAATATTTAAATGTGCACATGCAATGCTGAGATATACAATGCTATTGGAAGTGCTTGAAAATGAGATTAGAATAGCTAGGTGATTGTTTTTGATGAGTACTTTCTAAATGTGCTCTAGATCTCTATGACTCTATGACTAATCCAGTAATGTCCAGAACTCCGTTTTCCAGTTCTCATCATACATAAATGTGTGGGTTCCCAACAGCTGGATCAATTAATTTGTCCAAACTACATGTCCCCCCCCCTGAAAAGCAGAGATGAGGAATCCTCTACATAGTCCTAAACTTTATATTAAATGATGCTCATTGTCTCAATAAATGCTTTTCATTTGACTTTTGTTCCAGGACGGAGAGGAGGTCTTGGACACGATGACCACATGGGAGGTAATGATGTTTGTATTCAGTAGTGAAGAAAGAGCTAACTTTTATTTACCTTTCATGTCATCACAGCATTTTCCTTTCGTTGCTGAGGCTAACTTGGCAGCAAATGGTGTACATAACAAGATCCTGCAAGGATTAAGTGGGAATGAATGATGCATTTTGTCTTTGGAGGAATTTGATTAATATTGCCCAGGACAGTGGGAGGTCTCTCCCTCCAATAGGGCCAAAAGCTACATTATGCGTACACCACATGACCAAGTTAACAGGGCCACGGTTTAACAACTTGTCCGAAAGGGGCCACACAGCACCCCCCCATGGCACTGTAGTGGAATGGCAGCTGAATGCTACACGCTAAAGCCCAAGATTTCAGAGCCCCTTAACCCAGAGAGGTCAGTGATACTGATCAAGCCAAGGTGGCCATCTAGTGGGAGAGGGACTGGACTAATCTCCTGCAACAACAGGGTATGATAAACCAGGGAGGGCCAGGCATGTTATGAATCGTCAAATATTGTGAAACTTGAATAGGGAGAGATTCTTTATGGTTAGCAGACAAAGGAGCATTCCTGAATCATCTAAACTAAAGAGAATCAATACATTGGTCAATGAGAATGAAAATGTCAGTGCTCCCAAGTGAATCATTGGAGGTTAACCATTTAATAACATCCAATTTGACCTCAGGTAGACAGACAGACCCATTTTGCCTTCTGAGAGGGTTAGTAAGGTTGTTGGGAGCTGGGTCGAAGGAGTCTCCTACACTCCCAAGCCTTAGAGCTGCATCAAGGATCTGCTTGCATCCAATCTCAGACCTCCATAGGAGCAGGAGGCCATTCAGTCCCTCAGGCTCAGTCCTCCATTCAGTTAGACCATGGCTGATGGGGGTTCTAGCGAACATGCCCTCTAGGCAGCACGTGCTGGGAGGCTCCATGCCCAACATTTAGGACTTTGGAGGCTCCTGCAGCAACAAGAAAAATGGGAGGGAATGTTGGTCGTAGCTCCAGTTACCTGTCTTGATATTGGAACCCTGAATCTTGCTACCCGATAAAAACCGATCGGTCTCCATTTTAACAGTTTCAACAGCCTCAACGTTTTGTTTGTGAGAGGAGAGAGTTCCAGATTCCCATTACACTTCGAGTGCTTCCTTATCCTACCCTTGAAAGACCTGGCTTCAATTTGAAGGCGATTCCCCCTCACCTCGACCTCCTCCCTCACTTGCCAAAGGAAATAACTACCTTTCTCAATAGTACTGTGGGTGTACTGGTGCAAGAGGCAGCTGATTCCAAACCAAATTCTGGTGCAGCCACCAATGCCCACATCCTGTGTCAGAATTAAACAAAAATTCTAATGAAATTGTTCAACCTCCGTTCAAGGGAATGGAATCCTTGCATTGTTGCCCTTCGGCCCAGTGTAGTCATCCTGTGAGCAACGCCTTCTCCAGGGTAAACCAATCCCTCCTGAAGGTATGGTGCCTGGAATTGAACCTCGTTCTTCCAGATTCCTGATGAAGAGCTTATGCTCAAAACGTTGATTCTGCTGTTCCTTGGATGCTGCCTGACCTTTCTCAGCACCACGCTCTTTGACCCTGGTCTCCAGCATCTGCAGTCCTCACTTTCTTCCAGTTAAGGACTGACCAGAACCTTGTGCCATGGATTCCATCCCTTACATTTCAACCTGCCTGAGACAAACCTAATACTCCAAACCACTTCTACATTCCTGTATCTGCTCAGAGGCATGTGTGGAAGAAGCTTTAATCTGTACCTAACCTCACACTGTCCCTGTCCTGGGAGTGTTTGATGGGAAATAGTGTAGAGGGAGCTTTACTCTGTATCTAACCCTGTGCTGTCCCTGTTCTGGGAGTGTTTGATGGGAAACATTGTAGAGGGAGCTTTACTGTGTATCTAACCCTGTACTGTCCTGTCCTCGGAGTGTTTGATGGGAAATAGTGTAGAGGGAGCTTTACTCTGTATCTAACCCTGTGCTGTCCCTGTTCTGGGAGTGTTTGATGGGAAACATTGTAGAGGGAGCTTTACTGTGTATCTAACCCTGTGCTGTCCCTGTTCTGGGAGTGTTTGATGGGAGACAGTGTAGAGGGAGCTTTACTCTGTATCTAACCCTGTGCTGTCCCTGTTCTGGGAGTGTTTGATGGGAAACAGTGTAGAGGGAGCTTTACTGTGTATCTAACTCTGTGCTGTCCCTGTCCTGGGAGTGTTTGATTGGGGACAGTGTAGAGGGAGCTTTACTCTGTATCTAACCCCGTGCTGTCCCTGTCCTGGGAGTGTGGTGAAAGTGTGGAAAGGCCTTTACTCTGAGCTTTATCTAAACCATCCTATTCCCGAGTGCTGACTTCAGTGTGTTTCTGACACATTGCTTTGGTTGCTTCTGATAGGCCAGCCCCTCCAGGCCCAGACTCAAAACTTGACTGTGCTTTTCCTAAAACAAATGAGGTTTGATCTTCTTTTCTGGGCGCAGGTGGAGAACTGGGAATACGCTCAGCTGCAGGAGGTGCTGAAGCTGGATGAGTGTGTCATTGACCCAGCCCCATTCAGACTCGTGGAGAAAGAAACCCTGTATGAGGTAAGAGCTCAGTCCCAAGAGTGGATTGATCTGAACCATCCCCTGCTCCCTCTGATTGGCTCCCTGTTGACTGAGTGAGCAGGTTTACTGCGTCCAAATAGAACCGGAGCCAACATGGTGCTCCATTCCCCAACCTGCCTGGATGTTCAGCTCATCCACCTCAGTGGGACACACCCTTGGAAGTACAGTCATGTGACCCACCTGTGCCCAATCGCCCAAGTTCCTTACTCTCCTGCCATTGGTCACCAATATGTCCGTTCCTCATGGTGCCCCAACCATCTGTTGCCTGTTAAAAGATACGACCACAAAATATAAGAGCAGAATTAGGCCATTCTGCCCTTTGAGCCTGCTCCACCACTCGATCATGGCTGCTGTGTTACAACAAGATCATGCTCTGTAAGTCTTGCTTTATATCCCCAACCCCACCCCCCCCCCACAACTTCCCAGCCAGTGTCTTACATCATCCCGTAAGAGTTGATCGCCTTCGTTGACTGCTCCCATCTGTCATATACTGTCAGACCCGACCGTTTTGTTATTCTCAGCATGGGAGGCGTAAATGTCAAGGGTGGATCCCTTTGGGTTGTTCCCTGGGCAGACTGTCGAAGTCATTTGGCAGAACGCCTCGTCACCAAAGCTTTGCAACATGCACCAAGACATGGTTTGGCTGGTGGTGAGACGGGCATTACCTGTGAGATCCTTCATGCATGCCCAGGCACTCAGCGCCACTGCATGCTGCCCTCGAGGTGGCTACAGGGGTGGGGGAAGAGACTGTCACACAAAGAGACCACGAGGAGCAGGTGAATGGTTCACTGAAAGTGGAGTTGCAGGTAGGCAGGATAGTGGTCAATGCATTGAGTGTAGGAGTTGGGAGGTCATGTTGCAGCTGTACAGGACATTGGTTAGGCCACTTTTGGAATATGGGTCGTTCACGTAAAATGCACGTTTCACTAACACGAGTTGGCTATAATGCGATTAACGAAATGGATAACACAAACTTTCTACTGAATGGGTATAGTGACTTTCTATTAGTGATCTGCTACATTGCGATTTTCTGTAATGGTTTTCCACAGTGCAATTTTCTACAGTGCGAGATTACGGAGGAACGCAACTGTCGTGTTATCGCAGAACTATGTTCAATTCTGGTCTCTCTGCTATAGGAAAGATGTTGTTAAACTTGAAAAGGTTCAGAAAGGATTTACAAGGATGTTGCCAGGGTTGGAGGGTTGAGCTACTGGGAGAGGCTGAATAGGCTGGGGCTGTTTTCCCTGGAGTGTCGGAGGCTGAGGGGTGACCTTATAGAGATTTATAAAATCATGAGGGGGTGTGGATAGGGTAAATAGCCAAGGTATTTTCCCTGGGGTCGGGGAGTCCAGAACTAGAGGGGCATAGGTTTAGGGTGAAAGGGGAAAGGTTTAAAAGGGACGTAAGGGGCAACTTTTTAAAGCAGAGAGTGGTGCATGCATGGAATGAGCTGCCAAAGGAAGTGGTGGAGGCTGGTACAATTACAACATTTAAAAGGCGTCTGGATGATTATATAAGCAGGAAGGATTGAGATGGATATGGGTCAAATGCTGGCAAGTGGGACTAGATTAGTTTAGAATACCTGGTTGGCATAGATTGGTTGGACCGAAAGGTCTGTTTCTGTGCTGTACATCTCTATGGTTCTATCTCCATCTGGAACGTGTCTTTGCAAAGGTCTGGAGAGAGATTTTGTTGCGGTTTTGTCCTACGTAGCTAGTGATGCAGAACTCTACGGGCTTTTCCCCAGGACACACATGGAGACAATCATCGACTGTGCTTTGGAGGACCATCAACTGAGTGAAAAACAGTCTGTAATCTTCCTGAAACATGTGGGTCTCCAACTGCAAGAAATTGTCTTGAACTAAGTATTACATTCTGGCAGCATCCAAGGCCAGAGTCTAGCTTAGAGTGGTGCTGGAAAAGCACAGCAGTTCAGGCAGCATCCGAGGAGCATAAGCCCTTCATCAGGAATGAAGGGCTTTTGCCCGAAACATCGATTTTCCTGCTCCTCGGATGCTGCCTGAACTGCTGTGCTTTTCCAGCACCACTCTTATCTAGACTCTGGTTTCCAGCATCTGCAGTCATTGTTTTTACCTGGTATCCAAGGCCAGGACTTTATTCTGAGGGACGAACTAAACCTTAGAACAGTCACTGCCAAAGTGTGAGAGGGAAAGGTCACTTTGAGCCCTAGTGGGCCAAAGGGGCTGGTAATGTCTGGAGCCCCTCTGGCTGTGCACTTACAGTTAAAGTACAGTTGTGCAGTTGGAACGTGGCACAATAGCAAGTATTCTGCTCAACTGAGGAAAGCAGAGTTTTGTTGTCTTTTCCACAATGTCCAAGTCGATATGTTTTGTAACTGCAGAAGGGTACCCCTTTACCTCCTCCCTGCTCACCATCCAAGGCCCGAAACAGTCTTTCCAGGTGAAGCAGGGTCTTTCACCTGCACCTCCTCCATTCACTTGTTTGTTCCATTCACTGCACCCAGCGTGGTCTGCTCTACATTTGGAGAAACCAAACTCAGACTTTGGGTGAGAGCTTTGCAGAGCACCTCCAATCCAGGACCCCGACCTTCCTGTAGCCAGTCATCTTAACACGGGGTCCTGCTCATATGACCGTCTTCGGCTTGCTGCAGTGTTCCGGTGAGTCACAGCACAAACTGAGAGGAAAACATCTCATCTTCAGACTCGGCACTTTATAGCCTTCTGGACTTAATATTGAGTTCAACCCACAGATGGTTGAACCCACTGCCATTCCTTCCCTTTCTTTTAGCTTTGCTTGTTGCATGCTCTGTCCTCTTCCCCCCACCCCAGGGGGAACTACCTACCCTTTCCAGTCTTTAGACTCACCATTGATCTGCCACCCTCACATTCCAGTCACTTAACCTGAACTGTCAACACCCTTTCTCTCCCACCATTCCACCCTCTTCCCCCAACTATTGCAGGAATGCTGTCCCCACCACAGTTCCCATCAGCTCTGATGAAGACAAGGTAAAGACAATGACTGCAGATGCTGGAAACCAGATTCTGGATCAGTGGTGCTGGAAGAGCACAGCAGTTCAGGCAGCTTCGAAATCGACGTTTCGGGCAAAAGCCCTTCAATCGAAACCTTAGCTTGCTCTCTCTCCACCTGACCCACTGTGATCACTAGCATTTTCTGTTTTTAGTTGATATGTTTTGAGCTGTACTTATAGAAATTTCATAAATAAAGAATATTTTTTACAAAAAAAGAATTATTTTACAATGTCGCTCACTGTAGGGGGCCTGGCACCCCCTTGTAAGTCTTTTTAAGTTCACTGTACAATGTCAGTGTAACTGGGGGATAAATGGGTTTCGTCTGTTATGGTATATATTAAGAACATCGAAACCAGGATCAGGAGTAGGCAATTCAGCCCCTCGAGCTTGCTGTGCTGTTTAATACAGCCAAGGCTGATCTCATCTTGGCACCAATTCTATTTTCCCGCCTGCTCCCCACACTCCTTCAACCCGTCATGGGATTAACTTCAGGCACAGCAGTGCCGACTTGCATTGATGTAGCGCCTTTAATGTTGCGAAGCTATCCTCAAGGTGCTTCACAGGGAGTTCTGTCTGCCGAAACAGGCGGTGAAAAGCAGGAGGTTTCAACGAGCAGAGAGAGTGGGAAAAAAATTTCGGAAGGAAATTTCAGCTGAAGGGATGGCCGTCAATGGTGGATTGATGACTGTTTGTTAGGCTAGAACTGGACAGATCGCGTTGGAGGGGGAGTGGGGATGGAAGAAATTGCAAAAGTAGCAAGGGGGATTAAGTCAGGGTGGGGTAAGCCCGTCTAGGTCTGTCAGGAGTTATGGATGAATGGGAGTTGATATGACAGAACATCACAGCAGAGACATATATATTACGGTTTACATAAGATGGAAGCTACAAAAGTGTTGGAGAGACAAACATCAAAGCTCAATTCGGGTGACGGTTGAACTTTTAAAAAAATAAATGAATAAAAGCACTCCTTTAATTTCAGTGTTACGACCTCTTCAATCTCCTGGGACTGAGGATAGCCTACGTGACGTCAACTGGAAGACTTGTTGGTGTCGTTGCTCTGAAAGAGGTAAGGGAAGGCAGCAATCAGTATCCTTCATCCCTCAGGGACTTTCCCCAGATTGCTGTGATTCAAAATCGTAGAGATTCACAAAATGAAAAACCCGCACTTGTATATCGCCTCTCACAATCTCCAGCGCCCTCAGAGGGCTTTACAAGTGGCCACCCATGAGGTGCTTTTGAAGCGTGTTTATTGCTGCAGTGTGTGAAACAGAGCAGGCTGTTTGTACACAGTGGGATCCCGCAGACTGCTGTGCAATATTGACAAGATAAGCCATGACTGATGCTGAATGAGAAGTACAGGATTGGCTACTTACTTGCTCTTCTTTCAAATAGCAGCTCGGGGGTTGTTTATTTACAACCATCTCAGAGACTAGGCAGGGCCCTCCATTTAATGTCATCCCAAAGGCAGGAGCAGCAACTCCAAACCAGGACAGTCAGCCCTAAGGTTGTCAAGTCATAGGGTCATACAGCGCAGAAACAGACCCTTTGGCCCAACCAGTCCATGTTCCCAAACTAAACTAGTTCCACTTGCCTGCGTTTGGCCCATATCCCTCCAAACCTTTCCTGTTCATGTCCTGATGAAGGGCTTATGCCCAAAACGTCAATTTTCCTGTTCCTCGGATGCTACCTGACCCGTTGTGCTTTTCCAGCACCACACTCTCGATTATTCATGTACTGATCCAAAAGTATTTTAAATTAGATCCCCTACAGTGTGGAAACAGCCCTTCAGCCCAGCAAGTCCACACTGACCCTCTGAAAAGTAACCCACCCAGACCCATTCCCCTACCCTATATTTACCCTGACTAATGCACCGAACACTCTGGGCGATTTAGGAGGACTGTGGGAGGAAACCGGAGCACCCGGAGGAAACCCACGCAAATACGGGGAGAATGTGCAAACTCCACACAGACAGTCACCCAAGGCTGGAATCGAACCTGGGTCCCTGGCGCTATGAGGCAGCAGTGCTAACCACTGAGCCACCGTGCCACCCCTTTTTAAATGTTGTAACTGTACCTGCATCCACCACTTCTTCTGGAAGCTCATTCCACATACAAACCACTCTCTGTGTTAAAAAAAAATGTTGCCCCCCCCATGTCCTTTTTAAATCTTTCCCTTCTCACCTTAAAATTATGCCTCCTAGTTTAGAACTCCCCCACCCGTGCTATCCATCTTATCCATGCCCCTCATGATTTTACCAACCTCTATAAGGTCGCCCCTCCTATGCTCCAGTGAAAAACGTCCCAGCCTATTTTTATAACTCAGACCCTCCATTCCCGCCAATTTCCCGGTAAATCTTTTCTGAGCCCTCTCCAATTTAATAATATCCAGGGTGACCAGAACCGAGTCTCTGGATTGGGACTCAAACCTCAGTCACCTGTCTCAGAGGCGAATGAGCTACCCACTGAACGACAGCGTCAGGTGGAATCCAGTCTGATATGGTTGCTACAACTGTGAATGTTCCTACATGGGGACCTGTGCAAAAATGACCATGTCCAGTTCCATTCTCTGAATTAAATAAAAGCATGGGGGGGGGCAATATTTACACGATCAACCAGAGTTAACCTGCCAAACCAATTAGTACCCTTTTCTCATGCAGTAGAACTCATTGCTACTGCTGATATTTGGTATTCTTGCATCAGTCCTGATGAGTCCAAGTGAAATATTTGAATCAAATCTTTGGGAGCGTAATGGAGATAGATCAAGAGTTAATGATCAGATGGACATTCACACAGTAATTTACAAAGCAAACTGAAGGTTTGCAGACAAGGCATGGCCGGAGGTGGTTGTGACTGCATCGGGTGTATTGCAGTTAATTTAAATTACACGCAGTTCTGCAGCTGGCCGGATATTCTTCCACAGCACTCCCTGTGTGGAGATGCACCGGAGTGTCACACAACCTGGGATGAGACTGTCCTATCCCTGAAAATCGAACAATCGAGGTCAGTGCGAGAGGCTTCTGGAGCCCAATATTACCAGCCCCTTACAGCTGTAACATGTCAAATGGCTTTTGTTCAACCTCCTCACCAAGTTCATGGACATCATAGTACATAAATTCACAGAACCTAATCAGGTATTTAGGAAAAGACCCATCCGCACAAGTACTGTACCTCAGTATTACAGAGCGACAGACCAGTCCCCACCAATACTGTACCCCAGTGTTATACAGTGACAGACCTGACCGCACCAGTACTGTACCCCAGTGTTATACAGTGACAGACCTGTCTCCACCAGTACTGTACCCCAGTGTTATACAGTGACAGACCTGTCTCCACCAGTACTGTATCCCAGTGTTATACAGTGACAGACCTGTCCCCACCAGTACTGTACCTCAGTGTTATACAGTGACAGATCTGACCGCACCAGTACTGTACCCCAGTGTTATACAGTGACAGACCTGTCTCCACCAGTACTGTACCTCAGTGTTATACAGTGACAGATCTGACCGCACCAGTACTGTACCCCAGTGTTATACAGTGACAGACCTGTCTCCACCAGTACTGTACCCCAGTGTTATACAGTGACACATCTGTCCCCACCAGTACTGTACCCCAGTGCTATACAGTGACACATCTGTCCCCACCAGTACTGTACCCCAGTGTTATACAGTGACACATCTGTCCCCACCAGTACTGTACCCCAGTGTTATACAGTGACAGACCTGTCTCCACCAGTATTGTACCCCAGTGTTATACAGTGACAGACCTGTCTCCACCAGTATTGTACCCCAGTGTTATACAGGGACAGACCTGTCCCCACCAGTACTGTACCCCAGTGTTATACAGTGACAGACCTGTCCCCACCAGTACTGTACCACAGTGTTAGACAGGGACAGACCTGTCCCCACCAGTACTGTACCACAGTGTTAGACAGGGACAGACCTGTCCCCACCAGTACTGTACCCCAGTGTTATACAGTGACAGACCTGTCCCCACCAGTACTGTACCCCAGTGTTATACAGGGACAGACCTGTCCCCACCAGTACTGTACCCCAGTGTTATACAGTGACAGACCTGTCCCCACCAGTACTGTACCCCAGTGTTATACAGTGACAGACCTGTCCCCACCAGTACTGTACCCCAGTGTTAGACAGGGACAGACCTGTCCCCACCAGTACTGTACCCCAGTGTTATACAGTGACAGACCTGTCCCCACCAGTACTGTACCACAGTGTTATACAGTGACAGACTGTCCCCTACCAGTACTGTACCCCAGTGTTATACAGTGACAGACCTGTCCCCACCAGTACTGTACCCCAGTGTTATTCAGTGACAGACCTGTCCCCACCAGTAGTGTACCCCAGTGTTATACAGTGACAGACTGTCCCCTACCAGTACTGTACCCCAGTGTTATAGTGACAGACCTGTCCCCTACCAGTACTGTACCCCAGTGTTATACAGTGACAGACCTGTCCCCACCAGTACTGTACCCCAGTGTTAGACAGGGATAGACCTGTCCCCACCAGTACTGTACCCCAGTGTTATACAGTGACAGACCTGTCCCCACCAGTAGTGTACCCCAGTGTTATACAGTGACAGACTGTCCCCTACCAGTACTGTACCCCAGTGTTAGACAGGGATAGACCTGTCCCCACCAGTACTGTACCACATGGAGTGCTGCTACTCGCTGTGACTCCCTTGTGCTTCTCTCCAGCTGAAGGCAGCGGTTGAAAGCTGTGTGAAGGGGACTTCTACCAGGGGGAGCTTTTCCAAGGAGGAGGACCTGCCTCAGAATATCACCCTGATCCACAACGAAGGTGCCAAGGAGAGCTGAAGGACAAAGGAGCGTGGCAATGCCTGGATGTTGGAATCTCCCTCCAGCCCTGCCTTGATCTGAACACTGCTAGAGTGATCACTTTGCCTTCTCATTGACAGGAGCCACTACTGAAAAAGCCAGAGAAAACCATGTTGCAAATGAATCTGTCACTCACCTCTTGCATTCCACCCAGCTGCCCTCTCTCCACCCCTGTTCCCCCAATGCTGTGTCTGGAATAGAGTCATAGTTTCTCTACGGAGTGGAAGCAGACCATTCAGCCCATTGAGTCACATCAACCCTCTGAAGAGCATCCCACCCACACCCATCCTCCTACCCTATCCCTGTAACCTGCATTTCCCATGGCTAACCCACCTAACCTGCGCATCTCTGGACACTATGGGCAACTTAGCACGGTCAATCCACCCTAACCTGCACATCCCTGGGCACTATGGGGCAATTTAGCACAGCCAATCCACCCTAACCTGCACATCCCTGGGCACTATGGGCAATTAGTGAGGTCAATCCACCCTAACCTGCACATCCCTGGACACTATGGGCAATTAGTGAGGTCAATCCACCCTAACCTGCACATCCCTGGACACTATGGGCAATTAGTGAGGTCAATCCACCCTAACCTGCACATCCCTGGACACTATGGGCAATTAGTGAGGTCAATCCACCCTAACCTGCACATCTTTGGATTGTGGGAGGAAACTCCGGAGGAAACCCCCACAGACATGGGAAGAGCACGCAAACTCCACACAGCCAGTCTCCCGAGGGTGGAATTGAACCCGGGTCCCTGGTGCCATGAAGCAGCAGTGCCAACCACTGAGCCACGGTGCCGCCAAGGCCACATCTCCCACTTCACCCCTCCCCTGTCAACAAGCATGCCTTTGCCCGTCGGAATCTGAGCTTTCCTCCCTCCATTCTGGTGGAGATGCTGCGAAGATGCAAGATGTTGTTGTAGTGCTTGCTGTTCTCAGTCTCGCCACACGGTGACACTGTTTCTCCATCCAGCTCTCGATCAAAAGTGCAGCTAAATTCTGTCATTGAATTCAGTAGCGACTCTCTGCTGGATGGGTTGAACAAAAAGAAAATGGTTGTGGTTGTTGGAGGTCAGTTGGCTCCATCCCATTGCTGCGGGAGTTGCTCAGGGTGAGGTTCCCTCTTCAGCTTCTCCATCAGCGGCCTTCCCACCAGGTCTGAGGGTGCGTATCTTCGGCTGGAACTGATCACATGCAGTGTTCAGTTCCATTCCCCAGTTACAGGAGCACTCCACGTCCACAGTGGGGCAAGACCTGGTTAATATCCTGGCCTGGACTGATAGGTGGCCAATAACGTTTGTGCCACACCTGTGCTGAGGCAATGCCCGTTCCCAGTAAAAGAGAATCTAATCATCGCCCCCCTCGACATTCAATTAAAAATCACACAACACCAGGTTATAGTCCAACAGGTTTATTTGAATGCACTAACTTTCAGACCGCTGCTCCTTCATCAGGTGGTTGTTTAACCTGATGAAGGAACGGTGTTCTGAAAGCTAGTGCTTTCAAATAAACCTGTTGGACTATAGCCTGGTGTTATGTGATTTTTAACTTTGTTCACCCCAGTTCAACACCGGTACCTCCAGGTCTTGACATTCAGTGGTATGGTTGTCACAGAATCCTCGACTCTCAACGGGGCTACCATTGACCCAGAAACTGAACTGGACCAGTCAATATAAACACTGTGGCTACAAGAACAGATCAGAGATTGGTAATTCTGCAGTGAATAACTCTGATTCCCAGTCCACTGTGGCCTGTGTCATATTGACCTTCTCACATGGGTAACAAACACCCCCAGAGAAAGTTGGGAATTTAGACTTTTTTTCGAGGGGGTGGGAGGGATTTTTTTGATTCAGTGATCAGTCCAGGTTTCAGGATAGGATTTCCAAATGATGGCATTGTGAACTGCGCATCCAAATTGTGCAAGACTGAGCTGCAAGCAGTCATGGTGAATCATGTAGCATCGTATAGCCCATCATATAGCCCATCGGACCTATACTGGCTCTTTGCAAGAACTTTCCAATTGCACTGGATGCAGTTTGGCGAACCTTCAATTGGCTGACTGCTGAGGTGAAGAGTTATGAGGAACTGTTGTTGGAGTTTAGAAACATGGCAGATGGTTTTATTGGAACGCATAAGATTCTGAGTCAACTGGACTGGGTAGATGCTGTTTCCCTTCGTTGGGAGGGTGTACCACACTGTTTTCAAACAAGGAGCCTCCCGTTTGCGATGGAGCTAGAGGAAATTTCTTCTCAGAGAATAGTTAATATTATTGTTTCATTTGTTCGGGGGATGTGGACAATGCTGGCTGGGTCAGCACTTATTGCCTGTCCTAATTGCCCTTCAGGAAGTGTGTGGTGAGCTGTCTTCTTGATCTTCTGCATTCCTTGAGGGCTAGGGATACCCAGATAGTGCTGTTATGGAGTGACGTCCTGGATTTTAACCCAGCAATGGTAAGCAAACATCAAAACAGTTCCAAACTTCTCCTCTGTGGAACCTTTTGGAGACTGGCTGAGGCCGAGTCATCGGTTCTGTTCAAGGCTGAGTTAAACAGATTGTTGCTGGTCAGGAGTTTTAAGGATTTATGGGAGGACAGATGGGAAAGTGGCATTGAGGCCACAATCAGGTGAGCCACGATCATATAGAATGGCGGAACAAGGGACAAAATGGCCGTCTCCTGCTCCTATCTTGTACAGTCTTAACGATAAATGAGTCCCTTACTCGTTTCCCCTTACTCTTGCTGGTCAACCCTATGAATTGTCGTCTTTTTTGCTGACTGGACATTGGTAGTTTTGAGGGGTTCAGGAAATGAATTGCCTCAGAATTACAAAGACTTGGTAGCCACAGTATTGATATCCAGTTCAGTTTTGGTGATAGATTGGTAGAAAAATCAGGGGAGATTTGAGAAGAAATCTGTTGAACTTTGGAGATTGTTGAAGGACACTGTTGTTTGCATCACCAGTTGTGGTTAGAGTGAGTTTTGTAATAATTTAAAAAATATAAATTGACACTTTCATGCGTTAGAAAAGCCTTTTACTAATTCAGTGTTAGCTTTCCTGTATGGGTTCCCAAGATCCTTAAAGATAGTGGTGGGGCAAAAGGATTGTTAGTTGTTTCCCAGAGTTGACGTGCAGAGGGAACAACAACAAATTAATGCTTTCTGGTATGGACCCCTGACACAACTGCTCTCAAAGGAGATTTATACGAATGGTTTAATTACTCTGACTGCCAGAATTGTGAATACAATGCTCACCAACCCCGTTTTCAGTAAGGCTTTTGGTGAAATCAGGGCCAGCTCACTGGTACATCTGTTGACAACAGTGTGCCAACTGATGACTAAGAGATAGGTAGAAAAACTCACAGCAATCAATCTATTCTGAAGTCTGTTCATTTCCCAGAGTTTAATTAGTGGGATGTGGGTATTGTTGATTAGGCCAGTATTTGTTGCCCATCCCCCAATTGCCTCTGGAAAAGGTGGTAGTGAACTGTCTTCTTGAGCTGTTGCAGAATGCGTGGCACTGTTAGGAAGGAAGTTCTGGGACACTGAAGGGTGGTGTGTGGCTTGGAAGGGGATCTGTCATTGCTGGGGCTCCCATGTATCCGCTGCTGTTCTCTCTCTCTAGGTTGTAAAGTTGCAAGTTTGGAATTTGGTACGGAAGGAGCTGTGGTAAATTTCTGCAGTGCATCTTGGAACTGGTGCACGCTGCTGCTATTGTGCATCGGTGGTGGAGGGAATAGATGTTTGTGGATGTGGTGCTGTACGAGTCGGCTGCTTCATCCTCGATAGTCAAAGAGTCATGGAGATGTACGCACAGAAACAGACCCTTCAGTCCAACCCGTCCATGCTGACCAGATATCCTAAATTAATCTAGTCTCATTTGTCAGCGTTTGGCCCATATCACTCTAAACCCTTCCTATTCATATACCCATCCAGGCGCCTTTTAAATGTTGCAATTGTACCAGCCTCCACCACTTCCTCTGGCAGCTCATTCCATACACGTACCACCTTCTGCCTGAAAAAGTTGCCCTTTAGGTCCCTTTTAAATCTTTCCCCTCTCACCTTAAACCTATGCCCTCTAGTTTTGGACTCCCCTATCCTGGGGAAACGATTTTGGCTATTCACTCTACCCATGCCCCTCATGATGTCATAAGCCTCTATAAGTCATCCCTTAGCCTCCAACACTCTAAGCAAAATAGCCCCAGCCTGTTCAGCCTCTCCCTGTAGCTGAAACCCTCAAGTCCCAGTAACATCCAGACATATTCCTGACCTCTGTCTCGTAGATGGTGAGAATGATGGGCTTCTGGGGAGACAGGAAGTCATTTACACACTGAAGGGTTCCCAATCTTTGACCTGCACGTGTAGCTCCAGTATCTATGCAGATGGTTTAGTTACATTTCTGATCAGTACTAAGCCCCTGCCCAATCCCCAAGATGTTGATAATTGGAGATTCAACAATGGTAATGCTGTTGAATATCAAAGAGATGAGGTTACTATGATTCGTGTTGACAGTTCTTTTGCCCGAAACGTCGATTTTCTTGCTCCTCGGATGCTGCCTGACCTGCTGTGCTTTTCCAGCACCACTCTAATCTAGTTCAGAGAGGTCAAAGACCCTTTGGCCCATCGGGTAAGCAGCGGTCACAAACAAAACCACATGCTAGAGCAGTCTAGACACCTTACAAAAATGTAAGTCATGACAGTAACTGCAGCAAAGCCATCCAGTAAAAGCAGGATAGTTTTTCCAGTGAAATACAGCCAGTAGGGAATAGTTACATAATACATAATCTGAGTATAGATTCAATCCCATTCCCGACAGCAGTGGAATTCCAGGAAGGATTGATGCCAATTACCACAATCTATCATTATAATTATCTGCCTGTTTTATAACCTGGAGATGTACAAGACCCTGATTGGTTAATAAAAATATATTTAATTATGTAAAACGATATTGGTTTAGCTGTTATTAAAGAAGATGAGCATTGTTCAATTTTCCATTAAATAGTGAGTGGTTTAATTAAAAGAAAATGGCAATCTGGAATAGTGTGAAATAAAATGGATAGGAAGGACCTGTTTCCCTTAGCAGAGAGAGTCATTAGCTGGTAAAGTTTTAACAGCACATGGGAGTTACTGGCTGGGCCAACATTTATCGCTTATTAGTCTCTAATTGCTCTTGAGAAGGTGATTGTGAGCTCCCTTCTTGAAATGGTATAGTCCATTTGGTACAGTGCAGCTAGGGAGTGAGTCCCAGGATTTTGATGCAGTGATGGTGAAGAAACGGCAATGTATTTCCAAGTCAGGATACTGTGTAGCTCAGAGGGGAGCTTGCAAGGGGTGGTGCTCTGCTGCCCTTGTCCTTCTGGATGGTAGAGGTTGTGGGATTGGAAGTTGCTGCCAAATGAGCCTGGGTGAGTTGCTAAAATGCATCATGTTGATGGTACACACTGCTGCTACCATGTGTCAATGGTGGATGTGGTACAATCACGTGGGCTGCTTTGTCCTGGATGGCGTTGAGCTTCTTGAGTGTTGTTGGAGCTGCATCCATCCAGGCAAATGGAAAATATTCCATCACACTCCTGACTTATGTGATGGAATAAGTCAGGACTTATCCACTCCTGGATGTTGGCCAGGCTTCCAGGAGTCAGGAGGTGAATTGCCTTAGAATCACGACACTCTGGTCTACTCTTGGTAGCCATAACATTTATGTGGCTGGTCCAGATCAGTTTTGGTGATAGATTTAAAGCAATTTAATATAAAGATTAGAGGAGATTTGAGGAGAAATGTTTTACTGAGAGGTTGGGGATCTAGAAATCCAATGTCCAAAAAGATGATTGAGGCTGGAACACTCACTGCATTTAAAAAGTTCTTAGATATTCACTTTCGGTGCTCTAACCTATAGGGATGTAGTTAAAAATCACACAACACCAGGTTATAGTCCAACAGGTTTATTTGGAAGTACCAGCTTTCAGAACACTGCTGCTTCATCAGGTAACTAGAAGCAGCGTTCTAAAAGCTAGTCCTTCCAAATAAACCGGTTGGACTATAACCTGTGATCTTTAACTTTGACCATCCCAGTCCAATACTGGCACCTCCACATCATGTCTATAGGAATATGGGAGCAAGGCTGGAAGTTGGGTTAGGCTGGATATCCTCTGCCTGTGCCTTACCTTTTCCATGTTTCCGTACTTACAACTAGAAAATCACGAACACACAACAACGCAGGAGGGAGTGGGTGGGTTGGGACAGGATGGATAGAGGAAGCTAAGTAAGTTTTATCAGAGTGGGTTTGATGTCAAGAATCCTTCTCAATGCGAGGTGTTTGCCTGACTCTCATGTTCTCAGTGATCTAGACTCCATTCCAGCACTTTCTAAGCCTGTGCAAATCATGTTTTATTGACCTATTGCAGGTATTACATTTATCTGCCTCCTATCAGTCTGAGCACAGGACCAGGTGTAACCTCTCAAACCTGCTCCCCCATTCACTGGTTGATCTGCACCCTAACTTTATTAACACAAGTTAGCGCCTCGTCCCACAAAAATCTATCACAGTTCTGCACAGGATCTCTGGTAGTGGAGGAGGCCATTCAGCCCAAAACATCGTTGCTGGGTTTTTACGCTCCACTTGAGCCCCTCTCAGCTTCCCACATTTAAATCTGTTACACTAATTCTAATAATGTCCCCTGAAATGCAACTAAGGAGGGAATGAGTGCCACAGTTTTACTAATCACTAGGTTTTCCTTTAGATTCAAAATATATTTTATTCATAAATATAATCTCCGTACATACACACACACACACACACACACACACATGCATGTACACACACACACAGAGTCACTGAAGCAGTTTGGTTCTGTACAGTAGAATATGAAGAAACAAATAAACATTGGAGTTTGACTCCATCCAGTAAACAAACTCTTTTACTTGTGCAAGATTAGACTTCCGTATATTTGAGGCATGCTTCAATAACTGAATGCACACCCATTCAATTTTGGCTGAAAGATCTCAGGCGATGGTCTTTGGCCACTGTGCCTTGTCAGCGGCTGCCCCAGACCTTATCCACATCAATGGAGCTGAGGTGGGGATGGTCGAGAGCATCATATTCCTAGCAGTGACAATCACCAACAACCTGCCCTGGACTGCCCATGTTGATGCGATAATCAAGAAGGCGCACTAACCTCTTCTTTCTCAGGAGGCTAAGGAAATTTGGCATGTCCATAAGGACCCTCTACAACTTTTACAGATGCTCCACAGAAAGCAGTCTATGTGAATGCTTGGTACAATAACTGCTCTGCCCAGGACCGTAAGAGACGACAGAGAGTTGTGATCACACAAGCCAACCTCTCATCCGTTGACTTCATCGACACTTCTTGTTGCCGTGGTAAGGCAGCCCTTAAAAACCTCTCACACCCCATTAATAATCTCTTCAAGCCCCTTCCATCAGACAGAAGATACAAAAGCTTGAACATACATAGCAATAGGTTCAAGAACAGCTGTTATTAGTCTTCTGGATGGACATCTCAAAATTTCAAATCTAATGTTGATTTTGCTTTTTGTGCACCTTCTTTGCAGCTTTAACTTTGCATTCCTTGCTCTGTTCAATCACCCCATGTGTCTTTGTATGAAAATGATCTGCTGTACTGCATGCAAAACAAAACTGTTCATTGTACTTTGGTACATGTGACAATAATAAATCAAATCAAATCGTAGTGTGTCCCTCAACATGTAGTCCTGGACCCTGGAAGATGCCAGTCTGCAACACCCAGTTGGGGTCAACTCCTTGCTCTGGAAGCAAGTGAGGACAGTAGATTCTGGAAATCATAGTCACAAAGTGTGGTGCTGGAAAGCACATTCCTGATGAAGAGCTTTTGCCCGAAATGTCGATTCTCCTGCTCCTCGGATGCTGCCTGACTGGCTGTACCTTTCCAGCACAACACTCTATGATTCTTTGCTCTGAATCACGAACAATTTTTGGGTGGACCAAAGAATGGCTTTCACCAAGTTGATGGCCCTCCAGCCGTGCTTCCTGGGGAAACAACGGTAGAGCACGGAGTCCTACGTCACCGAGCTGCTCGGGACAAACGCTGACAAAAACCACTGCATTTCTTTCCAGGTCTCCTTTGCAAAGGCACAGTCCAGAAGGAGATGTGTGACAGTCTCTATCCACCATCCTCCACCTACCCCCCCCCCCCCCCCCCACCCCCCCCCCCCCCCCCCGCCCCCACCTCCCATCCCCAACAGCCACTTTGAGGGCAGTGCACGGTGGCACAGAGAGTCTGGGCATAAATGAAGGATCTCACAGGTAGTGGCCTTCTCACCACCAGCCAAGCAATGGTGCTTTTTGGAAAGTTCTGGCGATGAGGCTTTATGTCAAATGCCTTTGAGAGTCTTCTCGGGGAACATCCCGACAGGATCCACCCTCTCCTCTTCCAACAACGTCTCGAGGATGCTAGGTGCTGACTACTTCCTGATGGACTTATGGTCAAAGGTATGTTGCTTTGCAAATTTCTCCACGAAGGTCAGGTGAAACAGAACTACTTCCAGCATTCCGCAGCAATGAGGCCAGACCCATCCATCACAACACTGGGGACAGGTAAAACCTCAGTACGTAGCGACACTTGGTATTGTGCATACTGAGGGACTATGTTTGGCTTGATGCAGCTGCATGCAAAGGTGGCCATCAGGACTTTTACTTGTCTCTGGCAAAGGGGTTTCTTCTGAATTACACAATCAGGCAATATGGTGGTGTACTGGAACTGTCCCCAGGTTACTAAAACCAGTGGCCCTTGCTAAGGCTCTATGGTCATTCAGTCAAATCCCAACAGAACAACCACTGAAATTTAAATTCAATTTATAAATCTGTAATCGAAAGACAGTTTCAATAATGGTGACAACGTGATTGTCATAAAAAATTCGTGAGATTGACTAATGCCTTTTAGGGAAGGAAATCTGCCATCCTTGTCTGGTCTGACCTAAATGTGACTCCGGATCTGCAGCAACATGGTTGACTCTTAACTGCCCTCTGAAACGATCCAACGAGGTACCCACTTCCAGGGCAATGAGGGTTGGACAACAAATGCTGGTCTTGCCAGTGATGTCAACATCCCACAGGGTAGTCCCATGGGAGTTTGCTTTTTATTCTATCTCATATTGATGACCTTGAGGGGTCACGCTCCCCATCGTCTCGCTAAACAGATCTGCTGTCATACATACATTTCTGGCATTGTTCTTGTAAATCTTCTCTATGTATTCTCCAGTGGCTCTTTATGCTTTACCAGACCCCCTCAAAATATGTTAAGAAGGTAGGCTAGATCCAAACATTTTGATATTTTTACAGGGAAATGTGAAATGCCATTTTCGAGATGCAATGTGACTAGTCCAACTTCTCCGTGTTAAGCAAAACACAATTTATTTTAACACTATAGTTAAAATACAAACAAAGAAAAAGGAATTTTGAATAACTTAACTGTATCGGAAAACTTAACAGACATATATACAGTAACTATTACTAATTAACTGTTCCAATACAGTAATATCCCACAAACACAGCCGTTGGCAAGAAAGGAAAAAAAAACAGATTTTCACATG
The DNA here is from genome assembly GCF_047496795.1 of Chiloscyllium punctatum. Taxonomy (NCBI): domain Eukaryota; kingdom Metazoa; phylum Chordata; class Chondrichthyes; order Orectolobiformes; family Hemiscylliidae; genus Chiloscyllium; species Chiloscyllium punctatum. Next base: position 735,480 of record NC_092759.1, read on the forward strand.
CAGTTCTCCAATCTAGGAGAGAAAAAAAAACATCAAGAGAAAATTCAGAGACAGGAGTCACCAGGAGTATCCAGGAGACATTCACTGAAGCTTCCAAATCCGTTGAGATCCCAACCAGCTGATGAAGGAGCTGCGCTTTGAAAACCTGTGCTTCCAAATAAACCTGTTGGACTATAACCTGGTGTTGTGTGATTTTTAACTTTGTACACCCCAGTCCAACACCGGTATCTCCAAGTCATAGAGATCCCAATAGCTTCTGATGTTACTGAAAAAACCAAAATCCAGAAATCCTAATCTGTGAGAGCTGGCCACACCAATTCAGGTTGTTTAAAAAAAAACAAGGCCTCCCAAACTGTTTAGTTGTTCTGGTAGACTGCTCCACAGCTCTGGCTCACAACCACTCTTCAAAAAAAAAATCAGGACGAAATAACTTTTTAAAATTCACAGCATCATCACAATGGCAACCAAAACTCCATTCACAGCGTGGACTAACCAAGGTTTTATACTGGCTTAGCAGAGCCTTCCTAATTTTCAATTCTGTCCCTCTGGAAATAATGACTCGAGAATGTGGCACTGGAAAAGCACAGCAGGCCAGGCAGCATCTGAGGAGCAGGAGAGTCGACATTTTGGGCATAACCCCGACGAACGTCGATTCTCCTGCTCCTCGGATGCTGCCTGACGTGCTGTGCCTTTCCAGCACCACACTGTCGACTCTGATCTCCAGCATCTGTAATCCTCATTTTTTCCTCTGGAACTAACACCGAGCGTTTGCTTTGCGTATTTTATTTATGCTCTTGCCAAGCTGTACGTATGTATGTTTATATCTGAAGTTGAACACATATTTAAAATGGTTAATTGAGCTAAAACCTAACTCTTTATGCGTTCTGCATTGTCAACACCCAATGGGGAAGGTGCGTTATATAACTTGTCTATTTCCGCTTTAAGATCCTCAGATTTAATGTCTGATTGTGCTGAGTTAGCCAATCTCTGCTAGTAAGGCTGTCTGCATTGTAGATTCTGAAGTTCCCTCCACACCTCTTGAAATTCTCGAGTCTACTTGTGATGAGAAGCAAATTTAATGCCTATCGTGAAAGCAGAATATTCTGGATGCTGGAAATCTGAAATAAAAACAGAATGTGCTGTAAAATCTCAGTTAGATCGGCCTCTTCTTTGGAGCTGCTGTTTTTCACATTTTAGAAGTTCAATGTCTGATTTAAAAGAGGGCATTATGGGGTATCACAGCCCTCCCTCGTGAGTTCAGTTTGGTGTTAGACTGCGGCATTGGCATAGAACTGGTCAGTCCTTTGATGTGGCAACAACTTGTCCATCCCTTGCACACTTAAGGCTGAGGTAGATAGATTCTTGGCCAATCGGGAAATCAAAGGAAGTCGATGTGAGGACTGTCAGATCAGCAGTGATCCTATTGAATGGTGAAGCAGGCGGGAGTGGCTGAATGCTTTTATTTCTCATGGTCTTATCACACTTATGTTCTTATCACTGTTACTCCTTCCAAAGTGAATCACCTCACACCTTTCCACCTTAAATTCCATTTGCCACCTCTCAGCCCAGCTCTGCAGCTTACCTATGTATCTCTGTAACCTACAACATCCTTTGTCACTGTCCACAAGTCATCTGACCTTAGTGTCATCTGCAACTTTACTAACCCATCCTTCTATGCCCTCATCCAGATCATTTTATGAAAGTGACCTACAACCGTCGACCCACAATAAATCCTTGCGGTACCCCATTAGCAACTGAACTCCAGCATGAATATTTCCCATCAACCACCACGCTCTGTCTTAACAGGCGGCATAGAAAGAAAGGGAAGCCAAAGTTCCTTTGTTCCCAATAGCTCAAGAAGAGTCGTGCCCCCACTACCCCACCCTGGAGTGTTGTACAGGTTGGCATGAAGAACCCAAGTCGATGCTATCATTGAGCCATGGACTGGCCTTCTTTGTTGATAAGCAGGAGAGCTAGGTGAGTGGAGGGTGGGGGGATTGGGGTTGGGTCAGTGAGTGTCACACCCAATGCAATGATACCCCTGCACTCCAGTGTGGTACCATCCCAAAGGAGGAGGAGCACGAGGGTGGCATTGGCGGGAAACGACAGCCAAGCGTCACGTGGTAATCCACTGCTGGGCGCCGACGGTGACGACGTGGCGCAGGGGCGGGGCGGAAGGCGGGTCACGTGAGCGCGAGGCCGCCATTTTATCAGCGGCACCGGCGGCGGCGGCGGCGGCAGAGGAATGGAAATGTGAGGTAAAGGAGTTGGGGTCGTCTCTGAGGGGGTGGGGAAAAGGGTAAGAAAGAAGAGGGGGGGGAGATCTCCGAGCTGGGGACAGCCTGAGGGGAGGGGGGGGAGATCTCCGAGCTGGGGACAGCCTGAGGGGGAGATCTCCGAGCTGGGGACAGCCTGAGGGGGAGATCTCCGAGCTGGGGACAGCCTGAGGGGGAGATCTCCGAGCTGGGGACAGCCTGAGGGGAGGGGGGGGAGATCTCCGAGCTGGGGACAGCCTGAGGGGAGGGGGGGGAGATCTCCGAGCTGGGGACAGCCTGAGGGGGAGATCTCCGAGCTGGGGACAGCCTGAGGGGGAGATCTCCGAGCTGGGGACAGCCTGAGGGGGAATCTCCGAGCTGGGGACAGCCTGAGGGGGAATCTCCGAGCTGGGGACAGCCTGAGGGGGAGATCTCCGAGCTGGGGACAGCCTGAGGGGGAGATCTCCGAGCTGGGGACAGCCTGAGGGGGAGATCTCCGAGCTGGGGACAGCCTGAGGGGGAGATCTCCGAGCTGGGGACAGCCTGAGGGGGAGATCTCCGAGCTGGGGACAGCCTGAGGGGGAGATCTCCGAGCTGGGGACAGCCTGAGGGGGAGATCTCCGAGCTGGGGACAGCCTGAGGGGGAGATCTCCGAGCTGGGGACAGCCTGAGGGGGAGATCTCCGAGCTGGGGACAGCCTGAGGGGGAGATCTCCGAGCTGGGGACAGCCTGAGGGGGAGATCTCCGAGCTGGGGACAGCCTGAGGGGGAGATCTCCGAGCTGGGGACAGCCTGAGGGGGAGATCTCCGAGCTGGGGACAGCCTGAGGGGGAGATCTCCGAGCTGGGGACAGCCTGAGGGGGAGATCTCCGAGCTGGGGACAGCCTGAGGGGGAGATCTCCGAGCTGGGGACAGCCTGAGGGGGAGATCTCCGAGCTGGGGACAGCCTGAGGGGGAGATCTCCGAGCTGGGGACAGCCTGAGGGGGAGATCTCCGAGCTGGGGACAGCCTGAGGGGGAGATCTCCGAGCTGGGGACAGCCTGAGGGGGAGATCTCCGAGCTGGGGACAGCCTGAGGGGGAGATCTCCGAGCTGGGGACAGCCTGAGGGGGAGATCTCCGAGCTGGGGACAGCCTGAGGGGGAGATCTCCGAGCTGGGGACAGCCTGAGGGGGAGATCTCCGAGCTGGGGACAGCCTGAGGGGGAGATCTCCGAGCTGGGGACAGCCTGAGGGGGAGATCTCCGAGCTGGGGACAGCCTGAGGGGGAGATCTCCGAGCTGGGGACAGCCTGAGGGGGAGGGGGGAGGGGGAGATCTCCGAGCTGGGGACAGCCTGAGGGGGAGGGGGGAGGGGGAGATCTCCGAGCTGGGGAGAGGGGACTCTGAGCTGGCGACGTGTGGTTGTATGTTCGACACATTGAAAGCTCTAAGCTAGGGGAGCTACATAACTGGGGAGGGGAGGGGAGGGGAGGGGGGAAAGCTCTCAAAATCAATTGACAGCAGCAGTTCCACTCCTTGTCTTGCTATACCTTTAAATTTGTTTAATGTCTCCAGAAATGGTAGGGGGACAAATCTGGGCTATTGACGATCACCCTCCAAAACAAACAGCTCCCCTCCCTCATCAGTCTGTTAGCCTTCTTCATTCTCTCACGAGCAATTATTCCAAAAAGTTAATAGGGTGACAGGCATGTTATCTGACTTAAAAATTTTCTTATCTGTAGTCTTCTCTCCTCAGGAGACATCCTTTCAGACCAGGCAAGCTAGTCCATCTGAGTTTAATATTCACTTGTTCATGTTTGTGTCAACTTTTCAAAATAAACTGAGATTGTAACTCTCTGGAGACTTGTTTCAGTTAAATGCTGAAATTAGGGGAAAACATTGTGTTTTTGAAGAAGAATTAGAGATGAGGTGGAGCTCCATCTTGAATACACTAAAAAACTGATTGCAGTTCTCTACTCAAAGGTTAGACTAAGATTCAAGACCCTCTCCAAGTGAAGAAATTTCTCTTGAACCCAAGAAATAAATGGCCTGAGGCTGTGATCACCTAGACTGAGATATTGCAATCGGGGAGATGGACTGGGGAGGGAATAGTCTTTTTGCAAGGTCGTGTCTACACTCTCAAGCCTCCAAATATTTGTATTTTTAGTGAGATTGTCCTTCAACTCCAGAGTTACTGCCTAATCTCTTCTTAAAAGACAGCATCCTCTTTCCAGGAATCAATCTCAGAAGCCCTCAGTGCAACCCTCTGATTAACAGTTCTTGTTTGAAAACAGTGATACTCGAAACTTTAACTTCGCTCGAAATAGCTGTTGTTTTGTGTTTCACTCCTTGGAAGGCCAGTCGCACCATGATTGATCCATTTACTGAGCCAAGAAACTCAGCCTTGATCTGTACTTCAGCCGGTGTCCTTGACAAGTACTGGCTGCTGTGTAGCTGCACCTATATCAACACTGTGTGACAGATCCAGGTGTTGGTACCTGTTCTGTCTACACAGTGGAATATCTGATTAGTGGAAGTTTTTTTTTTACAAGGATTATGCTATTATTCATTAATATCTGGTCTTGTTGCTTATGTTATAATGATGGTGGTGTACATGAACAAAATTGCATTTATAAACTGCATGTCAACTGTTCACCCAGAGTTGTATTTATAAATTCTGTCTTTTCCAAGCCTTGGGCTTGAGTAAGCCATCGATTTATTCTGTTCTTGACTGAGTACATTTAAAACAAATTGCAGACATGACCTCTTGAGGATTGGAGAGCTGACTTCTTCTGTTTCTCTAAAACGTCCTGTTAGGTGGTATTTTCCAAAAGAGGTTGCTGGTTTGCCTAGGAGTGTGCCACTGCAATTCTGTGGCTTATGGCAACATTAATGGAAAGCTCTGTAACACCACTAACCAGAATGATTTTCTTCATTGTAAAGAGGGTGGCGTGGTGATTAGAACTGCTGCCTGACAGCGCCAGGGACCCAGGTTTGATTCCACTCTCGAGTGACTGCTTGCACGTTCTCCCTGTGTCTGCATGGGTTTCCGTTAGGTGTTCCGGTTTCCTCCCACAGTCTAAAGATGTGCAGCAGGTTAGGTGGTTTGGCCATGCTAAATTGCTGCAATGTCCAGGGATATTGCAGGACAGGTGGATTGGTCATGACAAATGTAGGTTATGGGATAGAGGGTGGGGGTGGGTCTGGGTGGGATGCAGTTCAGAGGGTTGGTGCAGGCTTGACAGACTGAATGGCCTCTTTCCAGGCTGTAATGGTTCCATGTATTAGATTAGATTACTTACAGTATGGAAACAGGCCCTTCGGCCCAGCAAGTCCACACCGCCCTGCTGAAGCGTAACCCACCCATACCCCTACATCTACATTTACCCCTTACCTAACACTACGGGCAATTTAGCATGGCCAATTCACCTGACCTGCACATCTTTGGACTGTGGGAGGAAACCGGAGCACCCGGAGGAAACCCACGCAGACACGGGGAGAATGTGCAAACTCCACACAGTCAGTCGTCTGAGGCGAGAATTGAACCCGGGTCTCTGGCGCTGTGAGGCAGCAGTGCTAACCACTGTGCCACCATGCCGCCCACTTATTCTTTTAAAAATGAATATTTTGTTGCAGTTGTACAGAGCATTGGTGAAATCTAAAATATTTTAGATGTTGTCTCCTTGTATAAGAAAAGACATAATTGCATTGTAACCAGTTCAGAGAAGGTCTACTTGACTGATAACTGGGACTGAGGGACTTAAGAAAAGTTGAAGAATTTGGGTCTGTGTGCATTAGAAAGGAACTAGGAGAAAGTGAGGACTGTAGATGCTGGAGATCAGAGTCAAGAGTGTGGTGCTGGAAAAGCATAGCACATCAGGAAGGTTCCTGATGAAGGGCGTATGCCCAAAACATTGATTCTCCTGCTCCTTGGATACTGTCTGATGTGTTATGTTTTTCCAGCACCACACTCTTGACTCTGCACTAGAGTTGAGAAGAAATGAGAGGTGGTATTACTAAAATGTAAAATTCAAGGGGACATGACGGGATAAATACTGAGGATGTTCCCCTTCGTGTGGGGATTCTAGAATTATGGGGCACTGTTTCTAAATAAGTGGCCTCCCATTTATTGTGGAAATGATGAGAATCTATTTGAGGGTTGTGTGTCTGTGGAACTTTCTTCCCCAGAGAGTGGTAGGGGCTGTGTTACTGAACATTTTTCAGGCAGAGCTACATAGCTTCTTGACTAACAAAAGAATCAAAGGGCAATGGGGACAGGCAGGAAAATCGAGAGGAGCTCACAACCAGATCGACCATAGTCTTATCAGGCGTGCTGGACTGAATTGATAATTTGCAAAGTGTTTCACATTAATTTACTTAGCACTGCCCAGTACCTGAAAACAATCAAGCTTCCAATAAACTTTTTTTTTAAAAAAAGCTTCTGCTTTTGCCTTTGTTTTACCAGTAAGTGCACAAAACAGGCATATATGTTGAGTGTCTCATGTCCAGCATTGGGGTCTGTTGCTCATCATTCCTTTCCTAATTATAAAGGAAGTGAAATTAGCTTCGTTGATTTACTTAAGTAACTGCTCTCATATCCCATTGGATGCCAGAATGGTAAACACTGACCACATTGTATATCATTTACTCAGCTGCAGAAGTGTGGCTGTAAGTTCTTAATTGGTTACAGTGTTTATGCACTCTCCCTTTTTTAATGGTCCATTAATTGCCTCTTGCCAAGGACCAGAGGAAATGAGACTGCATGTCTCGGGATGAGGTAAACCTGACCAACTACTTCCACCGGCATCCAATTCATGAGTAAACGTATAGTATGAGCTGTTTGTTTGGTGATGGGAGTGCACAATCAAGGGTGTGGACAAAGGAATGATAGAATTTTCAGTTCCTATTCCCTTGGTTCTCACTCACTTTTCCTTGGAGTGCTGAATAATCGTGTACATCTGCCTTTTGATGTTTTATGTCTTTGCCTGGCTGTTGAATTTGCAGAGTCGAAAAATGTGCTGGAAAGGCACAGTAGGTCAGGCAGCTTCTGAACAGCAGGAGAGTTGATGTGTCGGGCTTAAGCCCTTCATCAGGAATTTCTTCCAGTTGTTGAATTTGCAGTTATGGATTAGTAAACAGGGAGAACCTGTAACTGTTGCCTGTTGCTAGCAGGAAGGTCACTGACTTGGAGGATTCCTTTCCCCATTGTAGTTCACTGATCTTCAGAAAAATTGAAGAGGTGGTCAGCCAGAGAGCGAGTTGACATGAGCTGGGAATGATATGTATCTGGTTGTGATCTGGAATATGCTATCTGAATTGGAGGTGGAGGCGGATTCACGATGCACTTCTTAATTGTCAAGTGAAGACATTAGATAAATACTTCAAGAGAGAAATATTAGAATGAGCCAGTGGCTAATTGGTCAACTTTTTCAAGGAGCTGGCATTGGCACAATGTGCAAGTGCCAGTCCTGTATTATCCTCCCCAGTCATAGAATCTCGACAGTTTGGAAGTCCACACCAACCCACCCACGACCCTGTCCTAGTAACTGTGCATTTCCCATGGCTAAACTCCTGGCCTGCATGTCCCTAGATACAATGGGACAAATTAGCATAGCCCGTCCACTTAACCTGCATATAAAGTTATAGAGTCCTAAACCTATGCCCTCTAGTTCTGGACGCCCTGACCCCAGGGAAAAGACTTTGCCTATTTACCCTAACCATGCCCCTCATAATTTTGTAAACCTCTATAAGGTCACCCCTCAGCCTCTGACGCTCCAGGGAAAACAGCCCCAGCCTGCTAAACCTCTTTGGGCTGTGGGAGGAACCCGGATATAGCTAGGATCATCCCCTCAAGCTAGTGCTGTTTCCCTCTGACCTTCAAGATGTTGCTTTTCTATCTGCATTGCTGCCAGACACATGAACGGTTTATGTTCTCTCATTGTTCTTGTTGCTGCGCAGACCTCCAAGGTCTGTGCGTGTGGCAACAGCTTCAGGAATCAGAAGTCATTGCGTCTGTGCGCTGACCAGCAAGTGCAGACCCTCTGAGCAACTGTATAGCTGATGGTTGCAGAAATTCAGGCTTGAATTGCCACAGCGCTGTACATACTGTACATTAATGCCTTCCATCCCCTATACCCAGTCCCTTCCTTTAATTATTTACATGGGTTTGAGGGCTTCATATGAATTGGAAGTCTCTGCAAATTGTTTGGTTTTGCAAACAACTGTTAATTACCAGGAGCCAATTTAATACTTTTGATGTGCCTAATTGCAGGATTTGAGTGATTATTTATAAATAATATGCAGTTTTCTGCTTTCAAGGTTGAACTGCACAAGGACTGAACATGGAGTTGGTGAAGAACGTTCACTCTGGCCTTCCTCTCCCTGAGCCACACTCCGAAATCCAGCGGCTCTCTCTGGTCCGCGGTGATTATCTCTACTATCATTACGGCTGTGATGGGACAGACGACTGTGGATGGGGCTGCGGCTACCGGACGATGCAGACTCTCTCTTCCTGGGTTATTCTGCAGCAGACGAATATAAAGAACCACCAGGTGCCTACCTTGAAGGAAGTGCAGGAGGCACTGGTGGAGATGGAGGATAAGCCCCCGAACTTCATTGGTTCCAAGACCTGGATTGGCTCCTTCGAGATCGCGCTGTGCATCGACAAGTTCTATGACATCCCATGCAAATTGATTCACGTGCGGCGAGGGGGCGAGCTCTTGCAGAAAGTCGACGAGCTCTACCTGCACTTTGACACATTGGGGTCCCCTGTCATGATGGGCGGTGACAATGACAATGCTTCAAAGGGGATTCTGGGCATGTGCACAGGCACAGAGAACCACTACTTCCTCGTCCTGGATCCCCATTATTCTGGGAAGACCCTGGACAAGGAGTATGCCCAAAGGAAAGGCTGGGTTGCTTGGAAGAAGCTGGACTTGTTTGACCAGAATTCGTTCTATAATTTCTGCCTCCCTCAGTGTAAAGGTGTGTAACCTAGTAACTTCACTGCCGCACACTGTTACTGTTCACAAATGTCATGTCCGTCTCCTGTGTTGTGATCTATTTATTAAACAGCCATGATAATTGGCTGAATTGAAGCTTCAAGTAAACAATTCTCAGTAAAACATGCTCCCTGTCCAAGGTTAATGTACCATGGTTCTGTGTCCCATGAGATGAAGGGGTGGGGTATTCGAGGAGCAGGCCTTTCTGACTGAAAGGGTGAATGTGGGGTAACATCAAAGGAATGTCTTATTGTTCTTTGCGAGGGCCAGCATTTGTTACCTGTCCTTAATTCCCCTTGATCTGAGTGGCCTGCCAGACCATCAGTTGGCAGTTCAGTCAATGATATTGCTGACAATCTGGAGTCATATGTAGGTCAGACAGGGTGAGAATGGTGGATCACATTCCTTCAAGGTTTTTTTCAACGATCACCATCATACCCTTTCTTGTTATGATGTACCTGTATCCATTATGTGTATTCTGCTATATCACCTTAAAGTACCACATCTAGAGTGACTCATTCCTTTCTCCTTTAAACAATGTAAAATTCAATCATATTATAATAGTTGCTACCTGGGTTTTTTTCCACAGTGAGGTCATGAATTAATCCTATCTCACTACACAATACCATATCTAGTGTAGCCTGCTCCCTGGGATCAGATCCTGAATATGCTTTTCTAAGAAACTATCCTGAAAACATTCTCTGAACTCACCTATGCTATATTTATCAATCTGATTTTTCCAGTCTGTATGTGGATCAAAATCTTTCATGTAGCTTTTCAACACGTTCCATTACTTCATCTTTTATACTTCAAACTATTTTGTGATTACTGTTAAAGGCACTTTCTACCACTTCCACATGTGATTTCTTCCCTTTTATCATTTCATATTCCTAGCCAAATTGTCTCCACACCTTGGTTTCCTGAATTTAGGTCATCCATCTCTATTGTGATGATACCATCAATAACTAACACTTTACATTTCCTAGTTTGCTGTCCTGCTTTCAATGTGTATCTTCAATATTATGTACCTAATCCATCTCAATCTGCAGCCACGTCTATGTAATGTTACCAGATCATATTTATCTCATTTCAAATACTGTATGCAATCATAAATAGCATCTTTAGCTTTATTTTATTTCCCTTTAATTTTTTTTCTGTTGGAATTGTAGTCTGTCCCTTCCTGTCATGGTCTGTTTATCATTTCCCCTATTATTACTTCTCTCTTTTGCCTTGACTCTATTCTTTAATTTACCTCATCCTCCCAAATTTATTCCCTTGCCACTATTAGTTTAAAATTCCCATCCACTTGTCAAGTTATGCAGCCCGCTAGAATCAGCATGGTTCACGTAGAAGAGGTGTTCTAACAGTATAGATCCCATTCTCCCCAGAACTGGTGTCAGTTCCCCATGAACCGGAGCCTATTTCTCCCACAACAGTCTTGGAGCCACGCATTCATCCCTTTGATTTTACTCAATTGACAATCTGTATGTGGCTGAGGTGATAGCCTAGAAATTAATACCTTTGAGGAGGTTTTTAAAAATTTGGTCCTAACTACTCAATGTGACTATGCAGAAACTCCTTTTCTTTATCATATATTGCTGGATTGTTGAATCACATCTCTGTCATCTTCTACCTGGTATCTCTTAGCCTTAGCAGCTGCTAACCTGCGTTGCTATTGTGTGCAAACACATCTGTTGCTGAATTGGGATTCAGTGGCTCGGGTTTGAACTTGAGACAAAATTATACATTTGGTTGGTTGTAACTTGCACTTCTGGGATAGGATCAGGCTTAACCGTGCTTGATACTTTAGTCAGTTCCTAACACCACTCATTAGCCAGAACTGCAAGTGGTTGATTGAGATTCTGAAATCCAAGAATCAGAGGAACAAAATAAAATTACATTGTCAATTAGTTTAAACATGTTTATTTGTAGATACTGATCATTGTCAAACTGATTGGTTTCAACTTGCAAACTTGTTACTCCTAAATGTGCAAAGGGCTCTGCATAGCCATATGAGATTTTACTTGCATTCAATGGGTAAAATTAAAATAACACATTCATGTTTAGTTTTACCCTATCTGCTGTACAATACCAAGGAATCTGGATTATACAATTGGTCATATTCTTGCCTCTGAGCTGGAAAGCCCAAACTGAGGTCTCACACCAGCACTGAAAACTCCAGCCATGATTTGGTGGTTGTGGAGGGTGGGGTAGTTGTGTAAACAGTCTGCATCTGTGCTGGTCCCTCAGCCTGGATAAATGGGAAGGGTGAGCGGTTGGAATCATCTATTCTTCACACTTGCTGCTAGGTGCAATAGGGTTAGCACTGTTTCCTCATGAATCCTCTGAATTGTACACACTTAAAATAAAGATGCAAACATTTACACCAAAAAAAATTACTGTTTTATAAATCGAGTGAAATATTGTCACACATAAAATCTCACTTATCATTTGACTGTGGCCTTACTGCCCAACATTGAGAAACAAAGCAAAATTTTAACACACAACCTGCATGATCCTGAGATTATAATGCAAAATTGCAGACTTGTGTGATGAAACATGTAATGTCAAGCTAATAAACTTCATCCCATCAACTATGATTCAATTTTAATTGAAAATTGTTGCAATCCCTCAGTAAGAACTGAATGAGATCCTGTAAGAGCAGGAGCTGTTGTAAGTTGGTCTAAACTCCACACCATTTTGCTTTGGATCTCACTATTCCAAATTTTTAGCTTGTATCCTTGCTTGGGATCCCGACACCAACGTTAGAAGCTCTGTGTTGTAAATGTTGTTATATATGGATAAAGTTCCTGTGTACTTGATTAAATCGCATCAATATTGCTGTTGATTTATCGTGGCTAAAAGATGTGAAATCCCATTTTTATTAAAATGAGATCTTGCAGAACAATTAGTATTTTGGGAAATGATTTCCGTTCTTTTGTCCAGTTTTGCATAAAAACTGCTGTTTAGTGATCTGGACAACAGGGATGTTTCTCCTATTAGTCTGACATTACACTGCACCAAATATTGGCACTTTTTATTTCAACCACTTCCTCCAAAGATTAACTTTGAATAAACTTGCCAGTTTACAAAAGCTCTCAGTTCAAAAGTGATTTTTGAAGTCCTCCTGAACTTTTCAACATGTTAAAATCTTGGCTCGCAATCCAATGTAGCTCACGAACATGGATTCAAGACTTCCCTAGATATCACCTGTTCCATCGGTGAAGCTTTGAAGTTTTCTCACATTGTTATTGTAGCTCTGTTGCTCAACTTTTGCATTATCGTTCACCCAAACAGATTGAGAGGCTGAACATTTGCCTCACTATTGCTGATGCAGCCCATTCAAGGAGTAACTAACTCAAGAAAAGTTAATTCAAAACCAATAGCCAACTGCTTCACATTCCTCAGGGACATAAACTCAAACAGAACTCTCAATCCCATAAATAATTTCTAATTTTCACTTACTGATCCATTTGCTTTCTTGAATATTGAATTCTCAGTCATTAAACCAATAGAATTCATTTCAGTGCAATTATCATTCACCAGCTGCCACTTTCTGAAAGATCTCAAATTTTAATCACCTTTAATATGTCTCAGCTGTGTCACAGATTAGTTCTGAATATAGCTGTTCCATCTTCCCCGGCTCTCACTAATACCCACGTGGGAGTTATGAGGGATAACTCGACAAGCTGAGCAGAATGAACTTTACCATGTTGAGTTTCTACAGTTGAATTAAAAATATTGTCAACATGGGGTAAAATCTTTGGCTGAAGACCTTTTTCCTCTATCTGCCATTTGCTGTCCTACTTGGGCTTGATAACTTACATTTATTTATCTGTGGCCCAATTTCTTTTACAATATCTTCAAATTGTTTGACTTGGCTGTGCTAAGTAGGAAAGTTACAACTGCTGACTTCATTTTCCTGAGATATGTCTGGCACAATGCCCACAAAGTCTACAGATTCTCTCCCACTACACAGCAACTTTTCAGTTTTAATCTTGGTCTCTGAGGAAGTGCTTGATGGTCTACCTTCAGATTTTGTGGATGCTTTAGTGGAATCAGCATATTTGAGTTCCCATTTAGACTCAGCTACATGTTTGATTTTATAAAGCTCTGTGGTTGGAGAAGATTCCATTGAAGTCTTACTCCAGCTGTTAAACTGGGGGTTCTTTTGTTTGGGGACATCACAATCCTTTATATTAGAATCCCCTGGGTTGGCTGGTAACTTAACACAGTTTGTTCCAATATCCGGGTGATCCTTTGACTGGTGAACACATTTGCTCTTCAGTGTGCATTGCATGGTTTCTGTCCTTGTGCTGTCAATGTGGCCACACTGTCTAAGGTCCAGCAAGGTGCTGATGGCATCACATTCTGCTGTAGATACAGGGCGGCTCTGCTCCTGGCATCTATTCAGAGAGTGAGAAGCATGACTGACTGGAGTGTGACTGTCTCTCTGGACACTTGGAGCCACACTTGCAGACATGATGGGTGAAGGAGTGTTGAGCCGTAAACCTTGAAGCACCTGCAGAATCAATTGGATTTTAACAATTAAGTCATGGTTAATTCTTTCTCCTTGATAAAAGTGAGGATTGCAAATGCTGGAGATCAGCGCGCTTTTCCAGCAACACATTTTCAGCTCCAATTCTTATCAACTCCAGTCACAAGAGAAAACAAGTCATTCATATTTCTTGCTAAGGACAAATGGATGAAGATGGGTTTGGGTTTCCCCCAAGCACTTTGTTTTAAAATTATACCTCAAAGCCAAAAAAAAAGTCCAGACTTGGCAGAGCCCTTATTCAGAAGGAGAATTGGTAACTGTAGGGTGGGAGACAGGAAAATCATGTAACATCTCCTGCGTAACAATTCAATTAATTGAACAGACATCTGCAACTGGAAGTATCTTTCAGATAAGTTAACTTCTTTGTTCTACACAGAAAATTAATAAGAGGAGATACAATAGAAATGCTAAAAATTGTGGAGGGTTTTGGCAGAATGTATAGGGAAAAAAACTTTCCACTGGTAGAGAGGGTCAGTCTCCAGAGGATTTGGATTTAAGATATTGACCAAAAATAAAAGCAAAAAAAGGTACAGAATTTTCATTTTACATGATCTGGAACATGCTGCCTAATGGTCACGAAGGATTTAATAGCAGCTGTAGAAAGGAAATTGAAAGGACTGCAGGGAGCTTTTTCATAAAAGAGTTGGTCCAAGTATAATGGCCTGAATGGTCTTTCCCTGGGCTGAGAGATTATCATGCATTTTCATAATGTAGAAGTTACTGTAAGAGAAAAACAAATAGTGGAGCCACACCAAGGCAATAAAGTAACCTTAAGATATTTAAACAAAGACATGCACGAAAATTCTTAGAGGCATGGCATTCTAATCAGAACTTGATCAATAAACACATCGATTTAGACTCTATTTACCTTCCCTTGAGAGAAAAAAAAAAGAACCAGAACCAGGGCAGCATGGTGGCACAGTGGTTAGCACTGCTGCCTCACAGCGCCAGAGACCTGGGTTCAATTCCTGCTTCAGGCTACTGTGTGTGGAGTTTGCACATTCTCCCAGTGTCTGTGTGGGTTTCCTCCAGGTGCTCTGGTTTCCTCCCACAATCCAAAGATGTGCTAAATTGCCCGTAGTGTTAAGGGGTAAATATAGGGGAATGGGTCTGGGTGGGTTGCTCTTTGGAGGGTCAGTGTGGACTTGTTGGGCCTAAGGGCCTGCTTCCACACTAAGTAAACTGAACTGACATCCTCTGCGTGAAAAAGTTGCCCCTTACGTCCCTTTTATATCTTTCCCCTCTCACCCTAAACCTATGCCCTCTTGTTCTGGACACCCCCACACCAGGGAAAAGACCATGTCTATTTATCCTATCCATGCCCTTCATAAATTTTATGAGGGTCACCCCTCAGCCTCCGATGCTCTAGAGGAAACAGCCCCAGCCTGTTCAACCTCTTCCTACAGCTCAAATCCTCCAATCCTGGTAACATCTTTATAAATCTTTTCTAAACCCTTTCAAGTTTCATAACATCCTTCCAACAGGAAGGAGACCAGAATTGCACACAATATTCCAAAAGTGGCCTAACCAATGTCCTGTTCAGCTGCAACATGACCTCCCAACTCCTGTGTTCAATACTCTGACAAATAAAGGAATGCATACCAAACACCTTCTTCACTATCCTATCTACTTTCTAGGAGGTATGAACCTGCACTCCAAGGTCTCTTGTTCATCAACACTCCCTAGGACCGTACCATTAAGTGTATAAGTCCTGCTAAGATTTGCTTTCCCAAAATACAGCACCTCACACTGATCTAAATTAAGCTCCATCTGCATTCCTCAGCCCATTGGCCCATCTGGTTAAGATCCCATTGTAATCAGAGGTAACCTTCAGTGTCCACCAGATTTGACTTGGAAACATTATTTGTTTCTCTCCCCAGATGCAGAGTTTCTTCAGCACATTATTTTTATCTCAAATAGCGTTACCCTGGAGCATTCAAGACACCAACAACTTGCATTTATATAGCACCTTTAATGTAGTAAAATGCCCAAGGTGCTTTACATGAATATTGGGGATATACTGAAGTTCAAGTGGAAACCCATTGCAAAAATGCTGCATCTAAACGGCCTACATGTTTCAAGTGTTCCAACATTACCTGGCGTGTGGGAAGTGAAAGACGGTTGTAAACCCGATAACCAGATGGCAGCATTGGGTCAGTATAGAAAAACTCACATTGATGGATGGCCGGCACTGAAATAAAATAGCAGAACGTTGATGAAACAGTGCGCTAGATGTTTCCTTTTATTTAAGTCTCACCAATAATTTGCATTTAGATAACACCTTCCAAGTAATATCATCTCGCAAAAGTTTAAGATGAGAATCAAGAAAAAAAATGAAACTGGTTTTAAAAATAAAATCTGTGCCAACATTTATTGTCCATCCCAAAGTGCCCTGTGGAAGTGGTGGTGAACCACATTCTTAAATCGAATTTACTACACGGTGTTAGAGGGAAGCCAAGGGTCAACTGTTATAGGTCTGGAGTCACATGTAGACCTGACTGGGTAACGATAGCAGTTTTCCTTCCTCAAAAGACATTGTGAAACTATTGGATTGTTGTAAAATGCCACCTTAGTTGCCTCTACTGAGCTCATCTTTTTAAAGTACGGATTTAATTAACTGAATTTGAAATCCCCAGCTAATGTAGTGAGATTTTGAAACAAAGTTGGGTGTTTTGGGACAAAATTCTCAGAATTGGCATGAATCACCAGTACCCAAACAGAATAATTATTGTTCACAGTAGCTCACTATGTCAGTTTGCTTGCCACAATCTCAAGAGCACTAACTACAGTGGGGAGATTCTGATATATTGACAGGGTCACTGGATCAGAAGCCTAGGCTACTGCTGGTGAAACTTAAATGCAATTAACAAAATATGGAATTGAAAACTACTCTCACTGATGGTGACTATGACAACAATAATTGTTACAAAAACCCATCAGTTTCACTTGTGCCCTGTGGAAGGAAATCTATTCTAACCTGGTGTGGCCAACATTTGACTCCAGATTACAAATAAATTGACTTTTTATTGGCCTTTGAAATGGATGAAGAAGCCAGTAAGTTCAAGGGCAGTGAGGACTGGGACATAAATCCTAGCCTTGCCAATGACTCCATGCCTTGTGAAACAATAAGTTGAAACTACACACCACTTAAAGTAATTTGTTGATTTTGAAGAACTTTGGGCTTGCCCTGTGGAAGTGAAAGCTTCCATATAAATGCTTTTTCTGCCTTTTGACATTCAAATGAAGAAAGACATAAAGCAAAAAGTTAGACAAGAGAGATCTCGGATTTCATGACAGAATGTTGCTTAGCCATGCCTTGTACTGGGATTTTAAATATATGTAATGCCTGTATTACTGTTTTGAACTGGAATCCAACAGAGCTCATTACTTACTGTGAATTTCTTGAGAACGGAGGATGCTGGCTTCAGATTTCACGGTGTGGTCAGGCCTAGAGTAGGAATCAGTGGAATCTTTGTTCTTAAATCTGCAGTCATCAAATTCAGCAAAGACACTCTGTGACTGCTGAGATGAAACAGCAGCATAAAAGGAGTGAAAAGATGGGTGTGATAGAGTCCTGTTGGAGAATGGAGCAACAACACCTGAATGTGTCACCTGAACAAAAAGGAGAGACACCTGTGAGTACTCAAACAGCTGTGTGTTGATTTCAAATTGAACCATGAGATTAATGGCTCAGG
Source organism: Chiloscyllium punctatum (assembly GCF_047496795.1). Lineage (NCBI taxonomy): Eukaryota > Metazoa > Chordata > Chondrichthyes > Orectolobiformes > Hemiscylliidae > Chiloscyllium > Chiloscyllium punctatum. The sequence goes on from NC_092759.1 coordinate 752,966, forward strand.
GCCCAGAAAAGATCTTGCTTTCTGAAATTCAGAATCTGTTCAATGCTGCCATGACCCAATACAAGGTGTAAGGGTGGTATAAATTTAGTTTGAAAGTTGGTCAAAATGGTCAGTATTATGTGTGGATGTCCCACCTGATTATTCAAAAGAACTGGATGTTGGATGAGAAGTAAGTCAGGGTGCTAAGAGCTGCAGTCACCCAACTAATCTTATGGGCCTCAGGTACTGCATTCTTGCTCCTCTCAGGGCCCCACAGAATAATTCAACTTTATCTCTGAAGGGCCTTTCCACTCCCCAATGGAGCGGAGAACAGAACCTGCAGGATCCCGGCGGTTTTGCATAACCACACAGGATAACATTGGACAGTTCAGCACGCATAATGGCATTGCGCTATAACTTTGTCTTTGGGCAGGTTTATTGCTTACTTTAAGTCTCCCATCAATAGCCTAACCCACTGGTGGCAGTGCAGTCACAAAGGGGAGAAGAAATCCCAAAACTGACAACTAACAGTTGTGTCTATCTGCAACTCTGATGCACCTACACCAACACCAACAGGAGGTTCTCTCTCTATCTCTGACTCATGGCCCCTGTTATTGTAACCGACTCCTGACTCTCAACACCCTGTTTAGCCAAGCAAACAGCACACCAAAACTAAATACTGGGAACATACAGCAAGTCGATTAGCATTCCATCAAAAAGATGAGATGGCATTTCAAGTGCCTGCCATGGAAACATAAATGATAGCATTCCCCACTGAGTCCACATACTCACAAGTAACTAATGATGAGATCTATGGCAGGCACATTCTGGTATCACAGTCTGCAATTTTGAGGGGACAGACTGCCACAGAACACATTTCCTTGTCTAAGATTTTCTATCAGTTCCTTTTCTTTAGGGAGAGTTGCTGTGAAGCAGGCAGCTTCCCTAGAAAGGAAGGGAGGGAGGGGCAAATCAATTACAAAGTGGTATTTATGTAGGCCTGAAAACCGGTGGTTCCAAGTTGGAACAAGTGCACGCGTGGGCCCGTGAAGCGGTGGGGGTTGACAGGTGGAGAGAGTGATACCGTAAAAGTAAAGTTCAAACCTCTCTGCACTGGGAAGCAGTCCTTGAACTGGATGTGCTTGCATCTCCCACATTGTTAAATGAAGAAGATTTAACTCTGTCCGATGACAATGCAGCAAGCTGATTGTGGACGGTCTCTCCTCCTAGGTTGAAAGGAAGCATTAATTCCAGAGTTCCGTACAGCCTTTAAAGTATAGAATGATAAAATGTTGGGCATACACAATCAAAATCAGTCAGATGTCAAGGCTATTCATAGAATCACAGAATTCCTACAGTGTGGAAGCAGGCCATTCAGTCCATAAAGTTCACACCGACCCTCAGGAGCATCCCACCTAGATACACCCCCTATCCTATTCCTGTAACCATGTATTTCCCAAGATTAACCCAGCTAGCTTACACATCCTTTGACGCTATGGGCAATCTAGAATGGCCAATCCATCGAACCTGCACGTCTTTGAACTGTGGGAGGAAACCACAGCACCAGAATGTGCAAACTCCACACAGTCATCTAAGGCTTGAATTAAACAATGTCCCTGGGGCTGTGAAGCAACAGTGTGAACCATTGAGTCACCATGCTGCTCTCAGGCCCCTTGAGCCCATTCCCCCATTCAATAAGATGATGGCTTATCTGACTGACCTCAACTTCACATTTCCACAATAACTAAATTGTTGATTAACAGGAGTATCAATCAACTTCTGCTTTTAAAATATTCAATGACCCTGTTACCACGGCTGACTGGGAGGTGGGGTGGGGGTATTCTAAAGACAGAAAGAAATCCTCTTCATCTTTGATTCAAATGGAAGACTCCGGATTTTTAAATTGTATCCCCTAGTCCTAAATCTCTCCCACAAGGGAAAGTACCCTTTCAGCATCCACAATGTCAAGTCTTTCACATAAAGACAAGTTCACTCTGCCTGATTGCATTAATATTTCTAAGTGCCCTGCTTGAAAAAGATATAAATGTGTTAAAATTAAAGCGATTTCCCAATGCAATAACCAATAATAACCGACGCACAATTAAAGAAAACCTGTTACCTCCCTGTAATCTCATCAATTCTCTTACCTCCAGCATGCAGGGATGAGAAAGAACTCTTTATTCCAGGACTATTCATAGCTTTCTCAAACTCGCTGTAATACGGAAATGGGGGAGGTTCCCCAATGATTCGCAACAGGGACCTACAGTAAAAAAAAAGCCCAATGATTAGTCACAGGCTCAGAGATTTAGTTTCATCCCTCCAAAACACAAACTTATCCTTTGTTGATCTGGCAACTGAATCCATGGCCCATTTGCTTTGTTCATCAGTCCCTTCCACTGTGAGGCACTAGGTAACAATACCCATTCAGTCCTTTTAGTTTCATCAGTCATTGGTCTTCTCAGTTAAATAACTGACCCAACTGGAGTAACTCTTCTAGCATTTTGATCTTTTTGTGCTTCTGTTCCTTTACCCAGGGAATGGTGACAATGTGGCACTCTACTATAGGGAATGGTTCAGGTGTACAGCATTTTAGGCGGAAACTGTATAAACATGAGGGCAAAAAGAACAGAAGGGTATACTGATCTTGTGATATAAAAAGGAGCAGACTCTTTCAAACTAAAAAACACCAGCATGGTCCAGATACCAAATCAACTGTTTACGTTCTGTACAATCTGCTAAACATTAAATTTCCAGCAACTATTACTTTTGTTTTTTGTTCATGGAGTGCAGATGCTTCTTAGGCTTTATTTCAAACTTGTCTACATTAAACTTCCATTTATCATTTATGAGTAATGCAAAAAAACTTTCTTATAAGACCTGGACTGCACTCTCCAAGTCTAAAGCCTTTCCGCTCATTCTCCATCCAAAGCTTGGTGTTATCTACACTGAAGCCATTAGCTTTGTACATTTAGGTGTCAAATGGTCTTTTTATTGCTAATAATAAAATAGTGATACATGATGAAAACAATAGTTTTTGTCCCTGCTCCCCTGAAAATACCAATTCTAACTGTGTTGCAACCCTCCAGGGTATTTCCACCCCCTCCCCCAGTTCTTCACTGCTAAACTGAAAATTTGGAAGTTAGCAAGCTAATAGAGGGCTCACCCAGAATGTGCTTTGTGCTAGCAAGGGTAATGATTGGAACCAAAGTTGACATTCCTTCCACGCTTAGCTCAACTATGGAACTCGTATTATAATACCTTTTCAAGCTTTCATGCAACTGAATCAATTCTTTGTAGATCAGTGAATTTGCAACTTTACCTTATGGCACTGTTCATAATCATAGAATCCCTACAGTATGGAAGCAGAGCATTTGGCCCATCTAGTGCACACTGGCCCTCCAAACAGCCTTCCACCCAGACACATTGCATGGACTGTTTCAATATTTGAGGATTTTAGAGGTCAGCAAAGAGTCATTTACATTGTTGTGGGTCTGGAGTCACATGGAGGTCAGACCAGGTGAAGATCTCAAATTTCCTTCCTTAAACAGAACATTAGTGAACCAGATGGGATTTTGTGACAATTAATGTGTTTGCATTCTTGCCAATAGGCAAGTTTTTAACGTTCTAAAAATATTTATTGATTTCGAATGTGTTATGGTAGGATTCAAAATCCATGACCCCAGAACATTTACATAGCATTTTGGATTACTGGTCTAGTGACACCATCACTTAAAAGGACATTAGTGAACAAGATAGATTTAGTAAGAGTACAGCTGATACGGTCACAGTCACCATTGAGACTAGCATTTTTTTCTTAATTGAATTTAAAACCACCAAATAATGCAGTGGGTCCCATGACTCTTACTACATTTTGGTAAAAACAAGGACTGCAAATGCTGGAAACCAGAGCCTGGATTAGAGTGGTGCTGGAGAAGCACTGCAGGTTGTTTTCCTGCTCCTCGGATGCTGCCTGACCTGCAGTGCTTTTCCAGCACCACTCTAATCTAGACTCTTACTACATTTTGTCTGGGCCTCTGGATTACTAGTTTAGCAACATTAACAACTCCAGTTCCTTAACAATACTTGACTCAACATTTCTCTCCACAGTAAGAAAACACACAAGGATTTAGGAACCACTTTGGAAGCCGGCAGCACTTTAGGTAACATATCTTGCAAGGAGTACCTGAGATAGTCATGTTCTCCAGTTAATTCCTCGTCAGACAGCACACTATCGAAGTCAGAAATATAGTCATCTGAATCAGAAGATGGGGATTCTGGGCAATCCCAGCTTTGATTCCCCTCGCTCCCTGTACGTTGGTCACTTCCTTCGCCCATTGCTGGTTCATGACTCCATAGTCCTTCCTCCTCTACAGTTACAGGGATTAAAAAAAATTACAATTCCAAGTTAATTTGTGTTAAATACTGTTGGCATAAAGTTTAAAAAATTGCAGTAAAAAGGTAGGTGCAGATGGGATTCAGCTAGAAACTATACAATTGTAAGGGGAGATCTTGTTTCTTCACTAATTTTGGAAATGGTGAAGTTCCCACCTGGTGATAGCATAGGTATTAAAATCAGTATGTACAATACCACTGACTAATTTTCCCCAATTATTGGTTCATAGTACCTACATGGTGGAAATATTGAAGTGAATAATCTGTCCTTTACAGGTGGCTGTAATAAAACAGATTCAAAGTTGTTCATAAGCTTACATGACAATTCCAAGGGTAAAGGTACATTTTTTTTTACAGCAAACTTTATGAACTTGGTGGCTGCATTGAGCCACTTACCATCAGGTAATCAGTTCTACAATTCAGAGTCAATGCCCAAGCAATTCAGAAAGGATCCCCACTCCAAATTGCTATTTAGTGCCCCTGCAGGGAACAGCAGGCAAAAGGTAGGATCAGATGTGATGCCCCCTATAGTTGAATAGGCTAGCAACACACTCTTATGCTCATTCTTGAAGAACGGCCAAATTGCTGGTGCCCATGGAAACGACATGAGCCACTGCCATTAAGGAAAGGACAAACACTCCAGGAAGCTAAAAAAGAAAAGAACATGCTGGGGGGGAATAAAAAAGTGATTTTATTTTTCCAGCTGTCGAGCTCCAGTTTGCTGTTCTCGCCACAGCCATCGGTGATCACAAAAATTGGAATTACTTGCCTCCAGTGCGTGCAGAATTGAGGCTTGCTCCTGTCTTGGGTGGGCTATGACTGTCTTTGCTTGGAGTGGGGTAGTTGGCCACGTCACAGTCCGAAACTCTAATATCGGCCTCGACAACGGCATTATCGGTGTCGTCCATCTCTTGGTCAAAATGTCAGCAAAAGCAGGAGTTGCATCATGAGAGGAGGTACCAGCACTGGGAGTCTAAAGGACAATGGCAAGTTACCAATCTCCACCCACATCCTAAACATGTTTGCCAAGTTGCACATGGTACAATGATCTGCAGGTAGTACCAGCTGGACTGAAACTGGCTTTCAATCAACTCTGAAGGAAGTTTTTTTTTAAAAAAAGGCAAGTGTGGTTTAATATAAAAGTCATGTAGAACAGCTCAGATGACAGTGTACCCACTCTGTGTTATACAGGCACACGGACAAAGTTCAGTTCCCAGTCTGTGTTTGACAGAAGCTCCCACAAGGGTGGCATCCACTGATGATCTAATAGACACCAGCTACAGTGGCTGTAAAAATGGGGTAATTCTTACCCCCACCATTGGAAGACTGAGGATGGATGTTGTGCAAGAATGGGATCAGGTTTGACTGGGGTATCTCTTATGGTCCAATGGTTGTCACAAAGACATTTAAACATGAAGAATATCTACACAGGTCATGCCCACCAGCAGTGTCAGTAGTTGGGAAAGCAGAGGGGTTGCCAAGGGCACACAATGATGTTGATCAAACTCACTGGAGACTTAGTTCCTCCCTGTTTTTCCTCAAAAGAAGAAAAACAAATGGCTGAAGATGGAGGTAAACACAATCCCTGCAATGAGGGACTGAGCTTGAGCTAGCAAAAAGGGATGAGATGGCCAGTCTGAAAATGGGCGAGGGGGGGTTAACTGTCATGTGGGAGGAGGACAGCCTGAAAATAGATGGGGCTGGCCAGATACTGGCAAAAGGTGAGCTTTGTGGAGAAGGCAGGGCTGATATGGACAAGGAGCTATGGCCTGAAATAGGCAAGGAAGAGGCCTGATAATGGGTCAGGAATTGTATGGATGAGGAAGGTGGCAGGGTAACGATTAATAGAGGCGAGAAAGGGTGTGGGTGACAATTTGTGTGTCTCGGTGTGGGTAGGGGGGGTAAGTCTGTTATGTGTGAGCATCCGGCCTGACACAGGCCAGAAAGGGGTGTGGACAGGGAGGGGTGGGAAAGCAGCTATGGGTGAGGAGTGGAAAGGTTGGGTTGGCTGAAAACGGGCAAGCAACAGGCCAGAAAGGGTGTGGGTGACAATGTGTGCATTGGAGGGGGGTGCAGGGTTTGGGGGCTTGATACGGGCGAGTAGTTTGACCTGAGAAAAAGGGGGGGGGGGGGAAAGCTGCTTATAGGGGAGCAAGGGAGGAGACTGAATTGGCTGCAAAGGGCCGAGCAGTTGGCCTGAAACATGCGAGAAAGGGTGTGAATTTGGGGGGGGGTAGGCGAGCAACCGGCCTGAAAGTGAGCGGAGGTGGCCCGATACGGGCGAACGCCGCGCCCGTTTTTGTGCTAAAAGCGGCCCCTCCACCCGAAAAAAAAAGTGGACGAAGTTGGTGTTGTGATATTTTTTTTTGGGGGGGGGGGGGGTAAAGAAATGAAGCCTGTCACCGCCTGGCGATGTTGTTGGTGGGACGAGGAGGAGGGGCCTGATTCCAGCGCCGGGCCTGAAACGGGCGGCCGCCGGAATGTGCGCAACGTTGCGCAGACTGAAGCAGGGACGGGGGGGGTGGTGGCGGGAAGGCGGTAAACAACCGTTGGGCGCCCACCCGCCACAGCGCTCGCGCAGCTGTTGGAATCCTCCCGCGCGGGGGGGGGTGGAGGGGGCAACGCGCAGGCGCACGGCCCCTTTGGGGGTGCGAATGCGGACCGTGTCGGGCGGACCGCGCAGGGGAGGAAGGCAAGATGTCGCAACCTGCCGGACTCGGTAGGGGGGGAAAAAAAAAACCAAACTGGCTGGCTGGCGTCTTTCGTACACGGACGTGCGCTCGTTTTTAAACACTCCTCTTTCCTCCACCTCCTCCTCTCAAATTCTCCGGGTCTTCTTCTCACTGGCTAGCTCCCTGGGGGGGGTGGGGGGGGGGGAAGGCGGACTCTTACCCTTGCTTTGCCGCGGCTCTCGAGTTCCGCGACGAAGTGCCCCTTTTGCAAACTTGTCCCAGTCCCTCGGGGGGGGGGAGCGCAACAAACACACACTGGTCCCCCAGATTTTGAAGCCCTTACATTTTTATTTCCGTCAGGAACCCCGTGACCCCGATGGGCAATGCTCTCTCTCTCCCTCCCCCCAACGTATTAATAATAATCACCTGAGGATTATTATTATTATTGGGGCATCTTGATGGGTTCAGACCCTCTGGGACAGACAACATTTGGATGCCTGTTAAGCGCCTTTCCTTCTGTAAGAAAGCACACGAATACACATGCCCTTAAACGCACCCTAAACTTTACCAGAAGAGTCCATTCAGCCCATCAAGCTTGTTCCACACAGAGTCCAGGATTACTTTTAGGCACTTTGGGGCATAAAAATGCAGGATTGGCACTAATGGGATTACCCTGTACAGAGTTGATGCATCTCTGGTAGAATAGAGTCAAGTCCTTCTCGACATCTCCCTCGCCTTAGACCTGGTGAAAACACCACCAGTTGTCTCTCTCTCTCTAAAGTAGACAGGGCTATGGTGACTTTTACCTTTTTTTCCCACTGACCCAGTTGGATAAAAAGCTGCTTCCTGTAGTGTAAAATTTTGTGATTTGTATAGGTTATTAAAGTGTTCTTAAGGTGGGAGGGGAACTCCACCAGACCCCAAACCATTACAGTCCATTGAGACCATGTCCACCAGAAAAAGCATTATGCAGCCCTAATTTCACTTTTCAGCTCATGGTCCTATAGATTATTAGGACTTCGAGTGCATATTTAAATGTACTGAGGATTTCTGCCTTTTCTGCCCTTTACAATGGGATTTTCCACATCCCCTAGCTGTAAAACTATTCTCAACTTCCCTCTCAACCAACTTCTTCAAGTCAGTAAAAGCAAAATAAGTTGGATGCTGGATATTTTAAATAAAAGACATTTCTGGAGAAATTCAGCAGATCTGGTAGTGTCTGTAGAGAGAGAAACAGGGTTAGGGTTTGTGTCCGTTCTGACTGTATTTTGGTAGATATTGGACTCAAGATATTAATTCTGTTTCTTTCTGTTTTCAGATGCTACCAGACCTGCTGAGTTTTTCTCGCACTTCGATTTTTATTACTTTAAATCTCTGCCAGTGACCTCTCTGTTGAGGGGAAGGAGATTTTCCCTATTCTCGTGGCCCTGTGTGCTATTAATTAGCAAAGTATGACGATTGAAATCCTTTCTTTTAACTTATCAATGTGTTGCTGTTGAAAATAAGAGATCTAGTGACAAGGTAGTAGTCAATAATGAGAAAAGGTTTCTGAAACCAGTCACTAAATATACTCTTAATCACCAATTTAAAACTAGGCACTAACTCTGATCACTAACTCTAATCTCAAACTCCAATCTCAATTTTATTTCCTAACCCCAAAGTTTTATCTCAATCCCATGTACTAACCCTCACCTTAAGCACCGCTCCTAACCCTAAATGGTGCAGTTGGAGTTCACTGTGTTGTGAATAATCCCTCCACAAAGTAAATGGGTTATAAAAATGGTTAAGAAAAATTCAAATTACTGTTTTAATATTAATTTTTTAGTATGGCATGGTATCATTTCAGGGTCTAAATTCATAGAAACATCAAAAATAGTTACAGTATTAGGCCATCCGGCCATGGTTGATCGTGCAATCTAAGTATTCCATTTCTGCCCTCTCCCTATACCCCTTGATCCCTTTAGCTACAAAGGCCATGCTCAGCTCCCCTTTGAATATATGTAAAGAACTGGCTCAACAGGTTCCTGTGAGAGAGAATTCCACAGGTTCACAACTCTGAGTGAAGAAATTCTTCCTCAGCTCAGTCCTGAATGGCCTTACCCTTAGTTCTGGACTTGCCTAACATCAGGAATGTTCTTCCCGCATCTAGCCTATCCGGCCCCATCAGGACTTTGTTTCTATGAGATATCCTCTCATTCTTCTAAATTCCAGTGAATACAGCCCAGTCAATCCAGTCTTTCCTCATATGTCAGTGCTGGAATCAGTCTGGTGAATCTTTGCTGGACTTCCTCAATAGCAAGAATATTCTTTCTCAGACTAGGAGACCAAAACTGCACACAGTACTCAAGTTGTGGCCTCACCAAGGCCCTGCATAACTGCAGCAAACCATTAGTATTATGATTGGAGCGTAGTGCTGGAAAAGCGCAGCAGGTCAGGCAGCATCCGAGGAGCAGGAAAATTGACGTTTCAACCCAAAATGTTAATTCTGATTTCTCTCCACAGATGCAGTCAGACTTGCAGAGCTTTTCCAGCAACATCTATTTTATATTTTATCTCTGACAGCATCTGCAGCCCTTTTGGTTTCCTTTGGTTCAACTCATCCAAGCTGACCAGATATCCTAAACTGATCTAGTCCCATTTTCCCTTATGAACCCTTCCTATTCATGTAACCATCCATATGCCTTTTCAGTGTTGTAATTGTACCTGCCTCCATCACCCCTTCTGGCAGCTCGTTCCATACATGCACCGTACTGTGCATTCTGACACTTAATTTTTTAAAAATGCCATTAGATGATAACACTGAGGAGCAGAAGTATGCAGTTCATCCCATCAAGTTTGCTTCCCATTCATTGAAATCATGGCTGACCTGATAATCCTCAACTCCATTTCTCCGCCTTATCTCCACAACCCCCTTGATTCCCTTACAGATCTGTTTATAATTCACATAACTTTACTCATTTAGTGCTTTTAAGAGCAGAAAAATATTTATAATTCCCACAATTCTGACAAGGTTATTTGTGGTGCCAAGTGAAAGTGGTTGGGTGGGACTGGTAAGAGGCCTGTGGGACTTTACTTGCTTAAGTAGTCTGTGGACAAGAAAAAGTTTGAAAAACACTGCATTAAACAACTGCTTTCTCTGGGATGATGCTCATTATCTTGGAAGGAATAAAAACTAATTTTAATCAGTGCTAAAAGTCATTGTATCCCCTCACTAGACACTTTCCTTACTTTATCCTTACTTCTATCTTAGAATGGATGTAGATGATTTTGAAATGAAAAGGAAAAGAAAAGAGAAACTATCCACACCTGAGAAATACTTAAAAGGAGAAATAATCCAAACCAGATAGCAAAAAAAAAAATCAACCAGGGAATTCAAGAGAAAGCTCTTCATCCAAAGAGTGATGAGAATGTGAACCCGCTCCCATAGGGAGTATGTTGAAGCAAGTCATGGTATAGGCACCAGCACTATCTATATGGACTGAGTGGCCTGGGTTTGTGCTGTATATCACATGTATTGAGATTGCAGTTGGAATAATGTCATAGAAACACACAGTAAGACAATGATACTTTGAATGGAGGTCTACCTCTGGAGTTTAGAAAAATGGGAGCTGATTGTCTAGAAACTTACTTAGAGTTCTTAAAGAGTTAGACAGAGTAGATGCAAGAATGGATGCTTTTTTGTCTTGCAGTGCGGTCCAGAACCAGGGAACACAATCTCAATTTAAAATGTAAGCCATTTAGCTCTGAAGTGAGGAGAAACGTCTTCACCCAGAGAACTGTGAACGTTCAGTTGTCATTAAATTCAAGAAAGAGATTGATTGATAGATTTCTAGATATTAGTGACATCAAAGGATAGGGGAATAAGTGCAGGAATATGGCATTGAGGTAGACTATCAATCAAGATCTAGAATGGAGGAACAGGCTTGAGAGACTGAATGGCTATGTTCTTATATCGTACTCAGTTTTCTCAGCATAATTGTGGAATTACTGTTGCAGCATCCACTTTCCTAATAATGCTTCCTGTACTTCTCTCAGTTGGCTGTGGATTTGACCAACTCTGCCACAAGTAATTTATTTGATTGTTCTTACATTGTAATATTGTCTAGAACTAAAGTAATAGATTCCTACTTTGTTTTGAACTTTAATCTATGTGCCTTCCAATCCTCATATCCTGTTCCTAACAGAAGTTCCCTGGATACTTCTGCCCTGAAAGTCTGGCATTCTTTACCAGGCTTTTCCTATATCTGCCTTTTCTCCAGAGAAAGAATTGTCATCCCTAAGACTGTCAATATGCAACTCTGTAACACCCGCAAACTCTATGCCTGCATCACCTCATCTTGCTGTAGAAACATTCATTCCAGGCTTTGTATAATTTGGATTTGACTATTCCAGTGCGCACTCCTTCCACCATCTATACATGACATCCCTAATAGTGAGATAATTTAAAGTCTATTTTTCCTTAAATTTCCTTAAATTCTAAATCCATTCACCGACTGCACCTTGTGCTCACTGACATTCACCAGGCTCCTGGTCAAGTTATGCCTTGATTTTAAAACTCATCCTTATTTTCAGATTCCTTCACCCTTTTCCTTGACCTTATCTTTGTGCTCTCTTCTTGCTTTAACTCTCAGGTTATCTGTGCTTATCTCTTTTTATTTTGAATTGCACCATGAGTGGATTTGCCTTCAGCTGCCAGATCCTAAACTCTGAAATTCCCTCCATTAACCTTTCCACTTTTCTCCTTTAAAACACCCCTTAACAGCAAATACCTTTGACCAATGTGAGGTCACCTGCTTCAGTAGCATATTTGGCTTGATGTCAAACTTTGCTTTGTGATATTGCTGTGAATTGCCTTTTATTATGTCAAAGGTACGATATAAATATAAATTATTGTTTAAATCCTAATGTAGGCAATCCTTTTTTAAAAAGTCCTTATTCTTATTGGGTACTCTCCTTTCCTTTCTAGTTGCAACTTTATAAAGCATGAAATTGAACATTAGGACACCTGATGGAGATATTCCAAGACCAAACACACTACTTCATATCATTTCCTTGCACATAAAAGGTGCACTCTTAATACAATACTTCTAATGACCAAATCCCCAAACTTTACATTTGATTTCACAGATACGTACTCTGGTAACTGAGCAAGATGTTATTTACCATTTCTGTTTCACTATTTAGAATTGTGGATTGACATTGTGTCAGTTCACCAGAGACTCTTAATAAATTCTTACCCCTCAACTCCTTGTTCAGGAGCTGTCAAAAATTCACCATTCAGTCTACATCTTGAGAATGAGATGCCTAAAATTATGAAGCATTTGGACATCAGCCCATTCAAGTTATATTAACATTTTAACCACTTATGTGCATATGAAGCCATAAACTAACATTTCATTATCAACACTAGACCATTTTAGATCCTTGTGCCTGATCTTTCATTCAGTGTGAAGATCATGGCTGATCTCTCCGCTATCTTCATGTGGGCCTTTGGCAATAAACCCTTAATAATTTTGATTATAAACAAATCTTAAATTTAAAGTTGACAGTTGATCTAACATCAAATACCGATTACAGAAGAGAGTTCCAAACCTCTATCACCCTTTTAGTGTAGAAGCCTTTATTCATTGCAGTCCTGAAAGATTCAGATCTAATGTTTAGACTGTGCTGTCTAGCCCTAGATTCCTGACCAGTGGAAATAGTTTCTCTTTTATTAAATCTATGAGGCACTAGTCAGACAACAGCTGGAATATTTTGATCAGGTCTAGTTCCCTTACATAAGAAAAGATGAAAAGATATGCTGCCATTGGAAACAGTCCAGAGAAAGTTCACGAGGTTGATCTTAGTTATGTCTTACGAGGACAGGTTGAGTAGATTGGTCCTATGTTGATTGGAGTTTAGGAGAATGAGAGGTGACATACAAGATTCTCAGGTGACTTGACAGGTAGATGTGGAGAGATTGTTCCCCTCTACAGGGGAGTCTAGGACCAGAGAGTATAGTCTCAGAATAAATATCAGAATACTTTTAACACAGAGATGAGGATGAATTTCTTCTCTGAGGATAGTGAACCTGTGGAATTCTTTATTGTAGAGGCTGGATTATTTAATATATTCAGGAATGAGAAAGACATTTTTAATCAGGAAGGTAATCAAAGGTTATGGGAAAAATGCAGAATGAGTGGAGTTAAGATTGTTAGCGTAGTCATGATATCATTGAGCAACAGAACAGATTAGATGGGCTGAAAGAGCTGAAAATGTGTAGCTGGAAAAGCACAGCAGGTCAGGCAGCATCCAAGGAACAGGAGAATCGACGTTGCGGGCATAAGCCCTTCTTCCTGGAGGGCTGCACGTTGTGAGGGTGAGAGGTTGGAGTGGGAGAGGGGGGTAGACAGGTTGAGGCGGTTAATGTCCCGGTGGCAGTTGGAAATGAAGAGGTCAAGGGCAGGTAATAGGCCAGCGCGGGGTGTCCAGGTGGATGCAGTGTGTTGGAGGTGGGCAAAGGGGTCCTCGGAAGGTGGGCGGGAATCCTGATTGTGAAAGTAAGCTCGGAGGCCGAGGCGACAGAAGAATTGTTCGACGTCACGGCGTGTATTAAATTCATTGATGCGTGGACGGAGGGGGATGAAGGTGATCACCCTAACAACGCGCAGCCCTCCAATCCCTCTGCTCCAATCCCAACCTCACCATCAAGCCAGCGGATAAAGGGGGTGCAGTGGTAGTCTGGCGCACTGACCTCTACACTGCTGAAGCCAAACGTCAACTCGAGGACACCTCTTCCTACTGCCCCCTCGACCATGACCCCACCCCCCATCACCAAACCATCATCTCCCAGACCATACAGAACCTCATCACCTCAGGAGATCTCCCACCCACAGCTTCCAACCTCATAGTCCGGGAACCCCGCACTGCCCGGTTCTACCTCCTTCCCAAGATCCACAAGCCTGACCACCCTGGCCGACCCATTGTCTCAGCATGCTCCTGTCCCACTGAACTCATCTCTACCTACCTCGACCATGTGCTCTTTCCCCCTAGTCCAGGAACTCCCCACATACGTTCGAGACACCACCCACGCCCTCCACCTCCTCCAAGACTTCCATTTCCCCGGCCCCCAACGCCTCATCATCACCATGGATATCTAATCCCTCTACACCTCCATCCGCGATGATCAGGGCCTCCAAGCCCTCCATTTTATCCTCTCCAGACATCCCCAACAGTACCGTTCCACCGACACTCTCATTTGTTTGGCCGAACTGGTCCTCACCTTAACAATTTCTCCTTTGAATCCTCCCACTTCCTCCAGACCAAAGGGGTAGCCATGGGCACACGTATGGGCCCCAGCTATGCCTGTCTCTTTGTTGGCTACGTAGAGCAGTTCATCTTCCGTAATTACACCGGCACCACTCCCCACCTCTTCCTCTGCTACGTTGATGACTGCATTGGCGCCTGCGAGGAGGTTGAGCAATTCATCAACTTCACCAACACATTCCACCCTGACCTTAAATTTACCTGGACCATCTCTGACACCTCCCTCCCCTTCCTGGACCTCTCCATCTCCATTAATGACGACCGACTTGACACTGACATTTTTTACAAACCCACCGACTCCCACAGATACCCGGATTACACCTCTTCCCACCCTACCTCTTGCAAAAATGCCATCCCGTATTCCCAATTCCTCCGCCTCCGCCGTATCTGCTCCCAGGAGGACCAGTTCCACCACAGAACACACCAGATGGCCTCCTTCTTTAGAGACTGCAATTTCCCTTCCCACGTGGTTAAAGATGCCCTCCAACGCAGCTCGTCCACATCCCGCATCTCCGCCCTCAGACCCCACCCCTCCAACTGTAACAAGGACAGAATGCCCTGGTGCTCACCTTCCACCCTACCAACCTTCGCATAAACCAAATCATCTGCCGACATTTCCGCCACCTCCAAACAGACTCCACCACCAGGAATATATTTCCCTCCCCACCCCTTTCCACCTTCTGCAAAGACCGTTCCCTCTGTGACTACCTGGTCAGGTCCACATTTCCCTACAACTCACCCTCCCATCCTGGCACTTTCCCCTGCCACCGCAGGAACTGTAAAACCTGCACCCACACCTCCTCCCTCACCTCTATCCAAGGCCCTAAAGGAGTCTTCCACATCCATCAAAGTTTTACTTGCACATCCACTAATATCATTTATTGTATCCGTTGCTCCCGATGCGGTTTCCTCTACATTGGGGAGACTGGGCGCCTCCTAGCAGAGCGCTTTAGGGAACATCTCCGGGACGCCCGCACCAATCAACCACACCGCCCCGTAGCCCAACATTTCAACTACCCCTCCCACTCTGCCGAGGACATGGAGGTCCTGGGCCTCCTTCACTGCCGCTCCTTCACCACCAGACGCCTGGAGGAAGAACATCTCATCTTCTGCCTCGGGACACTTCAACCCCAGGGCATCAATGTGGACTTCAACAGTTTCCTCATTTGCCCTTCCCCCACCTCACCCTTGTTCCAAACTTCCAGCTCAGCACTGTCCCCATGACTTGTCCGGACTTGTCCTACCTGCCTATCTCCTTTTCCACCTATCCACTCTACCCTCTCCTCCCTGACCTATCACCTTCATCCCCTCCCCCACTCACCCATTGTACTCTATGCTACTTTCTCCCCACCTCCACCCTCCTCTAGCTTATCTCTCCATGCTTCAGACTCGCTGCCTTTATTCCTGATGAAGGGCTTTTGCCCGAAACGTCAATTTCGAAGCTCCTTGGATGCTACCTGCACTGCTGTGCTCTTCCAGCACCACTAATCCAGAATCTGGTTTCCAGCATCTGCAGTCATTGTTTTTACCCTGTAGGAAGTGGGTACTGAGTAGGATGAACAACCGCAATTATACTGAATGGTGGAGCAGGCTTGAAGGGCTGAATGGCTTTTTCCTGTACTTGATTTTTGTTTCTAAATAGGCATAGGAGTCATGGAAAAGTCCCTTGGTGACAAACCACGATTTGTGGAAATGAGGTAGTCTTTGAACCACCACGGCATGAGTTATCCATTATAGACAGATAAGCCAGGGCCCTGTGTAGCCAACTTCCACTGCTGGGATCTCAGTACCAACACCATGTGAACCTGTGGAGAGACACAAACAATGCTGCACACCACCTCGGAGTAACCCCTCTACAGTCTAAGTGGTAAACTAATCAACTTCAGCTCAGCAAAAAAGCTCTGTAGATCTGTACTTGCCAAAATTTGGAATCGTTAACCAATCAAATCAATAATTGGGCTAACTTCCAAAAGCAATACTGACAACAGTATGCAACATAGCAGATTATTAATTGAAGCTGACCTCAAACATTTTCCTTGGATCAGTGGTAGAATTCCTACTTCTGGAGTTTGTTGTATGGCCCACTCCAGAGATGTGAGCATGTAATTGGGGCTGAGCCTCAGTTGTGCCCAGTTAGTTGTTCCTGGTTGTAGTTGTCCCTTTTTTGAAAAGATGTTAAACCATGGCCCCACCTCTGGCCCATTGGCTGGGTGCCAAAGACCCTGTGAAGAAGAGTGGGAGCTCTCTTCTGCCCGAGACCCTAACCCCTCCCTATTCCCCTGGTGCTCTAGACCAGTATTTTGTCTTTTGTCCAATGTTACAAACATACAAATTAGGAGCAGAATCAGGCCATTTGAGCCTGCACCATCATTCACAAAGATCATGGTTGACTTTGTTCGTATTCCGCATTCCATATTCTCATCTACTCCGAATGACCTTGATTACCTTGCCTATCAGGTATCTATTTTCTCCTGCCTTAAAAATATTCAGTGAACTCTTTTCACAGCTTTCTGAGACAGAGTTCCGAAATTGCACAGCCATCTGAGAGAGAAAAAAAACCCGACTTTAAAACTGTGTTCCCAAGTTCTGGAATGATTTGGTCATAGTTAATTACTATTTGCGGGATCTTGCTGTGCGTAGACTAGCCAGCATACTTGCCACAGCCATGACACTTTAAACCTTCTTCTTTGGCTGCATACTCTCAGAGGAGTCTGAGGTTATGACAGGAACTAAATAAGAGAAGCCCGTCTCTAATAAATCCCCTATGTCTGATCATTATCTGATCTGAGTGATATGTGTGCTCCCAGATGTGAATCACTTTAGCTGTGTCTCAAGGAATTGTAACAAGCCTTCAAAAAACAGGTCACAGGGCATGTTTACTTCCCTTCTCGTCGCTCAAATGAAATTAAACACATAATTTGAGTCAAAGGCTGTTTTTGTTAACATTCCTGCCACTTTTAGTTTCATTCTTCTCTCAATCCCATCTGAATTGGTTGGGTTATTAATCGGAGCAATCACCAGTTCGCTGCCCAGACATTAATTTTAACTCTCAACCCCTGCCTGCCCTTTCTCACCTGCCACGTGCAGCAGTAGTGCCTCAGTATATTTATGTATGTGTGTATGTGTGCTAGGACTATCAGTCATCCTAGTGCCTTATAGGTCCATGGCAGGGAAAGAAGAATGTATATTCAGATGATGTCTTTCACAACCTCGGGACATCCCAAAGCATTTCACAGCCAAAAGGTTACTTCTGCAGTGTAGTTACTGTTGTAGGAAAGTAGCAACCGTTTTGTGTGCAGTGACCTCCCATAGTGAAGTAATGGCTAGATCATCTGCTTTAGTAAAGTTGGCTGAGGAGCCAGGACATGGGTACAGTTGCCACCACTTCCCCTTGAGGTATTGCCATAGGATCTTTTTATGTCTTACCCGAGAGGACAGTCTAGATTATGGGACGTGAACCCTTGCCCGAAGAGGCTTGATCATTAAGTATATTCAAGACAGAGACTTTTTTTTAATCTGTGAAGGACAAAGGACTACAGGATGAAGGCAGCAATGTGGAGTTGAGGATTATGAGATAAACTATGAGCTAATTGAATGGTAGAGCAGACTTGATGGGCTGAATGGGTTTTACAGTTTGACAGAGAAAGCAAGAACAAGCATAGACAGACACAGAAATGCATAAGGTTCTGAGTCTTGATGCCCAATAGTTGGTAGAGATGGCACAGACATGATGGGGTAAATAGCCTCCTCCTGTGCCATAACCATTCAATGATATTTGACTCTGTTGTCAATGACAGGAGCACTGTGTTGCTGCCATTGATAGATCTCCCCTAAGTTACAAGTGGTTACACCTCAACGAAACATTTAACTGTCCATCATGCATATACAGGGATAGTACACGGAAAATGATATAAAACCATAAGACTTAGGAGCAGAAGTAAGCCATTCAGCCCATGTTGATCTGATAAAATTCAATTCTACTTTCTTGCCTTTTCTTCATATTTCTTGATTTCCTCATTGATTAAAAATCTACCTATATCAGCCTTGAATATACATACAATGCAGTAGATGATCAGCTTTGATCTACTTGAATGGTGAAGTGGTTCGGGGGCCACATGACCCATTCCTTCTCCTGTTTCGAATAAATACAAGCCTATCTAAATGATAAGGGTTGTCACTGTTTTGTGGTTTTTCACAGAACGAAAAGTGGAATTTTTCCCCAATAGAAAATAAGGAAAGTAAATGAAGTGAATAAATGCTCCAGTATTTTTTTGGTGGAAGTTACGATTACCTGAGTTGGTCTGACAGACAACTGGTGCAAGCATGATAGGCCAAATCACCCTCTTCTGTACTGCAACCTTTTTATGAATCTGATGAATCATGAGAAAGTTGTTTCCAATTTGTAGAGATCTCTCCAGGTCCAAGACTTGGACCTGAGAATTAGAAAATAGCATTTTGGCCACTCAAACTTGCTCCATCATTGAATAAAAGCATGGCTGATTTGCTGGTAGCCTTAAGTCGACTTTCTGCCCTTGACCACCTTGTCAATCAAAAGTTCAATAAAGAGAGGCTGGGACTTCTTTCAATAGAATGTAGGAGTTCAGGGGTGACTTACAAATCATGAGAGGCATAGATAAGGTGAATAGGAAAGGTCTTTTCCCTCGGGTTGGGGAATTCAAAACCAGCTAGGTTTAATGTGAGAGGGGAAAGTTATAAAAAGGACCTGAGGGGCAACTTTATCTGACAGAGAGTGGTGTGTTTATGGAATGAACTGTCAGAGGAAGTGATAGATGCAGGGACAGTTACAACATTTAAAAGACTTTTGGACAGCTACATGGATAAGAAAGGTTTAGAAGGATATGGGCCAAATGCAGGCAAATGTTTAATTTGGGAAACTTGGTCACATGGACAAGTTGGACTGAAGAGTCTGTTCCCCTGATATATGACTCTATAATATTATGGGTGCTGAAGTAAAAACAAAGTTCTGGAGAAACTCAGCAGGTCTGGCAACGTCTGTGGAGATTATACATTTCGGTCTGGTATGACTGATAAAGATCATATCAGACTTGAAACATTTTCGCTGTTTCTGTCTTCACAGATGCTGTATCCCTCCAGCATTCTGTTTTGTCTTTGGCATCTGTCTTAACTCTGCCATTGAGTACACCCAGCCTTTACCACTTTCTGGAGGAAACTATTCCAAGCATTAATAATTCTTGGGAAAAGAAATTCTTCCACATCTGTCTTAAATGGGCCCCCCCTCCATTTTGAAACTGTGCCCTGTTGTTCTAGATTCTTCCACAAAGGGAAACATCCCTTCAGCTTCTATTCTGTGCATGTTCGAAGTCTTTCAATAATGTTTCCGTAAGAACACCTCTCATTCTTAAACTCGAACTCCAACCCATATAGGTTCAACATGCTGAACTTTTCTTCCTTAATCACTTGAATTAGCTGAATGATTTTTTTTCCTGAGCTGCTTGCAATGCAAGTAGATCCTTTTTAAATAATGCGACCCAAATTGTACACAATACTCTAGGTGTAATCTTCCCAACACACATTACTGTTGCAGCAAGCCTCCCCTTACTCTCTTGTATAATTTAGCTCTCTGATCTGCTCACGTGCCAACTGTGACTACACCTTAAGTAAAATACTGATGTGAAACACTTAAGACTCCAAGAGTGTGTTGAAGAATTTAATTCATGAGTCAAAGCATTCAGCCTAATCAGACCTCAACAGCTTTAATAAGTATAGAACATAGAAAAGTACAGCACAGAACAGGCCCTTCAGCATCTAGTATTCCCAATGTTCCTATGAATCAACTTTCTTCAATCATAAGGATTGTCACAAATGTATACAGAGAAATTAAATGAAGGTAAACACTGTTGGTTATTCAGCAGACGTAGTCCTGTTTAGCTGCAGAGAGCTGGAACAGTCACGATGGGCCAGATAGCCTGCTATGTTACAACCATTCTACAACAGTATGACTTTTATAAAGTTTGTGAGTATGATTACAACCTTACCTATGTTCAAGAGTGGTTGAGAGCTGATATCTCCACCTGTGAGGGATCTGCCTCTGGAAAGGGTCCACGTTGGCTGTCTCTTGGCAAAAACTGACCAGGTAGAAACTGTATTAAATTATCATCAACCTGCTCTTTCCCAGAACCAGTCAGGCGACTCGGAGATGGAGGGTGGGGGAGGAACAGGAGGCAAATGAGCTGCTAATGGCCCCATTGTCTCTGAGAGGCAACATCCATGGTCGGCTCCAGGTTGATGAATGCCCATCCCCCAAAGTGGAGGCTCAGCAGTCACATGAAAATATTGCTTTACATGTGTAAATGACATAACTAGACACTCCTTGGTCAGGAGCACTGCAAGGGAGAGGGGTGGGGGGGTGGGGGAGGTGATGGAGGGAAATTGTGTATTCACAGACCAGATTCTCTATGGATTAAATAGGAAAATCAGCCAGTAAAGCCAGTGATTTTGTTTGTTACACATATGCCAATCATGGTCAAGAGTACGTGTTATGGGAAGAGCCCAGAGTTTTATATTTTGACTTGGAGACTGTTACAGCATAGATGATGTTCATTTGGACAGTCTTATCTATGTTGACCCTCTGAAGCAGCAATTCACCAAGTGTCATTCCTCTGCTGTTGCTCAGCCCTGCAAATGATCTCTTTTCAGATAATCTAATTCTTCCTTTGAAAGGCTTGTCTGAACCTGCCTCAACTTCATTCATGCAACAAGTTCCAGATCCTAACCGCTTGCTGTGTCATAAAGGTGTCACCATTGCTAGTTTTTCTGTCTACCTTAAAAGTTTTGCATTCTCTCTGTCACTCCTTCACCAATGACAACAGTTTCTCCATATTTGCTTGTCCAGATCCCTCATGAGTTTGAACATCTTGATCAAATATTCTCTCAACCTCCTTTTTGTCGAGTTAACATTTGCAACTTAGAGTTATAGAGATGTACAGCATGGAAGCAGTCACTTTGATCCAAATTGTTCATGCCAACCAGATCAACAAATCTAGTCCCATTTGCCAGCATTTGGCCATTAAACCCTTCCTATCATTGTAGCCATCCGGATGCATTTTAAATGTTGTAATTGTGCCAGCCTCCACTAGTTCGTCTGGCAGCTCATTCCATACATGCACCACCCCCGGCATGAAAAAGTTGCCCCTTCAGTCTCTTTTAAATCTTTCCCATCTCGCCGTAAACCTATGCCCTCCAGCTTTGGATTCCCCACTCCTGGGGGGGAAAAAAACCTTGTCTACTTTCCCTATCCTCATGATTTTATAAACTTCTATAAATAAGGTAACTTCCCTTATCTCTTGATGCTCCAGGGAAAATATCCCTAGCCTATTCAGCCTCTCCCTATAGCTCAAAACCTCCAACCCTGGCAATGTCCTTGTAAATCTTTTCTGAACCCTTTCAAGTTTCACAACATCCTTCCTATTAGCAGGAAGACCAGAATTACATGCAGTATTCCAAAAGTGGCCTAAGAGATGTCCTGTACAGCTGCAACATGACCATCCAACTCCTATACTCAATGCTCTGACTAATAAAGGCAAGCGTACCAAACACCACCTTTGCTATCCTATCTACCTGAGATAACACTTTCAAGAAACTATGAACCTGCACTACAAGGTCTCTCTATTCAGCAACACCTTCCAGGATCTTACCATTAAGTGTATAAGTACTGCCCTGACTTGCCTTTCGAAAATGCAGCACCTCACATTATCTAAATTACACTCCATCTGCCAATCCTTAGGCCATCTCATCAAGATCCCATTGTAGACTTTGCTGTCCGCTACAACTCCAATTTTGGTGTCATCTGCAAATGTACTAACCATATCTCCAATGTTCACATCCAAATCATTTGTATAAATCTCTTATCTTCCTTTGCAACCAAAGTTCCTCATCCTTGCAGTCACGGGTCTGAAGTGACATGTAGGCCAGACCAGGTGGTAATAGCAGACTTTCTTTCCAAAAGGACATCTGCGAATCAGATGGGTTTTCATGACAGTCAATAGTAGACACGTGGTCACAATTAGACTAACGTTTTATTTCTGATTTATTTTCATAAGTTAATTCCACCTTCTGGAATGGTAAGAATCCCCCCCTAGGATGCCAGCATGTTATCCTGGGGTACTAGATTACTATAAGACCATGTCAGCCATTCAGCCCATCAAGCCTCCACCATTTAATGAGATCATAGCTGATCTGATAATTTTCAATTCCACTTTTTTGCCTTCTTCCCTATAACCCTAGGTTCCCTTCATGCTAAAAGAAATCTATCTCTTTCAACCTTAAATACATTTAATGACCCAGACTCTACAGCTTTCTGTGGTAATGAATTTCACAGATTCACTCCACTGGGAGAATAAATTCCTTATCATCTCTGCTGATGATCTGGAGATGCCGGTGTTGGACTGGGGTGTACAAAGTTAAAAATCACACATCACCAGGTTATAGTCCCAACAGATTTAATTGGAAGCACTAGCTTTCGGAGCACCGCTCCTTAATCAGGTGGCACAACCACCTGAAGGAGCAGCATAGAGACATAGAGATGTACAGCATGGAAACAGACCCTTCGGTCCAACCCGTTCATGCAGACCAGATATCCCAATCCAATCTAGTCCCACCTGCCAGCACCAGGCCCATATCCCTCCAAACCCTTCCTATTCATATACCTATCCAAATGTCTCTTAAATGTTGCAATTGTACCAGCCTCCACCACATCCTCCGGCAACTCATTCCATACACGTACTACCCTCAGCGTGAAAAAGTTGCCCCTTAAGTCTCTTTTATATATTTCCTCTCATCCTAAACCTATGCCCTCTAGTTCTGGACTCCCTGACCCCAGGGAAAAGACTTTGTCTACTTATTCTATCCATGCTCCTCATAATTTTGTAAACCTCTATAAGGTCACCCCTCAACTTCTGACGCTCCAGGGAAAACAGCCCCAGCCTGTTCAGCCTCTCCCTCTAGCTCAGATCCTCCAACTCTGGCAACATCCTTGTAAATCTTTTCTGAACCCTTTCAAGTTTCACAACATCTTTCCGATAGGAAGGAGACCAGAATTGCTCACAATATTCCAACAGTGTCCTAACCAATGTCCTGTACAGCCGCAACATGGCCTCCCAACTCCTGTACTCAATACTCTGACTAATAAAGTAAAGCATTCCAAACGCCTTCTTCACAATCCCATCTACCTGCGACTCCACTTTCAAGGAGCTATGAACCTGCACTCCAAGGTCTTTTTGTTCAGCAACACTCCCTAGGACCTTACCATTAAGTGTATAAGTCCTGCTAAGATTTGCTTTCCCAAAATGCAGCACCTCGTATTTATCTGAATTAAACTCCATCTGCCACTTCTCAGCCCATTGGCCCATCTGGTCCAGATTCTGTTGTAATCTGAGGTAACCCTCTTCACTGTCCACTACACCTCCAATTTTGGTGTCATCTGCAAACTTACTAACTGTACCTCTTATGCTCGCATCCAAATCATTTATGTAAATGACCAAAAGTAGAGGTCCCAGCACCGATCCTTGTGACACTCCACTGGTCACAGGCCTCCAGTCTGAAAAACAACTCTCCACCACCACCCTCTGTCTTCTACCTCTGCACTCCAAAAGCTAGTGCTTCCAATTAAACCTATTGGACTATAACCTGATGTTGTGATTTTTAACTTTGTACATCATCTCTACTAGTCTAGTAACATTAATACTGCACTGCAATGTTTCCTAATCATCATCCATAACACAACTTGCTTTTTTATTGTACTGTATGCCCCTCTTAATAAACCCAGGATGCTTTATTTTTGTCTCTTCTCCTCCTGAATCCCTAACTTCTCTTGTGCTCCCAGAGGGTTGAATGCCACAGGTATCACTGTTGCTTGTGTGCCAGCCTGAAGCTGACTCTTTGAAGACATGTTCCCCATTTGCTAAGAGTAGGACCATTTGAGGGCCAGGGGAGGCCTCCCAGACCTGCGTCAGAAAGACCTCTTGGAAATCAGTGATTGATCTCCTCAATGCTGAGACAGTGTGGAGTTGGAAGCAAGTGCGAAGGATGGTGGATTGGTGGTTAGAGGTGGTGGGAGTTTTCTCACACAAAAATATGTAAAGCCAGTCCTATCCCTTCTTCCATTGTGGCAATGGGAAACTCATCAACCATTGTGGTTTGTGAGGCTGAAAGATTGCAACTGCTACATGTGGTGTTGCCAGATTGAATCACATTGAAACAAACAGGTCAAAAGAAGTAAAGAATATACAGAGTGCCTTTCACAGCCTCAGAGTGCTTCAAAGTTCTTTGTGGTTAATGGCACACCTCCAATTTAGGAATGTCTGACTTACAAACGCTTGTATTTATGAGCATGATCCCACACATGGTCGTAAAATTTAAATGCCCATGATAAGAACATTTCCCATACTTCGAAATGGCTGCTTTCTGTTGTCCTGTATTGAGCTCTGATTTGTGAACACACAGATTTGTAAATGGACTCCAGAAGAGAACCCATTCACACCTGGTCCTACCTATATCTTTGATAAGAGTTTCCTGTTGATGCAAGGAGAGGAAGGAATGGGATTGATCTTGGAAGTCTTTGTGCAAGAAGCTTCCCCCACAACCTCCATGGGCACCATCCTTTGCATTTGCTGCTTACTCATATTGTCTCCCAGATCAGTATTGGGGAATGGGCAATTGATCTACTCGGAGGCTTTTCGGGATAGAGTTCTGGGAGCTCCATTGGCACTTTGTAAGCTACTCCCCAAGTACCACTTTCATAAAGCAGTGACTAACAGTTTATTTTAACAGGGCAAGACTCCACAGATACTGTTCTGGCAAAATACTTTACTCAAAACATCAACTTTATTAATCTGTCCACACAGGCTGCCAGACCCACTGAATATTTCCAATACTTTGTTTCCACTTTGGATTTCCAGCCACCACAATATTTTGCTTTTCTTAGTCTGTTTTCAGGATGTTCGTTGAGAGAGAAATACCATGAAAACCACTGGCTAAGTCATGTTACACCTTATATAAAGTCTTCGTTAGACCACATTGATACCTGTTTTACTGAAAGGATACGGAGGCACTAGAGAAAATGTGGAAACCATTTCTTATTTTAGTACCAGAACTAGGCTAGTTTTTTTTTGGTATCTGGTAAATGGTGAAAGTCTATTCTATATCTAAGCATTACAGAATGGTATACAATAATCAAATATTTGAAAAAGGAAACAAATAATCAAATAAATTATTTATGTAGTTAAAATGACTTATTGAAAACTTAGCACGTAATGTGTCACAGCTGCAGCATGTGGGTACCTCTGGATGCCAGGACGATCCAGGGCAAAGATAACTATTTGTATATATTTACAGCTGGAATAGCTTCAGCTCAGCGTTTGAGTTGCAGGCTGAACGACAGACACTGACACATCAGGAAGGGGACATTTGTGGGCGGCACGGTGGCATAGTGGTTAGCACTGCTGCCTCCCAGCGCCAGAGACCCGGGTTCAATTCCCGACTCAGGCGACTGACTGTGTGGAGTTTGCATATTCTCCCAGTGTCTGCGTGGGTTTCCTCCGGGTGCTCCGGTTTCCTCCCACACTCCAAAGATGTGCGGGTCAGGTGAATTGGCTATGCTAAATTGCCCGTAGTGTTAGGTAAAGGGGTAAATGTAGGGTAATGTGTGGGTTGTGCTTCGGCGGGTCGGTGTGGACTTTTTGGGCCGAAGGGCCTGTTTCCACACTGTAAGTAATATAATCTAATCTAATCTTGACCTGCATAGAGGAGGTCCCACCCCTTAGAATTGGGTCTTCTGTTTTGGTCAGGGAAAGGAGGATTTGTTAGTGAGACAGGTAAAGCGTCTCAGAGAGGAGCAGTGCAGGAGTCTTAACTTTTGCAATTGTCCAACAGGTTCTGAGGTTCTTTATTTGTTTGGATGAGAGAAGGCTGCAGGTGGATACGATAACATGGCACCATGGTAGGGGAGGCTATTCGCATAGGAGGGAATAAAAAGGACTATAGTCTTAGTAGGATGTGGTACAATGAAGGGGAGAGACAATTCTGTGCAGACATCAGCGTGAGTTCAGAAGGTTCAGGGATGGACAAAAATGTTCAGCAGGAGAGGGAGGATCCATATGTTGTGGTCTCCATGAGTACCAGTGACATAGGCAGGACAAAGAAGGAGGTTCTGCTTGGACAGAATGAGAAACTAGGACCAAATTGAGCAGCTGAACCACAAAGATAATGACCTCTAGATTATTCCTGGATCCAAATACCAATTGGTTGGGGAAAAAAATAAGATAAATGAAATAATCACGTGGCTCAGTGACTGGTATGGGAGAAGTGGGTTGCAGTTTGTGGATGAATGAAATCAGTGTTGAGGAAAGTGGGTTTCTGCATTGTTGAGACAAACCTAGTTGTGTTAGGACCAGCATTTTAGCAAACTGTATAACTAGGGACATAAAATAGGCTTTAAACTAAACAGTGAGAGCGAGGGATCGAGCTTATAGGTCCATGTAATAAATCTAGAGGTAGAGTTAAGGTAAAATAGTCACATTGAAAATTAGAGAAATATTAGAATGGTAGGAAGGAACAGAGAGTATACCTAAGAATACACAAAATGACCCTCAGATTTATTACTATTTCTGGCTACTTTAGATGCTTTTTTTAAGAATTCATAACTTCCTTTGTGAGACTACATGACATCCTGAATACGGTGTGGAGTTTTTGTTTTTGGAAAGATGTAAATGATATTGGAGTGGAAATGTATAATGAGAAAAAGTTGGATAGACAGTTTATTTCCAGAGTTCTGAACAGTTTTGACAAGGGAGACGTGGATTGTTTTCTATTGTGGGTGAGTTCAAAATTAGGGGCCATTGTTAAACAAGTAGAAGTTGCCTCTGGTCATTGAATATTCTTCAGGCAGAGTTAGATTGAGTTTTGTTAGGCAAGAGAATGGAGGATTATTGGATTTGGAGGAGAATGTTGAATTTGAACCAAAAAATGGATCTGCCATGGCTTTATTAAATGATGCAGCCTCAAGGGGTTGAATGGCCAGCTGCTCCAAATTTGTGTGTTTGTATGAACGGTTATAACGCACTGAAAGGATTGAACAGATTGAAACTGAGACTAGCTTTAAATTCAATTTTAGCTGATGAATTTGACTCCACATTTCCAGAGTCTGGACCACTGGATTACATGTCCAGTGACATTACCATTATGCTACCATATCCCTGAATTTACAGCATCTGTTGATTACATATCATTTGGTTCAAAGAGCTCGGAAGAAATACAGGAAGGAACACGAGTTGGCCATTGAACCTCATCTGCATTTTAATTTTTCTCACCTATCTCCTATTTTTAAGATCCGCACGGTGGCTCAGTGGTTAGCACTAATGCCTCACAGTGCCAGAGACCTAGGATTGATCAATTCCACCCTCGGGCAACTGTCTGTGTTGAGTTTACACATTCTTGCTGTCTGGGTTTCCTTTGGGTGCGCTGGATTCCTCCCACAGTCCATGAGAAATGCAGGGATAGGGTGGGGTCTTGGTGGGATGCTGTTTGGAGGGGTACTGTGGACTCAGAGTCGAATAACCTGCTTCCACCACTGTAGGGAATCTGAGTCAGATATGTTCTGCTCACTTCAGCATCTTAAACTAACTCTGAGGCTTGAAGATTTGACTGCTGAATAACAACAATACCCTGAGGCAGATGGAATCCCTACTGAAATTTGGCACAAATATACTTGAGATGGCAGACAGCTTTGATTGATTGCAGTAGCTGTGGAGGAATCTCCACACTGTCTAACATTGGGAAGATCATTGGAAAGAACCTCCCTCGGAACATCTTTCAGGACCATTGCGCGGCTTCCTCCCATTGAAGCATGCCACAAACATGAGGATCACTGCACTGCCAATTTAAAAGATGTGGAAGGAACAGCACCGACTGCTGTTCACAGCCTCTATTATCACCCCGATGAGAGCCTTTGACTGTTGACTGTGATGGCATCTCCTCCTCACACAGCTGCAGAAAGTTTCTGCCCAACATTCACCTTTTCCCAAGAGGTTCACTCTAAGGTGGCTTACAGCCTTAGCAAAAATTGTAAATGAATTAAATTTCCTTAGGCCCTTTAAATACTTAAACCCCTCCAAACTGAACATCTCCCATTAATAGGGCTATATCTCTGCAAATTCCATCTGCATGTTTTACCAATAATTGGGATTAAATACATGCAATATTCTATTCTCACCACTTGGTGTGCTCTTTTTCATATGCTCATTTCTGAACCTGAAGATAATGATAATTTAGAGCAGGCCGCCGAGAATTGGATACAAATTAAATTTGGGTCCCGGCAGCACTGGTTTGGATGTAAACTACACCCATGTTGGAAAACTTAACTGTCCAGGGAAAGGGAGATTAGTCCCCTTGGAACCTTTCTCCAAAAGTCAACACCTAGGGAGAGCAAATTGTTAAAGAGAAAACAACTACTAAATTAACTAAGTCTTTTACTGTCTTCACTGAAGTGGAAACAATCTGTATACAATTAGCAAAGAAGTGTTTCCTGTTGCATCATCTATTCACAAAACAAATATTTGGTTTCTTGTGATGGTGTCGTTCTGTTTTATTCTTTGGAGTTATCCTTGCTAGTTTCTTCATAGTAAATGCTCTGTCCTTTTAATTAACTATTGACTATTTTATTACATAGAAACTCAATGGTTACAGCAGAGGTGGTGGCCATTCAGCTTTCAACAGTAATTCAGCTAGAACCCATGCCCATTACTCTGCACACAATCCTATTATAGATTATTTGAATGAAGCCATGATTGTGTGTTTCATTTGCATTCTCTCACATCCTGCATACTCCAGATCCTAGTCACTCACTGCATTAAAAGGTTTTTTTATGTCACACATCACTTTAAATTGGTCCTGTCTGGTTCTTGACCCTCTGACATAAGAAACATCTTTTCCCTCATCTATTTTATTGAAATCTCTTAGGAAATCCCCACACTTCATTTCTTGAAAGCATTCTCTGAACAGACAGACATAAGCTTCCTGTCTCCAATTATAAGATGGCATAGAGTAACAGAGATGTAAAGCATGGAAACAGACCCTTTGGTCCAACTCTCCTATGCTGACCAGATATCCTAAATAAATCTAGTCCCATTTGCCTATATCCCTGAAAAGAGGGAGAATAGCTATTTGGATACAAAACTGGCTCGAAGGTAGAAGACAGAGGGTGGCTGTGGAGGGTTGTTTTTCAGACTGGAGGCTTGTGACCAGTGGTGTGCTGCAAGGATCGGTGCTGGGCCCAGTACTTTTCACCATTAATATAAATGATTTGGATATGAACATAGAAGGTATAGTTAGTAAATTTGCAGATGACACCAAAATTGGAGGTGTGGACAGAGAAGAAGGTTATCTCATATTACAGTGGGATCTTGATCAGATGGGCCAATGGGCTGAGAAGTGGCAGATGGAGTTTAATTTCAATAAATGCGAGGTGCTGCAATTTGGGAAAGCAAATCTTAGCAGGACTTATACACTTAATGGTAAGGTCCTAGGGAGTGTTGCTGAACAATGAGACCTTGGAGTGCAGGTTCACAGCTCCTTGAAAGTACAATCACAAGTAGATAGGATAGTGAAGACGGCGTATGGTATGCTTTCCTTTATTGGTCAGAGTATTGAGTACAGGAGTTGGTACATCATTTTGCAGCTGTACAGGACGTTGGTTAGGTCACTTTTGGGATATTGCATACAGTTCTGGTCTTCCTATCAGAAGGATGTTGTGAAACTTGAAAGGGTTCAGAAAAGATTTACAAGGATGTTGTCAGGGTTGGAGGATTTGAGCTACAGGGAGAGGCTGAATAGCTGGGGCTGTTTTCCCTGGAATGACGAAGGCTGAAGGGTGACCTTAGAGGTTACTGAGTTTTGAGAAGATTTGTAGCTCAGGTTGAAGTTCTGGATGTAGGTTTGCTCATCTTTAGTGAGCCTCTGGATGAAGCACTGCTGATGTTTCCTACTTTCTATTTATATGTTTGGGTTTCTTTGGGGTGACGTCATTTCCTGTCCTTTTTCTCATGGGGTGGTAAATATAGAAGCAATCATTCCCAATATCCATAAACGAAGCTGCATCAGAACATTATTTCAATGAGCCACCACACACTGCAGCACAGAGGAACTACGCAGAGGAAAATCACCTATACCGTGTATTAGCAAAGAATAGGTACCCAATGAACACAGCCTGCCGATTTCTCAGCAACAAACCCAAACAAGCAGACAAAATGCATCCAGAAACCCTAGCCACTGTCCCCCAAGTCAAAGACATCTCAGAAATTACTGGCAGACTACTCAGACCCCTTGGCATCATAGTAGCCCACAAACCTACCAACACACTAAAACAGCAACTAATGAACTTGAAATACCTTAG
Source organism: Chiloscyllium punctatum (assembly GCF_047496795.1). Classification (NCBI taxonomy): domain Eukaryota; kingdom Metazoa; phylum Chordata; class Chondrichthyes; order Orectolobiformes; family Hemiscylliidae; genus Chiloscyllium; species Chiloscyllium punctatum. The sequence goes on from NC_092759.1 coordinate 783,740, forward strand.
ACAACAAGCAAAACTAATGTCATTGATAAAATACTGTGGAAGAACTGTTACAAACACTACACCGGACAAATAGGCAGACAACTAGCCACAAATGACATGACCCTCTCTCACTAGTTTCCTTACATTTGGATAAGGACGGACACCACTTCGACTGGGACAACACATCCATCCTAGGACAAGCCAAATGGAGACACGCACGAGAATTCCGAGAAGCATAGCATTCCAACTGGAACTCGATCAACAAACATTGACTTGGACCCCATTAACCACTGCCTGAGAAAAAGAACAGGAAATGACATCACCATAGGAAATGATATCAACCCACACATATAAATAGAAAACAGGAAACATCAGCAGTGCTTCGTCTGGAGGCTCACTGAAGATGTTACCTAGCATGGTGATGAAACATCTGAAAATGAACCTTTGAGCTCAGTGAGCAAATCTACATCCAGAACCTTATAAGAGGTTTATAAAATCATGAGGGGCATGGATAGGATAAGTAGACAAAGTCTTTTTCCTGGGGTGGGGGGGGGGGGGGGGAGTCCAGAACTAGAGAGCACAGATTTAGGGTGAGAGGGGAAAGATACAAAAGGGACGTAAAGGGCAACTTTTTCACGCAGAGGATGTTGCATGTATGGCATGAGCTGCCAGAGGAAGTGGTGGCGGCTGGTACAATTGCAACATTTCAAAGGCATCCGGATGTGTATATGAATAGGAAGGGTTTGGAGGGACATGGGCCAAGATCAAGTTGGGATATTTGGTCGGCTGGATGAGTTGGACTGAAGGGTCTGTTTCCGTACTGTACATATCAATGACTGTATTCATATACTCATCCGGGTGTCTTTTAAATGTAATTGTACCACCCACATGAATTCCTCCATTCTACATATGCATCAACCCTCTGCCCCATAGTTGCTTCTTAGGATTCTTAAATCTTTTCCCTCCCACTTAAACCTATGCCCTCTAGATTTGGACCAGAGTGGCACAGTATTCCAAAAATGGCCTTACCAATAACTGCAACCAACCAATAAAGCATACCAAACACCACCTTCACTATTCTATCTATAAGTGACTCCACTTTCGCAGAATTATGAACCTGCACTCCAATACTGTGTGCGATTCTGGTTTTCCTCCTATCAGGAGGATGTTGTCAGGTTTGGAGCTAAAGGGAGGCTAAATGGGCTGGGGATGTCTTACCTGGAGCTTCAGATGCTGAGGGGTGACCTTATAGAGGTTTATAAAATCACGAGGGGCACGGATAGGATAAATAGACAAGGTCTTTTTCTTGGGGTGAGCAGAGACCAAAACGAGAGGGCATAGAGGGGGGAATAATTTAAAAGGGAGCCAAGGGGCAACCTTTTCATGCAGAGGGTGGTGTGTGTGGGATCGAGGCTGGTACAGTTACAACATTTAAAAGGCATCTGGATGGGTATATGAATAGGAAGGGTTTTGAAGGATATGGGCCAAGTGCTGGCAATAGGGACGAGATTAGTTTAGGATATATAGTCAGTTTAGAAGAGTTAGACCAAAGGGTCTGTTTCCATGCTGTACATCTATGACCCATTTATTCCAACTCTTATTTGTCTGCCAATCAGTTTATATATATTTAATTGTGTTTGTTTGGAGTATTGCTGAAAGCAACATCTGTACTCATCCCAGCAATTCACAAGAATATCAGTTTGAGGTGGAAAGAAAATCAAAATCTGTTTTGCATGAGATTAGTTGTCAAGTTGACTCTGATTGGAAAATGCTCCAGTCAATGCCTCTACTAATGGTAATGATGATTGACAATTAACTGTCAACCTTTGCTTAAATGAGCAACAAGGCAGATTGACACCAATTGGTGGAAGCATTACCCTGAGAAATAAACCAGCAAATGGCTGCAACTTATTTGTTGAGTTGAAACAGGCATCACAGCAAGCCCAAAGTAGTGTTAAAATTCTTCCCACACCCAGGATTATCCAGAAATTGTCATCCATTTGCAGAATCACATCTAACTTTGGACAGTGCATGATGGGTACAGCTTTTAGTCCAAAACATCGATTCTCCTGCTCCTCAGATGCTGCCTGACCTGCTGCGCTTTTCTAGTACCACACACTCGACAGTCAAGACTTCAGCTGTTCAGAAACAAGACTAGTTACTGTACCTACAGGGCATTTTTTGAGGTGTTGAGGCATGTTGAATTTCTGGTTTTACCATCTTCCCACAAAAACAAATTAGATCAGGATAAGTGAAAGTAAATTCTGGTTAAGTTGCAAATGCAAAACAGGTGGCAGCTATATTTGCTGCTGCCGACAATAACTTTCTTGGGCCTCAAATTAGTCAGTTTCTCAAGCCTCACACTCTGCTGAACCCCTGATCATTTGCTCTTTGATTGGAACATAGGGCTGCAGAGCAGGAGGTTCTTTAAAGCCGACTCCATTTGGCTAAGCTGGTAGCCTCAACTATGTTGTCACCTTAAAAACTAACTCTGCCTGGAATAAGTTGAATGAACAAGCCTCCACTGTTTTCTGGGGAAAAGAATCCCATAGGTTAATAACCTTTAAAGAAAAAGAATTCAGTCTGAAAAAGTATACTGCTTATGTTTATAATGTATCCCCTAGTTCTAGTAAGTCACTTCTCATTTTCCAAATTCCAGTGGGTAAGGTCCAGCCTGCTCACCTTTTCTTCACAAAATATGCTAATAAATTGAGTGAACCTTCTCTGAACTGTATCTAACTCAAATATGGACACCAAAGTTACACTGAGTACTTCAGATCATCAATCAATCTTGGACTCTTCTGAACCTGTAGTATTCCTTCTATTCTATAACTTGCAATTCTGTAAAGCTTTGATATCACTCTTCTTGCATTGATCGATGTTTCTGCAATAGTAGAACCATCAAACAATCAGTGGAACCTTTTCACAAGTTAAACTGAAAGATGCCACTTTTACCAAAGTAGGTGTGTGCTGATTGCCCTCAAAGTCATGCCTCAATATTTTTCTAACTTCTACCAGAAATCAAAGCAACTGCCAATGGTTGGCTTAACAGTGTCACATGGAATTGAATCTTAAATGGTATGAAGGTACAAGGTAATATAATTTTGGCAGGAGCATATGGAAAACTTCCTTTATTAGTCAAGGCATCGAAGACAAAAAGGTGGTTATGATGGCAGTTGGGCCACAGCTGGAAAACCAGAGCGTTGTTTTAAGGTGAGAAGCAGGAAGTTTGAGGGGATTTGATAAATGCTTAATGACTGATGCAGATACAATGGGCCAAAGGTCCTCTTTCCACACTGTAAAAGTTCTTTGCTAGTGAATTACACTGCCTGCTTCTCACATCAGAACTTGCCCCATCTTGTGTGTAACCTAGGCTCTATCCCATTATCAAAAGGCATACAAGCAGGAACTGCGACTTCAATACAACACGGCTAGTGTTTACACAACCATCAACACTCCCCAAAAAGCACACCACAAGCTAAGCAATTACTTGAAAGCATTGCAGTTTAGGAATTCATGTGTTGAATGTGCCCACACATCCTGACAAGCAAAAGACCATATAACCCATTTTACTGACTTATGACACAAGGTAAACCACTGTGACAAGCTGATTGATCTGATCACAAACAATATTTTCAGAACACTTTGAATGTAATGGAGTATAATTAAGGCAATTTAGAACAGGATTATGACAGACAAAAGATTAGGTCAAATGATCGAAAGCTTGATCAGACAACTAAATTGTAAGAAGCATCTGAAAGGAGGAAAGTGAGTCAATCATGGAGGAACAAAAATAGAAACTGCTGGAAAAGCTCAGTAGGTCTGGCAGCATCTGTGGAGAGAAATCAGAGTTAACCTTTTGACCAGAAACATTAACTCCAATTCCCCTCCACAGAAGCTACCAGACCTGAGCTTTTCCAGCAGTGTCTGTTTTTGTTTCTGATTTACAGTATCTGCAGTTCTTTTGGTTTTTACTGAATCAGGGAGGGTTAGGGAGTGGATTTCAGAGCTTAACAGCTCTGGTCAAGAAAGGCACAGCCACCAATAGTGGAGCAATTACAGTTGGGAGTATCTGAGTGACCATAATCAGAGAAGTGCTGATAAACGTGGGAGGGTTCAGGTGCTGGAAATTAAAGTGACAGCAAGAAGGGCAAGGTCAAAGAGGCATTTGAAAGTAAGAATACATTGCCTATCCAGGAAACAATGTAAACCAGTGAGCACAGGAACTTGTTGCAAGACATAGGCAGCAGTCTGTCAAATGTCCAAGTTCAGGATGGGTAGAATGTGGAACACAAGCCAGCAGAATGTTGGAACAGTGGAATCTAGAAGTAATTAGGGTAGGTGCATGAAGAGTGTTACACAAAAATGTTTATAACATGTGCAGGATTAAACAATTATGCCTAGCCACCAATATGATAATCCAAACAAATGGAAAAAGATAGAGGCAAAAAAATCAGTTTCAGAAACCCAGGTATGAATTTATTTTTTTTACATTTCAAACTATGTACATTTGCTTCAGTTCTCACTTGTTCTCCCCCCACTCCCCCGACATCCCCTTCATATTCACAAAAGAACGCAAAGGTTTGAAAGACTTGTGAAAAGGCAGTATTCACAGGGCTCCCTAATCTCTGGTTTTGGGGCGGGGGGGATTTTTTTTTAAAAAGCAGGGAGAAGTTTAAAGTTTACTGCGTAGTGGGCCTTCCAATGAACAAAAAAAGTACAAGTTATCATACAGCAGAGATGTAAGCAAAATATCTACAAAGCTCAAAGACTATGCACAACATTTTTTTTTAAAAAGTACATTATACACCTGCACCCTCACTCTTTCCCCCCCACCCCCCAGTATTCATGACAGATAATCGTTGGTAAAATTAAAATCAACCACAGGCCTGTGCAAATAAGTCAAACTTCTATTCACATCCCCCCCCCCCCCCCCCCTCCCCAAAACAAACACAAAAATAAGTCCTTCATCTGCCAGATTCCTGGATGATCTCCAGAAAGTATAATGTGGCATGGCGCAAAAACTAGACAGTTTAAAATACACACTTCCACACCCTTGAAGAGTGCAGAATTAAGTTAGCTTATGTAACAAGTGGTGCTTCATATCTGATCAAGTAACAGCCTTGGATGAGCTTACGGTTCATCAGTCCCACGATCTTTGTCCTATTCAAAAATAGTTGAACACAACGGAGTACAAAATGAATCAGCATTTTTTTTTAAAAGCAGCATAGCTGAGCCCAGATCAATGCACGACCTCCATGGCCAGGGTTTTTGGTGGGGCCAGTAGTCAGTGCAGCACCCCAAATAGTGACCCGTGCAGCAGTTGATGTGTTTTGTCCTGTGCTCATCTTTCCAGAAATCTCAAGGGCTTTCCACTTGTGGTGATGTCAGTGCTGCCACCAAGCCTGCAGCAATGCTGGGGGCCCGTGAAGTTTCCATAAAGCCACATTGTTACCTCATTAGGGTAACTTAAGTACAAATAGCTCATTTGACTTAAGAACAGTGAACAAAGCAATTATACATTCCTTTGCATCCACATCTGGGCTGTTTCTGAAGAAAAGACCTAGAGTTGGACAGCGATTGGCTAAAGTACTGGTAGATGTGGATTGGTCATGGTTGGCAGAATGGTATAAATTATGAGCATTGTACATCAACATTTCAATGTACAAGTGACAATCAACCATCCTAATGACAACACTGTATCCTCCAATTCATTAGGCTAGGGTCACCAATTCTACCAAGCCAGGTGATTTATACTATTTTTTAAAAAAATGTTGTCAAGGAGAGGGCAATAATATATAACACCATGAGTGGATTGGAAGTCATATTGTGCGTTATTCCCAAATTTGCAGAACTCCATCCCTCACCTTGGGAAAAGACTCAAGTGAATCCAAGGACTCATCCTTAATTATAGCAGAGAGATGGGTGGAGTGGTTGGGTGGGGGTGGGGTCAAAAAACAGAGGAATAGTTGAGGGCACACTCTGATAGTGCCACCTTTAACAATCTTGCTGTGGCAATACTGGATTCATGGGCATTGCGTATAAGTGGGAAGATGAGGGGGAGGTGCAGGCAAGTGTGACACTTCCCTTACCCCAGTATAGGTTCAGCTCAAACACAAGCTGCACAAGCAAAGGACCAGTGTTAAAACCTTGCCTGTGTGCTTGCACCCTGTGCATGGAATATGCTCAAGGCAGTGCCAACTTGGCAATAAGAGATGGCTAAAAATAAAATCGCACTGTTCAAAACATTCAAGGGCAAGTCCACTTTATCGCACCACTTCCAATCAATTAAAGCTGCAGTACCTTCCTTATGTTTCAGCAACATTTATCACTTTTAAAAAAAATCTGTATTTTGTCTAAGGGTTAACTTACAAAGTTCAGTTGCTTGCATAAAGGTAGTTTTTTTTTCTTTTTATTAAAAAGGCTTCCAACACAATCTAAAACAAAATAATCACATAACATAAGCAGTAACCCCCAAATCAGGCTAAATGCATTTCAGAAATTCCCACCCAGAGAAGGGAAGTTACAGCTGCAACAAGTCTATCGCTCTGCCTTCTGATCTCAGCTACTGTTGGCATTCACTAACAGGAACAGCACAGAGCTGCACTATAGGTGAATCGAGAGATGAGGGCATGGGGAGAAGCACAATGAGCGGTCGGCATTCTTGTTAAGGCAATGGAGAGATGGCGCCTGTACAACCAACAGCGGCACTCTGGTAAATGATGTGACTGACAGTTCTTGGTCCCCAAGGTTCTCGTGCACAGTATCCTGAGTGGACACGAAACCTCTCTCCACCTCCTTCATGTGCAGTAGGCTGGCCCATTCCTATTTTAAACAGTGGGAGGTTTATGTAAATCCTTCCTGAAGGAGACGGATTTGGGATGGGGAAGAGAAGTTGCATTCACGAATTTCAAGGCAGCAGTATACAGAGATGCACTCACTGAACTGGGAGGAAAAGTACACTTGAGGTTTATCATAGGTAATACTGAACTGGTCTTTACAGTTACACTCAATGATATTGTAACCGCAGAAGAGTTGTGCTCAACTACTGGCAACACCCCTTTCTATTTTCCTCATGTCCTGCAACGTCTGTCTCTCTTGTGGGGATCCAGTTTAAAAAAAATCAACTGCCCTACAGGTCCAAAGGTCAAAGGCTTATTCAACCTGGCCTTTGCACAGAGACAGGCTACAAGACCAGAGGCAACTGGTTTAGTTTTATCTGATTACCACATGTATGTTCAAACCAGCAGTTGCCAGGCAGCCATAAGTAGCAGATAGCCCTACCTAGGTGAAACCACCTCCTTACAATGCTTCAGGTCCAGTTTAGCCAAGTCAAGGGGCACAGACTGTGACCTGGGATAGTCCATTACGGGTGGCTCACTGAATTAAATGGTGCACTTTCCTAGCTAAGCAGAGGAAACAGCAGGTGGGAGGGAAAGGTATTTACTAGCACTTCTTAGGCAAAGAGAAGCAGCGATAGCCTTTACCTCGTCCAACCACGCATTGATAAAACACAGGTGGGGTCCCAATCTTCCAATGGAGCATCATGTTATGAAAAAAAAAATACCGCACAGGTCCGCCTTGCCTTGCTGGATGCTATTTTTGAATGACCATGTTTCTCAAAAGCAGTAAGACAAGGTGTGGTTCACTGCGAGAAAGGAACTTGTGGGGGAAAGAAAAAGCATCATTTTAAATTGGAGCCACTCTGTTGGAGATAAAAACTAAAGCAGCAAACTCTCTACAGAGATGCACCCCATTATAACCAATTCTGGATCAACATCGATGGGGAACAGAAGTTTGGAAGGGAAAAAAACCTACCAGTAGGTCAAGTACAATGACCTCTCCCTTTTAAAGAAATACACACAAAGTCTGAAATGGTCCCATATCAACACTGGCGATGAACATACTGCTGTTGCAGTGCTGTCAGGTCAATTCTTCTTTGGAGTGGGGGATGGTAGCGGCAAGGCGGATCCTAGGTTTGCTGCTGTCTTGTCACCTCCCAAAGAACGCTGAGCAGAGCGTATGCTGTTGCCATTTCCAACCCTTTCCTCTTGTCCATTCATTCTAGCACCCGCTTCTGGGTCTGCCTTGGCAGGATTGGTCATCAATGGCTGCTTTCATCTTGCTGCAGGGGGTAGGATTCCTAAATTAACAGAAGCATGGCTGGGGCAGTGAGTCGAGGCATGCCATGTTTGGGTGGGGGCTGCAATAGCTGCTTGTTTTAAGAAACAAAACCAACCAAAAAAGCTGTCAACGCAGCAGTCCACTTGAACCACCCTGTCCAAGTACTTATTTATTATTTTTTTTACATTCCTTGTATAGAGCACCACGAAAACGCTGAAAGTCCACACTCGCGCAGTGCTGTCTAGTTAAGTCCAATGTAGCTTGGTGCTGTGTGTGCAACCAAAGTAAAACTCAGAAAGTGGCCTCCTGACGCTTGGGTTTCCCTATCTCCCTCTCTCTGCCCCTCCTTTTATTTTAGGTAGGGACCCAAACTCGCAATCACATTGTCCAAATTATAGCACGCCAAAAGTTCCAGTTCTGGATTCAGTCTCTTAAGTGCATTTCTTCAGGCTCCACATCCATTCAAAAAAACATTTTTAAAAAAAAACAGTAACAGTGTTTTGCAGATATATTTCCAAAAAAAGGAACTTTTTAAATTCAAGAAAACCTCCAGTTTCAGTCTATGTACAACGTCTAATAAAGTGCATGGTTATTAAGGTGCTTCATCCAATGAAGAACAGAAGTACCCAGAGGATTCACCAAAAAAGTTAAGTGAATTTCACACTTCTTGCCAGCAGAGGGAGCGGAGATCCTGGATCCATCACTGTGACCACCTGCCATGAAGCATGTTCCAGGTACGGTCGAGTAGGAGTCAAAGGCAGCTTTTAGGAATATTTTGTTTTTAAACCTTGTTTAAAAGTCATCCAATGTCTCTATTTCTCCCATGTTCAGTCGCTCCGACGATGCGTTCACAGAAAAGCCTGTGTAAAGAAAGATAGCATGGGAATTAATTTAAACTCAACTCATCTCCCCTGCTCTATTTTAATGGACACAATTTCAGTGCTAGGTTTATGCTTAATCATGTATTTAATTAATAAAGCACAGAAGAGTATGCTAATGCAATGGTTATGCTCATGGAATCCAAAGGCCTGGATTGATAATACAAGGATGATGGGAGTTCAACTTTCAATGTGAAAGTGCAAGGAGTGAATTTAAAATCTCTGGAAAACAGAAACAAAGCTGGCAGTGGAAGTCACTGTGAAGCTATCAACACTGTCAAAAATACAGATTTGCCAGGTCCTTTAAGATTGCTTAGTAAGACTTAGCCTTGCCTGCAGCACCCATGCCAAAATATTCAGCACTCAATAAATTTCCATACAGAAAAGCGACAGCACCTTCACCTTGTACACTACAGTGGCTCAAGAAGGAGCATTATTGTCTCAGGCCAACAAATGCTCACATTGCAAGAATGTAAGATTTCTCAATAGGACTACAAGGAAACATCAGGGCCAAGGCAGGTTCAGTTCTCCAGTGATTCATTCAAACTTCCCCCTCCCTTGTCCAATGTATGCCAGTGTCAGTATAACTACCACTCGGATGAGCTCAGTTAGCTTCACATTGTATGAATCCAAGAGATATAACTAGTCAAATGCATCAACAAGAAGTGAAGTCATCCATTTGGCCCATCAAATTTATCCTGCATCTCCACGGAATAATCCAGTCAGTTCCATTCCCCTACTCTACCCCACATCCCTGCGTTTATTTATTTCAAGTGTCGATCTAATTTCCTTCTGAAATCATCATCTCCACTTCCAACACCCCTGTGCGTAGAGGGTTCCAAGTCACCAGCATTCAATGCCGTATTCTTCCTTGTATCCCTTAGCAAAATCTTAAATGTGGGCTTCCAGTCCTTACATCATTCGGAATGGAAACAGCTTTCTCTTTACTGCCTTATCCAAAAGATGTCATAATTATGTATGCAATCAAATCTCTAGTCAATTTTTTTTTGCTTCTAGGGAAACAGCTCTGATTTTTCAGACCAACCTTGTAACTAACAACTCTCATTCCTAGAAAATCTCCTTTGCACCTTTCCCAGGGACCTTGCCTTCTTCCGAAAGTGTGGTACTTTGTAATAATATTAAGTATTTTAATAGTCAAAGAGAGCAGGGCAAAAAGCCAATCAATTCCATGCACAGAAGAGACTCAAGTATTATGGTTCCTCAAAATCCATTGCTTTCACCTGACTTTCTTCATGGAGTGCTGTCTTTTCTGCATTCCATGATGCCATTTCATCCAACAGATAAGCTAAGTAGCCAAAAGACCTCCTTATTTGGTTTGTGGACTGAAGGTACAATTGAAGAGTGAAGGAACACACTGGATCAGAGCAAGACTTCTTACTTTAGCTCAGAAGTCATGTGATACTTTATTCCAGGGATTGCAGGAGCTCTCCATATTGGATTCAGCATGTCATATTCAAACTGTGGCGGCACCATTGACAGGAACCAGTTTTTAACACTGCAGACAGAATGTAAACAGAAGCTAGGTTTTCCGTACAGAATGGAAATTGCGGGAAATGCTTATTCCCTTCTCATTCATGAGCTGCTCCATTTGGTGTTGTCTGGTAACTCCATCAAGACGTGAATATGGGGAAATAAAGTGGAGCAATAGGGAATTATTCAACTGCTGAGGAAGGCAGCATCATCGTTGAGCTCCATACTGTCATCACTTTCCAGGAGTGGTCACTGCTTGTAGTCAGCAGGGATTGCAACCGATTATTCCTAGTCTTTGCTGCCCTCTTGATTGCTCCCCTTGCTGACAGGAGACAGCTCAGCAGAGGCAAGGAATTGAATCTGAGGCAGTCTGTTCTACTGTGAGCGAAGATTTCTTCATGCAAGAAGCACGCTCAAAACCCAGCTCTACAATTACTCTCAAAACAATCAATTAGGGGTGTGGGCAGAATGAGACAGGCTGGATTTTGCAAAATAAGCAAAAGCACCCAGAAAACATAGCACATCTACTTGCATCGAGACATTTCTATGGGTGGGGGTGGGAAACAAGAGTTAGAATGAAGTCTCCTGTTAGAAGTCAGTCCTAAATGAACAGGACTGGAAATGTCGAGATCAACAATTTTAGAGCAGGAAGCAAGAAGAATTCAGTCCCCAGATCTACATCCCTTCTAGACTTTAAATAAAAAAATCTTTTCATGTAATGTGGTCACTAGTTTTAATCTTCCATCCCCCATTGCCCTTGAACTCAGTGACTCACTCAGCAATTTCCAGAGAGCAGTTAAGGGTCAACCACATTACTGTGGGTCTGTATTCACATCTGGGCCACAACAGGCAAGAATTTTCCTTCCCCAGAAGGACATTGGGGAACCTGATGGGTTTTGAACGCTTTTAATTCCAGCTATTTTACCGAATTCACCTTCCACCATCTGCTACGACAGGATTCAAGCTTCCATCTGCCAAACCTTAGCCTGGGGTCCTGGATTAAGAGACCACCATTTCCCTCTTGCAAATAGTGGCAATGCAATCAGAATGGACAGTGACTCTTACCCAGGATACTAGGATCAGCCCGCACCATCTTTTGCTTCTTTTTCTTTTTCCCAGCTTGAGAGCTCTCGTAAGACGACTGCTGTGCACTGTTGTGATTACCCTGGAAGAGTGACTGTAGGCTGTTTGAACCGATTCCCCAGATGGAGTCCTGGCACAAGAGAAGCCATCACACAATTAGTTTGTCACAATCCTTTTAAGGAGCAACTGTAATCAGTTGTGTGGGCAGTGGGGTTGCATTCAGTGCCCCTTGACTTGTGGGGGCAAGAGTTGCTAATGAGGACAGGAAGCACACAGTGTCTCTGCTTCAACTCCCGAGCCCTCGTGGAAGTCTACATGTTGCCTCCACAGGCAACTGAGGCTGGGCACGAGTGTCCCTATTACTTGGATAAGGCCATAAGGCCACCAGCATGCATGGAAATAGAACCCTTCATGAGCTGGCATCTTCAGCAAAGAGCAAGCTAAGGGAAAAACAGGGCAGAACCAGTGACCAAATCGCAAAGACAGGACCCGCCAATATCGCTCCACACAAAGCAACACTAAGTCACACCTGGCTCCCTTTTCATATCCCTCTCCCCAACTCATCCCAATCCAACTTTGGAAAGTTACAGAATTATTTCCGTTCGGTAAGTCATGAGGCAAATATTGCCGTGGTCAGGTGGCCGGTGTGTGCAGTACTCAACTGGGAGCAGTGGATGCTGCTTATGTGGGAACTATTCCACACAAGCTCTTATCGCTAAGACAGATAGCAGGTTTGGAGCCAGTTTGATTATATGGCACAATAATGGATGATGAGAGGGAGTGACAGCCTTCAAAGTTTAGCCTACTCATGACTTACTCGAAGCATGAAAAGTCACATTAGCGACACTGCTGTTGGCTGCCCATCACAGCCTGAGAAACTGCTACAGGCCGTGGCAACTGGAAAATCTGATATGGCGGGCCAAGTTTAGGATGTTTGGCACCAAACTCTAGGCTCAGACTATTAGCTGTATCTCAACAATGCATCATTTAAGCTGTTCAATGGGTCATTTGCCCTCATTCAACATCAATTTAATAGTAAAACCCTATGAGGCAACAAAAATCACCTACTGAAATTGACAGCAGCTCTTCTTGCCAGCCAAGACAATCCCAGCTAATGCTGAACTTTATAGAGTTCAATTATTTTTCCTCCTTTATCACATCCATTTCCACACACCAACCTTCCCCAGTCTTTGCTGGCTTTCACTAACTCCTTGCAGCACAATGCTTCAAACTTCAACTTCTGCATCCCGCCAGTTCTTAATCCAATTCATCTGGGCAACCTTCTTGAGCCACAGGTCACAGGCTGATTCCTGCCCACCTCCTTTTCTTCATGCCAATGTCAGAGTCCCATTCTGTCAGACTACACTTCCCAAAATAACACCGTCACCTACATCCCTTTCCTCCAACCTTACAATCTTTCTAAGGTCTGCCCTCTTCACATCTACTCTTCCTCAAGGTGATACGGTGAGATTCATGCTGTGTTTGCTTCATCTGATTATGGCAATTTATTTAATTTTTTAAAAAAAAGACAGTTCTTTTCTATAGTCAATTTCCAAAATACATGCTTTAAACTGAACTGTTCTATAATCCAAAATACACATGAATAAATTAAGTATACCAAGTTAGAATGGTCATGCAAAACATTACTTGTGACTAAGTATTTAGCATTCCTCCTTGGGTTGGGTGGCCTGATATACCATCCTTTGAACAAGGAACAGCTTTCACCAGACTCAAGAGCCATTAAACATCACCAAAACAATCCTGCACTTGGTCTGCTGTCTATGGCAGCAACGAGATAGGCTGGAAAAAAAAAGTTCCATGCTAACCTGTAACCTGTCAGGCTGCAGAGCGAGGTTCCCAGTGAGGCTTAAAAGTTCCTTTGTTAACTAGGAAAGAAAGGGAAAACACCATAAATCCTCAGGGAATTCGATCCAAACACAATGTCCGCTGCACATTACTGTGGCACATGATTCAGCAATAGGATATATCCCCCACAAAGATCAGGAAACCCATGAGGCAAGGATAAAAAGGCAGGGAGGGAGGGAGATATTTTCCCAGAATTTGCCCTCACAATCCAAGTGCTTAGAAGATAAAGTGCTTATTCAGGATGAGGCTCGTTACTAACTGATGTTTGCTAATATACAACCGCTTTCCATATACAACTATACATAACCAACATGGAGACCTTAATCAGTAAATATTGACCCGACTGCATGGAACCCCCACATTAAGTTTAGTCATAGGTTTGAAGAATGTTACTTCACTGAAGACAATTCAAACTTACTCAGTTCCCCAATCACCACCATGAGTTTCCCCTCTATTCCATAAACAGTCCCACAACTAATGAGGCAGATAAAAATCGAACACTAGCAACTGCCAAAAGAGAGTACGATGACACAGTGGATGTGAGAGATAAGGTCACAGATCTTGTCACACCTTGTACAGACTTCATTCTCCAAATAGTATACATCCTCTAGACATTGCATCACATTGATGCCAGACTTGGCCTCCTACCTCACACAGCCTGCCCCCAGTGCTCACACCAGTTTGCTTTAATTAAATAAAGCAGAGAGCTATAAACTTAGAGATTAGGAGAAGACTGTTATCTTTAAAGATAAGCAGCCCATCTACATTGATACACTGCAATAACTCAACACTCCTTCAAAAGCTGGGGTCTCAACCACTGAGAAAAACAAAGATAGCGAGTGTCTGGGTATAAAACCTTCTCCAAATTAGAGGGAAGATAGTAGAGTAAGTAGAGTAGTGTGGTAATAGTAATGTCAATGAACTATTCAAAGACCCAAACTAATGCTTCACAGACACAGGCTCAAATCCCAGCACAGTAGCTGGCAGAATTTAAATTCAATTAATAAACCTGAATCTGAAATCTGGTGTCACTGACACCATTCCTTAGACTACTGGTGGCTGACGTAAAAAACGATTTGTTTCATTGTTGTACTTCAGGGAAGGAAATCTGCTGCCCTTACCAGTTATGGCTTATGTGTTTCCAGCCTCTGACATGGCAGAACAAGCCATTCAGTTCAAAGGCAATTAGGGACAGACAACAAATATTGGTCTTGCCAGCGATGTCTATATCTGATCAAAGAATATAAAATAAAACTTCTTGCTGCTCCTTTCAATACTACAGGGCCAAAATGCTGGACGCCCTGACCTACCTGCCATGATAGCAGGAACTGCAGTGATTCAAAGCATGCGCGTGTATGTGGATGGGTGGAATGAATGTCAGTAGTTAGCATTGCCCATAACTTTAAGAATGAATTTTTGTTTCAGCAAGTACAAGAACCCAAAAACGTAACCCTTCCAAAAAAAAATTTCTGGCGTTTGATTGAGGGCAGTCACCACTCGCTTGGCCGGGGTGGGGTGGTGCTGGTTTCCTTTCTGCTTTTATCCATGTTATGCAGGGTTGCCACAATGCTCATTTTGGAAGCAGGTTTTATAGCCAGTTTGGTCCTCCCTGCTGCTAACCTTTTCCATTTATTCCTGGGCTGGGATCCATTGCAGAGTTGACCAGGAAACTTTTCTGCTCTTTCCAACAGTCCGTTGGCAGAGTGCGAGATTAACAGGCTGACTACCAATGCTTGGCCATGTTACAAATGCACCTTCTGTGGCCATCAGGTCCTGGAGTTGGAGACAAGCCTGGACTTTCTGGCTTAGAGGCAGGGTGCCACAAGACTTCTACTTTGGGGACGAGTTAGGCACCTCACCATACAGTACCCACATGCATCACATGGGGGTGGGGGCTCTCCTTTCTAAATTGGTGCTACTTTGGGAATAGTCTATGATGCAAGACAGTTTCCAAGGCCAAGGACCTACTCAATAGTTTTATTGTGCAATTAATTGCCTGCCTGTTCAATGCTGTCAGCTTTGTTTGATATTTTGCCTAACATTAATCAACCTCTCCTAGCTTTGTAAACAAACAACAAAAAGAAACTAAAGAGCTGTTGGATGGATGATAGATTCAATGCTCTACCCAACTTTACATTGCGGAGTACAAAAAACCTGGCCCCAAATTTTGGCAACCTAAGCTCAATATATAAAAAGCTAAGTGCAGGCTTGAGGCTTGATAATATTGTTACTGGCTTTTCCAATCACGTTAGTTGACGTGCAGGTATAATGGAGAACGGTCTTCCTCCGTGCTGTAATAATTAAGATTCTTTGAAGCTGGGCTATTCTCCCACAATGGTTCAACATCCTCTGCACAAAGAAAAACAGCTACAGAATAAATTACTAGTGAGCGAGCTGGAGAATTTAACCCTAGCCAAAAGTAAAGGTTGAATGGAGAAAACATGAAATGAAAAATAAAATTAAAAGATTGCCAGTTTCTGAAGTGGTTTCAATTCTGTTTGAAAAAAGGAACATAACTCCATGTAATGCCAATTCATTAGGTACATATGCAAAAATAAAAAAGATATTGCAGACTTATGGAAGATGTACTCTGTTGAATGGGAAAGCAGAGCCTGTCCTGCATTTGTATCATTCATACTCTACCTGTTGCTGTTGTTGCCTTTGCTGGTTAGCCTTTTGTTTGGCACGACGCTCCAGGAACTGCTTGGCAAACTCTTTGGCCTCCGGGGTGTCACCCAGGTAAGCACGGATGTAATCATGCACCTCATACGGCGAGTCCACTTCTTTAAGGAAGGATACAAACGTGGGGACTGCAATGACAAGGAAGCCCATGAAAACCCTGATGAGGTCAGACTGCTTTCCAAATGAGAAATTCTGTGTCCCCAAACCAAAGATCCACACAAACCAAGTTTACTTTCTCTCAGGTCCAACTTACAAGTTAAATCTTGGCAGTTGTAATTCTGACCTGAGTGAAGGTGGGCTGAAAACCATACAACTGCCCCAGTTCTGTGTGGTAAAGTGAAAAATTTAACACTGGCCTGAGTGAAGGCTGTTCTTCTGAAGATGAGATAAAGCAACATGAACTTTATCACACGTTGTCTAGGATTGCTCAATACAAATGCTAAGTGCCTAAAACACACACCTGGTTGTTGGGATGTTTGAAAACACAAAACTTCATGACTAAAGAAAAATCCAACCAAACCAGAGAAAAATAAATCAGAATGGGGACATGTTCTCTTACTGACCATCCCTCAGCATGAACGAATTAAGTGGAATTCCAGATCAAGAATTTTACATTTCTATCAGATGGCAGAGGTGAACAAAGCAAGGTGGAAACTCAAACAGAGGACAGGATGGAATCACTCAGTGCAGAAACAGGCCGCAAGGGTGGCCAATTTAATTGGGAGCAAGGACTCAAAGGTGGCAAGCAACAAAAACAGAAAGCGGCACACCATGCCGTGAATGCATTCACATCCAGTGCTGCCAGTACACTAAATCAGTGAATTGTAAGCAGTGTATATGCTCTGGGGGTGGGGAGAGGTTGAAGGACAAGGAGTTTACAATAGGTGGCAGCACACGGAACAATTTGGGGGCAGGTTATCCATTAGCGTCCCCATTATAACCCTTATTAAACACTTGATGAAAACTTCGAAATACGGTTCCATTACTAGTGCAATGCAGAGGCACAACCCCTCTTCCGTAGTCACACTACTCCGAACAAGCTGCCTCATGCTCTCGATACCAACAGCAGGGAATATTACCTTCCAATACAATCAGACTGACAAAAACAAAAATAAGCGACTAATCTTTGCAGCAGGATTTCAGAGCACATGATCCCAGGCCCTACTGGACTACATCAAAGGGAGTAAGACTGAAGAGAAACGGGCACTATTTATACATACCATCAAGATTATTGGCTGTATTAAGGACATGCAGCATTTGCTCACACCACTGAGTGAAACCATCCTGAGTTTTGTTCATTCCCTGGAACAGCTTCAGTAACTTCTCCTCGTCCTCAGTTTTCTTTTTGCTTGGTCTGGTAGGAATTCCATACGAGTCACTGCAGAAGGGATTTGAAGAAAAAAGGTTTGGCACCTTCAAGTACTTATGTTTGTGGAATTAATCAACTGAGGTAAAACATCAAACACACACCAGGCTTCTTCGCTAACAAAAGCGAAATATTGAATACGGCACAAATGCAGGCTATTTCACCTATTGCAGTAGTATGGTTATATTTCAAATCTCTACCCTTAGTCCATGACTCTGTCGAGTTCCTAATTTTTGGGTATCTGCTCAACTCCTTTTTACAATCTCATCTGCAATGGAGTTTCCATCATTGAGTTTCAGGCAGAGCATTCCCATTCCTCACATGGTGAAAAAAAATACAGCACAGCACCCGCTCCCCCCCCCCCACCAATACAAAGTCTCCAAGTCTTTTTCTTTTCCATTCAATGGATTTAAATCCAGGTCCTGTGGAAACTGAGGAATAATGGTTTTTGACCTACACCATTGAAACTTCTCATCTTGAAAATATCCACCCTTCTCCATTTGGATGCAGGAAAACAGCCTCACTGCTGAAGCTAGAAGGTGGGGTGTTGGATTAGACTGATCACTGGTTCCGCTCAATTTAACAAGCCAGACAGGCGTTACTCAATAAACCGAAGACAGTTTACACAGCACTGCCCTGGTACCCCCGAACATGCCAGGGGGTTGAATTCTGACAGTACCTTGGATACATATTGGGAATTTGGAATCTTGGACTCCCCCTCCCCATTATTGGCGCTGGGGGTCTCCCAGCACCATAGGACTTATTCAAGAAGGCTGCTCATCACGCACGACCCCAAAGACATGAAAGAAACTTTTGATGGCGAAATATTGGATGACTCCTGGATGAAGTATGGTCAAAGCCAGGATTTTTGAAATGGGCAAAGTGCTCTATGTACTGTTTCTCATGAACCAAATGCTAAAACACCACTCACACGGTTCTTTTTAAAATTTTTCTTTTAACACAAACATCTGCCCAACATCACCATTTATTTAAGCATGAAAAAAAGTGAGCACTCCAAATGGTTTGGAGAACAGAGACAAACCTGAGAGAGGGGCTACTCCTGCTGTTCTTCAGTCCAGCACTTCTAATCACAGGGCCTGTGCTCTTCACAGCTTCATCACCCCAAAGGCTCATGTTAGAGTTCTTATTTTCATGCATGCTCCACATGCTGTTCATATCAGACCCCCACTGGCCAGGCAATCCCCACACCGACGAGTTGTTCATAGGCATACTGGAATGCTAATGGCAGGCAGACAAAAAAAAAGACGGAGAAACTAATCAGCAAAGTTAAGGTAAAACAACACTGCGACATATCCAAGCCACTGTCCATTAGGTTGCAAAACCAAACTAACAGACCAACCCAAAGGGAAATAAACAGGAAATTACTTTGCAGCTGCCCGTCCATTTCAGACAAATTGAGTAGGAATCGGGTGAAGAACAAAGGTCAAACAAGTACCCCACAAGGAGCAAGGAAAGAGTGGAGGGCACGGACACAACAGCCAAGTTAAGGAGACAAAACGGTATGTGATAGGAACAGTAGAGACACTGCGGGGTGGAGGGGGAGACAGACAGATAGACAGACAGAGGGAATGGGAGATCTGCCAAGAAAGGGAAAGGATGAAGGGAGGAGGCTGATGGTAAGGAAAAGGCAAAAATATGAATGAAGAAGAAGAGGAACAGGATGTGGTAGAAGGGATAAAGAAATAGAGGAGGAGAAGAGGAATGCAAAATATTATGTCAATACAAGCTGCAGAATTTTAAAGAGTTTTAAAAAAATACTTATATTTCAATTTTCTCATCCATAAAGTCATAGATTTATACAGCATGGAAACAGACCCTTTGGTCTAACTCATCCATGCCAACCAGATATCCCAATTTGACCTAGTCCCATATCTCTCACCCCTTCCTATTCATAAAACATCCACATGCCTTTTAAATGCTGTAATTGCACCAGCCTCCACCACTTCCTCTGGCAGCTCATTCTATACACTTAACAACCTCTGTGGAATAAGTTACCTTTCCTTTTTAAATCTCTCTCACCTAAACCAGTCCCCTCTGGAGTCAGACAGCAAGGAAACAGACCAGAATTGTATGCAGTATTCAAAAGGTGAGCTCACCAATGTCCTGTACAGTCATATGACACTGACTCCAATACTCAGTGTTCTGACTAATGAAGACAAGCATGCCAAATGCCGCCTTCATCACCCTACCTGCAGCCCCACTTTCAAAGAACTATGCACCGACACCCCTGTCATTTTGCATGGCAACACTCCCCACGGCCCAACCATTAAGGTAGGAGTCCTACCCTGGTTTGCCTTATCAAAATGCAATACCTCAAATTTATCTAAATTAAACTCCTCAGCCCATTGGCCCATTTGGTCAAGGTCTCAGTGTACTGAGATAATCATCTTCACTATTCACTACACCACCTACTTTGGTGTCATCTGCAAACTAACCATGCCTCCTATATTCACATCCAAGAAGGACCCAGCACCAGTACCTGTGGCACACTGCTTGTCACAGGCCTCCAGTCCAATAAGTAACCCTCTACTACCAGTCTGCCTCCTACCTTCAAGCCAGCTTTGCATCCAATTGGCTAGCTCCTCCAGATCCTGCGAGATCTAACCTTACTAACCAGTCTACCATATGGAACCTTGCTGAACACTTTGCTGAAGTCCATTTAGAAATTGTCTACTGCTGACTTCATCAATCTTCTTTGCCACCTCTTCACAACCTTAATTAAGTTAGAGATACACAATTTCTCATGCACAAAGCCATGTTGATTATCTCAAATCAGACTTAGAGTCAGAGAGTCATAGAGACGTACAGCATGGAAACAGAGCCTTCAGTCCAACCTGCCGACCAGATATCCCAACCCAATCTAGTCCCACCTGCCAGCACCCTGCCCACATCCCTCCAAACCCTTCCTATTCATATACCCATCCAAATGCTGCAATTGTACCAGCCTCCACCACTTCCTCTGGCAGCTCATCCAATACACGTAACACCGTGTGTGTGAAAACGTTGCCCCGTAGGTCTCTTTTATATCTTCCCCCCCCTCACCCCAAACCTGGACTCTCTGACCCCAGGGAAAAGACTTCGCCTAATTACCCTATCCATGCCCCTCAATTTTGTAAACCTCTATGAGGTCACCCCTCAGCCTCAGACGCTCCTAGGAAAAACAGCACCAGCCTGTTTAGCCTCTCCCAGTAGCTCAAACCCTCCAACCCTGGCAACATCCTTGTAAATCTTTTCTGAACCTTTTCAAGTTTCACAACCTACTTTTGATAGGAAGGAGACCAGAATTGCACGCAATATTCCAACAATGGCCTAACCAATGTCCTGTACAGCTGCAACATGACCTCCCAACTGCTTTACTCAATACTCTGACCAATAAAGGAAAGCATACCAAACGCCTTCTTCACTATCCTGTCTACCTGTGACTCCACTTTCAAGGAGCTATGAACCTGCACTCCAAGGTCTCTTTGTTCAGCAACACTCCCTCGGACCTTACCATTAAGTGTACAAGTCCTGCTAAGATTTGCTTTCCCAAAATGCAGCACCTACTTAGCTTTCAGGATGCACGTAAATTCCTTTCAACAACTTGCTCACCACTGACGTAAGGCTCACCAGTTTCCTGGCTTTTCCTTGGCACCTTTCTTAAATAATGGCACATTAGCCAACCTCCAGTCTTCTGGCACCTCACCCATGGCTATCAATAATACAAATATCTCAACAGGGGTCCCAAGAATCTCTTACTCAGCTTCTCAAAAAGTTGGGGAAATGCCCAATTAGGCCCCAGGGATTTATCTACCGTTGCGCTCTTTAAGACAGCCAGCACCCGAAATACAAACTCCTTTCAAGATGCCCCTGTTCATTTCCCTCAGTTTCCTCGCTTCCATGTCCATTTCCACATTAAATACTGAAATGAAGTATTCATTTAGTACCTAACCCATCGCCTGTGGTTTCACACATAGATGACCACACACTGATCTTTACTCATTACTCTTTCACTTTTAATGTACTGAGAGAATCTCTTTGGATTCTCCTTAACTCTATTTGTCAAAGCTATCTCATGTCCCTTTTAAGCCCCTCTTGATTTCTCTCTTGAGAAATTCATTCAATCCCTGCTGTCCATACCTGAAATATGCTTCCTCATTTTTCTTGACCATACCCGCAATTTCTCTAGTCATCCAGCATTCCCTACAACTATCAGCCTTGCCCTTTACACGAGCAGGAACATACCATCTCTGAACTCATTATCATCTCATTTTTAAAGGCTTCCCACTTACCGATCACCCCTTCACCTGCAAATCGCATCCCCAGTCAACTGGTCTTACTCTAATTTAGAACTTGAACTTTTTGATCAATTCTATCCTTTTTCCACCACTATTTTAGTAACTAATAGAATTGTGATCACTTGCCCCAAAGTGCTCTCCCATTGACACCTCAGTCACTTGCTATGCCTTGTCCTCCTTTGGGGAAATAAGGATTGCTCATTCTCTAATAGGTTCAGTGACATTGTGAACAAGAAAGTTTTCCTGCACACAAACTCCTTCCTTTCCAAGCCCTGAACATTCTGACAGTCCTAAGTTATGTACAGAAAGTTAAAAACCCTCCACATTATAACCTTACTTTTATTACAGGTGTCAGAGATCTCCTTATATTTGCTTCTCAATTTTCTGCTGACTAATTGGGGGGGTGGGGGTGAGGAATGAGAATACAATCCCAATAAGGTGATCATCTCTTTCTGGTTTCTCAGTTCCATCCATATAACTTCACTGGACGATCCTACAGGAATACCCTAAGTACACCTGTAATGCTATCCCTAATCAAAATGCCACTCCCCCTCCTCTTTCGCCTGCCTTTCTATCGTTCCTGTGGCATCTATAACCTGGAACATTCAGCTGCTAGTCCTATTCATCCCCAACCATATCTCTGCAATAGCCCCTTAATATTCACTAGAGATTGAAGTGCATGCACCGCTTGATGTAGAAGTTGGCAGCCAAGCAATGCTGCAATGAAACTGTGCCAGTGAGGTAAAGCTGAGATGGGTCTTCATCTCAGTGACAGCTCCTTCCTGATTACAGTTTCTGAATGTGAACAAACACTGGGAGGATCTGTGACATTACCACAAGTTGTCAGCGAAGGTGTTCATGCCCTCTGCCCAGGACAGGACTGGGTTAAAGTGTGAGACACAGCTGAATGCTCTTACTGACGTGTATGTCACACTGACAGAAAGAGAGGCAGCCCCATAAAGGAACAGCTTGGCAGGGGAAGGCATTGTCTGAGGAAAGATTTGCATGTGGGTGAACTAAAGGATACTCACTGCTCGTGCCTGCGCTCTCTGCTGTTGCTGTTTCTGCAACTCTTGCTGCATCTCCAGTAATGACTTGACAGACATCGACTGCTTGGGAAGATTGTTCCAGCCAGGTGACTTCTGCTGCTGGTGCTGTTGAAGAGCCTTCATTATCTCCTGTTGCTGACGACATTGCTGCAGCAGAGAATATTTACATTTACAAAAAGGTTAGAACGCACACATTATCAAGCCACAGAGATGGTTGACAGGTCTAGACACGAGCAACCTGAGCTGGTCCTGCTTTCTGCCAGTCAGCAATAGCACACCGAGCCATCACTGCGCCTACGGAATAACCACCGATTACATTCTACATGCACAAATCCAGTAATTGATTCTTCAATACCATTCAATCTGTGGCTGCACCAGTTGATGTGAACCTGACTTTAACAGTCAAGGAAGAGAATCCAGAGTATTAATGGACTAGATCAACCTGGCAATGGCCTGTGTAAAACACTCACCCGAGTTTTCAAATTCCAATGAGATCTTGCCCTTCCTCATCTATGACCATTTCTGGCCCGATAAGTGTCCAAAATGCCTCCTGCTCCTCAAATGTTAGACCTGTGAGCACTCCTGGTTTTAATTGCTGCATCACTTTAGTTTTCTAGGGATTCCAAGCTCTGAAACTTGCCTCTCTCTTCCTCACTTCTGACTGAGCAAGCTTTGGAACCCTTCTTAATACCTCATTAGGAGGCTTGGAACCAAATTTTGGCCAATTGCACTCATGAAATGCTTTCGAGCGCTTTAGACAGTCGAGGGCACCAGGGAAATGCAAACTTTTTTTGTTGACAGAAATGCAAGTTTTTTTTTGTTGACTACAACAAATAGAAGCCAAAGCTGTTCACCTGCATACAGCAAACTAAACAGCACAGGACATAGAGTAGTGGGTTCAGTTCACATCCCGCACTGGTTTGCTGACCTCAGGAGAACAAAAGGTTACAAATAGTCTTAATTATCAGAATAGGGTAGGAGGAGGGGATTCATGCTCAGAGTTCTCCACTCAATGAGCTCAGATGTGTAAGACAGGGTCAAGCCTGACTGCAAGTCAAACACACTGTATACGCACAAATCTGATAGTCCCTCAAGATTAGTGCTCACTTTGACAAGGTGCAGAAAGCCCTTGTCATACTGCACTGAGACAGCAGTAGAACTGATTTACTGTGCAAGACTTTACAGCAGAGCCTGAAGGCATTATGTGGCGTCCCTAGAGTAGGATCACTTTCAACCCTGCATTGGATTACTACAAAATGCAAACACATATGTGTTGAAAGGCTGCACTTCAGACGATAGTAATTCTCGGTAATGTAAAGCAATCCACACCAGCCTCAGTGATCCTTCAGATCAGAAATAGCAGTTTCACTGATGGCACAGTGGCCTTACATACACACTGCTTAGGACAAAAGAACGACTGGCCACAATTGGGCACTCTCAATCTCCTGCCAACTTCTTTAGTTTGTCCCCATTAGGATCAGCATGCAGGAAGCAGAATTTCTCAATTCCAGGGACAGGGCTGGATACAAAATTGGTGTAACCACTGGAGAAGAAACCAATGCCCAAGAATGTTGAGCAAGAAGAACAGGTTCACAAAGATCACATATTACCAATATGTCAACAAGCAAAAGCTCACCACGGAAATGGTGATGTTCTTGTACAGGCTTCCAGTCTGCGAAAGGCAAGTGCATCATGGTAGCACACAGATATATCCTTTGCTTCAAGGACGTGCATTCTTACCTCCTCCCTGCGGTGTCGCTCCCTTTCCTCCTCCAGCTTCTGAAGTGGTGGTACCGAATTGGACTGCTGTCCCCATGAAGTGGAAGAGGGGATCTGAAGAACAACAGCTCATTTCAGACATTGCAAAGTTTACAGTAACAGAACAGCACAGGAACTAATCATTCAGCCCACATGAAAAATAGTGGCCAATTGGTTATGTCAGTGAACCAATAAACCAGTAGCACAGAATCATACTGTGGGGGCATGGTTTCAAATGCCACCGTAGCAACTCAAGAAGTTTTATCAGTTAACAAACAGCTAAGTAATAAATCTGGAACCGGAGCTGGTGACCACAGAAGCCATTACTGTTGGTATTAAACATCTAGTTGCATTTCAGAGAAGGAAATGTGCTGTACTTACCTACTCTGACCTGTATGTGACTAGACCCACAGCAATTTGGTTGATTCTGAACTGCTCTTTGAAAACAGCTGAGTTTGCCGCGCTTTAAGGACAATTAGGGATGGGCATCAAATGTTGACCCCAACTCTTGACATGATAAGATTAGCAAATATCATGGAATCCCTTCTCTCAAGACACCTCCTAGGAAGACATGCATTGTCGCATGGTGGGCGGAGGATAAAAACCCATGTCTTTTTAACAGTCTTTTCACTTGCTGCAGGGAAACTGTGATAATGCTATCTCTGTTGACACTGTCATGTCTTCTGGAGACAGAGACAGGCAGTTAACCTCAGTTTACTCAGAATGAGGTCAGAGGCCCAGGATACATGGACCAGCCAGTCTGTAAAAAGACCAATGGTAAGGGAGAGATGGACTGCAAGTGCCAACTAACACTCGGTTAACACAAGCCAGGCTCATCTCATTTCACAAACTGGCAGGGGGACTTTGATCTCAGCAGTCTGATGGGAATCAAATGCAGGACGTTTGATAAGCATGGAGATCCAGTTATGTAAATCTCCACCCAGTTCCAGAGGAACTAGCAGGTGAGTCGTACCTTTATATGTGCTAACTGCTGCTGCTGCTGTAAGCGCCTCAGTGCCTCTTGCTGCTGCCTGTGTCGCAGCATCTCTTGCTGCCGCTGAAGCTGCAGATCCATCTCCTTGCGTTTCCGTTCCTCCTCCTCGGCAAGCCTGCGCCTGGCTTCCTCCTCCAGCTGGCGCCTGCTCTCCTCTTCCTCCAGCCACCGGCGGGTTTCATCCTGCTGCCGCCTGTCTTTCTCCTGGAACAACATGTGACCACATGGAGCAGATGAGAAGAGATGTACTGATGCACTTCAGGGAAGGCTGAACACGGGGGCAAAAGCAAGAACAGGAAGACCTGCATTTGTATAGTGACTTCCACCAGAGGGAACATCTCAAAGCACTTTCCAGCGAAAGTACATTTGACTTAGATTGTGAAGGAGCAAAAATGTCCTTTGCAGTGATATGTACTTCTTGTCGGATGTGGGAATTTAAAGAGAGTTTAAGAGTTACTGCGGATTATATCTGCCATAAATGCTGTTGGATGCGAGCCTTATTAGCTTGAGGGGATCAGTTGGAGAGACAGATAGAAGCAATGAGGAATTTGCAACAGCAACAGTATGTTGGCAGTTATAGGAAGGGGGGAAATTCTCAGGTACAGTCACATAGATGGGTTAACTCCAGGAAGGGTGAGAGGGGTAGGCAGCTAGTGCAGGAGTCTTTTGTGGATATACCCATTTCAAACAGGTATGCTGTTTTGGAAAATGTAGGGGGTGATGGATTCTCAGGGGAACGTAGCACGAACAGCCAAGTTTCTGGTATTGAGACTGGCTCTAATGCAACGAGGGGTACATCTGCTTCCAAGAGGTCAATTGTGTTAGGGGATTCTGTAGTCTGAGGTACAGACAGGCGTTTCTGTGGCCAGCAGAGAAAAAGCAGAATGGTGTGCTGTTTCCCTGGTGCCAGGGTCAAGGATGTCTCAGAGAGGGTGCAGAATGTTCTCACGGGGGAGAGGGGCCAGCAAGAGGTCATTGCCCACATTGGAACCAACGACATTGGAAGGGAAAAGGTTGAGATTCTGAAAGGAGATTACAGAGAGTTAGGCAGAAATTTAAAAAGGAGGTCCTCAAGGGTAGTAATATCTGGATTACTCCCAGTGCTACGAGCTAGTGAGGGCAGGAATAGGGGGATAGAGTAGATGAATGCATGGTGGAGGAGCTGGTATATGGGAGAAGGATTCACATTTTTGGATCATTGGAATCTCTTTTAGGGTAGAGGTGACCTGTAAAAGGACAGATTGCATCTAAATTGGAAGGGGACTAATATACTGGCAGGGAAATTTGCTAGAACTGTTTGGTTGGGGGGGGGGGGGGGGGGGGGGATGGAAACACCCAGGGAGATAGTGAGGAAAGAGATCGATCTGAGACGGGAACAGCTGAGAACAGAAGTGAGTCAAACTGTCAGGGCAGGCAGGGATAAGGTAGGACTAATAAATTAAACTGCATTTATTTCAATGCCAGGGGCCAAACAGGAAAGGCAGATGAACTCAGGGCATGGTTAGGAACATGGGACTGAGATATCATAGCAATTACGGAAACATGGCTCAGGGATGGGCAGGACTGGCAGCTTAACGTTCCAGGATACAAATGCTACAGGAAGGACAGAAAGGGAGGCAAGAGAGGAGGGGGAGTGGCGTTTTTGATAAGGGATAGCATTATAGCTGTGCTGAGGGAGGATATTCCTGGAAATACATCCAGGGAAGTTATTTGGGTGGAACAGAGAAATAAGAAAGGGATGATCATTTTATTGGGATTGTATTATAGACCCCCCAATAGTCAGAGGGAAATTGAGAAACAAACTTGTCAGGAGATCTCAGCTATCTGTAAGAATAATAGGGTGGTTATGGTAGGGGATTTTAACTTTCCAAACATAGACTGGGACTGTCATAGTGTTAAAGGTTTAGATGGAGAGGAATTTATTAAGTGTGTACAAGAAAATTTTCTGACTCAGTATGTGGATGTACCTACTAGAGAAGGTGCAAAACTTGACTTACTCTTGGGAAATAAGGCAGGGTAGGTGACTGAGGTGTCAGTGGGGGAGCACTTTGGGGCCAGCGACCATAATTCTATTCGTTTTAAAATAGCGATGGAAAAGGATAGACCAGATCTAAAAGCTGAAGTTCTAAATTGGAGAAAGGCCAATTTTGACGGTATTAGGCAAGAACTTTCGAAAGCTGATTGGAGGCAGATGTTCGCAAGTAAAGGGATGGCTGGAAAATGGGAAGCCTTCAGAAATGAGTTAACAAGAATCCAGAGAAAGTATATTCCTGTCAGGGTGAAAGGGAATGCTGGATGACTAAAGAAATTGAGGGTTTGATTAAGAAAAAGAAGAAAGCATATGTCAGGTATAGACAGGATAGATCGAGTATAAAGAATCCTTACAGTATAAAGGCAGTAGGAATATACTTAAGAGGGAAATCAGGAGGTCAAAACTGGGACATGAGATAGCTTTTGCAAACAGAATTAAGGAGAATCCAAAAGGGTTTTTACAAATATATTAAGGATAAAAGGGTAACTAGGGAGAGAATAGGGCCCCTCAAAGATCAGCAAGGCGGCCTGTGTGTGGAGCCACAGAAAATGGGGGAGATACTAAATGAATATTTTGCATCAGTATTTACTGTGGAAAAGGATATGGAAGATATAGACTGTAGGGAAATAGATGGTGACATCTTGAAAAATGTCCAGATTACAGAGGAGCAAGTGCTGGATGTCTTGAAAAGGTTAAAAGGTGGATAAATCCCCAGGACCTAATCAGGTGTACCCGAGAACTCTGTGGGAAGTGATTGCTGGACCTCTTGCTGAGATATTTGTAGTCACAGGTGAGGTGCCGGAAGACTGGAGGTTGGCAAAAGTGGTGCCACTGTTTAAGAAGGGCGGTAAAGATAAGCCAGGGAACTATAGACCAGTGAGCCTGACCTCGGTGGTGGACAAGGTGTTGCAGGGATTCCTGAGGGACAGGATGTACATGTATTTGGAAAGGCAAGGACTGATTAGGGATAGACAACATGGCTTTGTGCGCGGGAAATCATGTCTCACAAATTTGATTGAGTTTTTTGAAGATCTAATAAAGACGACTGATGAGGGCAGAGTACATGTGATCTATATGGACTTCAGTAAGGCGTTCGACAAGGTTCCCCATGGGAGACTGATTAGCAAGGTTAGATCTCATGGAATACAGGGAGAACTAGCCATTTGGATACAGAACTGGCTCAAGGTTAGAAGACAGAGGGTGGTGGTGGTGGTGGAGGGTTGTTTTTCAACCCTGGAGGCCTGTGACCAGTGGAGTGCCACAATGATCGACGCTGGGCCCTCTACTTTTGGTCATTTACATAAATGATTTGGATGCGAGTATAAGAGGTACAGTTAGTAAGTTTGCAGATGACACCAAAATTGGAGGTGTAGTTGACAGCGAAGAGGGTTACCTCAGATTACAACAGGATCTGGATCAGATGGGCCAATGGGCTGAGAAGTGGCAGATGGAGTTTAATTCAGATAAATGCGAAGTGCTGCATTTTGGGAAAACAAATCTTAGCAGGACTTATACACTTAATGGTAAGGTCCTAGGGAGTGTTGCTGAACAAAGAGACCTTGGAGTGCAGGTTCATAGCTCCTTGAAAGTAAAGTCGCAGATAGATAGGATAGTGAAGGCGGCGTTTGGTATGCTTTCCTTTATTGGTCAGAGTATTGAGTACAGCAGTTGGGAGGTCATGTTGCAGCTGTACAGGACATTAATTAGGCCATTGTTGGAATATTGCGTGCAATTCTGGTCTCCTTCCTATCGGAAAGATGTTGTCAAACTTGAAAGGGTTCAGAAAAGATTTACAAGGATGTTGCCAGGGTTGGAGGATCTGAGCTACAGGGAGAGGTTGAACAGGTTGGGGCTGTTTCCCCTGGAGCGTCGGAGGCTGAGGGGTGACCTTATAGGAGGTTTACAAAATTATGAGGGGCATGGATAGGATAAATAGACAAAGTCTTTTCCCTGGGGTTTGGCAGTCCAGAACTAGAGGGCATAGGTTTAGGGCGAGGGGGGAAAGATATAAAAGAGACCAAGAGGCAACTTTTTCACAGAGGGTGGTACGTGTAATGGAATGAGCTGCCAGAGGAAGTGGAGGAGGCTGGGGCACTTGCAACATTTAAAAAGACATCTGGATGGGTATATGAATAGGAAGGGTTTGAAGGGGAATGGGCTAGGAGCTGGCAAGTGGGGCTAAATTAGACTGGAATATCTGGTTGGCGTGGACGAGTTGGACCGATGGGTTCGTTTCTGTGCTGTACATCTCTATGACTTTATGACTGGACTGCCTTAGAGGTAACCAGCATGGACCTGATGGGCCAAATAGCCTCCTTCAGTGCCATGAATAACTAGGATTCTAGAACCAGTGATTGAAGATTTGAAATCATTTGTGAAGAGGTAAAAGGAGACGTGCTTTCCTCTCCAACTCCATTCACAGGATCCAATCTTGACCTGAATAAGGTGGTGCAGATGGAAACCATGAATAATTTTAAAAAGGATTTGCTCAGCTACTTGGGGAAGAAGAACCTGCGCAGTTACAGACAAAATGCTGAGGCAAGGAACAAGGTGGAATTGCTCTTTCAGAAAGCCAGCACTGGCACACAGAGTAAATGGCAGCCTCCTCTGCTGTAGGTTCCTGTCATCTGAAGAAGGCAAAATGCATATTTTTATTAAAAAACTGAAGGCAAAATTCATTCCAGTCCGAATTAGACTTTGACCTGTGAAAATCCTTGAGAATTCTGTGCAATGTGGGTGTGCAGAGATTTTGTAGGCACTCAGTTACAGGGCTCCATAATGTGCCCTCTTAATTTCTCAATGAACTGAGTGAGGTGGTTTGAGGGGCCAGTGATTCATCTACTTGTTGCAGTGTGGAGGAGGGTCACGTGAGACACACATCCCACTGTCCCCCAACATGAAAGGCACAGCAAATCACCTGCTTACGGAGGATGTCCTCCATCTGCCGCCTTTCCTCCTCATCGCGTCGTCTCAGGGCCTCCTCCTGTCGGCGATCCTCCTCCTCTCTTTGGCGCCGGGCAGCCTCTTCCTGCTGCTCTCTCTGAAATCGAACTACTTCTTCCTGGAAGGAAACAGGTCAGTTACTCTGGGATGTGGTCAGCTCAGCCGACTGTAGGCTGTGAATCGAGAAGCCTGCCTCCTCAGATCCCTCAATTGCACGTGCCAAAATGCGGACAAACAGCAACAATCTAGGGCAGTTCCATTGTGATCTAGCACGTTGAGCAGCAGAACCTGGACACAGATGAGCCCCAACTTCCCTCCTCACAGGAGGACTGAAACACACTGGACACAAAGGGGAGTGCAAGTGATGACAGACGAATACAACAGAGCTGATGAAATCTCCTACCCTGCTGGCTTGCTGCCAAACAGTTGGGAGATTGCAAATGGAGACATCCAAAAGGAGACTTTTGGGTGACAATCTGGTCTGTTCAACATTAGCCACAAGAAAGAAGCACTGCCTCGGCACCCTGAGAAGGGCATGTGCTTTGATTTTTCAATAACACCACCTAAACATTGCTTCTAAGCCACACAGCCTGATTTGGAATATCACTCTCAACGTCCCTCCTCAAATGCCACACCTGCAGCACCAACAGCAAGAGGACTGCTTGGCTTGAGAATGAATAGTTTTCCTTTTAAGTTTCCTTTATAACCCACCTCACTTCTCTCTCCTTGAGCCCAGATTTACCCCTGCCAACTCATGCAGAATACAGTTCCCAGACTGGCAGCCAAGTCTCTGGCTATTTCACACTCCGTGGCTATTGCCCACAAATGAGTGTTCTGACCACAGATAAGCTGCAGCAACACTCCAATCCTGCCCTGGCTCATTGGAAACATGCACTCGCCCAGCAGCATCAATGACCAACAACCAGGAGACAAAAGTCATCCACTTTCTCACCATATGGTGACAATACAACTCAGAACTCCCTGCGCATAAAAACTTGGGACATTCTAGTCTAGACATCTCCATATTCACTGCACAATACATTGAGTCTGGAATCATTGCAAATACCTAGGTCAATGCAAACACAAGAAATAGGAACAGAAATAGACCGGAAAGGTTCTTGAGCTTGCTTTGCCGTTCAATGTAATTGTTACTCATCTTTAGCTCCACCTCCAGTTTCCCACCCAAACCCATATCCCACAATTCAAAACCATCTATCGCAGGCTAAATTACACTCAATGATGGAGCATTCAACTTTGGGGCTAGGGAATTCCAAACTGAGACAAGACACTTCTTGTTGGAAAAGGGGTCAATCATTTAGGGCTCCAGAGACCAATGTGTGTTCTAGATTGTCCAGCAAGCAGAAACGACCTCTCACTGTCTATCCTATAGAAGGTTCTGAAAGGGTTTGACATTTCAAAAGTGATCACATCCTATTTTTCATAATTCCAAACAGTTTTGGCCCAGTTCTCAGCCCTGAAGGGCATCCTGGAGCCAATCCAGTGAATCTCCACTTTACTCTTCCTTCCTTAAATATGGAGACCAAAATGGTACTGAGTATTCCAAGTGTGGCTTCAACAAAACCCTGTGCAACTGCAGAATGACTTAGTTATTCCGGCATTCCAACTCTCGCGACAAAAGGTCAACGTGCCACTTTCCTTCTTAATTGCTTGCTATTTCTGAAGTTAGTGTTCATTGGTTCCCAGATTAGCACACCCAAGTCTCTCTGAACATAACAAACAAGTTTGATGCTTGTTAAAACCTCTGCTGGCTTTCCATTCTTATGACCAAAGTGAACAATCCAACACTTCTCCACATTACAGCCTGTCTTGATGCCCACTCATTAACCAGTTTCTGGCTGAAAAAGTTAGAAAGAAATCACTACTTCATCAAGATCAGAAACCTACAGAAGAAATCATAAAACCCATGGGACTCAGGAGTGGGTTACAGTAATAACAACCATACAGTGGACAATTACCTGCTTCCTCCTAGTTAACTCATCCTCATCCCGACGTTTGCGTTCTTCCTCTTGCCACCGGATTTCATCCTGTCGTTTTCTGTCATCCTCTTCTCTTTTATTCCTGAGTTCAACGTCTCTTCGCTCCTGCTTTAGCTAAACAAGCAACACAAGTTACCCAAGACAATTTAGGAAGCAGTTTCCTTCACCAATACAATTCCTAGAGCCTGGAAGCACCTTTGTCCTGAAAGGATGACAAAATGTGGATCCACATTGTACACTTCACCCACCTGCTTCACCCGAACATACATTTGGAAGTTTCTCTCTGCCCATGTGAGCAGGGGACAGGGGATGGGGTGTTGAGCTCCATGATCTTATTGTGTTCTGTTCCAACCTGACAGGTTGGACTTTGACGCCAGATTTATACAACTTTGACCCACGTGCCAAGTGAAACTGCTCCAAAGTGGTAAAGTAGCAGCAGCCTCCTAACCTGTTACAGGTTATTGAACATTGCACAGGGAGAGTAGGGGATGGGAGCTGAAGAATAAAAGGGTTCTTGTCAAGCAGTTCAAAACAAGCATGGTTGCACTTGTTTTAGTGGGTCAGTGTCCCTCTGAGCTACTTCTTAAAAACTGGATAATTCCTTTAGTTAGTACCCTGCCCTGACCTCAAAAATAATAAATCTGTGTGCGTGTGCACACAACACACATTGCAACACTGATCTTATTACTCTGAAATGGAATAAAGCGCACACTTCATTTTACTAGCATTTTTTTTTGGAAAACAATTGCTACATGCTGCAGTTAATTCCAAGGTCACTTCCATCAGAAAGTTTTTAAACATAGCAACTAACTCCACATACAGTCTACAGCATGGCAACAGACCCTTCAGCTCAAACTTGCCCATGCTGTGCAGTTTTCACTATTTAAACTAGTCCCATTTGCTCGTGTTTGGCCCATACCCATTCACATCTATCCCATCTGTGCACCTGACCAAATGTTTCTTAAATGTCAAAATTGCACTTGCTTTCACCACTATCTCTGACAGTCCATTCAACATACTCACCACCCCGTGTGAAAAAGTTGCCCGTCTAGACTCTTTTTGTATCCCTCCCCTCTCATCTTAAACCTATACCACCTGGTTTTAGACTCCTCCTCCCTAAGGAAAAGCTGTTGGCTGCCTATCGTATACATGCCTCATGATTTTATCGACCTCTGTCAACTTAACAGCAACAGACCAGAAGGGAATGTGTATAAGTCTTCACACACAATCTCAGGAGTAGTCACAGGGATACCACACAGTTGGCTGCAGTGACATTTGGTTGTGCATCAGGATGTGGTTCAGTGGTAGGACTTCTGCCTCAGAATCAGAAGGTTCTGCGTTCATGTCTTGCTCTCGTGCAATTTTGAGGGAGTGCTGCCCTGTTGGAGGTGACATCTTTCAGATGAAATGTTAACCCTAGCTCCCATCTGCCTGCTTGTGTGGGATGCAATAGATTCCACTCTGAAGAGTAACAGAAAAACTGCCCACAGTGTCCTAGGCCAATACTTAACCCTCAACTGACAATACAAGAACAGATCTGACCCTGATGACACTGCGGTTTGGGAAAGTCTTCAGCTTGCAAATTGGCATTTTTTACATTACAACAGCAGTTAGACTTCAGGAGCACTTTACTGGGTGCAAAATACTCAACATACCCAGTAATTGTGAAAAGCCAAGCTCCGGTACCTGATCACCAGCCAGCAAAAGACTGGGAGAAAAAAATATGCAATTGTAACCTGATTCATCTGTGATGCTTCCCATGATATATACACTGTCAAATCAAACAGTTTGGGACATGTGAGGAATGGGCACAAATCACACAAGGTGCAGATGCCCCAGATTCATACCGGTGCATGAACTGGCACAGAGCATGGGTGTAGGAAGAGGAAGCAGCCTCTCTCTCAATGAAGGGAAATATTGGCTGTTACACTCGTTTGCAAAGATAACGTGCATCACGATGCTTACATTAGGCACAAGGGTGGCTTTTATAGAATACTTCTCAATAACCTCTGTCCTGGCCAGACAGTTATAGAAGCAAATCAGTGTAACACTAGCACATAGGTTCAACATGCTCAGATGAACTGCTCACTTCCTGCAATTAGCACCTCACAGATTTCAGATACAAATTTGCTCCACAACATCTGAACTTATTTCCATCTACAGATACTGACAGGCTTATGCAAACTCTCAACAGATTAATACAGACTGTGGGCAGCATGGTGGCTCAGTGGTTAGCACTGCTGCCTCACAGCGCCAGGGACCCAGGTTCAATTCCTGCCTCGGGCAACTGCCTGTGTGGAGTTTGCACACTCGCCCAGTGTCTGTGTGGGTTTCCCCCGGTGCTCCGGTTTCCTCCCACAGTCCAAAGATGTGCAGGATAGGTGAACTGGCCATGTTAAATTACCTGTAGTACTCGGTACATTAGTTAGGGGTAAATGTAGTCTGGGTGGGTTGCTCTTCGGAGGGTCGATGCGGACTTGTTGAGCCGAAGGGCCTGTTTCCATACTGTAGGTAATCTAAGATTAACACTCTTGGCAAACTCCCACAGACACTTGCACTGAGATCTTGCACAAGTTCCCATATGAGTGACTGGCAACATATTGTTTCCTAAAACGTTTACCTTATCAGAAACTCAAATTTTATTAGCAAGTTGACAAATGTTACTAGAGATAAGAGGTCGGATAGAAGGAGAGGTGGAAACATTCCAAACCTTTTTCCTTGGAACAGGAAAAAGATGGCCTTTTAGAAGGTTCTAAGTTGGTGAGGTCTGGACAGTGTAGAAAGAGAAAATCTGATCCCTCTGACTAGTAGGTAATGACCAGAGGTTATAGAACTAAAACTTCAGGTAAAAGGTGAAGAGGAGACATGAGAATCAGATTCTTTCAGTTGTCAAGATTTGGAAGGCTTCAAGTTAAAGGAAGCTCATTTAAAGGGCAGCATGGTGGCTCAGGCTCAGTGGTTAGCACTGCTGCCTTACAGTACCAGGGTCCCAGGTTAGATTCCAGCCTCGGGCGACTGTCAGTGTGGAGTTTGCACATTCTCCCCATGTCTGTGTGGGTTTCCCCCGGGTGCTCCGGTTTCCTCCCAAAGGTGTGCAGGTCAACTGAATTGGCCATGCTAAATTACCTATACTGTTAGGTGCATTAGTCAGAGGGAAATGGCCTGGGTGGGTTACTCTTTGGAAGGTCGGTGTGGACTGGTTGGGCCGAAGGGCCCGTTTCCACACTGTCGGGAATCTAATCTAAAAGTTGTAAGAGATTGTTGGACAGATGACAATAAGACGGACATAGGACTTGGCACAACTGAGTCTTTCAGAAAGTCATCATACAAAGAGAACCATGATACAAGTTATACTCAACAAAACAGAATTTAATAACCTTGAAGATCTGTGGGTTAAAAACAAATCACAAAATGGTTGCAGTGCTGGAGATTCAGCTCAAGCTCAGACCTCTGGGGATCCTAGTTTGAAAGCCTACATGACAACATTGCAAGTGGACTCCGTGAGCATGCTGAAATATCTTCTTGCATTAAAGGGGGATGCATCTTTTCGATGGAACCAAAGAAAACACCACCAAGGTCTTACTTTTGTAGCTTTCTCTCGCTCTAGTTTTTGAATTTGTTCCAGCAGTGGACCCTGAGATGCTGAATCCCACAAGCTTCCTGTATCACAACCTGGAACAGAAAGTGTACACGTTTTTAAAAACAAAACCCCAGAGTCTCTGAAACGCAACATTAATTAACAGGACATCAAAAGCAGGTTTTAGGACGACTGTCTAAATGCCTCTCTCCCTCCCCCACCAGCTCTGCCATCACGCGCACACCTGACTTGAATGGGTGACCAGTATATTGGCCAACGGTTCACAATGTTTCATCATTGGTGTGGAACAGCCAGTCATGAGACAATTGGCATGGACTCTATGGGCTGAATGGCCAGTGATCTATGTTCCTTGTAAGCTGCACACATACGCAGCAGCTCACAAAAAACACATACCAACATACTACATTGCACAACTTCCAATCCGTTTAAGTATACCACTCAGACTCCACAGAAATCCATGCAGGCACTGCAAAAATTAGCAGGTTCTTTGCCTATGAACAAATGACTCCTTCAGCATCATCATGAGCATGAATCTTTTTCACGCATTGCATTGAAGATTATGGCTAAGGTCGATAGGTTCTGATTAGGCAAAGGAGCTAAAGGTCATTGGGGGAGATAGGAACATAGAATTTGAAATGCAAACATGGTCATACTGAACAGTGCAGGCTTGAGGGGATGAATGAACTACTTCTCTCCTAATGTACACATTCACCTGCATGTTCTTCCTTTAAATCGGTTGCAAAAAGCCTGAATCACAGCACATAGCACTAATGGCCTATAGTGATGAATTTTGGCAACGTTTACAGAAAATATGAAAACAAAACTGGTGAGCATGAAAACTTAGTAATGTAGCAACAACAAAAAACCCATCACCAATTACCAAAAGCACTATCACTGGTCCTGCTCTAGCCTGCTTGCCACAAGGACTGGGAACCAAGCAGGAATTCAAGCCTACAGGGAAGCAGAGGAGAAAATTTGGGAAGGGAGAGATGGGGCTCATTTTACACAGCAGAATGAATGTGATGTAATTTGATTTGTAAAATTTTACACATAATTAGTGCACACATCATCCAATGAACCAGTCCACTCCATAACCTTGGCTGCTTAGCAATATCCTATGGAGCAGCAAATGCTGTTCAAAACCCCATGAAATGAATCCGGATCCTCACCTGAGGGCTGTGAAGCAGAGGTCGGAAGGTCCCAAAGAGACCCAGTTTCGGGCACAGACATGGATCTGTTGATAGCAGGAATCAAATTTTGCTCTGCACACCTGTGAGGTGGGGGACACAAAATGGAGGAGAATTTTCAGGTGGGCAGGTGGTCATTATTAGATAAATAAAACATGCTGCACTGGGGAAATAGTCCAAACCATTGTTCATTCTTGCCTTCAGAATGAACAGAATACTATACAATCACAGTCACTGCTTAAAGATGACTGAACAAGTCAAACTGCGATTGTCAGCACTCAAATCTGAGACAGTGTTTCATAATTCCACCCAGCGATCGGGAAACCTGCTCAAAAGCCCAAAGGGAAAGCAAAGCAGCCACACACACTCGCGCTCTGGTGAAACATTATCCAAATCAAAGAATTATTTTCACGTCAGAGAATGCAATTAACAATTCTTAGATCATCTATTCCACATCAATATACTACCCTCCTTTGTCACAATTCATGCCAATTTCCACCAAACTCTGCTGATTCTACTTCCACAAAGAGAAGGATGCTAACAGGCTGGGATAATACCATTTTTGAGCAAGGCTTAAAAAAGGATATTTCTGTCTGGGTCTTAATTTAAAAAAAAATCTATTCCCACCTTTCATTTACTGGGTTTGTAACAACTTATAAATTCATCCATACATTCTGCACATTGTCATTTTAAAAAAAATATCAAAGCTTTGTGTTCATTAAATAAAGAGCCAGGAAATGGATAAATGAGAAGAGCTGGCAAGGTGAAAACCAGAAATAGGAAGACTGATGGTAGAACAGTGGGGGTCTCAGGAACAATTGCATGGTGATAAGGAGCAACTTGAGCAGAGATTCCAGAAGCACAAGTAGACAGACCGGCATTGGACTTATGTGGGACTCAGGAGTGGCAGCAGTGAGGTTATGAGGAGCAGCAAGGAGCAGGTCCCTTTTATTTTTTCTTTTCTTGTCAGAGTCAGTTCCCTAAACTGAGGAGATTCCCTTGGTTTCTCTCTCTTCCTTAACCCCGCACTACCGACCAACTGCAGTCGTGCTTATTTTTCCCCAGCACTCATGCTGTGTGCACACATGTGTAGGACACAATGAAAAACAACAGGTGTGTAAATCTATTTGTATTCCACCACCAGGAAGAAAGGAAACACCCGAAAGGCCAGTAACAAGCAATGCCCTTCTCAAAAGGCAGTAGGTCCCTTTTAAACCTTTCCAGTCTCATCTTATATCTAAACCCTCTAGATTACGACTCTCCTACCTGCAGGGCAAAGACCATGGCTATTCACCCTATCTATGTCCCTCATGAATCTATAAAGCTCTAAGTGGTAGTTCTCAGCCTCTCCTTATAAACTCAAACGCTTCATGTCTTGGTAACAACATTGTATATCTTTCTTCCACGCCTTCCAGTTTAAATTACATCCTTCCTGTAGCAGGGCGACCAGAATTGTATGCAGTACTTCAAGCACCACCTTACCCATGCCTTGTACAATTATTACGTGATGTCCCAACTGCTGTACTCAATGCTCTGGCCAATGAAGGCAAGCATGGTAGTACCCAATTTCAGAATCATAATTAACTGATCAAGCATCAACTACACCTTGCAGAAGAGAGTTCTAGACTGAAAATACATTTGGTGTGGGCAAATTGCTTCCTAATTTCTTTCTTAAAGTCTATAAATTAGAACCAGCCCTATGTCACCGAGTCCCAGATCAGTCAACAGGTGGAAGCTAATTCTCAGTCTTTCCTCAGTTCCCCTCAATATCTTGAACTTTGATCAAATGCACCCTTTATCTCCAAATATCAGGGAATTAAAAATTTGCTATTTAAAAATTTCAACAAGCCTGAAAGAACACAGTATAACACAACTTTTATATTTGCCTCCTTTTATTTTCACCTCACCCAGAACACAAATGCCTGCATGCGCTCTGTGGAAAATCAAGCAGAACCATGAAGCCAAGTCAGTCTAACATATTCTTCACAACACCATCCTTTATTCCCATCTCCTCCCCCCGCATCTGTGCCCAGGATGACCAATTCCACCACAGATCACACCAGATTGCCGCGTCCTTCAAAGACTGCAATGTCCCCTCCCACATGGTTGATGCCCTCCAGCAAATCTCCTCCATTTCTTGCATCTCCGCCCTTGAACCACCACGCCTCCCAATGCAACAA
This sequence comes from Chiloscyllium punctatum, assembly GCF_047496795.1. NCBI lineage: Eukaryota > Metazoa > Chordata > Chondrichthyes > Orectolobiformes > Hemiscylliidae > Chiloscyllium > Chiloscyllium punctatum. The sequence continues at coordinate 823,245 of NC_092759.1, forward strand.
GGACAGGACCCCGGTCCTCACCTTCCTACCCCACAAACCTCTCTATACATCCGCATCATCCTCTCCCACTTCCGCCACCTACAAGTAGACTCCACCACCAGGGATATATTTCACTCACCACCCCATCAGCGTTTCAGAGACCATTCCCTACATGACTCCCTTGTCAGATCCACACACTCCCACCAGCCCACAACACACACCCAGCGCTTCCCCTGCCACCGCAAGAATTGCAAAACCTGCACCCTCACATCTCCCCTCACCACCATCCAAGGCCCCAAAGGACCCTTCCACATCCGACAGAAATTTACATCTACTTTCACCAATGTCACCTACTGTATCCATTGCACCCGATGTGGTCTCTCTATATCGGGGAGACAGGACGCTAACTTGCAGATCATTTCGAGAACATCTCTGGGACACCTGCACCAACCGATCCTGACCACCCTGTGGCTGAATTAATTCAACTCCCCCTCCCACTCCACCAAGGACATGCAGGTCCTGGGCCTCCTCCATTGCCAAACCCTAACCATCCAACATCTGGAGGAAGAATACTTCATCTTCCACCTTGGGACCCTGCAACCACACAGGATTAGTGTGGATTTCACCAGTTTTATTTCCCCATCCCCCAACCCAAGCCTTCAACTCGGCATCACCCTCTTGACCCGTCCACTGTCTTACCCATCTATCCATTCCACCCTCCTCTCCGACCTATCACCTTCTCCCCTACCTACGTCTACCTGTCGCATTCTCAGCTACCTTCTCCACAGCCCAACCCCTCCTCCCATTTATCTCTCAGCCTCCCGACCCACGAGCCTCATTCCTGATTAAGGGCTTTTGCCCGAAATGTCGATTTTCCTGCTCCTCGGATGCTGCCTGACCTGCTGCTCTTTTCCAGCACCACACTCTCTGCTCTGATCTCCAGCATCTGCAGTCCTCACTTTCTCCTATTTTCTTCACAACAGTCTGCTGATAGAAGAGAATGGAATACTCGAGTCAACTAGCACTGCGAGTCTACAATGGACACAATAGTGTTGTCTAACAGCAGTACACCTTTAAGAGACAGGCTCAAGATATCACTTCCTTGGCAGGCGACCAATAGATAAGAGAATAGATAAGTCCCAGATTCCATCTTGGTTTGAAGCATTCTCCTTATGGCAACTGAATAGCTGTTGTATCCTTCAATGCCACATTACCCATGTTCCTAGTTTATGTTACAAGACATAACAATCATTGATGATTCTCATCTTGCTGGAGACAGAATAAACTCAGGTGCCAAATTAACTGTCATAACTCTTTAGTTTATGTCGATGGTTAAGAATATTACACATGCAGTTTATACATGAAGTGCAAATCCCTGTTATATTACATTGTTGCTGTCAAGTGCAGCAAAACCAGAGTTTTCTAACTTTAATCTACAATTATTTGAAGGTAAAACAGAACAGTTAGTGCAACTATTCCACATCACTACCTTGATTTGAGGGCCTGGATCTGCTGCAGGAACACCACAAGCTGCTGTTGTTGCTGGGGCGTCATGTTTGCCTTCTGCTGTAGCGCACACTGTACAAGCTGCTGCCGGCTACAAAAACAAGGAGGGCGCCATTATGAATTTTGTATTCAGCTTTGGAACATGTTAGTTTCTCTACCGGTGAATGGGGTTGGTTGCTTTGCTCCCTGGAAACACACCCACCAAGACAAAGACAGATACAGCGAGGCCAGGCACACGCCACAGTTACAGGAGGAGTAGAGCTTCCTTTGTCTAGACCAAATTCTCACTCTGGTGTGCAGTGCTGCCGCTGCTACCAGCACTCTGTAATTTATCAGGTGACCATTTCTCATGCATCATATATTACAAAATAACGTGGAGTTAGAAGCTATAGACATTCGGCAAGGAACAGAATCCACCCAAGACATCTCAGACTGTCTTTAAGTACATAATCTGAAAACAAACCCACGTTAGAAACATGCGTGGAGATAAGTGGTTAGAATAGTTTTGGGAATGGCAAAAGTGGGTTACAACATTGAATAGAATTTCAGAACCAATAAACCTGATAAAGCACGGGCTATCTACAGAATATCAATCAGCAACGAGAGCCACTGAGGTGTTCGAAGGTCCCAAGTGCTTCCTTCAGGGGAGGGATCCTATCACCTCTATCCAGACTTGCCGACATGCGACTCCAATCCCACAAATAGGTGGTGAGTTCAGGGGACACTGACCAATCTCAATACCAAAATGAGATTAGATCACAGGGTGCAGATCAGCAGATGGCCACTGAAAAATTTGGTGTTTGGTGTTTTGGGGGGGGGGGGGGGAGAGGGTGGAAAGAGATCAAACCTTTCTACTTTTGTGCCAAAAGCATATGATGTGTTTACCACCTAAGGTGCAAAATATTTCATTGCCTACATCCAGTTCCATTCAAGGCAAGATACTGTCACTATTCACACCCACTCTAAGGTTGAAGGTGAGGCAGCTAGGAAATTTACAAATAATGCTAAGTGTTTTGCTGACATCCCAGAGATATGCAAATAAATGACTGATCATATACCTGATTCAGTACAGCCAGGCAAAAATTTAAATCCAATTAATAAAATTTAAGAATAATGCAATAACTGATGGACAAGGCCTTCACCCTGAAACACTGGCCCACCTTTTCTCTTTGCAGGTGCGGCTGGAGCAATCTGTTTTATTTCAAGCAAACAGATTTTCAATGGGAACACGCACATGAGTGTTACTCGATGTAAAGCACAAATGCTGTAATAAACCTGGAAACCCCGTAGTTCAGAACCAGGTCACGCAGCCAAGGACAAAGTTTCCCCTCTTTTCCACCAATACAGGGTGTTAAGTGAATCCAGATCCGAGTCATAGTGGGCCCTCCATGCTCACACCACTATTCCCTACACATGAAATCATCAGAGACCAATAAGTGCGTCATGATGGAAATAATCAGATGACATTAGTACAGAAGAAGGCTGAAGTCCATCTCTGTTAGCTTATGATTTGCCTCAACTTGGGCATGCTAATGGAAGCTAATAATGCAAACAGGTGTTCCACTGTGCAATGTTGACGCTAATCATCCCAGCCAACACATAGCATTCATAAAAGTTTGGACTGAAGAGGGCAGAGACCATGGTAGCAAATGACTTGATGACATTATGCAGCAAAGATAGAGTGTTTTAACTTGGGGGCCAACAATCAATCCACTATAGCTGAAAACAAGTAAAAAAACGAGATGCAACTTAAGAGACACAGGGTTGCAAACCATCTGTGGGGCCCAAAAAGGCATTTTGGGCCAGATTAGCTCTGTATGGACTAATCAAGAATCACCCACACGTCTCAAACAGACACCCTGAATTTAAAGTAACATTGTCAAACCATTGCATGACATCCCTTGTGTGACACTGCGGTGGGTAAGTAAATGGCAAAATGAAAGATATTGCAGGTCATGGGGTGCCCTGTAGTCCACAGAGTACAAGAGATCTGCACTTCTTACCTGTTTATGAGTTGCAGAAATTGCTGGTATTGAAGCTGATGGTACAAGGCAGCTGCCAACTCCCGCTGCTTTTTCAGTCTCCCCTGGTCCATATCGCCCTACCAAGACCAAACAAACTCCATTTGAAAAAAAAATAAACTCCAACTTCTCCGCCTCTCGAACCAACACGTGCTCTGAAAAACCCAATTCTGCAAATAGATTGCTCGGTCACCTTTACACTTAGGTTTTACCACACGCAAATATTTGTACTGGTTAGTCTTGTGAGACACCTGTGAAATGTAGATAGGGAGAAAAATAAAATGAAAAAAAAGTGGTAAATAATATTAAACACAAACTTTACAAATAAAATTCAAACTAAAAGGTCTTTTTTATTTGAAGCTATAAATTTGCTAAGTTACTGGCCAACAGGGAGATTTGATGGATGGAAGATAATCAAGTAAGCTCCTTTAAGGGACAGGAAGAGATCATGGGACTGGAGTTTGGTTGGTTTTAATCTGCACTGATGTCCAGGCATGGTCCACACTGGAACAAGTGACAATGGCGTTGGTTCGATTTTTATTTTAAAAAGATATGCCTGTGATTTTAGCTTCCGACTCTTGGGTAGCACTTCCTATCACATACTGATGTCTAATTTTTACAGACAATGTATGCCTCCTACTGGCTGACATAAAACAGCATTTTCTGCAGGGCTGAGGAGACCACAATTCCACTTGACTGTTCTCTTGTCTCTTGGTTTATGGCTTACAGAGTAAGGGAAAAGCTGTTAAGAAAGGGGGGGGATAAGGACTGACCCCCCCCCCCCCCACCAAAAATAAATTAGTGTCAACTTTACACCTAATGAGAAGGATGCAATGACTAAGTGGCAACCTTAAAAACAGTTAACTAGCAGAAAGGTCAAGAGATTAGAATGATAATGACGCTGCTGCAGACCACAGGAGTGTTAAAACATCAGACCGCTGACTTGGGTCGAGGATAGCCCATCCCTCCAAGGAGAGGTAGTTACCATTGGGCATGCACTCACTGAGGCAAGGGGGTATCAAAGAGAAATACAATTAGACAACATCACAGTGTCACTCTCCGCTCAAGAGTGCTGATGAACAATGGGCACTACATTTAACAAAAGGTACATAATTGGCTGTTAAGCACCAAGTAGTCTGGTGGCTATGAAAAATGCGATAAAGATGCAAATCCTTTCACTGTAAGGGAGCCGGTTGTTTGAGGGGGCCAAGATTTAAAGGTGGGATAGGGAGCACGTTGCGATATGGGCAGAAAATCAAAAGGCAAGGAAGCAAGAATGTCAACCGGCTCACAAACAATGTAGATTTTTACCATGCTACACTCTAACCCAACATGCTTTGTCAACAAGGCAGAAAACAAATGGTTCTGAAATCTGATACCTCCTTTGTGTGACCAACAAACCAAACCATTGCAACAATTAGACGATCATGATTTGTTCTACTATTTCAGTGTGTGTACAAGCTCTATCTCACTAGTCTCCCAAGCTTAAACCACAGAGCAGATCCACAAGTTAACAGTGTATCAGCAGGAAATCACTATTATGTCCTCACTTTGAATCATGTCAGTGAAATATGCTGACAAGAGAGAAGCCTCAGCCACCCACATCAAAAATTAGCCATAATGAAATTCCTAGCTGTCTTTCCACAGAATTTCATCTCCCACTTAAGGGACACAAAGATGCAGTCACGTTGATGCCTAGCTTGCTTTGCCGCCACCTCCAATCAGAAATAAACCATCCATTTGTTAAATAATGAGAAAATGAACAGGTCAGCTTACATTTCTGAGTTCAGCACCGGTACCAATCAACCCTAGAAATCATTTCACGCCACAGGTCTGCTCCCCACATTTAAAAGTATTCTACAAAAAAAAAATACATGATAGCTTGGAGGCCGCGCAGTGATCTCAGACCATGGCTCCCAATGGTACTGAATCAGAACTTGGAAGATTCAATCCTGCACCCTATATTTTTCTGGGTTGGGGGGGTAATCTGTTCTCTGAAGAGACTACAGCATGATTTGGGAACTGGTAGGGCTGCCACCAAATTATCATTGCTCAAGTGCCTGCAGATTAGCCACTCGTCACAACAGCAGAGGGGAGAGTTGAGAGTTAAGCTCAATAGCACTCACTGGGGGACACATTTTGGCATTATCAAGAGGTTGTGGCTCAAAGGGTTCACTGTCTCAAGTTATGCATGTGGAGAACCTAGCTAGGGTCTGTGCACCAGGAGGAGACAAAGCTAAAAGACAGGACGTGGCGAGGCGTTACCTCTCATTTTCTCCCTTCCACTGACCCCATTACAAGGTAATCTTGCACAAGATGGGTATTTGCATGGTGTGTGTGCGTGCGTGTATCATGACAAAACAGTATATAAAGTAAGGAATGTGGACTTTTAAATAAGCCACTAAAGTCAACATCCCCTTTCAAATCCCAGCAAGGAATGCTTACTTACCAGCAACGGAGGAGGAGAGGGACCAGGAGCAAAAGGCACTCTTCCCCACATTTTAATCACATCCCCCAGCGGCTGGAAGCCCTCATCACAACCCCGTTTAACCAAGAGGGACATGGGAAAATATCCAGCTTGGAACCAGTCAGCCATTTCCTGCGTCGTAAACGGACCTGACAAAAAGAACAACATTTAGTTTTAGGCTTCCCTGAATTGGAGAGAAAACAAGCAATTAAGCTCCCCTGCCCCACTGTTAAACCACACGATTAAACTGCAACTGTGTTGTGTAAAGGAGACAAAGCATTCCAGATTTGCAATGTCAGTCAGGCAGGCAGAGTCTTTCAAAGGCATATCACACACATTGCAAGACTTACATTTGGCACCAGTGCTGACGAGTGTGGTGCTGGAAAAGCACAGCATATCATGCAGCATCCAAGGAGCAAGAGAATCGATGTTTAAGGCAGAAGCCCTTCATCAGAAAGAGTCCTATGGGCCGGGGGGGGGGGGGGGGGGGCTGCTGAGAGATAAATGGGAGGGGGGTGGGGCTGGGGCTGGGGTTGGGGGGAGGAAGCTGGGAGTGCGATAGGTATGGTCTGAATGCGGTCTGGAATCCCTGTGGGATCAGTTGATTCTGTAGGCAGGTGGGTGAGGAACGAGATGAAGTTGGTATGAGTGCCAGTTATCTCTCAACCCCCTTGGCCCACAAGCGTCATTCCTGATGAAGGGTTTATGCCAGAAACATCTATTCTCCTGCACCTTGGATGCTGCCTGACCGGCTGTGCTTTTCCCAGGCCACACTCAAAACTCTGAGTGTAGTTTGGGTGTAGTTTTGCTCGCTGAGCTGGAAGGTTCATTTTCAGATGTTTTTTCACCATACTGGGTAACATCTTCAGTGAGCCTCCAGATGAAGCACTGCTGGTGTTTCCTGCTTTCTATTTATAGGTTTGGGTTTCCTTGGGTTGGTGATGCCATTTCCTGTGATGATGTTATTTCCTATGGCAATGTCATTTCCTGTTCTTTTTCTCAGGGGGTGGTAAATGGGGTTCAAGTCAATGTCTTTTTTGATAGAGGATCCAACTCTGATCTCCAGCATCTGCAGTCCTCACTTTCTCCTATTTCATTTAGTACCAGAATGATCATCAAAAACAGTGACCTTGCCAATTTTTACGTTGCTGCAGAAGCTTTGACGCCAAGCACAGCACGAACACATGCTCCCTGGATGAAGGTAACAAAATCAGGACAAGTTGGAAATCCGGCACGTGACGTTGTAGCCTGTGCAGTTGGTGGTTTAAAAAGTGACTTGAAGGCTCCCTCAGTTACCACACCCAGAAACGCACCAAGACATTTCCGTTTGATTTTCAGAACGGCCCACTTCCGCCCAATTTCTTACCTTGGATCTCTCCCTGTGGATCCTTGTAGAACCATTTCATGGCTGCCTCATGAGAGAGGGGTAAGGCAGCAGCAGCTCGGTTCCTCTGATCTTGCATCATCTCCACAAATCGTTCATCATCCAGCGAATTGTCATGTAGTGATGCCACCATTTTCTCAGCCTCCTGCCACACAGAAACCACAACATGGGAAGGGTCGCAGCAAAGTTACATCCAGGTGGCCGCAAAAGGCTGGCACTACATATCTGAGGACCAGCTTTGCACTTAAAAGAAAATCGGGCTCAACTTCTGAGGATCGAGGAAAAGGGCTGGCACCCTTTCGCTTGGGAACATTGACCCACATTGGAAAGTTTTGGGGAATTAAATGTTTCATATTGCTATGTGGAAACTGGCTGCTGTGTTATCAGCATCACTACAGGGACTACTTTCAAAATTACATCAGCAGCTGTAAAGCACATTGGGATGTCCTGAGGTTGAGAAAGGCACTATATAAATGCAAGTCTTCCCTTTATTCCAAGTTAAACTTCAGGGAATCCACATTCAGTGGCAATTCTTTGAACAGAAGTATCAGCAAGATTTTGAGAAAATTTTAATAAGCCATCTACTGGAGCAGGTAAAAGGCAGCCTGCAATTGAGCCTTCGTTTGCAGGTTCCTGGATTTTCTACTAGGAAAGAACAAGGCAGTCATGTGGCAACATGTTCAACCCCCTCCTCACCTGTTCAAAACGTTTCATCCCATCGTCGTCATCGTTGTCCACTGGTGCGAATTCGGCAACGGTGCTGGGATAGGGAGGAGAGGAAGAAGGCGAGGACGAGGATAATGTGGACACTGTTGCAGGGCTTAGCTGAGCAGGTTGGCCCAGATTCACAGCTTCTGCATGGGAAGCAAAACATGACCGAGAGAGAAAACAAAAAGTCAGGACACAGGACAATTTATTCCCCCAAAGCAAAAGGAAGAGAAATAGCAGTTATAGGTCTAAAAATGCACCTGAAAGACAATAAATAAATGGTCTGGGTACTGTCTTAGTTTGTTCCACTTGTAACAAACAGTTCACAACTGAAATGCCCTTTCTAGCTGCTACCAGTCTTATGTATTTCCTGTCATTTCTAAATTCCAGGGAATTTTTCTGCACCTCAATAAAGGAGGGCCAGTCAGCACAGCCATTCTTATTCACTTCCTATAGCTGGTTCAAGATTGTGCTGGCAGAGCCACATTTAAATTAAAACATTTTAGAAGTTGTTCAGATGTAGGGAAAGAGTAGGCGAGTAATGTTAACTAGATTACATCCAAATAGCGTGTGCATATTTAGATTATATTTAGATTAGATTCCCGACAGTGTGGAAACAGGCCCTTTGGCCCAACCAGTCCACACTGACCCTCCAAAGAGTAACCCACCCAGACTCATTTCCCCTCTGACTAATGCACCCAACACTGTGGGCAGTTTAGTATCGCCAATTCACTTGACCTGCACATCTTTGGACTGTGGGAGAAAACTGGAGCACCCGGACGAAACCCATGCAATACGGGGAGAATGTACAAACTCCACACAGACAGTCACCTGAGGCTGGAATCGAACCAGGACCTTGGAGCTGTGAGGCAGCAGTTCTAACCACTGAACCACCATGCCACCCATTTAATGGCTTAACAGTCCCCTTTCTGCACTATATTTTATGCTTTCATGAAAACTAACAACTTCCATGCAGTCCAGCAATCATCCTCTTCAACGAGTACAGCAATTTACTAAAATTATCAATTAAAATATTTTACAAACTGGAAACTTAAAAAGGAGAAAAAGTTTCTTCAGAACAGAGGATGGACAACAGGTTTGCAGGGAGAAACTATACCAGAGTATAAACTAGGGTTTATAACCCTAGGGGCTGTGCTGCATTCCAGGACTGGGCTGGTTATAGCAGCTATTGGCTGAAAATGCCATCAAGTGATCACAGAAGTTGCGATATAAATGCAGTCGGTTTCCTTTTTAATTAGCCCGCACAGCTAAGCTGACATTGCACTGTTGTACTGAGGGAGTGTTGCACTGCAGTGAGTGCCAAAGGATCGAGTCTTTGTGACCGATATTTTAGGCAATAATTACATACATGAATATTTTCGAGAGGGCTGAGAAATTAAAGCCAGCCCTGGACAACTACCAATACTGATAGTGCCATAGTTCGGAATGCAGCAGAGAACAGCTGTCCTGTGCTATTTCTTGACAGTTTAAATGAGAATATTCTTGAGATATTATAATACATTAAAAATAAATCAGCAGATTGTTCCTACCAACTCCACTCTCAAAACAGGCACAAGGAACATGGAAAATTCAGGATAACTGGGGCAAAAAAAAGTCAGGAAACAACTCTTGCATGCTGTACATTAAAACCAAGGAATTCTTAGCTGAAAGCTGAGGTCAACATCTATACGTATATAATGTATCTCAGAAGTAGTGGATGTTAAATGTTCCAAAGCTCCATTCTGAACAGGAGATAGAGGTTCTGTGTGCACCCTGACCGACCAACCTTCCTTACTTAAACACCATCAAAACAACCAACTTGCCATTTCATCGCTGCAGGGATGTTTCCCATTACACCACTGACTACTTTAGACAAAATATTTCATTGGTTTTGAAATGCTTTAAACAACTGTGGCTGTGCATGTCGATAAGTGCAAGTCTTCCTCTCTAGGTAACCATCACACCAGGGACTGTTTGAAATGTGCCAATACCATCTAAGCATTTAGAAGACCATGCTGATTTGCTCCAAGGTCCACATCCGTGGGTAGGTAAGCCCAAAACATTAAAAAAAACATTAAGTCACAGCACTGAACCAGAGGAGCAAAGGAAGCCATCTAGTCTGTGCTGGCTCTCTATGCAGCAATACAGAATGTTTACATTATATTAAACAGATGACTAATCTTTTAACATTTGACTGGTCTCTTGTTAGGACACTATATTATCAGCTCTTCCTCAGGAAATGGGGAAGGGGCCTGTGGAAGTTTCACAGCTCTTGCTATTGTGACAAAATACTCAACATTAGGAAATGTGTGTGGGGTGCGCATGCATGTTGTGCTTGGCTGGGACCTCCCGCATACTCAAGATGCCAGTGTCGTGCCCAGTTTAATATTTTGACAAATTGATAAACTGAAAAGCTGCCAAGCATTTCACGGTTTGTCAATGTGACTGGGAAAATGAGTGCCAGCAGGGGAAACTGGGAGCAGCCAAAAGGAAAAAGGAATGGTGGTCCTTGGTGAAGTGACTGGATAGGTTTTTAAATGTATTAAACATCCAAAATCAGGCACAAAGTACAAAATTCCCTCCAATCCTTCTGCTGACTCTGTGCTGCACTGTGTGGTCCCCTCAAGATGGCTGCTGCATGCATTTTAAAACAGAACTGCGCATGGCCAGTCTGTTGCTGACTGCTGTGGAGCCATTCAACCATGCAGCTTAGAGAAATAACATTATAAACAATATGTATTCTAATACGGATTTTCAACAGCAATTAATGCACACGTGTGGGTGTGGGTGTGGGTGTGGGGAAAAAGAGACTCATTAATTTTTGTATTCTTTTGTTGCATCAACCAGATTTAGTTAATAAAAGCAGAAGCTGAAATTATATTATTAAAATCTGAAGGAAGAAATGTTCGATGGTAAAAGCACACAGTTTGACATTGTTACAGGACTACACATTTCCACACTGATTACGCAAGTGTCATGCACCTCAGGTTACCCTTACACTGACTTCAATAACAAATTAGTTATTATTAGAATTTCATACCATCGGCAGGTTTGCTCTGTCCCTGAGCATCTGATGCAGAGTCTGACATATCAGGTTCTGCCCTGTGCACAGTGGGTTCACACTCTTCTGGTACTGCGAGAAACACTTCCTGGGCCTGTGACTCTGAGGGAGAGGATGATGAGCACGATGGCGAGACTTTGCCATTGTAAATCTCAGCTGGTAGATCTGTCTTGTCTGCTGTGAAGGAAGAGGTTATTCAGGAGCAAAACCCTTGAAGAACAGGGGGCACATAGATTAAACTTGAAGAGGAGAAGGAGAAAAAAAAAACACTACCTTGGCCAGTCCTTGAACATTAGTCAATTTCAGACAGGGATAAATGTATGAGGCAGACAGCAAAAGCAATATTATAACTGGACTAGAATCATGGAGTCCTACAGCCTGGTCCTTGCTAACCAAAATGTCCACCCACACCAACCCCACTTCCCTGCACTTGGCCCAAACCCTTCTAAACCTCCTATCCATGTATTTGTCCAAATGCCTTTTTAAAACGTTGATGATGTATACATCTCAACCACTTTCTCTGGCAAATTATTCCATATGCATACCACTCTGTGTAAAATATGTTGCCCCTCAGGTTCCCTTTTATTATTTCCTCTCTCACTCTTGATTCCCCAATGTTGAGAAAAAGACAGTATATTCACCCCATCCATACCTCTCATGATCTTATACACCTCTATAAAAGGTCCCCCCTCAGTCTCCTATGGTCTAAAGAAAAAAGTCCCAGCTTGTCCAACCTCTCCCTATAACTCAGACCACTGAGTCCAGGCAACATCCGTGTAAATTTCTTCTGCACTCATTCCAGTTTAGCTACCCCTATTAGCTCTCTGCGGAACGTTTCAGAGAACACCTCTGAGACACCCGCACCAACCAACCAAACCGTCCCATGGCTGAACACCAACTCCCGCTCCCACTCCACCAAGGACATGCAGGTCCTTGGCCTCCTCCATCGCCAGACCATGGCAACACGACGCCTGGAGGAAGAGCGCCTCATCTTCTGCCTTCCAAGCACAACGGATGAATGCAGATTTCTCCAACTTCCTCCTTTCCCCTCTCTCCACCTTATCTCAGTCCCAACCCTCGGACTCAGCACCGCCTTCTTGACCTGCAATCTTCTTCCCGACCTCTCCGCCCCCACCCTCTCTCCGGCCTATCACCCTTACCTTAACCTCCTTCCAACTATCGCATTCCCAACGCCCCTCCAAGTCCCTCCCCCCTATCTTTTATCTTAGCCTGCTTGGCACACCTTCCTCATTCCTGAAGGGCTTATGCCCAAAATGTCGATTCTCTTGCTGCTTGGATGCTGCCTGACCTGCTGTGCTTTTCCAGAACACATTTTTCGGCTCTGATCTCCAGCATCTGCAGTCCTCACTTTCTCTTACCCAGACTAGCTATCCACATCTGGAATAACGTGTACAATTCTGGTTGCCCAGCTACAGGAAGGATGTTACTGAACTGGAAAGGATGCATAAAATACTTTCAAAGATGTTTTCGAGACTGGAAATAAGGAGAGGCTGAATAGACTGGGACTTTCCTCCCTGCAGGATGTTGAGGGGTGATCTTATAGAGAGTTATAAAACCATGAGGGGTATAGATAAGGTATCCCCCCCCCTCCAGGGTAGGGGAGTCCAAAACTAGAATGCATAGGTTTAAGGTAGAGGGAAAAGATTTAAAAAGGGACCGAAGGGACAACTTCTTCACATAGAGGGGTGGTGCATTTATTGAATGAGCTACCAGAGGAAGTGGGCGAGGTGGGTACAATTACAACATTTAAAAGATATTTGGACAGGTACACGGATAGGAAATGTTTAGAGGGATATGGGCCAAATGCAGGCAATTGGAACCAATCCAATTTGGGAAACCTGGGATGGCATGGATGACTTAGCAAAGGTTCTACTTCCGTGTTGTTTGACGCTATGACTCCAAGTCATGAATGAGCTGCAGTGTGACTTCTGCTGAAAGATGCACACCAGGGTTAAGACAAGTCAACCGTTACACCCTCTGCAATCAATTGGCCTGCCATTACCATCTCATCTCACCCACTTGATCTTTTGGTCAAAAATTCCTCCCTTCCAAAAACAATGCACGTGTACAGGAAACTAGATCATGGAGAGATTGCTAGGAGGATGGTGGACACGGGGGCTGGCAAAGAGGATGTTAAAAAAAAAAGGACAAAATCCTCATGATGGCGATTTCATCAAAAGACTGGACTACTTAAGGTTCAGGGCACAGGAAATCTATTCCCTGTGCTGCCACTTGGTGCCCTCAGCACACTTTCAATACTAATTTGGAGCACGAGTTCATTCTTTCTGTTTGCTGGACAAAGATTGCCCCGGCAGTGCAGGCACCTTGCTATAAACCAATATATTTACTGCTCATTTGGTTACCAGGGCTGTTCCAGTGCTGTCCTATCTGCATCAACACCATCCTCAGCGGGTGAGAGAGACAGACATTTATCTCCAATGTCTCCACGCTTCTCCCAACCCCCCCTCTCAACTCTGCTGTTAAGTGGCTGCATTTGATTCACAAGTGAGGAGCAGGGCAAAGGGAAAATGGGGAAATAAATACTGTTGTAAGGGGCTGCTTGCAGAAAATCTTGAAGCACGAGAGAATCCTAAGCACGAATTGAATCACGGTTATCTACAACAATGATGCTGGATGCCTTGAACTGATGAGCATGTATTAGTCTGGTTACCTGCATCCTCATTTTCTGTTCTATCAGGTTCTTTATAGAATTCCATATCATATTCATTTTCTGGTCGTTCATCCAATTCATCTACTCCTCGAAATTCAAGCTCCTGCTCTTCAGGAATTGGTTCTTTGGAACCTTTCTGTTTAACACAGCAATGAAGAATTAGCTAGGAAAACAGCACAAGAAACCGGATGGGTGCTTTGCAGAAAGCTGCAAAAACTACATTAAATAGCAATTACATGACAGAAACAGGTCAGTAGGCCCAGTGAGTCTGAGCTGGTGTCTGCGCTGAACATGGGCCTCTTCTACCTTAACACATCTCACGTTTCCTTTCTTCTGTTTAAATGCATTAATACTACTCACCTCAACTAGTCTGCAAAATAATGAGGGCTTTATTAATGCTTTACTCAGAGCATCACAGAGCCTGACAAATAGGAGGCCACTCAGCTCCTCTGATCTGCATTTTAACTCTATCCAAACGGACGGGTTCTGCAATACCGAATATCCTTGCTGAATGTAATTCCTTAAGTCCTGAGATTTTCATATGACTCCGAGACAACCTTTTGGGAAAACTTTCATATTTCCCTTTCAAACAAGGGAAACAAGCCATCACTCCGAATGCTCTATTCTGATGATTCTGTCCTCCCTTCCTCTGGACTCCTCCCAACGAAGAAAATAGCTTCCTCCCCATAAACACAATCAATTCCAATTAGAAACATCTCATTTTTCTCAATCTAAAGGAATAAAAACAGTCCATAGGCTTATGAATTAGGACTAAGAGATCCTTGGGCATCTGATCAGATGCAACCTATCCTTATAATTAAATCCTATTAGCCCCACTAGCAACATGGTGAACTTTCTGCCCTCTCACCAAAAAACCAAATGTCCCCTTTGACATTCAAACTGCATTGGAGTTAGCTCATCTCAGCTCAAGACACTGACAGTTAGCACTGTACAAGAGAAGGTTAAAGGTGTGTGAATTAACTAGGGCTCCTGTGCACACGTACAAAAATGGCCCCGGGTGATGGCAAAACAGTGAGCAGTCTATTAAATTCTATCCACCCGGAACTGCTTGGACAAGCCACTAGGAGATAACAGCATAGTGGCAATAATATCACTATACAAGCAAATCGAAAGTCCAAGCTGCTTAATGCACTAGTGCAAAGACCAGTGACAGAAATTAAATTCAATTAATAAATTTGGAATTGAAAAATGACCTAAGTAATGCTCTGGGTCCTGGGCTCAAAATCCTAATATCTGCCATAGTGGAATTAAATTCAATAGAAATTGAGAATTAAGAGTCTAATGATGATTGGTGAATTGGCGTAAAGATTCAGCTGTGACGTGAGGAAAAAAATCTGCCACCCTTACCTAATTTTACTTAAGGCCACAGCAATATGGTTGACTCAAAGGGATGGGCAATAAATCCAAAGCCCGCACTCCGAATAAATCAAAAAACTTGGAGCACCCGTAGGAAAACACACCAGCAAAAGTCAGGGCCACCAGATTTCGAGGGAGGGGTGCGGAGGTGTTATTCAATAGAATTAATCGCATTTATCTATTCAAACCCTGGAGGGTTGAGAAAATATTGCCTACAGCACATGTACAGAGAAACATCTGCCACAGTCACTCATTCCTCTGCCATCCCACTTCAACAGCCAAACCATCTGTACCTTTAATGACATGAAAGCCCCAGATGAATCAAACGTCCCCATTTCCTCTTCTGCATCTTCTAGGCACCACTCAGGTAAATTATCCTTCTCATCCTCGTAGTTTCCACTACCAGTCCTTCCCCTTCTGTAGGTACGCTCCTCATCTCGCTCCCGGAAGTCAAAGTCAAACCTTCGCCGCCGATCAGCATGGTCCCTCCAGCCTGCCGAGCGAGGACCATCTGCAATAAGTGGATAAGGTTGAGAATGAACACACACACACACACACACACACACACACACACAACGGTAAGGACGTATGTCAGCCTCAATTGAAAAGCACTGCAAGATCTCATGGCATTTAGTGCCAGTCTCTAGCATTACAGTTGGCACAGTAGAATTCAAGACAGAAAAATCTTTGAGAGTTTGTCTCGTCAAATCCCAGAGTGGGTTTATAAACTTTTACATATAGAATGCTTTACAGAGTTGAAAAGCTTGCCCTTCTTCTGCACATTACCCAAGATAGAAGGATCTGATGCACCTACAAAACACCTCCCCTTTGAAGTAACTTCAAAGTCAGATTTCAAACCGTATGATAACTAGCGATAGTGCTGGATGGAGAAGAGCTAATTTCTTCTGGGCATCCAACCAAATGAACTCATCACATCAACTTTCTTTGGGATCTTCCAACTTGTAACTCCATCTTGAAAGTTTGACACTACCCTGATTTGGAATTAAATCCATTGGTTCCTTTACTGTTGCTGGGTCATTAAGCAGCTTAGAACTCTGGAACTCCCTCCCAACAGCACCATGGACTGCAACAGCACAGGACTGAAGCTCAGTCACATTCTCAGGAGCAATAAAAGGTTTTCTTTTACTTCCCAATGTTGGTCATATTCTCCATTTAACAAAAAAACCTAAAACCTTTAAGTTTACAGGGACCTTTATCTTTCCGATTATCCAGTCATGATTCAATCCTTCTTTGTGCCAATACATCATCGGGCAACTTCCCGTGAGGAAAGAGTTCCATGAGGCACCTAATCAGAAGACTTGCAAGTTAGACATGCTTGTGTTCTTACCCCAGACACAGCATTAGCTATATAATCAAATATGCTCTTTATTCAGGTATGGCTTCCCATCATAAAGCCACAAACATTTAATGCTGTGCAAATCAGTTCTGGAAAACTGACTCTCTACAGGTCCAACAATTTCAAAAATCCTGTGTCAGGCTCCAGTACGATCCACTTTTGTTACAGATGCGGTGTACTTATCAACTGTGCCGAGAACATAGGTGCCTATTCTTTATTCACGTACTTTAATTCATTCCAAGGTTATTTAAACCTACTGCACAGACTGATGACTTTATTATGCTGTCCTATCTTGAAGATGTAACTGCTCCAACACACAGTGGAGCCCCCATATCCGCAGAATTGGCTTCTATGGTTTCAGTTATGTGCCATTTACTGCAGCCTGAAAATAGTAACATGGAACATTCCATAACCAGGGACCATGGGGCTGCCAGGGAGGTAAATGATAGGATTCACTACTAACCACGGTTTGGAACGTATAACCCGCAGATACGGGGGAAATTCTGTATAACTAACTGATACAGTTAACAAATAATAGCCAATTCCACATCTTTGCCACCACGATTCCCTGCAGAGAAAAGTCTGACTTCAAACCTTTGCAGCTTTTCCTTTGTTGCTACTGCACTTCAAATTCTCTATTGTCTTTACTCTCCAGGTAATTTTAAATTCAAAGCAGTTTAACCAGCTCTTTTCCATTCAAGTTTGTCTTCATAATTCTTAGCATTGTGCTTCAAATAAAGGCATTTTAAATGTCTTCACTTTACTAGTTTTAATCACTTTCAAATCCTCCAATGAAGCCTTTGTCAATCACAATTCTTAAAATGTCTGGTTACACACTTCAATGCCTCCCCCAATTATTATTTCAAACAATGTTTCAGCTATGCCAGTTAAGCACCTGGTTTGTACATCTTCCTAATGACTGCCTTTAGGAAATATAATGGCCAGATGTTTTTACTTGTTCCTTACCCTGAACTTATGACCTATAATTTAAGCCCTCTGCCCATCCTTGTCCTTAAATTTGACAGAAAATCCTGCTATAAATGCCCCCCTGCTACATCAAACACTGCAAAAGGTACTCTAAAACTATCTGGCACAAGTTGGAAATGGGCCTTGTGGTACCTGGACTTGGGGGCCGCCACCTCTCGCCTTCTCTTCTTGCTCCGGCTGTCCTCCAGCCTCCGTCTTCCTCTTCACCATTTTGTTCTTCTCGAATGGCTCGCCAGTTCTCGCTGTCAGAACGTGCAAAATCCTGTTTGCGCGACGTGGGAGCTACTTCCTCAAACCCTACCCGTACTTAAAGGAAAGAGGAGGAGAAAAAAGGAAGGAGGACGAGCAAGAGGAGAAAAAATGTTGGGAGGGAGGAGAAAGAAAGATGATAAAGTCAGACTTTCAACCTGCCCAGCCAGACTTAACTTGCTCAGCCAAAAGGGTCTGCATTTAACTTTAGCACCGAAATTTCACCTTATAGAGGTTTACAAAATTATGAGGGGCATGGATAGGATAAATAGGCAAAGTCTTTTCCTTGAGGTGGGAAAGTTCAGAACCAGACAGCATAGCTTTAGGGTGAGAGGGGAAAGATATAAAAGAGACCTCAGGGGCAACTTTTTCACACAGAGGGTGGTACGTGTATGGAATGAGCTGCCAGAGGAAGTGGTGGAGGCTGGTACAATTGCAACATTTAAGAGGCATTTGGATGGGTATATGAATAGGAAGGGTTTGGAGGGATATGGGCAGGGTGCTGGTAAGTGGGACTAGATTGGATTGGGATATCTGGTCAGCATGGATGGGTTGGACCGAAGGGTTTGTTTCCATGCTGTACATCTATATGACTATGTTGATCCATCCGGATTATTCTGAAAATGAGTTTCCCTAATAACTGATGAGTGCATAAAGTTTCTTAGCAACTTGTAAAAACGTAGTCTTAATCACTCTGGCGTCCAGAGAGAACGCAAAATGAATCTTATTTCCACTAAAGCTCAAACCATACCTCCATCTCGACGCCCAGGCTTCTCAAATCTTCTGTCACCCCTGTGGGAAACAAAGAATTGGCAGTTGGAAAACAAACACCCAAAAGTAGAGAAACATCAAGAATGAAAAAACTGCCATATGACCATTTAGTATTGCTCACCATACTTGCACTCCCAGCTGGCCATACAAAAGTATGGAGCAACCACATATCATGGTGAGAGCTGTGGGATTACGTGCATAATTGTGAATGTTATTTGTTGAGTTTAGGTTCTGCTTTTTTAAAATATAAATAATTGGTGGATTTTTCTGTGTCTGAAAGTAATAATTAACTTTTAAGCATTTCTGCAGCTAGGGCAACTTCTTTTAAAAGCAGCTTTTGAATACTGGCTTTATGGTAATTGTTTCTTGTGCAGCATTAATGGACTTCTGGTTAGTTTAGATTGTGTTGCAATCCTGCAAGGTAAATAATGGAGCCTCAAGATTTGTTAAAGTATAAAATAAAGAACTGTGGAGGTCTGAAAAGAAAACTGCTCGAGAAACTCAGCAGGTCTGGCAGCATGTGTGGAAAAAAAAGAGCTAACATTTTCAGAGTTAAAAGTGATATTTACACTGAAGAGAGGGAGGACAAAGATTATGGGATAGTAAACCAGGACAGAAGTCTGGTCAGAAACTTAAGTGATAAGAATAGCTAAGAGCAAGGAAAATGCGTTAGTTGTGCTAAATACAACCTGTGGAATGTGATAATGCGCCTTAGAGTATGCAGGAATGGATGATTGTGCTAAAAACAACCCATGACATAATATGACAGGGTGTGGGGTTGTTTTAAAAAAAAATGTGGAAAGGTGGAATCAGACGCTGAAATTGTTGAAGTTGATGTTGAGTCCTAGAGATTGCAGGGTCCCCAGACAGAAAATGAAATGGTGTTCGTCGAACTGGTGATGAGGCTTGATGGAATACTGCAATTGGCCTACAACGGGAATACTGGCATGAGAATATGGTGTGAAGAAGTGGCAGGCAACTGGAAACTCAGGTTCCATCCCAAAAAAAAAATGGCCCTAAGTGTTCACCCAGTCTGCATTTCATCACCCAATGTGCTGTGTCAGATTTCTTGATATCAAGTGGTGAATCAAATCAGCTGACAACTGATGGTAGGGATCTCAGTCAAAATGGATTATCCAATTAGCACTTAAGCTGAGGATGGCTACAAATGCTTCAGCTTTTTAAATATGTACTGGGTTCTTTTATCATCAATCGACTTATTTTTTGAGGCTCCTCCAATATTCCTGATCGATCATGACTGATTAGCTGATCCCAATCACTGCAACAAGTGAGGCAATCACTATTGGTGCCCCTGTTGCCTGGGAGTTGGACAGGGAAGAATCACCCATTAAAACCTCTGCTGCTTTTGAGCATCCATCTACTGGAAAGGTGTCAGCTGATAGCCAACGAGAATCTATAGCTGGTCAAAGCCTTAAGTGGACTCTTGCTTTAAGAGCTGTCGATGGAATTGAGTGCTGGAGGTCTGCTGGGACGAGGAAACCATACTAAGGCTAAAGTTAGGCCTTTAAGGGAAGGCAATCAGAAAATGCAAGCAACATATGCTTTTCTGGAAACCACTGAGGTAACAGTAAGATTAATGCATTTCTGTTTTGTGCAATTCCTTCATTTTGCACCTGAACCAATTCCCATTTCACCATTCGGAGTTTCAATATGGCAGCCAGTGCCCCTGAATCTAAGCTGCCATGTTCCTGATAATGATCTAATAATTAAAATATTCCTCAGGGATTGATTAACTCTGTGTTAGTTATTGTAACACAGAAAAGCACATAAGTAGCCATAACAGCATGTGCAAGTTACAAATTCTTAGCAGACTATCTGGCAGGCAGAATTGCAACACAGAGCATGTGGAGCCCTTAAAGGTAAATTCTCTTGAGGACAAGGTAGACTTAGAACACAAGAGTCAGAAAAGTCACAGTGTCAGATTCTCTCTCCTGGTATCAGTCATATCTCCTGATATGGAGCCTGTACAGCTGCTGCCATGCAAACAATCTTGTATCGCAGCTGATTTAAGAACTCAACTCTGCAGCACGGCTTCAAAATATTGATGCAAACCCAGCCATCGGTTTCCATGCATTCATACATGGATTTGAGAAAGGCCTATCATTATTGCAGTACCTGGCCCTGCAGGAATGATTTTAATTCAATACCAGGGTAAATATAGCTTTAAAGCATAATTTTCAATAGCATTCACAACAACATTTCAACTTGAACAGTTAAAGAACACAAGGATGGAGGACCATCAACCACCTCATAAAAACCTCTTAGCCATAGTCAACCTTCCCTGGCCTCTGTCCAATTGCACGTAACACCTGTTGCAATTACCTTTCTTCCCAACTTTGACTTCGCAGCATTTCACGTGCCCCACGGCCAAAACCCCCTTCACCGTCTTCGAAACTTCTTTGGTAGTAACCACTTTCACCCCTTCCTCGACCTGCAGGGTAAAGAGACAAGGGGGAAAAAAAAGTGAGAAATAACACATGCTGCAAAACAATTTCCTGAATCTGATCACAACTCAAGGGATCTGGATGAAGTAGAGTAAAAGAAATTGCTCAGTTTAGGGGAGAGTTGGCAAATCAGAATACAAGATTAGTGATGTATTGCTTCAGTTGCACAGGAGCTTGGTTAGATCACACCTGGAGTAGTGTGTAGTTTTGGTCTCATTAACTCAGGAATGATATTATTGCCACAGAGGCTGTGCAAGGAAGGTTCATCAGTCTTGTTCTAAAGATGGTAGAACTGACCTATTAAGAGAGTTTGGCCTAACTGGGCCATTACTCTCCAGAGTTTCAAACAGAGGTGAATTCTTTGAAACTTACAAAATAGAGATACGCAGGATTGATGCAGGTAAGAAATTTAGCCTGGTTTGGGAGTCTAAATCTAGGGGGCACAACTTAGAAATAAGGGGAAGAGTGTGCGGCTGCCATGTCTGTATTTTGGATAATATTAAAAGGGAAAAAATGCCAAGTGTGATCTAACAGATTACTTTTGAAAAAAATTGCATACACTTTTGGTAACAAAGAACCAATAAGTTTGGTAATGTCTACAGCCATAAAGTAATCACTGATTTTTGTTTTAAAGATATTATGAAAACACGCAAGGTTCGCCTAGAACTCCTGAATTAGACAGAACGGTAATTAATGGGAAGGGTCACTTAGAATAAAAAGTGAATGACAGGAAAGTGACAAATCGAATAGGGATAACACAGTTAGGTATAGTGTATTGGAATATACCATGTGAAAGTGTAGATGGAACTGGTTATTGACAACTTTCTCTTGAGATTACACGTCCTTATTCATGAAGCTTTTTGTTTTAGAAAAGCAGTGAATTTGATAATTTGGCCACCAAATGAAGTGTCAGGACCATGTGGAGAGGATACACACACTTATGTATGTGAAACAAGATTTTACAAAAAGGATTACAATGGGATGAAGAGGACACCTCAAGCCAGTACTGTGAGGGACATTTTATCAGGTGGAAGACTTGTGTCGATTGTAAAAACAAATAAATGCAAACAATGAATGTGTATTCAGCATAAAGCTGTTCGGTTTATTTTTTGACATGTATGGTACAGAAGTTGGACAAAATTGGACAGGGGGTGGATGACCGCCAGGCGGTGGATTATACAGAATTCAGTTTAGCCAGTCAGACTTTTTCTCCAAGATAACACAGTTAATCTGCACACCCATGTCCTCCTGTGGCTTGAGTAGGAGAGTAACAACAATACAAGAGACAGCCAGGCAGCATCCAATAACAAACAGCACTGCTATTTGGGAACAAAGGGATCTATGGAAGATGGGCAGTGAACTGGATGTGGAGTGTCTCTACCATGATTTGTTGTAGGGTTGAGCAGGTTCAAGAGGCTACATGGCCTACTCTTGCATTCCTTCTGCTTCTCTGTGAGATCACAGCTTGTACATGCTGCAGTTCTGGTTTCTTACCTCGGCCTCTTGCACTGCCTCGGCCTCTGACAACCCCTGCCGATGGGGCTCCTCCTCCCCGCCCCATCAACCTCATCACTGCAGAGCTGTTCACAGACATAGAAAAATTTCTCTATGCAGAAACAAAAAGACAGGATTTTCAGTTTAAGGTAAATTAAAAAAAAGACAGCTCTTCCTTGCAAAATGTCAAGGCTGTTACGACAGACATTTTCATATAAGACCATAAGTGACTGATGCCCATTTGGTACAAATGTCACATTTATGTCTGTCCAGAAGTCCCATTTTCTTGCCAACTGCCTCAACAAGTGAATTGTGTAAAGATTTTCTCTGCTGGATCCCAAGATCCATCCATTTTTTTTTCCTAAGCGGAGGTGAAGCTGCTCAGACAATATTTTTTATTCTGAATGTTTCACGCTATGATGAACTATAATTCAGCAATTGCTTTAAATTAGTAGCTGTATTTAAAGCCCATGGGAACAGCTGCTGTGGTCAATGAGGAACAAACAAAAATGGCAAATATTTATGCATACAGGATGACCTCCACCCTCCATAAAGTGACCAACCTTCAGACTGGCCCTCACTTGAAAGTCCCATTTAACCCATCACCTGCGACTGAAACATTAGAATTAAAGCTTTTGATCTAGCCAAAGTAATTGTGTGCTCAAATTCCTCCCTAATGCCACCCGATCTCTAACCCCCTTGAACTTCACAACCTCAAGATCTTTGCCCAGCTCCAATTCTAGCCTTCTATAATGTCCTGATTTTAATCATTCCAATGAGAGACCCAGCCCCTTAGTCATAAGATCTATAATTCCTACTCTAAAATACTCTGGCTGGTCTTCATCTTCAAGATGCTCCTTAAAGCCTCCCTCTCTTCATCTATAATATCACACTTTATGACACAGAAAAATCTTGTCCCTACGAAGCACTTTGGGATACTCTATACTGGAGTGGCTACACAAATACAGATTGCTGCTGTTGTCATAGTAAACAAGTGCATTTTAAGATAGCACCCAAATTCACTCCACATTTTGACAGCTATATCTCCTGCAGTAAATAAGGTATTGAATTGAAGAAGTATGCAGTGACCCAAATGGCCAGAAGGAGCGTCAATTCCCTTCGGCCACACTATCCTAACTGCTGCATCTAATGAGTGTACTGCCTCCTTGCAGCCACAGTCAGATTGGATTTCTGATAGCAACATAAAAAGTCAACTTGAGGCCGGATAACGCAACTCCCTCCTTCCAGAGCAGCACTGCAACTACTTAGTGATTTCTTGCAAAGACCCAGATAGCAACTACTAGTCTAGAAATTTCAATTTTTAAATGCATAACTAAGCCAGGAAAAGTCCTGAATCTAGGCAAGCAGGTCCAACAGGAAAGGAAATAAAGTGTAATGCAGCAGATATTCCGGTATTATTGTGGGAACAAACGAATGGTATCTATGTAAAGCTGATTAATCTTCCCTGCAGACTATGCGGAGACAGGGGAAGCAACTGTAAAATATTTACTCTCACGGCCACTGTTGTATTTTTAGTTGAAGCTTATCAGCAGTGGCCCACTTTGAGTCCACAAGAGCATGAGACCTTGAACGAATCCAGCTGACAGTACATCAAAGAAAAACTACATGTTTACACACTGCATCCAGCAGTATTGGCAGGTTTTAAACAAAACACATGAACTCAACCCACCTGCTCTTCCTCTGTAAGAGGTACAAGTGCTAAGGGCAGAAGCGGCTCATCTTGTAAGACAGCCAGAAATTCTTTGTCCGACAGCTCTTCAGGAACCTGACAAAATAAAACCAAGAACAGGTCTCAGCACGTGCAGTGGATTTCTCTAGTCACTGAACTCAGAGCTATTGGTTATGGGTCCACTGCTCGAAGGTTTTGTAATGTCCCATGTACCGTTGATCTGTCAATATTCTCAACTATTTACCGAAGATCAATCTTTCAAGATTCTGAGGGGGCTTGACGAGATAAAGAGAGTGTGCATATTTATTCTCTGGAGAAGTCGAGAACCTGGACACCGCTTCAAATAATAGGTCTCCTGTTTCGGGTGGAGCTCAGGGTGGCTAGCATTTGGAAATCTGGAGGCTGGGTTGCAGAATATATTCAAAGACCAGTCAAACTGAGCGTCAATCTCCAAGGGAGTCAGCTGTTATGGAATGGGAGTGGGTTAATAGGGCAATCAGGAAAATCGATTTTAGATTAACTGTGATCCTAATGAATGCAGCCTTGAAGGACCAACTTGCCTACTCTGCTCCTATTTCTTAAGTTCTAAGCAAGGCAGCAAATGAAGTCTGGTAACAGTGAGTTGCTAACTTTTGTGTGGCTTGGGACAAAGGAGGAAACAGAACTGGAGAGAGAGATGGGAAACAATTAATGATGCCTATTTTGCATTACTAAGTTTAGGAACTAAAATGATACATTCAGAAGCCTACATATACCAAAGCTTACCAGACCACAAATAATTATCCCAACAAAACATTTCCATTTCTTTCTCTGGGGCTCCAAGTACTGAACTGAATATTTCAAGGATATCTGACTAATGCAATGGATAGTTTCCACTCAGGAATTCTCACTCCATAGACATAATTAAATCTTACTTTCCGTTAGCAACCACAGACCCATATTATGGAGAGTGCCACTATCACCAGAGTCCGCACCCTCCTTCAGGTTCTGTTTCCATCGTAGTCAGCTTAACTACTTCAACCAGCTGGCTGAACAGTTTTACATCTAGCACCACTTAAACCCATTTTGCCAAACATCTGTCAGTATCAAAGGGTAACTTACTCATCCTTGGACACAGTCATGTTGCCAACTCCAATAACCTAAGTACCCTGGATTTTAATCTAACTTTAGTTTCCTCACCATATCCCAGTTGCACAAATGGAATGCCTCCATGCCGAACTAAGTCAAGGTATCTTTCACTGTTGTTCACTAACAAAAGTTCAGCAAGTCCCACTTCAGTTTAACTAATTTACACCATTGTGTTCTCGCACCGAGCTGCAAACAGAGAGTACATTCACATCCAAACGTGCCCACTCCTGCTACTGAAATACCTAACACCCAAACTCAAGTGCTGTTGGGCAACTACTCAAACTCAAAAGGTCAAACAACAGTTTTTTTTGTTCACTAGGAACCTAAAGTTTTCAATTAAAAAAAATCTAACAGAAAGCAAATATCACACCCAAAAGTAAATAGGGAGGCACTGATCCTCAGATAGTAGTACAATCACTCTTCATGACTGACTCCAGACAGCTCCCCCACAATTTCATGCTTCTTTTCACGCTCAGAAATCTTCTTTCCTCACCTAACTCTATCGTTCTTACCCTTCCTGGCTGTGAGCGGTCACGACAAATATCAAAGAATTGTCATGCAAAATAATGAGCACACAATAGACTGTCAAAAAAAAAATCAGCACATCACAGCCGAACACAATTCAGCTTGTATTCTCCAATTCAGAAACATTCCTGAACTGATAAGTGTCACCAAGTTACAGAAAAGTACAGGCAGAATGCAAAGGAAAACTCAACTGGTTAGGCTTGTTAAAAGTACCTTGTTATCTTTCATATAAAGTGCTAGCATTTCCTCTCTCCCATATCGATAATCTGCTAATTTGTATTTTGGCAATGCAGGTGAAGGAGGTGGGGATGCGATGCTTCCACCACTGGACAATGCACGAAGCCTGTAACGAGAGAATACAATTTGTTCGATAGTCAATTCACTTCAATAAAATAAGTAGTTTAAAATTAATATACAAAGCTATAAACAGGGATTAAACCAAAGTCCTTCCTGGAACAGGGTGTGTGATGCAATAAATGCGCTGGAATATATCAGCAGCCCATACACACAGCTAATAAAAAAAACTGAATGATAGCGTAGTGAATTTAACATGTATATAGTACTCTGCACTTATCCATACCACATTTTTTTTACAAACGAATACAGGCCAGAGTTCTGCTCAAGGGCTAGCTCCATTCTCCCACAGCAACATTTTAATGACACCCAGATTTCTCCTTCCTGAACTGATAAGCACTGATCATGAAGAACAGCTCATAGCTGGGAATGGAATTAAATAGGACTGAGCCAGCACAGGCACAATGGGTTGAATGGCCTCCCCTTTGCTGAAAGATTCCATCAGCTAAATTTTAATGGCTCAAGTGAACTGTTTTTGAAGGAGTTAAATTAGGTGATTCTACATAAAGCTTGAGAGAAACAACACAAAAGGTATATCAGCATCTGCAATATGTTAGACTGCAAAATGGTTAATGGAAGGTGTACTGATTAACTCAAGCAAGACAATCCAATGATGTGGAAGAGCACTTTAATTTTTGGTACTGCATTAGTTTGTACAACTACAGCGTGGTCTGTTTAAGAGATTGCTATTAATTTTCACTGAAGCTGAACTCCACTGAAACAAAGTGCAAGAGGTCCAAGGTACAATAGAAGTCAGCATCTCAAATAAATGCAAAAAGCCAAGTCCCCAGTATCCTACAAACTTCATGAACACTCAATTATCACACAAAGTAATTAGGTAGTTATATTTTACACTTATATTTTACAAGAGAACTACAGATTGACTGGCAAGTGGACTCCGGTTGGTAGAGGTGTCATCATGGAGAATGCACCAGTAATTATGATGACAGTTAATTGCCAAGCTTTGTTTAAAGCTAGAATTTAAACAATCAGCATTTTATTCTCACAGTTTAAGTGTACTACCAGGTTACAGTCGAACAGGTTTATTTGGAAGCACTAGCTGTCCACCTGATAAAGGAGCAGAGCTCCAAAAGCTAGTGCTTCCAAATAAACCTATTCGACTATAACCAGGTGTTGAGATTTTTAACCTTGTCCACCCCAGTCCAACACCGGCACCTCCAAATCATCCTTTTACTTGGGTATTTCTTAATTTCTGTCCTGATGAGGGCATGATGAAAATCTCCAAAACATGTCTTTTCTCAGAAAGCGCTTTGGTTATACATTACCATTCAGGTCCAAAGTTGAGCGTCTGAGTCTCTGCTGCCATTTCCTTGTCTTCCGACAAACAGCTCTACAAGATTAAAAATAAAATCACATCACTAAAGTTATGATAACAAAGTTAAGCATGGTAATTATTCCCCCTCGAGAGCTACTTATCATTGGCATCTTCTCTTCTATCACCCACTTAAAACCACACACTGCCAAAATGCCTGCTTCAAATCTTCACTGGGAGGAGATAGTAGGAAGTATATGAACTGAGCTACAAGTAACTGGCATTAGCTTTCTCTCCTCATGGGATCAAGCCACTGATTGGCAGGATATGCAAAGAACTGAATCTACAAATCCAAAAGCTATCACTGTTATCTTGGCTCAACGGCAACACACTCTCAGTTCCGTCAGAAGGTTCAGTTCTAAAGCCACTTCAATTAAGTGCCAAAAAAAAAAAGCAAGCAGCCAAAGAACCACACATCAACATGGAATCAAGTTGTTCTGAATGAAACGGGAAAACGAAGGAAAACATTCTCAACCACCACCTTTGGGCACTTCCTTAAAAGGAGGAGTTAAAGGCAGCAGAGTGAAATAACCCACTTTACCAGCACTGGCAATTGTGCATAAAGCCCTGAGGGAACAGATGAACAATTTAACTGTTGCACCTGTGAATGCCACTCTTCAAGCAAACTTCCAGGTAGGATGTAGAGGGCTGCCTAGATGAAATGGTCACCACTACTTCTGGTCCACGGGCGAGTGGCTGCTTTAACAACAATGTAGCTGGCAAAAGGAAAATATTTACCAAAAAAAGGAAATGGTTCCCCATTCATCACACAATGTAGCTGGCAGAAGGAAACATGCAGTCAGTTTGATATGCCTCTTAAATGATTCATGGTAATGAACAAAGTAGAGCAGCAAATTTCAGTTCAGAGTACAGGAGGGCCATAAAAACCCATGGATATAAGTGTCTTCCCATTGTAAGCAGAGTCAGGTCAGCTTGTAATGGAGCGACAAGGCAACAAAATGGTTTAGATGCAACTTCAAATATATCACCCAGTCTGTTTAGATATCACCTGCGATGTTGCGTTCACCACCGAACTGAAAAAAAAATCAAATTCTTTCAAGTGCAGCCTGACTCAAAGCCAGTTTCAAAACCACTGCCTTCAAACCACAAGGCTGTTTAAATTGCAATCAACACTGTCAACTTACAGAAGTTACCGCCCATTTCAGCACAGATTCTTCCCATGTTCAGTTTCACAGATGTGAACCATTCTCTCCTCCCACACACCACCAAAATAAGAGAACTTTCTCCCAAACACCAAAATAAATGGAATTGTACCAAGAAGCCCAATGTATACTGCAACAATGCTTATTACCAAATATTACTATATTCACCCATTAAATACTGACCAGAAAATGGTCTCAGTGCACGAGTTTTTCCACAGAGGTCTGTGGTGGTGGAACAAAAAAGCACTCCTCAATATTTACCACTTTCCAATAAAGACTCAAACAGCAGTAATAAACAAAAATCAACTTAAACTGACAAGTAATTATGCTCAAAGTTGCAAAGCTATTAAATCCAGTGAAATTTCACAGCTCCACCACATGTACCTACCCTCCAACTAATCCTCCATTTTAATATCAAGGTCACATAGCCAGAAAGTTAAGATAAATTTTATGCCGCTGTAAAATGGATACAAGGAATAGTTAATTCATGTACTACACTCCAATATGGCACTAAGTTTCACTTGCAGGTTTGTATCGTGGGAAGAAACTTAAGAAATGCATTTGAACTGCACTGGAGTCTTAGCAAACACTATAACATGGAAAGCTCTCTTTTGTGCCTCCTTTTAATCTACATTCCTTGTTTAACCACATAGTAACAAAGAGCAGGTCATAATGCTGGTCAAACATTAGCTGCAAGTCCTAACTACTTTAAAAGGTGCCCCTGCAAACAGTTTAAGGCTTTAAATTGTTTTAATGCTGTCCTATGAAGTTGGACTTGTACAGCTACTTTCAGAATGTCCAAAAGGGTTTTACAAAGAATCACTTTTAATTAACAATCTCAGTTATTGGAGAGTGGAGCTAATGTTCACATGGTAAAATCTCAAACAGTAATGATGTCACCAGATTTTAACAGCACTGGCTGAAACACAAATATTGGTGAGGTTATGGAGCAGAACTTGGTCGTTTGAAGTCTAATCGGATCTTTTTAAATCTTTGGCTGAGAGCCTGGTAGCTCACCCAAAAGATGGCACTGCATCCCTCATTCGAGTCTGAGGGATTGAAGGTTCTAAGTCTCTGGGATTGGACTGACTCAGAGGTGAGTGTGGTACCACAGAGCTGAGGCTGACACATAATGGATAACAGATTAAGTTAGCGGCAACATTGAAATACAGAAATAATTTTCAGTGCAGAAATGTGGAAGCTTGTCTCCTGTACAGATCAGTAACACCAGGATGCCTATTTCAAGCACAATATTCACAGTAGCATTGTTTGCTATCATTATCACCTCAAGTCCATTCCATTAGCTTTGAGTGATATTTTGGGTGTCCTAGAACTGACTTCAAATCATCCTAGCCAGAAAGGATATTTTTGGAGGCTTCAGACAAAGATAGGTGTTGGTGGAGCAAGGAATAACTTGCAGTCACATTGTCGGTCAAGGGTTAAGTGCTGAGTTGAGATGAGAGTAATGGGCAGTTGGGCAAGGTGGCAGAGGGCAGCAGTTGTCCAAGTAACCACGGCAGTTGGAGGCTGTAGTTCTAAAAGGATGCTATTTTAATGCTCTTTTAAAGTTGATAAAACATGATCTCTGATCAAAGTCTAGAATTAGTACTTGCAGAGTTACATTGTACTTTGCTCAAAAACTGCATGAATTCATGGAAAACTCTAGTTTTCTCACTTTTTAGATCAGAATCATTCTAAACATCATTGCATAGACAGAATACAGGGGGCTAACACCTTCAACATATTGTCTAGCTAACACCCATTGTTACAGCTAACCTGAGAATGCAACTTTTAAAAAAAAATTTGGTGATTTACACATGAAAGAAGTTAAACTATCATGGTATTCGAAAGATGAAAGACTCAACAGACAATCAAGGTATTTTTCAGTGTATAATTTCAGTTACATCACACTAAATTTTTGCTATATATTCTGTGCCTTAGAATTATGTCCTCCACTATCACCTGAAGAAGGAGCGGCGCTCCGAAAGCTAGTATGTTTCCAATTAAACCTGTTGGACTATAACCTGGTATTGTGTGATTTTTAACTTAGAATTCCAAAGTACTGCTCTCCTCTATTCCCACCAACAAAAACTCCTAACGCACTCCCAAGCAGAATACTTATCAACTGATCTAACGAGATTAGTCTAAACAGTCAGAGTGGTTGCTGATAAAGTTTGAAATCAATATTAAATCCAGCTTATTTACAAATCACCACTCACTGAAAGCTACATTTCAGGCATAATGCCAACAAAACTCCCCTGGATTTTGAAGGGTGAAAGACCAACTATGCCACACTTAACCTTAAGATAAGCCAAGTCAACTCATCTGCAATGAGCTGCTAGTTAGAATGCAGCCACTGTTAATTAGGTAAACACAGCAGTAAATTTCACACTCCAAGGTCCAGAGAAGATTAATGGCTGGTTAATTTACATGTTTACCACAGTGATGGTTGACGGGAATGTTAACCAGGCCCGACTCTTCATTTTAAATTCCATTAGTAGGGCTTGCAAGGACCTCTGGCTCCTGTCTCTCTCAACATGGCATTCGGCTTAGCTTCTGTCCTAGGTCTCAGCACTGTGTTTTAATTTAGTCACTATAATTGAGGGAAGACATCAAAAACTTGGCGGTGGCGGAGAGATGTAGTGGAATGGTACTAGGGAGAGACTAGCCTCGAAAAATTGAGGAACCTAAAACAAAGGGTCACACATCAGGTGGTCAGTCACTCCGGACAGAGATGAGAAATTTCTTTTCAGTCAAGGGCTTATAAGCAACATGTCAGCCATGATCGTATTGAATGAGAGCAGGCCTGAGGGGCTGAATATTTCTGTTTCACATGTTCATATGAATCTTTGGAAGAACTTTCTACTTTGGAGAGCTGTACATGTTTGGTGGCCAAGTATATTCAACATTGGGTTTAATGGAGTTTTGGGTATTAAAGGAATAAGGGATACAGTGATAGAGGGGGGAGCGGGCAAACATACTGAATGGTGGAGCAGGGTCTATGGGCTGGATAGCCTGTCCATGATACTACTAAATATGTCAGAGCAGAAAAACAGAGGAGACAATGGAGACATTCAAAATCTTGAATAGCTCTGATGGAAGACACTGTTACATCAGACAGACGAGATGTTAACCAGAGTATAGGTTCAAGGTGATTAGTTAAAATATAAAGGGTGATAAAAAGGCAGCACAATGGCTCAGTGGTTAGCGCTGCTACCTCATACCACCAGGACGACAGGTTCAATTCCAGCCTTGGGCAACAATGTGGAGTTTGCACATTCACCCTGTCTGTGTGGGTTTCCTCCACATTCTCCAGTTTCCTCTCACAGTCAAAGATGTGCAGGTTAGGCGGAGTGGCCATGGGAATGGCCTGAGCAGGATGCTCCTCAGAGGGTCAGTATGGACTTGATGAGCCAAATGGCCTGATTCTATACTGTAGGAATTCTATGAGAGGATAAAATCCAAATAAAAGTTTCTGTTATCTGGAATATACTTTCTGAATGATGGTGAGTTGAATGAAAAGTTACGTTCGATAAGTGTATTGGATAAACACTGGGAGAAAAGACATTTGCAGACCTACAGAGAAAGAAGGAAAAAAAGAAGAATGGGACTAACTGGATTATTCAAAGAATACAGCCTCCATGGGCTGAATGGTCACCTTTATGTTCAGAAGTACATTTAATGAAGCCAAGTTGACACCGGAAGGACAAGAACTCCCATCTCTTAACAGCAAAGAAAAGGCAGCACACTTTTCAGCAAAGCTATCCTCTCAGTGGATAGATCACAGCACAAAGCAGGAAACTGTGCAGGAAAGAAAATAACTTGTCTGCATTCCTTCACATACACATCGCAAAGCTCTACACTGCGTATCTGAATCTGGTGTGCTGAATGGATCAAAGTGTTTTAGGGTTTTTGATCAGAAAACAAACACCTTTTCAGGAAATGTTTACAATCAGCTTCCTGTACACAGTAAACTAGATAAAAGCTAAGAGAAGTGAACTTTGGTTCTCACCAGGAATTTCAAATTAAGCAATCTTTTGTTTCCATTACACTCTCCCCTCCCTCAAAATATCAGGTTAAGGTTTCCAGTTAAAAAAACAGCAGAAAAAACAAAACAAAGATAAGAAATGATAAGACCCCAGGACTCATTCAAGCCCAAGCTGAGCTTACTACATCAGTTCCTGCACAAGCTGAACACACTCAGGGACAGCTATGTTGCAAATGCACTCAGCAAAAGGCTCATCACACTCAGAGGAGGCAACTTCAAGGTGGCAGCTACACCAAAATCCAAAGCAAGTCAAGCCTTTCCAGTGGAACAGGAGAATGCCTGTAAGAAGGTCATAATAACATTTTCTTCATAATACCGATCAACATGCAGTCTTATGAACACAGGAATTAGGAACAAGAGTAGGCCATCCGGCTGCTCAAGACTCAATTCACAATTCAGTAAGATCAGGTCGCAACTTCATTTTTGCACCAGCACCGATAACCTTAGACTCCCCTGTTACTCAAGAATCGGCCTCTGCCTTTAATACAATAAAAATGGCTCCATTTCTGGATAAGTGAGTTCCAAAGACTCAAGAATCTCATTGTGTTTCAAATTACTCTTAAATTGCATTTTCTTCTTCTATCCTCCCTACAAGAGCAAGCAAACATCCGTTCAGCATCGACTCTGTCAAGTGCCCTCAGGATCTTATACGTTCAATAAGGGTATATGAATAGGAAGGGTTGGGAGGGATATCGGCTGGGTGCTGGCAGGTGGGACTAGATTGGGTTGGGATATCTGGTTGGCATGGACGGGTTGGACCAAAGGGTCTGTTTCCATGCTGTACATCCATGACTCTATGACTTCCCATTCTTCTAAGTTCCTAAGGGCACAGGCCCAGCCTGCCTGACTTCTTCCTCAGGCAGGATCCTGCCTACCCTAGATATCAGCATTTATATCCTTTGTTAAAAAGGACCAAAACAGCTTGGGCTTGAATAGTACAGTTCTCCAAATATGGCATCAACAATGCCTTGTGCAAATGTCCTCTGGTATATCCCATTTATCATGCAATAAATGACAAGATCCAATTTGCCTATTAAATCACTCACTATATCTGTGCATTAACTTTGCAATTCATGGATCCACCTGTAGCTCAGTGGTTTACAAACACTCCATTTATATGACATGCGGCTTGATTCTTCCTGCCAAATCACATTTCTCCATGTCATACTCCAACTGCCAAACTTTTGCCCATTCACAAATCATCCGTATCCTTTGGCAAATTAATTTTGGCCACTTCACAGTGTATCTTCCAACATACCTTTGTGCTATCAGCAAATTTAGCAACTGTACAGTCAAGATTTGTTCACATCCTCTTTGTGCGGAAGAAAGGCATGCTTTTATATGTGCCTTCTAGGACCTCACGTGCAAAGGCCCAGCCAGTAAAGTGTTGCACTGTATTCTGTCGTTAAAAACAAACTAAATTTACCTCTGGCGAGGTCTAACAAATAGCAAGGAGGCAGATGATCTGTGAAGCTATTTTGATGATGTTAGATGATATACAGACTTGACCCAGATAGTGGGACTGTGCGCGCACGGTAGCATCACGATCACGTGAATAAGCATACAATTCTAAAATCACCATGCTGTGTACTCAGATATTCAGTCAATCGCCCCACTAAAATTTAACTTCCACCACAGAATCATAGAATCCCTATAGTCTGGAAACAGGCCCTTCAGTCCAACAAGTTCAGACTAACCCTCTGAAGGTAAACTGGTCCCCAGATCAGAATGCAACTGATGGAATCCTGCAGTTGCATGCAGCAGTGGGAGAGCCCCGACACCACTTTTCGGTGTTGCTAGTAGCCATGACTAGTTCTGTACTCATTAGTGCTGACGGAGTCAGAGGAGAAAGTGAGGACTGCAGATGCTGGAGATCAGAGCTGAAAAAATGTGTTAACTGGAAAAGCGCAGGTGGTCAGGCAGCAGCATCCAAGGAGCAGAAGAATTGATGTTTCGGGCATAAGCCCTCCTTCAGGAATGATTCCTGAAGAAGGGCTTATGCCCGAATCGTCGATTCTCCTGCTCCTTGGATTCTGCCTGACCTGCTGCGCTTTTCCAGCAACACATTTTTAAGCTCGTGACTGAGTCAGAGGAATAATCGCTCTCCGCATCAACAAATACAAACAGGACATCACAGAGACCTTTCCTTTGCTGTCGACCTGATGTTAGGGTGGCAAAAAAACACCGCACAATAAGAGAATTTTGAAATGAAACAGACAAGGGAAAATAACTTTTGTTGCCATTGCTTTTGACTGTTTGCCTGGCATTTCTGGACTGTGGTCAGTTCTATAGGACAGAGGCACTGGATTTTGGTGCTTTTCTACAGCAATCATGCTTTGTGATGGTCTGTTCAGGGGCACCCAAGAGCTGCACATTTGTGTGGGTCAGTGGGTTACAGCCAATAGGATGGGCCCTGGCCAAAATCACTTTTACCCTATGCCAGCCAGGCCAGTGCCAAACACCACACAAAAGTACCACCAGCTGAGGTCTGTGAACTCAGCACTGACTGCAGATATGATTGGAGGCTCTCTGGATCTATCTGGTTTCCCTTTCAGATAAAAAAAATTCTAAACAAACTCACTGGGGGGAATTGGAACTGTAAACAAGTGTTTGATGATTTCCGGCTGTTGTCTTATTAGGAAACTTGAAGGGAGTCTCGCCAAATTAAGTTTGCCAGGCAGGCAAGGAAAATTGTGCAACAGCATCTGTTGCTGCATTTGACCCCATCTGCGGGGGAAGAGAAAGCTTCAGAAAAAAGACAAGTACCACCTGGCAGAAGCAGAGGCTGCCAGCTGCAATACAAAGCTTCTCTAACAGTTAACTACATTACTGAACAGGATGTCCTTGGCCTTTTCCAAGTCCGAACCTGCCAAGACACTCCCCATTCACGCTGTGTGCACTGCCCAACAAACAGTTTTGTGATACGTTGCAACTTTGGCTTACTGCACCAATTCAAACCATGCACATTGTTTTAACCAGAATAGTTGTATTCTGGGAATCAAAAAAGGGAAGAGAAAAGGGCAGGGCGTATTGGCTAATCCAATCCCAAATCTGCATAAAATATAAAAAAGCAGACTCCCATTTTCAGACAGGAGGAAAAAAACCTTTTGTCCATCCCCCAGACCTCTCGTCATTTTTCCAATTTAAGTATGGCCCTGGGACACACTGTGTACTGTTTCATAATTCACTTCAAGACAGCTAAGCAGCAATGCTGCCCTCAGGAGTTTATTTTAATCTGAGATTTACCATCTACGGATAAAAAAAAGGTTTAGTGGTAAAATTACTTCCTTAGAAGGGGGCAATAGTCTTATTGGGAACAGAAATAGTGAGTTGACATGCTTAATGTAGCTCAAATTTTGACATTTGTCAGGAATCACAAACTATTGGAAAGCTTGCACAATTCTACAAATATCATTGCCAACACAATCTGGCTAATTCCGTTTTTCAACAGTCTTCATTTAAACTTCCTTTATAACATGTCACAGTCTACATGACTGTGCAGTGATTCATACTACACTGGA
Source organism: Chiloscyllium punctatum (assembly GCF_047496795.1). NCBI lineage: Eukaryota > Metazoa > Chordata > Chondrichthyes > Orectolobiformes > Hemiscylliidae > Chiloscyllium > Chiloscyllium punctatum. Next base: position 859,525 of record NC_092759.1, read on the forward strand.
ATTTAATGCCACATGAACTTCAGTAACAAGACAAGTGGGGCCCCAGCACACAGCTGCACCATTGCCAGCATTAAACTAACAGCCAAATGGAGGTGGTTACAATAAACAAGCTATTTAACTTGGATGGAGATTGCAGGACGACAAAATTTACAAGCTTCAAACAAGGTTAGAGACAAGAAATAACACCTTGCTCTCAGGAATAAGGAATTACATTCCAAAACAAATGTGATTTAGAGGTCCATTTTTTTAAAATAGCAGCTGAATCAGTATCACTTGGGAATTCACTCAACTTGCTTTGCCTTGCATCTAAGAGAGACTTTTAAAAGGGGCCTTTTTAACAAGGAGAGCTTTAATGATAGGAGGGAAATCCATGATGTTTGTGACATTGCAGGATTTCTTCTTTAAGCTAGAACTCCTTTCCCTAAGAGAAGGACTTAAATTTACTGTTATTTTCCTGCATTACATTACCAACAACTCTTGGTTTTTAATTCTTTAATGGTATGTTGCCAATGTTGACAAGGCCAGCATGTGTTGTCAGTCCTTGTGGCTTCTGAGGCCATTTCAGAATCAGTTAAGATTCGGCTATATTGTTGTGGGTAAGAAAAGCATATTTCCACCTTTATGTGTTAGGTGATATTGCTTCTGACAATGAGGAACGCCTTGACAAATCTTGATGACCAGATCTGAAGGCAAGCTTTACATTTCAATTTTATGAACTAACTTTCACTAGTTGTTGGGGTGGTTCTTGAACACAAGTCCTCAGTGCTTCAGACGGAGAGAATTCATGAGGAGAAGAGTCGTTTAAAGAGCGCCTGATATGGGGAGATGAGGGGGCTAGGGGGTTGAGGAGCAGGAAGTGTTGCTTATTTCCCCTTGACCAGTTCTCTGGCTCTGTTGGAAGCAGCAATCAGGCCTGAGAGCTGATTGTATTATGGCAATACCAAACCAAGTCAAGGAAAAGAAGCTGCGTGTGTCATGCTGATAAGACATTTGGAGTACAGTGTACTGCACTGGTCTCCGAGATAATGACGAATGCAAATGTATGTTAAATGAATATCGGGAATGGATGGCTGTCTTACAAATAAACGTTGAACAGATTAGACTTGCTTCCACTGGACTTTAGAAGAGTAAAAGGCAACATGATGAAAACAGAAGATCATGAGGGGCCTTGATGTGGATCATGATGTGGAAAGCATGCTTCCTCATATGGGAGAATCTAGAATTTGGGGTCACTGTTTAAATGTAAGGAGTTACCCATTTAAGAAAGGTGATAAAAACATTTTTTTCCTGAGGGTTATAAGTCTTTGAAACTCTCTTTCTCAAAAGGTGGTTGAAGCAGAGTCCTTGAATATTTTTAAGGTACAGGTGGATTGATTCTTAATAAGCAAGAGCTGAAAGGAGGTAGGTCAGAATATGAAGTATTCAGATTGGCTGCAACCTGACTGAATGGCTAAGCAGGCTCAAGATTGACAAGATTTCAAAGAAAACCGCTAAATTAAAAATGCAGGATTTTTTGCAATTTATCTTTAGTGTTATCTAAACTCAACACAAGCTTTCAGAGGTACTCTAAACATAATACAAGGAGGCTTTGAACATACATCCTTTGTGTTGTCCAAACTACTTCAAGCTAATATTCCATTAGTGTTTAAAGACTTGCGTGCAAGTCAGTAAGACATGACGTAGAGCTATCCCTTGTTTCACACTCTTAATGTGATCTGGAAAAAAAGCACGTTAAACGAAAATCACTTTTGTGAGAAAACATGCAGTAGAGGTATGGCATGCTTCTGATATGGAGGTTTTTCATTAATAGCCTGCTTTGACGTATTAACTGAACACTTTGTATACAAAGCACTTCTGCAGTAGATGCTCAATTTTTAAAGAATGATGAATAAAACGTTGAATGAATAAAAAATGCGCCATCTTCCACAGAACAATGTTATGGCACTGTTGTCACTAAATACAGCATCATTGGCACCCAAAATGACAACACAGTAGCACGTTAATGTATGTGCAGTTACTGAGTCAGTGTGAAAATGGAGGTCATGGAAGGGAAATGTATTCAGGTAGGTTCTCTTTTTTTTTAAATAAAAGTTTGAAAACAAAATGTACTATTTGATTTTGCTTTTAAAGGGCTACTCACTTGAATTCCCCCTACTTTCCACAGTTGCTAGTTGTTTCTTAAGAACACATGCATTCAAGCCGAGATGACCTACCATTATTCATGACACAACAATGGGGTTCAATGGCAGATTCTCATCCTTCTATTATTTTCATTATTGAAAAAAAAACTAGCCTCAAGTTGTTGTGGCACTGAAATGGTGCATAGAAAAACAAGCTAGCTTCTTTTGTTAAGAAAATGATATGGTACATGACCTGAATCAGCCTATGATTGATAACCTGAGCCTTCAAAGAGAATGTCAATGTGTTTATTGCACCAATGCACCACTGTCCAGGCTCCAATGCTAAAGCAGTGTTAAAGTCCAGCTTTGGTGTACAATAAGGCATGCATCCTTCACAGAGGCAATTCAGAAGACACCCTGTGCCACTGAAAATACAAAAAAAAACACCACTGCTGCAATAGCCTTAATTTCTCATCTTGCTGCAAATCCAGTCCAGGGATCATATCAAAATAGAAGGAAGCCAGTCTATTGGCTCTGCATCAGGTCTTTCACTTGCCAGCTCTTGTGCTAGCCATCCCAGCCATCTTAGATTAGATTACTTACAGTGTGAAAACAGGCCCTTCGGCCCAACAAGTCCACACCGACCTGCCGAAGCGCAACCCACCCAGACCCATTCTCCTACATTTACCTTCACCTAACACTATGGGCAATTTAGCATGACCAATTCACCTAACCTGCACATTTTTGGACTGTAGGAGGAAATCAGACCACCCGGGGGAAACCCACATACACAGACACGGGGAAAATGTGCAAACTCTACACAGTTGGTCGCCTAAGGTGGGAATTGAACCCGGGTCTCTGGCGCTGTGAGGCAGCAGTGCTAACCACTGTGCCACCCATCCTTTCACCTTCCAAGTTCTTCATTGAAAAGAAATTGTTCTGTTTTACATGGGCATTGGTGAAGAGAGGGGAACATGTTGCAAATTTGTGCCTTGCACTCATCAGGATGAATACAGAAGTGACAAATTTCAAACAATCATACAATACAATACTTTTCTCCAGCAGTATACAAATTTTGCATTAATCCAATTGTTCTGATAAGCAATCTTCCTAAATTTCATTCATGGGATGTGGGGATCACTGCATACCCCCAACTAGCCTTGAGAATGCTGTAGTGAGCTCCCTTGAATTACTGCAGTTTATACTCTGTGGGTACATGCAGCATTGTTAGGGAAGGAGATCCTCTATTTTGATCCAGCAATAACAAAGGAGCAGTAACACAGTTTCAAATTAGGATGCAGATTGGAGGAGATATTGCTGGTGGTGGCTGTCCTTCTCAGTGGTAGTCATCATGGGTTTGGAACTTGCGGAAGGAATTCAAAACAAAAGGATAGGCAACATATGGTGTTTTGGCTTTCATTAAGATGGGGGTCAAGTTTAAGAGCTGCGAGGTTTTGCACACTTGGAATACTGTGTCCAGTTCTGGTCGCCCTACTATAGGAAAGGTACAGAGGTTTTGGAGAGGGTGCAAAGAAGGTTTACCAGGATGCTGCCTGGACTTGAGGGCTTGTCTTATGAAGAAAGGTTGAATAAACTCAGACTTTTCTCTCTGGAGAGGAGGAAGAAGAGAGGAGACCTGATTGAGGTATACAAGATAATGAGCGGAACACAGAGTCAATAGCCAGAGACTTTTCCCCAGGGCAGGACTGACTGGTATGAGGAGTCATTGTTTGAAGATATTAGGAGGAAGGTATAAAGGTACATCAGAGGTAGGTTCTTTATGCACAGAGTTGTGAATGCATGGAATGCATTGCCAGCAGGAGTGGTGGAAGCAGAGTCACTGGGGACACTTAAGCGACTGTGGACATGCACATGGATGGCAGTGAGTTGAGGGGGCACGTAGGTTAGTTACTATATTTTACATTAGGATTAACCTCAGCACAACATCGTGGGCCAAAGGGCCTGTTCTGTGCTGTACTTTTCTATCTATTTCGCTGCTCCATAACAGACAGTGCACTCTGAACTCTGTCCAGCCACTCTGCAAACATGTTTTGTCTTTGAATGCAAACCAGCAGGCCACCAGAATGTTTTTCCTGATTTACTCAATTTAAAACCTTTATAATTTTAAAAATTTGTGGTAAATCATTTCAACCTTTTCTGCTTCCAGGAGAATGCCAGAAACATACACATGAAATGACCACGATTAACTTTGTGCACCAATCTCATATGCAAAAAATATCTCCAGAAAAGGAAAGGTTTCTTGGTTTCTAATTTACTTCAGCAGAAAGAATGTTTTCCTCTTTGAAAACCTGATTATCAGTCACAAAAAAAAACCTAGAAATCTACCAGTGGCACACCAGATTAAAATGAAGCGGAGAGTTCTGGCGAGCTAGTGCGGGCAGGATTGGGAGAAAAGAGCAGATGAATGCATGGCTGAGGAGTTGGTGTATGGGAGAAGGATTCACATTTTTGGATCATTGGAATCTCTTTTGGGGTAGAAGTGACCTGTAAAAGGACAGATTGCATCTAAATTGGAAGGGGACGAATATACTGGCAGGGAGATTGTGAGGGAAGAGATCAATCTGGTACAGTTGAGAACAAAAGAGAGTCAAATAGTCAGGGCAGGCAGGGACTAATAAATTAAACTGCATTTATTTCAATCCAAGGGGCCAAACAGGGAAAGCAGGTGAACTCAGGGCATGGTTAGGAACATGGAACTGGGATATCATAGCAATTACAGAAACATGGCTCAGGGAATGGGTTGGACTGGCAGCTTAATGTTCCAGGATACAAATGCTACAGGAAGGATAGAAAAGGAGGCGAGAGAGGAGGGGGAGTGGCATTTTTGATAACGGATAATATTACAGCTGTGCTGAGGGAGGATGTTGCTGGAAATACATCCAGGGAAATAAGAAAGGGACGATCACCTTATTGGGATTGAATTATAGACCCCCTAATAGTCAGAGGGAAATTAAGAAACAAACTTGTAAGGAGATCTCAGCTAGCTGTAAGAATAATAAGGTGGTTATGGTAGAGGATTTTAATTTTCCAAACATAGACTGGGACTGCCAGAGTGTTGAGGGTTCAGACGGCGAGGCGTTTGTGAAGTGTGTACAAGAAAATTTTCTCATTCAGTATGTGGATGTACCTACTAGAGAAGGTGCAAATTTGGACCTAGCCTTGGGAAATAAGGCAGGGTAGGTGACTGAGGTGTCAGTGGGGGAGCACTTTGGGGCCAGCGACCATAATTCCATGAGATTTAAAATAGTGATGGAAGAGGATAGACCAGATCTAAAAGTTGAAGTTCTAATTTGGAGAAAGGCTAACTTTTACAGTATTAGGCAAGAACTTTTGAAAGCTGATTGGGGTCAGATGTTTGCAGGTAAAAGGACGGTTGGAAAATGAGAAGCCTTCAGAAATGTGATAACGAGAATCCAAAGAAAGTATATTCCTGTCAGGGTGAAAGGAAAGGCTGGTAGGTATAGGAAATGCTGGGTGACTAAAGAAATTGAGGGTTTAGTTAAGAAAAAGGAGGAAGCATATGTACGATATAGACAGATGAATCGAGTGAATCCTTAGAAGTGTATAAAGGCAGTGGGAGTATACTTAAGAGGGAAGCCAGGAGGGCAAAAAGGGGACATGAAATAGCTTTGGCAAATAGAATTAAGGATAATCCAAAGGGGTTTTACAAATACATTAAGGACAAAAAGATAACTGGAGAGAGAATAGGGCCCCTCAAAGATCAGCAAGGCAGCTTTTGTGTGGAGCCGCAGAAAATGGAGGAAATACTAAACAAGTATTTTGCAACAGTATTTACTGTGGAAAAGGATATGGAAGATATAGACTGTAGGGAAATAGATGGTGACACCTTATCAAATGTCCAGATTACAGAGGAGGAAGTGCCGGATGTCTTGGAACGCATAAAGGTGGAAAAGTCCCCAGGACCTGATCAGGTGTACCCTTGAACTCTGTGGGAAGCTAGTGATTGCTGGGACCCTTGCTGAGATACTTGTATCATCGATAGTCACAGGTGAGGTGCTGGAAGATGTTGGAGGTTGACTAACATGATGCCACTGTTTAAGAAGGGTGGTAAGGACAAGCAAGGGAACTATAGACCAGTGAGCCTGACGTCGCTGGTGGGCAAGTTGTTGGAGAGAATCCTGAAGGACAGGACGTACATGTATTTGGAAAGGCAAGGACTGATTAGGGATAGTCAACATAGCTTTGTGCGTGGGAAATCATGTCTCACAAACTTGATTGAGTTTTTTGAAGAAGTAACAAAGATTGATGAGGGCAGAGCGGTAGATGTGATCTATATGGACTTCAGTAAGGTGTTCGACAAGGTTGCCCATGGGAGACTGGTTAGTAAGGTTAGATCTCATGGAATACAGGGAGAACGAGCCATCTGGATACAGAACTGGCTCAAAGGTAGAAGACAGAGGGTGGTGGTGGAGGGTTGTTTTTCCAGACTGGAGGCCTGTGAACAGTAGAGTGCCACAAGGATTGGTGCTGGGTCCTCTATGTTTTGACATGTACATAAATGATTTGGATGTGTGCATAAGAGGTACAGTTAATAAGTTTGCAGACGACACCAAAATTGGAGGTGTAGTGGACAGCAAAGGTTACCTCAGATTACAACAGGATCTGGATCAGATGGGCCAATGGGCTGAGAAGTGGCAGACGGAGTTTAATTCAGATAAATGCAAGGTGCTGCATTTTAGGAAAGCAAATCTTAGCAGGACTTATACACTTAACGTCAAGGTCCTCAGGAGTGTTGCTGAACAAAGAGACCTTGGAGTGCAGGTTCATAGCTCCTTGAAAGTGGAGTCGCAGATAGTGAAGGTGGCATTTGGTATGCTTTCCTTTATTGGCCAGAGTATCGAGTACAGGAGTTGGAAGGTCATGTTGCGGCTGTACAGGACATTGGTTAGGCCACTATTGGAATATTGCGTGCAATCCTGGTCTCCTTCCTATCGGAAAGATGTTGTGAAACTTGAAAGGATTCTGAAAAAATTTACAAGGATGTTGCCAGGGTAGGAGAATTTGAGCTCTAGGGAGGGGCTGAACAGGCTGGGGCTGTTTTCCCTGGAGCGTTAGAGGTTGAAGGGTGACCTTACAAAATCATGAGGGGCATGGATAGGATAAATAGACAAAGTCTTTTCCCTGGGGTGGGGGAGTCCAGAACTAGAGAGCATACGTTTAGGGTGAGAGGGGAAAGATATAAAAGGGACCTAAGGCGCAACTTTTTCACACAGAGGGTGGTATGTGTATGGAATGAGCTGCCAGAGGTAGTGGTGGAGGCTGGTACAATTGCAACATTTAAGAAGCATTTGGATGGGTATATGAATAGGAAGGGTTTGGAGGGATATAGGCCAGGTGCTGGCAGGTGGGACTAGATTGGGTTGGGATCTCTGGTCAGCATGGATGGGTTGGACCGAAGGGTCTGTACATCTCTGACTCTGACTCTTAGAGGACATCCTTGACACACAACTAAACAACAGAATTCAGAGCAACATGTTTTAAATACCACTACGAATGTTAGATTTCTAGTAGAGAGATTGGAATGAATAATAATGGAGCCTTAAATACGCAAAATGTAAATTCGCTTCCAAAAAAAAGTACACAAGGCCAGAAAATGGTTAATTAGAAAAGGATTATGTTGAAAAAAAACACACAAATCAAAGCAATTGACTGCAGGCCCAGTCATGTTTTAAACAGACAGCAAGTTTCAATGATGATCTGAGGACACAAATTTGTTCACACACAACAAATTGTCTTAGAATGCAATTATGTATACAACAAATGTTACAACCCATTTTGCAGCATCAACATTGCACAATTATCAATTTAGTTAATGGCTGGGTCATCTAACTCAGTACAGTTGATTAAGATGCTAGGCAATCTGCACTTCTGGTAATGCATTGGAATCACTCAAGTTAACGTGAAAGGTTGACCATTTCATTTTAAACATGGAAACTACGACAAGGCAGCACCTCCTTCAATATTGCATTTTCACAGTCTAGATTATGAGCATGCGGTCTGAAGCTTTGACCTCCTGGCTTTGACAAGTGCAGAGGTGGTACAGGCATCTGAAATAGCTTTTCAGATGTCTTTGTCGGTTGATAGCAGTCACACCTCATTTGAAATTGATGAGTTCAACCCATGTTTGCACACAATCGTGGTTCGCAATTTAACACGCAGCTGAGGGGGTGCCATGGTGTCAGAGGTGCTGTTTTGGAGAGGACCTCTTAAGCTGGAGGTTGCCGCAGGTCCTCATGGTGGGCTCCTTAATACCCCAAGATCATTAGGGAGGCTTTCCACCTGTCAATTTAACCTTCGAATGAACAGAGAATTCTGACCTATTATCACACTGCTGTTTTGAGAGAGCTTGCTTTGCATAAATCAGTTGCAAGATTTCCTGCATTATGACAGTATCTTAGAGGTTAGAGAGGATTTAAGGAGAACTTTTGCCACATAGAGAGTGGTAGGTATCTGGAGTGTTCTGCCTGAAAGGGGGCAGAAGCAGGAATAATTTCATATTTAATTGAAGACTTGAAACACCAAAGCATACAAGGCTGTCGGTCAGTGTTGGGAAATGGAATTAGTGGATGGGTGCTTAATGATCTATTTGCATGCTGCAATACTCTATGACTCAATTATAACAGTAACATGAATGTTTGGGCTATCAGTGGAGGGGGAGAAAGAAGATTTCTTTTAACCTCTCACTCAAGTTAAAAAGTAATACAGAAACCCTCCATTGCCTCACGTATGTTCTGCCACGCCATGTCTGATCCATGACTCAGCTCCATTGACCCAAATGCTTTTTATAAAAATTCTATCAACTTCAGATTCAAAATTAATTGGTTTGGCATCTGATGTCGTTTACAATTAAGAGATCCAAACTTCTCAATTTTATGCTCGAGAGCTCTAATTTTTAAATTTTCTTCCTAGTCCCAGCCTCCCAAGCTGGTGGAAAAAAAAATTTGCTTCGTTTCCCCGTATTTTCATGAGAATGTCAACTAACTGATCTATTTTTCATCACCTTGCAGTGTATGTAGTACAGCGTCAGGGAACTGCTAAGCACCATAAGCACTACATTTGAGACAAAATTCTGAATTATCTAGGACTTCAAGTTTTTCCCCCACTGTGACCCCAATTAAAGGCTTGAAACTTGTTACAAGCACTGAGATCTGAGAGCTGGAGACTTGTTAGAGCAAAGGCATAGTTGTCATTACATCGTCAAAACACAATGGCAGCCATTACTGCCTCAGATACTGCAAACCCATTTGAGGTGTGAAACCCAATTTCAAGCAGCCCTGATCTTCTGCCTATTCATGTGGGCATTAAATACCCTATCCTAAGAGAAACAGGAGAGCTTTCCTGTCCAATTTTATACCATAAGAGGTGACTTAGCTGAATGTGATATTAAACAGATAAAATAAAAATTCAAAATAAGAAAGGATGCAAACCAAAGCAGGTATGCAGCAAGCAGAACTGGAGCTCAGAAAATGATACCACCCCAAAAAAAATTATTGACAGAAATTGAGCATACTCCAACAATTGTTATGAGGAAAATTTAAAACTAAAAGAGAGATCTTACTCAAATGAGACCAACAGCAGTGAACAAGTTCAAGGGAATGAAGAGTACCAAAGGCACTAACAGGAAAGAAAAACAGAGTCAAGGACAACAACAGTCCAACTGGCCCTTCAAGTCTGCGCCACCATTCAAACAGATCATGGTAGATTTGGTTTGAACTTCAATTTTACTTTCCTGCACACTCCTGACAATATTTCATCCTCCTGTTAATCAAGAACCTAGCTACAGCTGCCTTAAAAATACTCAAAGATTTTACATCCACTGCCACATGAGGAAGAGAATTAAAACACTCAAGACCACAACCTTCAGAGGGAAAATGCTTCTTTGTTTATGAAATGGGTGGCCTCATATCTTAAGCTCTGATCCCCTAGTTCTAGACTTTCCCACAAGAGGAAACTTCCATCCACAATAATCCTGTTTACTAACCTTGTGATTCAGGCACACTTCTTTGCATCTCAGCTCTGCAACAATTTCACATTTTCCTACATTATTCTTCATTCGCTAGTTCTTTGCTCTTTCACTTCACCTATATTCCTTTGCTGGTTTAGTATCTCATTTTGCTAACTCACTTTCCTATCTACACTGGTGTCATCAGAAAATTTAGCTACCATACCTTTGATTCCTTCATCCAAATCATTACTATATATCAAAGAGTTGAGGCCTCAGCATCGACCCGTGACACACCATTCAGGATATCCTATCAACTGAAACCATTTATTCCTATCCAAATTAAACAGTTCAAGACAGACTGTAACCAAATGTGGATGTAGTGGGAAGACTGATTTATTATCAAGGTGCTACGGGATTTTAAATAATAGGCATTGGATTTAATTAAAACAGTGCCCGAAGGGCAAGCAGGGCACCACTGCAATGTTCAAAGCACAACACAAACAGAAGAATGTTACCTACCTTGACCACAGGTCAGGTTCCCAACCTACAATCGGTGTTGGAGACTCCCCAAGATACGTTGTTCTGAGTAGCTAATACAACAGATGAATTGGTCTGATAGTAATTCCCTTTATCATTCACAAAACACTGGTTTACTTCACTGAAAGAAAGGACAAAGTTCACAATTAAAAATCAGACCATACTAGACATTTACTTTTGGGATGTGGGAACAGGGAATCCGGTTGATAAAGTTATCAATACTCCTAACAATAATCCCTTGACTAATTAATCATTATATTATTGCATATACATCAGGTATACAGCTCAGAAACTTAACATTCAATCACCGAGTGGTCATATTCCACCGAAGCCTTCTTCCATTTTTCTACATCACTATAGCGCACTATTTCCTTCCATGTCCTATGTTTGTCTAGCTTCCTCCTTTTAAATGCACCAATACAATGACCTCAACCACTTGATGTGGAGACGAGCTCCAAATTCTGACCATTCTCTGGGTAAAGACAATCCAACTCAACTTCATGTTTCTTGATAACCACCTTACATCGATGGCTCTTGGTCCAGAACTAGACGGCATAGGTTTAGGGTGAGGGGGGAAAGATATAAAAGAGAGCTAAGGGGCAACTTTTTCACACAGAGGGTGGTATGTGTATGGGATGAGCTGCCAGAGGATGTGGTGGAGGCTGGTATAATTGCAACATTTAAGAGGCATTTGGATGGGTATATGAATAGGAAGGGTTTGGAGGGATATGGACCGGGTACTGGCTGGTGGGACTAGATTGGGATATCTGGTCGGCATGGACGGGTTGGACTGAAGGGTCTGTTTTCATGCTGTACATCTCTATGACTCTATTTGAACCCATTCTATCAAAACCTGCAGAACAGCAAACATTTGAGGCCTCCAAATAAATATCAAAATCACAAATTTACTATCAATCAACATGAAGGCAAGACTAAAAAGTTTGAAGAGGAAAAACTGAAAGATGTTTTTATACGTTACTTGCAGTGAAGAATCTCTGCCAGTCAAAGGCTGCCAATGATGATAAGTCAGTAACGGATAGTCGCCCAGAGAAGGAAACACGCAGGAATCAAGACCAACCTACACTAAATGCTGCCGAAGTGCAAAACAGCATCTTAAAATAGAAGCATAGCTGGTGCAGAAACACAACAAGCCTGAAGATAGAGGGAACCAATCGTCAGTCTGCTATTTCGCCAGGAACCATATTTTCAGCTATGGCATCTACAAGATTACAAGCAAGTTACAAGAGCTGCTATGAAGTGCCAAGCAACACGATAGTCTAAGAGCCATGATCTAATAACCACTGAATTAGTAATCTAGAATCCTGGACCAGCCATCTGGAAACGCAAGTTCATTTACTGACTCAGCTAGGAAATTTCACTTCAGTTACTTAAGTAAATCTGAAATAAAAAAAGTTATGATCCGTAAAGAAAATCTGACTGGCTAGTGTCTTTCATGGAAGGAATCTGCCACTATTAACTGAACTGGCCTGAAAGTGACTCCAGACCATATCAATGTGGTTGAGTCTCATCTAGCCAGCCTCTCTCACATTGGATACAAAATACACACTACCAGGTTTCTTGGGAATGGGGCAAAGAGGGTAAGCAGAAAAAGAGGGATTATCAGTAAAGTACAACCCAATATTACCAACAAAAAAAATTATTTTCAGCTCCCCAGCTAAAGTGAAATTAAATGCAACCCTAGAGGATTACAGAGAGCAGGCATGCATTTGAATTTTCAGAGACAAAGTTTGGGGAGAGCCCTGGAATCCCTTTTTAAAATAGCAAGAACTAGAGTTTGAGGTGACATCAGCAAATACTCTGCAATCTGTTCGCTGTGTAAAATTCTGAGCCTGGCACACTGCCATAGACTTTTGTTTGCCTCATTTAATAAGAGCATAATCAAAACGCAGAACTGGCTAACTAACTTAGTAGTGTATACAACTTTCTATTGCAGTCAGATTACTGACTATATTGGAAAGCAGCCAAAGAAGTCAGCAACTTTTTTTTTACAAACCACAAAGGATTGAAGTTTGGCCATTGAAACAGACCCACAATTCACCCACACCATGACTTCCCACTGTCAGCAATCCTGTTCACTAAACGTACCATCCAGAGGGGAAGTTAAAAATAGAGAACCTAGCCCCTTCTAGCCACTCATGTCTAAAATTGAACGAGCCAGTAGCTGAGAAAACTCTAAATCCACAACATGCTCAATGCCAGCAAAGTCAAGCTCAAGAATGATACCAGCTTTTGGGTCTGCGCTGGGGGCCCAAGACTTGTTCAAAAATACCAGTTTTATGTTTTACATTTAAGCAGCTACTTGGCCTGACAGAGGAGGGTAGAATGCACTCACTCAAGACACCTCATAGGAAAGAGCAAAACACTAGCTACAATTAAACTCTTGCAGTTTTCCCATCAGCAGACTGCACTCTCTCCTGCAGACCACACACTGATGCACAACTGAATGAATTACATGGAGTGATCCAGTGGTGAGCACTGCTGCCTCAGTGCCAGAGACTGGGGTTTGATTCCACCCAACCAAATTCCTCATGATGTGCTACATGACACCATTTCCCCACATTCCCAGTTAACCAGTTTAAATTAGACCCCACATCCACTTGCTGATGTTTTTCCGAACTATCCTGTAAATCCTCCCTCAAAGAAAAGGCTGATGGTGCCACTCGGAATCTCAGCACCCACCCATGCCAAAATAAAATCGCCTCTAAGGCTCTCTATCACTGAGTGATACTTTCTAATACGCAGTTACTGTGAAGAATCCAGCTGCTCCACCCCTCCCCTAAATAGGAGTAGCCTTGCCGCCACCTCAAGTCAAACCTGTTTCACAAAACTTCAGTGGGAAACTTGCCAATTCAGAGTGGCACCACCAAAGCAACTTTCACCAAGCTTAACCACTGGCATCCTCACCATTTGGTCAGTCAGTTCATACATTTTAGTTAAATTATAAGTACTGAGTAGAGGAGATTCCAACTGTAGAGCCACTGATATCTGGAGAACTGCAGAAGGAAAGGGGGCCCATGTTCCAAATGTTTAGACTAACTTTTAAAATGCTTTATTCTCTAAAGTTGAAGAGATCATTCAGCAAAGTATGAAATAAGAATGGATCCATTAAAACTGCCCTTCCCAACAAACCTATTCAAAGGTTGTACTCACAGTTTCCCTAGGAGTTCAGCTGGTTACACACTGTCTCCAAGGATGATGGAAGGGGATACTACAATTGGTCTCAGCACCTCTAGATGGGAGCAATGTGAAAAAGAACAGAGATAATAGGACAGTAAGAAACTGCTACATTATCATATTGAAAGAAAAGAAATTTTAGCATTTGTGAGCAGATTTCTCAAAGTAGCTGATAGCCAATAAGTAACGTCACTATTTCAAGTTGTAAACGTGCAACCACTTTGCACACAGCAAACTCATTAATGAGATAACAACCAGAAAATCTGTTTTTCCTAACAGTTGGTTGAGGATTAGATATTAGGCAGGTCCTCAAGGTTAAATCCCCTACATCTTCAAAATAACGCAGGGAATTTTTTTTGAAACGAAAAACATAAACAAAGCCTCAGTTTACCATCTAATTCAAGAGAGAGCACCTCAGACAATGCAGAACTCCCTCTGTAATGCGGTGAAGTGTCAGCCGATATTGTGGTGTACAAGTCCTGGAGTGGGACTTGTACAACCCAATGATGAAAACACTAACAATGGGGAAAAAAAGTGAAGAAAGGGACAGTTAAGAAAGATTAGTGATGAATGCAATGATAAACAGTGATAAGACAAATTATGGGATATGGATAGAGAAGACATACAAACATTCAAATTAGGAGTAAGAGTTCACCATTCAGCCCTTTCAGTCATTCTGTAACATTATAAAGGATCTAAGTAGTAGGCATTTTCATCTACCCACAATAACCTTTCAACCCTTACTCACCTACCACTGCCATAAAAAATATTTTGCCCCCATAAGCCTTTGAAACAAGAAGTGCCCCAAAGACTCATGACCTCTGAAAAATATACCTCCTGGTCAATCTTAAAAGGACAAGATCTTTTTTATATAAACAGAAACCCCCTAGTGACATGCACCCTACATTCCCTCTCATTTTTCCTGCAACTGAGCAGACCAGAGTTCCATGCACGGCAGTGACTTATGGAACCAGAGGTTAATGCTGTCACACACCAACTGGTATGTGCAGACGCTCCAAGGAAAATTGGGATCTTAAATGTTTCAATCAAATCACTATTTGCTAAAGTCCAGTGATTACAAAATGTTAGACAGTTTCACTGATTTGCAAATGTTTAAGATTAGAAAAGCTTTTAGAAGTTATGTCTTCCAAAGTGGGACAAGTGAATAGAGCCTGTTTCATAAACAGGTTTTGTATTCAGTGATTCTAACAGGTAATACAGACCCTGTACACCTTATTACTGAATATCACGACACAGTTTGGTTGCCTTAAAGAGGATTAAAGAGGACTATAATCAATATAATACTGGAGATGCAAGGCTTTAGTGACCATGATGACCAGAGAAACAGGTGGTCCCTTGAGGTGACAGGAAAAACAAAATCAAAAGGATGCTCAAAATGATTAGAAGTTAGGAAAAAGTTAACAGGGATAAAAGATCTACTCGCGGTGAATGATTTGGTAATAGGAAGGCATAAATCTATGCTGGAATTACATTTGTAAAATATGCAACAGATTGTATGGCCCAACTGAAAGTGGGAGAAGTAGAATGAAAAACATGCTTTAAAGGAAAGATTCTGAAAGAAAAATAAATCAAGTGAATAGATCACTTTCCGAAAAACAGTATGAACAAAACAGGTCAAACACACGTCTTACTGATTTGAGTCCATGGCTGATAACTAACTGCATGGCTGATTAAGCCGCATGCACTTAAGCTACAACAGAGTGTGAAGCTTCAACAGCCAAATAGCTGACTGGCACTTAAATCTGGACAGCTGTGCTGGAATGCAACTGGTGCTTGCACAACTGTAACCCAGCAAGGAACTGCAGATCAGGAGAGGGAACGAGGAAAACTAGTTTGCTGTCAGCTGTCTGGAACATACCCTACTGGAGATCATCCCATTTCATGTTGGCCAAACACCAAACATGACAGCCATTCCAAAGTTAAAAATATATACGAGCCATGTCGCTTCCTGAGTGACTGTTGAATAATGAGATCATGCATTACTTTATATGAATCTTGAAGCTACATCTTAAGGTCTGTCCATGGCAAAGCACTGCTGTCACAACTGCCATTTCCGAACTTCTCAGCACATACCTAAAACAACTGACACTTCGGAATTTGCAACCGACGTGTGCTTAGCAGTTGTATGTTTCGACCTGCCTCGACAATGTGTTTGTCACCTATGCGGCCACAGAACCTTTTAATAGAACAGAATGGTTTCCCAATTAGCTTGGAAATTTGATCCAAGTTTCTGGTTTCTTGAGTTTTATACATCAAGATATCCCACTGTTTCATCCCTATCCGGTCATACCCGCTGATCAGAATTTCAGCAGGTGTCTAGAATTATGCTTAACTGTTACCTCTCCAGTGAGGAATAACCTGGTGAGACTTGCTGTCGCATTCACTCCCAAGGCATAGCCACTGACCATGATACATGGTAAGGGTTGCTGATTTTTATGGAGCCGAGCTGTTGGCAGCATGGGAACAATGAAGCAAAAAGAAAATCTCGTCATCACCCCACCCTCTGCCCGCAGTAGAGATGGTTCATGTTGTAATGGCTGTCTGGGAAAGGAATTGGCTTCCTACATAATCACTGATCCATTCTGACTTCTCCAGATCAGTGCAACAACATGCAATTGGAATGCTACTTTTATACCAAGATTTTGGTATAAAATCTTGGGAGGGCAAGTACAAAGGTTAAGCAGGGTTCCACAGCCTTCTGTCAAAGAGTTACTAGGTGAGGACAGTATTTGGTGCCACCTAGCTAATATGGTTAAGCAACCTGTAACATCAATTGCTCCAAATCACAAAAGAAGTTTTGCCATTTGAGCAAGGTATCAAAACAAAATCAAACAAGAAATTGATAGAACTTGCAGTTATACCTTAAGGTAATATAATGGTTCCAAGATTCTTCACAAGAGTGCTTCCTGCTAAAGTTTGACACTGAGTCACAAAGACAGTTAAACGCTTAATCAAAAAGGCAGGTTCGCAAGGAGCAACTTAAAGGAAGGAGATAGCCAGTAAGATTTAAGGACAGAGTTTCAGAGTGAAGGGCCTTGGTAAACTGAAGGCACGGCAGCAATGGAGGAGTGAGGGGCCAGAGTTGGAGGAACATAGCAAACCTGGCAGATTCCAGAGTACCAGGTTTTGTATGCAGGGAGCCATGGTGAAAAGAAGGGCAAGTAGTAAAAAATAACGAGGAATAGAAATAGGTTATTCAGTTCCTGAAACCGATTCCGCCATTCAATGAGATCATGGCTGATCTATGACCTAACGCCATACATCTTCCTTTGGCCCATATCCCTTAATACCTTTGCCTAACCAACACTTCAGATTTAAAGCTAACCCACTTAGCAACAACTGCTGTTTGGAAGAGTTCCAAACCTCTACCACCATTTGTGTGTTGTGCCTCCTAACATCTCTCGAACAGTCTGACTCTTGAACCTAAAACTATGCCCCCTAGTTCTAGAAACCCCAACTTGTGGAAACAGTATTTTTATCTAAGTGTCTTTGCCTTTTAATACCTTGTAGACTTTGATCAATTGACCCCTTAAAAATCTTCTAAATTCAAGAGAAAATAAGCCTAATTTATATAACAGCATGAAGTGAGGTACTGCCAGAACAGATTGAATGTGAGCTTTTTGGGGGGGGGGGGGGGGGGGGGGTGCCCAAGAAAGGAGAGGCTGTGGACAGAGACAGTGGCCGAGGAAGATGGCTAAACAGGATCTGGTACCAATTAGCCAAAGTTAGTGGAACTTTAAATGAGATCGGGTTTTGGCTGGTCAGTAAAAAGTGCAAAAGATTCGAAGTTATTCTAGGATATGCAATAAGAAAAAGATTGAACTTGACAGAATAAAAGGCCAGACAGTATGATATCCACAGTGCATGTTTTAGTGTGGCATTCAGCCACGTAGCTGAAAGTTAGCTCTCTGGTAATGAGCCCATTTCCTTCTCTCTAAAATAAAGTCAACAATGTTTCGGGATGAACAGCATGTATTTTACTGATCAAACTTTAAGATTTCTGACTCTTCTCCAGCACTGAGGTTTTCTGCAGTTCAGGGGAAATCTTTTAAAAATGCTTCTCTCCTGCAAAGCTGACAGTTAACAGATAGAAGCCACTAGGCACAGAAGAACTTGAAGCTCATTCCAAGAGCTTAGTGACGTCTGCAAGGGATCAGAATACTCAATTATGGAAGGCACTGTTAGTGCACAGTTGGGCGATGCTGCAGAGAGCTGGAATCCTCAGCCAGGAATTATATCCAGAGGGGGATAACGAACATACTGCATGTACAGTCTAGCTACTCACACCTAGCTATTGCTTGTGAGTCATTCATCAGCTTAAACGTCAAACAAAAAGCAACAGTGCAACAGCCAAGCTGTTCCATTTTATATTTTTTTTAAAAATCCTTTCCCATCACAAATAACTTGAGTCTACATATCTGAGAATAAATCTGCCACCTTCGGAAAGGTGATTAGACTGAGGGCCCATGCTCCTTGTTCACACGAATGTAAAAGGTCTGAAACGAGTGAAGAAACACTCATGTCCTAGCCAACAGTTACCATTAGACCAATAACACAGATGGGCTTAACTGATCTTGCTGCAGTTTATGATACTAGGCTATGGACCAAGTACAAGAAAATGAGATTAGAATAGTTAAGTAGCTGCTTTTGATTGGCACAGAGCTGATGAGCTGAAGGGACTTTTTTCTGAGCTATAAACTACTATGACAAGGCCAATCACACCTTGCCTGCCACGACTGCTTAGATTTTGAAAAGCAGTTAACGCAAACGCACATTTGTTTTTTGGGGGAACGTCTGCTGAGGAGAGGATGACCAAACGCACAGGCAACTAAAGCACAATCTTTCAGCGATGACGACTTCTGGCACGAGAATGGAGGCCATTCCAAATACAAATGCCTTGCTCATTCTTGGAATGTTATACAACACCTCTGGCCTGAAGATCCGCATGCACCGAGTTCAGTAAGATACTTCCTCCCAAGATCAACCCCACAGGATTCTGAACTCTGAAAAACGTTCGATGGGATGTTTCCAGAAGCAGCCTAAAATTCTGGGCTTCAAAAAAATCACTATTTTGCAGTGTAATTGTCACCTGTCTCTCTGCTACTACAATATAATATTCATTTGCACATAAACAGGATTAATTTTAGCCTTGACAAAATGGCTGCAGGCCTTGAAAATGTGGCATAATTCTGCTCAATGGAAGACTACTGCTAAATAGGGTTACTGTCAGCCCTAAAGAAGCCATACCTGATTCAACCTCAGCATGGAGGGAATGAGAAATTATTGCAGGGCTCAATGTTGTAGATACAGGAGGAATATTTCTGCTGACTGGGACAGGAGTCAATCATGGGCAGGCCATAAGGGACTGGGATGTGTATGAGCACTTGAAATGTCATAACATTCATAACTATAGGCCATGTCCTGGAAAGTGGGATTAGTGTAGATAGGTCAGTGAAGACTTGATGGGCAAAGGACCTGTTTTGTGCTGTATAACTTAGATTGAGTAAGAATTTCTTCAGTTAGACACTCGTGAATCTTTGAAATTCCCCAGCCCAATGGAGTGTGAAGGTTCAGTCATTGGGTATGTTCAATACAGAGATCCATAGATTTTTACATATTAAAATATCAAAGGATAATACTGATGAAGCAAAAATCAATCTGCCACAGTAAAGTGCTTTGAAACTATTGGAAGACCAATCTCCAAATTTTACATTGATTTGGCAAAGGGTTAAATGGCCTTCAAAATGCTTAATTCAAGCAGTGGTTTTGTACCATACAAGGATGTTGCATTTCTATTCCCACCAATAGCAAAGGTGATCATTAAACCATGTTAAACACTGACTGTTTTAGACAGACCCAACTGCTCAATCAGCAGGCGAAGTTACCGTAGCTACTTAATCTGTAGTCACTCTGTCAAGTTACAGTTTACAATAACATGGCTGGCAAAAGAACTTTTGGCATAAAAATTGACCTCTGAAACAAGACAGATGAGCTGAAGACAACCCAGTGGTGCACTTGCCTACTTTGTGCACTGACATTGACTTTGAGGCAATATTAGCAGCAATTAGTAGAACAGCCAAAGAGAAACCAACAAGGAAAGCAACCTAAAGGCATTTCTACTGCTTTTGGAATGCCAACGTAAAAGATCCTGATTAGTGCATCCCTTTCTGGGCCAAAACACAGGCAACTGGCCAAAGTAGTAGGTAGGTCTGATTTTAATGTCGAAGAAGAGAGGCTTCACAGACAGAAACCTAGGCACAATTTAACTCAAGATGCCAAAACAACTGACAGAAACATGACCAAGTGAGAAAGGTATAAAACCTGGATCCATATTTAATTGTGACAGTATGTGAAAAGAAATCAGTTAATGAACCCGAAACATTATCTCTGATTTCCCTTCACAGATTTTGCTGGACCTACTGAACTTTTCTGGCATTTTCTGCTTTTGCACCTGGGTGACTGCTGACCAGGGTAAGAGTGTTCTTAAAGAACTGGACTGTCAAAGTCAATCAGAACCATACCTCAATTGAAGCACTTATGTTGCTCTCCTGTCACTGTTCCACCCAGGTTTCTTTAGGATATCTGGGCATTCTTATGGTTGAATTTGAAAACATGGGAGAAAGAAACACGCAGAAACAGGGAACATTGCTGTCAGCCGACAAGTACCGTTGGATCTCCCTTTGGTAACAAGGAATGGGTGTACGAGCAGATGAGTGCTCAAAAAAGACACAGATTATAGACTGACAAATGCCTCATCAGGCAACTGCTGGTTTGATTCAACTTCATTCAAGAGTTGCAGAGTGGTGTGGCAATGGTAGTCCTGCATTAATCCACATTGCTGGTTTATGCTCATGTGCTTCATTCCCTCGACTAGCTGCACAAAACAAAACAGCTCCACATGCTGCCAAGATTTGCTCAGGATGTTGCAGGTTTGCCAATATCCTTCATGGAAGACATACCACCTACAGAGTCTGGTCTATATAAAAAATACCACTAAGGAAAGTTTACTTGGTCATATGCACACTGCTGTTTATGGAGGCTTGCTGTGCATATACTAATTGCTGCATTTACCACATTACAACAATGACAATACTTCTAAAGAGTTTCACTGGCTCACTTTAGGACACCCTGAAGTTTGAAAGGATCTAGATAAAATACAAGTACTATACTTTAAACCTTATGAATAGAAAAAATTAATGATTAAGCACTAACATTGACAGCTTCTGTTTAAAACAAAAGAATTTCAAAAACAAGTCAAAGCTTTGTAGCAGCTATAGCCAGGGAAACCACTACCTGCAAGCTCCCATTTGAGTTCTTTCACCACCACTGGGCCAAAATCTTGGACCTCTTTTCCCAACAGCACTATGGGGTGTACCTATACCACACAGGTCACAGAGGTTTCAGACTGTGGCCCTCTTCCATGTCTACCAGGGCAACTGGGTGAATCTTTGCCAATGATTCACCAAATGAAAAAAAATTTAAAAGACTATTAAACCTCCCAGTTTCTCAAGTTTCACGATGGTTGCAATTTCAGCTGAAGACAAGGCACGAGAGGTACATTCTCTCAGGTAAAGGGATGACATGAAAAAAAAATTAGCAAGCCTCTATGATTCAAAAGATGGGGAGTCAGCTGTCTACATTATACAGGAACTGCTTTGTCTGTTAACAACAAGCATTTGTAAGGCTTTCATCTAAATGTATCTGCATTCATTTTCATAAATACATCTGAGATGTATTTGTGTCTGTGTGTATAGATCTGAGGGTGCACCCACCGCTCAGTACCTTAACTGAGGTATGCAAACCACATGCGTTATCAATTGGACCACTCAAACATCTAACCATACACTGTCCTCTTCTGTGCTTCACCAATACTTTCCAAATCAGACCAAGCAGTATCAAAGTCAGGTTGTCCATTCATTATCCCCCTGCATTAATGAGGCCATCAACATTACCAAGCAGCTCCCCGGGCTTTTTTAAAAAAAAACCACCCTCAATCCATGCCTCATTGGCATTCCCGTTGCCCTGTCAAATGGAGAAGGGATAAGGCAGTGGAAAATATTACCTGAGAATGGAGGGCTTTCAGAAGAGACATGGCCAATTAAATAAAGAGAAAACAAAGTAACATGGCAACATGGTAAAGGAGGGAGCAATGAAATTAGTTGAGTAGCTCTTGCAGACAGCCTAAACAGATGTGGGCCAAACAGCCTTCTATACTATCATGGAAACAGATCAGCATGAAAAAACACTAAGTTGTCACATCCCCAAACTGGCTTGAACAACATTTTCCAACGCCTGCAACCTTTCCATAAGGCCATAAGACATAGGAGTGGAAGTAAGGCCATTCGGCCCATCTAGCCCACTCCGCCATTCAATCATGGCTGATGGGCATTTCAACTCCACTTTCCCGCATTCTCCCCGTAGCCCTTAATTCCTTGTGACATCAAGAATTTATCAATCTCTGCCTTGAAGACATTTAGCGTCCCGGCCTCCACTGCACTCTGCGGCAATGAATTCCAAAGGCCCACCACACTCTGGCTGAAGAAATGTCTCCGCATTTCTGTTCTGAATTTACCCCCTCTAATTCTAAGGCTGTGTCCACGGGTCCTAGTCTCCTCGCCTAACGGAAACAATTTCCTAGCATCCACCCTTTCCAAGCCATGTATTATCTTTCATTTTAACCTTGTTTTGAATTAGCTTGATTTTGAAACAGAAATTAACTCAATTACGAATCCTTTAACAATCAAAATACCAAATGAGGCTGTATAAAAGAGTAATAACGTGTTTTAAATTGGAAGGCCAAACAATTTAAAAACCACATGAGCCAAGAGTTGCAGCTCGGTAACCATCTAATCTGTTGAATAAGTGAGGTTGCTCAACTCCCAGCATTTCATACTTTTATAAGCCTGGGGTACATTCTAAATGAGGGTCAACCATAATGTTTCTGAAGACACAAGATTAGATTTATGAAGTAACTTCATAGTTAAAAATGTATTTATTTTGCAATAAGAAACTGCAATTTATTCTCAGCTTTCCCTGCCCTAGCAGGGAAGTTAGTTGCTGTCTTCTCATTCGCTACCATCATTTCATCTTTTTTCTAACTGTACTGGCTCCTGCTCCAAATCAATGTCTACTTGAATGAAAAGAACGCAGAGAGAAAAAAAAATCAAAAGATAATCTGGAACTAACAGTCTAATGATGACCACGAATCCATTGTTGTTTAATGGAAAAACCCATCTGATTCACTAATTTCCTTTAGGGAAAGAAACTGCCAAGTTTACCTGGTCTGGTCTATATGCGACTCCAGAACCACAGCAATGTAGTTGGCATTTAAACTACCCTGTGGGCAATTAGGACGGACAATAAATGCTTTTTGACTGAAGATAAGTGTCTAGCAACAAAGACAGGTGCCGGATAGGCACATGAAATAGGATTGGAGTGGTAGGCAAGTTGCCATCCCCTCACACAACTCCTAACCCATCTCGAGCCAACTCAAACTTCAGTCATGCGTCCTGTACATTTGCTTAGTCACAGGGTACTTAGGCTGCATCGTTAACCAAAGTAATATACTTACATCATGCTTAGTTGGAACAGAGAGAAAGCAATGACTTTGGAAAGAGGGACCATTTTAATCAACAAAAAAGACTATGGAAATTATGTCTGTGAATCTGCCAGGAGTAATGGGTGCCCAATCATGCACTTGTAGTTAGAACAAGTCATTCTTCAGGTGACAACTTTCTACTCAAACATAGATGACAGCTTCAGGGCACCATTCCTTACTCCAACCCATAAAAATTACCGTGGGATCTTCCTGCAATACACAGCTCAATGGCAGACTGGAACATTACAGAATGGGAGATGGTGGGCTTCAAGGTTCTCACGCCACACAGGGGCAATCTTAAAACTTGTAGAACTGGCTTAATAAATTGGAAATGCAAGATAGTGGTTTACAGGCAGTGGAATGATTAGAGCACTGCAAATAAAGACTTATTCCTTTGCCAGATTTGACAGCGTGGAAATCAGCAAATGGCTCTATTGCTTCTACTTACGTGTCTGAAGTTAATGCTTTAGTTCAGATATTGGTGGGGACAGCGTCTGACTCGAAGTCGAGCGCTGGCAGCCATAGAGACTAGGGCATCAGAAAGCTGTGGGTATCAACTCCGTGTCCTTTCTCGTTTCTGTCAGGACAGTATCCTAGACGTGAATCAAACCTTTAAGGGAATGTGAAAATCAGTCATGCAGAACAGTGGAGGTTAAAATATATTAATATGCAAAATGCTGTGCGTACACAAACAGTGTTTGCATTTCAAGAGTAGACGTAACAACCTCAGGACACTCTTAAGGTGATGAATTACTTGAGTAGCAGCACCTGTTGGAAACATGGCTGCCAACAACAACACAACTGTGGCCAGTAATTGTTTTTTTGTCATGTTGTTAAAGGGTTAAATGTTGGCCAGGACATTAGGGAGTACTTCCACAATCATCTTTAAAATACCAGTCTCGATGGGTCGAATGGCCTAATTTCTGCTCCCATGGTCTTATGGGATCTTCATTTCAAGATGGAGTAGACAGTTTTAACATCTTGACGAAGACAGCACCTAACAGTGCAGCACAGAGTACTGCACAGAACTGGCAGCCTACATTTTTGCACTCAAGTCCGTGAACCCACAAACTTTTGACACAAATAGAAAATGCTAACCACTGAGCCACAGATTTCCTTACTGAAAAGCTTATGTTCTGAGGAGAAGGAGAGAGATCAAAAGGTGATAGATTGTTGGAGGAGTTCCATCATTACTTCAGGCTCTTAAAAGCACTCACGCCAAACACAGACCCCAGGCTCAGAAAGACAAGCCTCCCAAATTCAAGTGGACAAAATACAAACATTTCACACACTTGCCCCCGCCACAACACTGAAGAAATAATTTAGGTTTCACAGTACGAATTTAGGAAGAAGCTTTACTTACTGCAATACAGCTAAAAATATATCTTTGTAGAGAATTATTCTGATGACCTGATGTCTCACCACCACCTAAGAGAAATAGATCTGTAAAGAGAGGAGGAAAGGAAGTGTTAGAAACCTTTTCTAGAATAACAGTGCAACCACCAGTCTCATCGTTAGGATCTCTTATTAAAATCTTGAACACATTTGCCTTCTAAAAGTGCCAAATCATGGAAGGTACAAATACACAAAGGATTCTTGTAACTTAAACGCATGGCAATTACCAGACAGAATAGAGGGACATCAAACCTTAGTCATTCAACCATGAAGGACTATTACTGCCAAACTTAATTCTATTCTACCCGGGTCACTGAATTATAATTGCAAAGATTTACTTATAGCACAGCAACAGTCCAATTGGCATTTCAGTCTAACAGCTCCTTCCAGCTACTTCTTCATCGCATACTATACAAAACCTCCTATTACTTTCTCCGTCCTGTGTTTAGGAGTTTCCTCTTCAATGTATTGATAATATTCAGCTTAAGCTTTCCCTTTGAAAGAGAGTTCCACATTCCATTCAGTGAACTATCTCCTTTCATTAGTGACCATCTACGGCTCCCAGCCATGACGCCTCAGCAAGTTGAATAGTCTTCCCAACATTAACCCCATTGAGGCTCCTCTTAACCATAGTCTACTCTAGATATAATCAGAAGCAGAAAATTTGGCTAATATGCCCTTCTTGGAAGAAATAAATGCAGATCTACTTCTGCAATCAGCTCTCAAAACAATCAAGGTACCAGACAGAGGCATTCACGATTTGGATGGATCAGGGCACTAGTGAGAACTTACACAGTGGAGCAGCACGTTAATCAGGCTGTGCTCACATGAAGTTCTAAACTTAAGCCAGCCACGACAAGGCTGCCTGTACTCTTGCAACCGCACCAGCAGTCGAGAATTAGTGCACCCGGCTGACACGAAAAGAAAATCAGGTTTAAAATGGAGAAAATAAAATTTGATGATAGTGTGTCAGTCAATCACACTAATTTTCAACCACCCATCAGTAAGTGTTTAATCACAGCTACGTCAAGATGACAACCCAAATGACTGCCAAGCACTTGAAGGCAAAGGAGATGGGAAATAAGGCAAAGGAGATGGGAAATATGGCAACAGTACTCAGTATACAACTGTCACATGCCTCCAAGCAGCTTGGTGAGCTGGACTAGCAGCAGAAATATGTTACCTATTCAGGGAAGCAATGACATTTGCAAGAATTAAAAAAAAAGTGGGATATGGAGTATATGTTACTTCTCAGATATTGTTACTATCACTGATCCAACCAAGGGGCATATTCATATTTATTACAGCTGTAGCTTCAATTTTGGAATACAACACAACCGTAAAGCATGCTGCATTACGCAGAAATTGGTTTCAAACAAAGGGCAACTGGTTACTTCAGTCATTCTAACTAGCTGATGTGTAGGGATATTTAAAAAAGGAGACACTCATAACAAAACAGAGTAAATGCATGAAGGATGATACACAACTATGTGAATGGTACAAAATTTCGCCCTAATCAGGTGAAATTTATAACTTCAGCCAGAACATCAATGATCGACTCTGGTGGCTCTGTGTTGAACAAGGGAGAGAAAAACCAGGCCCTTCACCACAAGATAGTCTACACTGGGAAATGCATACATCAACAGTAGGATACAATGTGAACATGACAGCCTGTTAAGTTCACAGGAACAACAAATGCTACCTCACCACAGTAATAAAAGCAAAGTACTGCAGCTGTTGCCTATCTGAAATAAAAACATATTGCCAGAGAAACTCAGCATGCTCAGCAGCATCTAAAGGGGACTGTTTTGGACTGAAAACATTAAATGTATTGCTCCTACCATAGTTGCAGACAGAGCTGCTGGATCTCTCCAGCACTATTTATCATACCATGGTCCTGTTAGTTACACAGAAATATACAGCACAGATCCCTGTGTTCGTAGATAATTGAATGAGCAGTAGAGAAATTATCAGTACTGCAATTATGAAGGCAAGAACCTCAGCCCTCAACATGTGCTTCTAGTTTTTTTGTTGACAAAGAATTAAAGTGAACTCCTCAAATAAACTCTTATGTACACATATGCAATACATATAACTGCTGCACACATTACAGTAAAATATTATTTTCATATCAGATCTCCAACATACATGGAACCAAAATTTTGGGTGTCATGCACATGAAAGTGCATCAGTGCTGGTGATACACCTAAAGCA
The DNA here is from genome assembly GCF_047496795.1 of Chiloscyllium punctatum. NCBI lineage: Eukaryota > Metazoa > Chordata > Chondrichthyes > Orectolobiformes > Hemiscylliidae > Chiloscyllium > Chiloscyllium punctatum. Next base: position 886,592 of record NC_092759.1, read on the forward strand.
ATAAATACAAGCACCAGACGACAATCCAACCTTGACAAGTGGACCATGTTCACATCACTACTGGTTAAACATAGGTACAAGTCAATGCTACATATCTAAAACAAAAACAAACAAATGAATAACAGGCAAAATGATTTTTTCACAATCATTCAGAACCACAAGAAATTACTGCAGTTGCATATGTAAAATCTATTCAGCCAACAATTTAGGAACTTAGAAATTTTCATAAATTCATATTACAAATACTGAAGCAAAACTTAAAATGTACAACATATTCTTTAATAGAGTGCCAAAAAAATTAAGACAGCAGAACAGAACTCAGTTGTAAACAATCACCATATGCAGCATTCAAATGTAAGATTCAAAGATAAAATAAGATTTTAAAACCTGACCATAACAAACAACTGCAAGGGGAGTAGACATCTTTATTCCTTTATCAGTAGCAAAGCGTGCAACAGGGCCCACTCAAGCCAGGTTCAATCCTTTTCAACTGTTTCAAGTTCTCAATGCACAAATGTTTACCTCTTACAAGAAAAGATCATTGCACTCAACCTTTCCACTTTTTTGGGAGGGGGAAGAGGGAACAGGAGATTAAGTCACACAAGTGTGCAACTTATAAACACAAACCAACCTTTTTCCAAAAAAAACAAACCACAACTCAGTTAGATCTAACCTGAGCATTAAGAGAAACAGCCATACATACAGGCACTGCTTCTTTATGGGGGTGGTGGAATCTAAGGTCATGGCTTGTTGGGAAGCTAACCTCAAATTTTCAGATCTAGTATTTTATTTTTTTTAAAAAAAAACTCGACTTATTTTTATGGAACACTCAACGTCTTGTTTATTTCGGTGCATCCCACATGGAGGCCAAATAACTAAAACCGTCATTATGATTGGAGGGGGCGTGGGAAGCAGCTTTTTGGGGGAGGGAGGAAGAGGTGAAATTATTGAGAGAAAAAAAATAAATGAAAATCCGGCAGTTAACTTAAGTCAAAAAAAAAGTCATAAGGCCTGTCACTCCCAAACAAATTCCCTTAATGCCACGTCTGTTGTTATATCACCTCCTCCCCCTTTTCAGGGCTGAACTGGGAGGGTTTTAACACGACTTGAGGTTATTTATGTTTTACTTTGCAAAGAAGAAACACGATTTTGGTCAGTACAGGTAGGGTTTGAAGATTTCCCCCCCCCTTTGGACTTAAAGAGTTTCCAGGAACGGGTTTTCCTTCTATCCCAACCACCGTGATGCACGGGGCCTTGCCTGCCTGCATCCCAGCCTCCTATTTCTCTCACCGGCCCCACTCTAGGTAGGCCTCAGAGCCGGGGCCTTGCCCTAGGAGCCAGCCTCGGTCACTCGAAGGCCTCCCCCCCCCCGGGGGTTTGAAGATAGAGTGGGGGGGGGGAACGCTCCAAACGAGCGCGGGGCTGGGAAGCCGGTCTCACATGCCGTGGGCTGGAAGCTGCAACGGTCGCGAGAGCCCTCGCCTCGCCGTTACCTCCGGTGAATCAGGAAAGTCCGTCTCCGCCTCTCACTCGCCGCCGTCGCTGCGGATTCTCCGCCGATTCTAAGATGGCCGCCGCGCAGTGCGTCACGTGACCACCCCCTTCCCCGACGCTCAGCGGGCCCCGGCGTTGCCCGGATGTCGACGGGCGGGGCCTGCTCTCTTTCTCCACCCACCCCACCCCCGCCCCGGAGGGGGAACCACGTGCCGCGCGGGAAACAAAACAGTGGCTTGCTCCGCTCCCCTCCCCCAAAACAGGTACCTGTCCTCACCCTCAACGGGCGTCAGGCCCCTCCCTCAGAAACGTACCGCGCCCCGAGGCTCAGGCCTCTCCCCTCACACTGACCCCGCCCACAAACGTTCAGGCTCCCCAAAAACACTCAAACCCCGCCCCTAATTCACGCTGACTCTGCCCCAAAATCACTCAGAGAAAAACAAACAGAGCCCCGCCCCCTTAACCGTTCAAACCCCGCCCCAGACCTTAAGACCACGCCCTAAAACACGGAGACCCCGCCTCCAACGCGCATCCAAAGCCCGCCCTCACAAACACTCGGACCACCCATCAACAAATACGTAGACTCCGCCCCCACACATTCTCAGGCACGCCCCGCGAGGAAACACAGACTCCGCCCACAACCACTCAGACCCCGCCCCAAAAACACACAGACCCCCCCCCATCTCAAAACACTCAGAGCACACCCCAATACCCTCAGGCACCGCCCCCACCTACTCAGACCCCGCCCCCAGCCATTCAGACCCCGCCCAAAACCCACAACACCGCCCCCAAAACGCTCAGACCCCGCTCAAAACACTCAGATCCCGCCCTAAGACACTCAGACCACGCCCAAAACACTTAGACCCCGCCCCCAGCTACTCAGACCCCGCCCTAAAACACTCAGGCCCTGCCCCCAAAACACACAGACCCCGCCCCAAAACACCAAGACTCCGCCCAAAACACTCAGACCCCGCCCCAAAACACCCAGACTCCGCCCAAAACATTCAGACCCCGCCACAAATCTTACACACAGGAATACTCAAGTTCTGACCGTTGGAAGAATTGGTTGTTGTGAAGTCGTACTTTGTAAAATTCTTATAGTGTGGAAGCAGACCATTCGACCCATCAGGTCCACACCAACCCTCCAAAGAGCATCCCACCACACCCCTGTAAACCCTGCGTTTTCCATGGCCAATCCACCCTAACCTGCACATCCCTGGACACTATGGGACAATTGAGCACGGCCAATCCACCCTAACCTGCACATCTCTGGGCACTATGGGACAATTGAGCATGGCCAATCCACCCTAACCTGCTCATCCCTGGGCACTATGGGACAATTGAGCACGGCCAATCCACCCTAACCTGCACATCCCTGGGCACTATGGGACAATTGAGCACGGCCAATCCACCCTAACCTGCACATCCCTGGGCACTATGGGACAATTTAGCGCGGCCAATCCACCCTAACCTGCACATCCCTGGGCACTATGGAACAATTTAGCACGGCCAATCCACCCTAACCTGCACATCACTGGGCACTATCCTGCGTAGAGAGTCCCCGGAGGGTGGAATCGAACCCGGGTGCCTAACGCTGAGGCAGCAGTACTAATCACTGTGCCATCATAAAGTGACTGTGATGTACTGTAGTAAGTTAGAATGAATCCTAACAATTATTGCTCTGTCATAACCTGTCACCGCGAAAATACAAAGTTTTGAAGATACTCTGCAGCCTGGTTTGTATCCAACTCATGTTCCCCCTCCATAGATTTTGCCAGGCCTGCTGAGTATTTCTGGAGCTTTATGTGGTTTTCTTTTTCAAGTTTCCAGCTTTTTGCTACAAATCACAACATTTTTTCATCCTGTGACAAAGACACTTGTGGACATACCTGGAGTGTTTTTCTTTAAAAGTGGTTGTTGAAAGGTAACTGTGGACTTGAGTACTTTTTAAAAAAAGGCTTCCTAAAAATTACATGACTTCTTGCTTTGCTGTAGGCGTTACTTGAGGCTGTTCCTTGAAAAGTGAGTGGGAGAGATCCTTGTTTTACAAAGGCAGCATTGGAGGAAAATTTGCTAATAACAGGCAGAATTGAGGGAAAACCTGCCAAGAACAAGCTGCCTAGCTGACCACTCCCTTTTTTTGGAAAGGAAACCCCTAGACATCAGCACAGGGTGAAAATTCCTTTTGAAAGAACGATTGCAAGAATAAGTCAAGATTGTACTTCCTGAGCTAGCTATGTTTGTAAGACTTCAGAGACAAACCTGCATGATGAGTCCACAGTGTAGAGCAGGAAAAGCACATCAGGTCAGGCAGTATTTGAGGAGCAGGAGAATTGACATTTTGGGCATAAACCCTTCATCAGGAATGGTGAAGGACTGATGAAAGGCTTATGCCTGAAATGTCAATTTTCCTACTTTCACACTCTTGACTCTGATCTCCAGCATCTGCAGTCCTCACTTTCTCCTGCATTGTGAGTGACTTAACCACATGTTCCAGAACAACGTGGCATCACAATTCAGAACATCCTGCCTTTGTGTTTTTGCTTTCAAGAATATCCCATTGGCCAAAACAGTCTTTTTTCACAGATAGCCAATCTCTGCAGAGAAATGTGATTTTTATCCTTCTTCCAAATAGAAAGAATGAGCATGTGTTTTGGGATGAGGACATAGAACTAAGTCATTTTGCACCTCAGGTGGCTTAGTGGTTAGCACAACTGCCGCACAGCTCCAGGGACCTGGGTTTGATTCCAGACTCGGGCAACTGTCTGCGTGGAGTTTGCACATTCTCCCCATGTCTGTGTGGGTTTCCTCCCACAGACCAAAGATGTGCAGGTTAGATCGATTGGATATGTTAAATTGCCCACAAGTGATCAGGGATGCATAGGTTAGGTACATTAGCCATGGGAAATGCAGGGTTCCAGGGATAGAGAAGGTGGGGGGGGGGGGGGGCGGCTGGGTCTGGTTGGGATGCTCTTCAGAAGGGCGGTGGATTTGATGGGCCAATTGACCTGCTTCCACACTGTAGGGATTCTATGATTCTGTGATACTATGGACCAAATGGCCTCCTTCTGTTCTGTAATCATTCTGTGATTCTCTGGTCTCCAATCAGGATGTAAAATCTGGATGTGTGGAGCCCAGAAAGAGCAAGAAGGAACAAACATTGGTACCAGTGGATTTTAAGTTATCAAACAGTTATGGGCATGCTATGAATCGGGAAAATAGAAGTGGATACAGCAAGGAGAATAGAATAATCATGGGTGATAGCAATCTACATGTAGACTTGATCAACCACGACTGTGGTGGAAGAATTCCTGGAGTGTGTTCAAAATAGGTTTCGAGGGCAAGGTGTTGAGAATTCAACAATGGACAAGGCTATTTTAGATGCAGTGCTATGCAATTAGCAGAGGCTAATTAATAACCTTACTATCACAAAACAACCTTCAGGAAATAGTGCTCCTAACATGTTGGGCTTTTCCATTAAGTTTGAAAATTATGCAATCCAATCTGAAACTGGGGCCTTCAGTCTAAACAAGGACAATTATGAAGGGATGAGGAGGAAGTAGACTGCAGTGGATTAGAGAAATAAAGGAAAAAGATTGACTGTGGATTGAAAATTACTAAATATTTCTTCAAATAATGTTTGATTTTCAAAACAAAACAACGTGCATTTCTTTTAGGCAAATGCATCCAACAGGAAAAAAATGAGAGAGCCACGTTGAGTGAGAGAAGTCACTGATAGTATTGGATGAAAGAAAGACGCTTATAAAGTTTCCAAAAAATAATAAAAGTCAGAGAATTAGGACAAGTTTAGAATACAACAACGGAGGACTACTAAAATGATAAACAGAGAGTTGAAGATGAATGTAAAATATCAAGAAGCATAAAAGTAGATTATAAAAGCCTCTGTGTGCATGCAAAAAAGGAAAATATGTGAAAAGACAAATGTATGATTCTTACAGGGAGAGACAGGAAAATATATAAAAGGAAATAGAAATTGGAGGAAGCTATGTATGTATTGTGTGTCTGTATGACGCAAGACGTCTCCCAGAAATAATCAAGACCCTCAGGTTTACTGAGGGCCTGGAGCTGGAAGAAATTAATATACATAAAGAAAATAGGATTGGAGAGATTAATGGGACCAGTAGTAAATAAATCCTTGGTACCTGATGACCTTCATCCTAGTGTGTTGAAAGTAATGGATAGAGAGCAAGTGAACGAAATCATAATCATTTTGCAAAATTCTACTTATTCGGCGTTGGTGCCGACAGATTGGAAGATTGTCAATGTGTTTAAGGATGATGGGAGAAAGGAAGTGGGAACCTCAGAACTGTTAGCCTGACATGAACAGTAGGGAAAATATTGGAATCTATTCTAAACAATGTGAATATTAGGAATATTAGGAGAAAATAATTGTCTGATTGGATAGTGTTACAATCCCAGCTGATGCTATTAACAGGGTAAAAACAATGACTGCAGATGCTGGAAAGCAAATACTGGATTAATTGTGCTGGAAGAGCACAGCAGTTCAGGCAGCTTCCAACGAGCAGCGAAATCGACGTTTCAGGCAAAAGACCTTCATCAGGAAGGGATAAAGGGCTTTTGCCTGAAACGTCGATTGCGCTGCTCGTTAGATGCTGCCTGAACTGCTGTGCTCTTCCAGCACAATTAATCCATTATGAAGCTATTAACAGACAAGGCAGATCCCTGAAAGGAAGCTGGCTTGATAGTTCATATGTTTATGTATTCTGGTTTTCACAAATTGATCTCTCATTGAAACCTAAACACATCATGTTGCAGAACAATAAAATATAAGATTGTTACAAAAAATATTAATATAAAATAGAATAATCCAAACTACCTGCTTAAAACACAAATTCAGCAATTTAAAAATTCACAGAAGTACAATCTCCAAACCACTTTGTAAATTGAAATGAAACAAACTAGCCTTTGTATAGCAATGAAAATAGCATTCACTGAGTTCTCACACAGAGTCCCTGTATATAAAACCTGGATAGGTTTAAATCAACTGTGACTTCAACTGGAACTGCAGATAGATTCTTCCTGGAACTATTGTACATCTCAGCTTCAATGTATGCTGTTTTAAGAAACCTCTTCAGGGTATTACTCCAGCACCTCAGCTTGGGGACTAATGCAATTCTTTAGTCTAAGGTAATCGAGTTCACTGTGCAACCTTCCCTTCACAGGAGCATGTTTCTACATTACCATCCTGTTCGAAGGACTTTTCTACTCAAATTTTTAAAACGTCTGGAAGTTTTCTCCTGTTAACTACATGGGTGTTTCCCTTTATCTTAAAAAAAAGCTTGATAAAGTTTAACATACCTTGAGGCATGTGGTGCTGGAAAAGCACAGCTGGTCAGGCAGCAGCCGAGGAGCAGGAGCATCAACATTTCGGGCATAAGCCCTTCATCAGCCCTTCCTGACTCTCCTGCCCCTCGAATGCTGCCTGACCTGCTGTGTTTTTCCAGCACCACGCTCTTGACTCTGATCTCCAGCATCTGCAGTCCTTGCTTTCTCCATATCTTGAAGCATACCTTTTTGGATTCAAAAATAAACAAAAGTCTAATGATGGTGCACTTACTTTAAAACCAGGCCTCAAAAACAGTTTTTAATAGAAATCACCAGGTCACAGAAATACCTACAAAGTGATATCAACTCCAATTGCACAGAAAGCCCACAGGTTACTAACTCAAGGACTAAACCCAAGCTCACAACAAATACTATTCAAAATTACACATATAAATACCACCGTTTTAAATCATAACAGAGTTAACATGGATTTTTGAAGGGGAAATCATGTTTGACAAAACTAGTAAAGATTTTTGAGGACTTTATCACCAGAATCAAAAAGGGGTTACCAGTGGATGTGGCGTATTTGGATTTTCAGAAGGCTTTTGTTAAAATCCCACACAGGGTGTTACTGAGCAAAATAAAAGTGTAAGTTATTAGGGGTAATTTACCCGCATGGATTGGTTAACAGGCAGAAAGCAGAGTGTTGGACTACATGAGTAAGCTAACGCTGATGGGAAATCCTGCCTATGTGCGGGTGTCAGTCTCTTAGATATGATTTGGGATGCATGTATGTGAGCTCCTGAGCCTGCAAGAATTTGACTCTATATGTCAATCTCTGTATATTAGTCTGTGCGTGTGTTGGAATCGCACTATGTGTGTATGCATGTTTGTGCGTGTGTGCATGTGCACATATGCATATGTGTTATTGTGGGTGTGCCTCATGGTGTTTCTATCTGACTTTGTGCATGCCTGTGTGTGTGTGTGTGTGTGTGTGTGCGTGTGTGTGTGTGAGAGTTGCTGTGTGAAATAGTAGGAATTCACGTCCAGCTTAATATTCCAGGATATAAATGCTACAGGAAGGATAGAAAGGGAGGCAAGAGAGGAGGGGGAGTGGCATTTTTGATAAGGGATAGCATTACAGCTGTGCTGAGGGAGGATATTCCCGGAAATACATCCAGGGAAGTTATTTGGGTGGAACAGAGAAATAAGAAAGGGATGATCATTTTATTGGGATTGTATTATAGACCCCCCAATAGTCAGAGAGAAATTGAGAAACAAACTTGTCAGGAGATCTCAGCTATCTGTAAGAATAATAGGGTGGTTATGGTAGGGGATTTTAACTTTCCAAAGATAGACTGGGACTGCCATAGTATTAAAGGTTTAGATGGAGAGGAATTTATTAAGTGCGTACAAAACAATTTTCTGATTCAGTATGTGGTTGTACCTACTAGAGAAGGTGCAAAACTTGACCTACTCTTGGGAAATAAGGCAGGGCAGGTGACTGAGGTGTCAGTGGGGGAGCACTTTGGGGCCAGCGACTATAATTCTATTTGTTTTAAAATAGTGATGGAAAAGGATAGACTAGATCTAAAAGTTGAAGTTCTAAATTGGGGAAAGGCCAATTTTGACGGTATAAGGCAAGAACTTTTGAAAGCTGATTGGGATCAGATGTTCGCAGGTAAAGGGACAGCTGGAAAATGGGAAGCCTTCAGAAATGAGAAAACAAGAATCCAGAGAAAGTATATTCCTGTCAGGGTGAAAGGGAAGGCTGGTAGGTATAGGGGATGCTGGATGACTAAAGAAATTGAGGATTTGGTTAAGAAAAAGAAGGAAGCATATGTAAGATATAGACAGGATAGATCGAGTGAATCTTTAGTAGAGTAAAAAGGAAGTAGGAGTTTACTTAAGAGGGAAACCAGGAGGGCAAAAAGGGGACATGAGATAGCTTTGGCAAATAGAATTAAGGAGAATTCAAAGGGGTTTTACAAATACATTAAGGACAAAAGGATAACAAGGGACAGAATAGGGCCCCTCAAAGATCAGCAAGGTGGTCTTTTTGTGGAGCCACAAAAAATGGGAGAGATACTAAACAAGCACCAGTATTTACTGTGGAAAAGGATATGGAAGATATAGACTGTAGAGAAATAGATGGTGGCACCTTGCAAAATGTCCAGATTACAGAGGAGGAAGTGCCGGATGTCTTGAAATGTATAAAGGTGGATAAATCTCCAGGACCTGATCAGGTGTACCCTTGAACTCTGTGGGAAGCTAGAGAAGTGATTGCTGGACCTCTCGCTGAGATACTTGTATCATCGATAGTCACAGGTGAGATGCCGGAAGACTGGTGGTTGGCAAACGTGGTGCCATTGTTTAAGAAGGGTGGTAAGGACAAGCTAGGAAACTATAGACCAGTAAGCCTGACGTCGGTGCTGGGCAAGTTGTTGGAGGCAATCCTGAGGGACAGGATGTACATGTATTTATAAAGGCAAGGACTGATTAGGGATAGTCAACATGGCTATGTGCATGGGAAATCATGTCTCACAAACTTGTTTGAGTTTTTTGAAGGAGTATCAAAGAGGATTGATGAGGGCAGAGCAGTAGATGTGATCTAATGGACTTCAGTAAGGCATTCGACAAGGTTCCCCATGGGAGACTGATTAGCAAGGTTAGATCTCATGGAATACAGGGAGAAATAGCCATTTGGATATAGAACTGGCTCAAAGGTAGAAGACAGAGGGTGGTGGTGGAGGGCTGTTTTTCAGACTGGAGGCCTGTGACCAGTGAAGTGCCACAAGGATCGGTGCTGAGTTCCTTACTTTTTGTCACTTACATAAATGATTTGGACGTGAGCATGAGAGATACAGTTAGTAAGTTTGCAGATGACACCAAAATTGGAGGTATAGTGGACAGCGAAGAGGGTTACCTCAGATTACAACAGGATCTGGACCAGATGGGCCAATGGGCTGAGAAGTGGGAGATGGAGTTTAATTCAGATAAATACGAGGTGCTGCATTTTGGGAAAGCAAATCTTAGCAGGACTTATACACTTAATGGTAAAGCCCTAGAGGGTGTTGCTGAACAAAGAGACTTTGGAGTGCAGGTTCATAGCTCCTTGAAAGTGGAGTCACAGGTAGATAGGATAGTGAAGAAGGCGTTTGGTATGCTCTCCTTTATTGGTCAGAGTATTGAGTACACAAGATGGGAGGTCATATTGCAGCTGAACAGGACATTGGTTAGGCCAATGTTGGAATATTGCGTGCAATTCTGGTCTCCTTCCTATCGGAAAGATGTTGTGAAACTTGAAAGGGTTCAGAAAAGATTTACAAGGATGTTGCCAGGGTTGGAGGATTTGAGCTACAGGGAGAGGCTGAACAGGTTGGGGCTGTTGTCCCTGGAGCCTTGGAGGCTGAGGGGTGACCTTATAGAGGTTTATAAAATTATGAGGGGCATGGATAGGGTAAATAGGCAAAGTCTTTTCACTGAGGTCGGGGAGTCCAGAACTAGAGGGCATAGGTTTAGGGTGAGAGGGGAAAGATATAAAAGAGACCTAAGGGGCAACATTTTCACACAGAGGGTGGTGCGGGTATGGAATGATCTGCCAGAGGAAGTGGTGGAGGCTGGTACAATTACAACATTTAAGAGGCATCTGGATGGGTATATGAATAGGAAGGGTTTGGAGGGATATGGGCCAGGTGCTGGCAGGTGGGTCTAGATTGGGTTGGGATAACTGGTCGGCATGGACGGGTTGGACCGAAGGGTCTGTTTCCATGCTGTACATCTCTATGATTCTATTCCATGTAAAGAATGTATGTGTCAGTGTCTGTATATTTGTGTGTAAGAGTAGGAATCAGAGTTTATGTACATGTGTGTCTGTGTTGCATTTGTGTGTGTGCGCGCGCACGTGAGTATATGCATATGTGTCATTGTGGATGTGCCTCATCTTGTTTCTGCCTGACTCTGTGCATGCCTGTGTGTGTTTCTGTGTGTGATCCTCTCTCTGGCCTACATCCCCAGCATCGAGGCACTGGTCAGGGTTGATGAGCTGCACTGAGCAGTCCACATTGTCCATGTGCCTGACACAAGGCCTGGAAAACAGACTCTGTACTCCGAGCTCCATCAGGAGGGCAAAGCAAACGTCCAGGGAATCCCTTGCCCAAGATTGGTCCAAGCTGGAGAAGAACCATTCACAAAGGTAGAAACATCCATTTGGACCATCTGTGAGGACAAGGGCAATCAGTGGAACGGGTGTGCAGAAACCTCAGACTCTCACCCTCCCCTTCAAGCAGCACTCAGCCCCCGGCCGTGGTTGCAACTTCTGACTCCTCAGTTACATCCGGATGGAATGGGAGAAAGTTTACCTCAGGCTGCATTGGCTGGCAAAAAGGAAGCTGCAGGAATGTGTCAGTGTCTCATCCTCTCAGGAAACACTGTCTCTGACAACCCTGGGGATATCAGCCGAGTAGAAGCTAGGCAGGTGAACCTGAGGGATGTGGGCGTACCTCAGTACCCAGGTAAATTATCCTGTAATTCCCTGCACTCACCTGTTCAGGTACATCATCCTGTACCTCCCTACACTTAACTGTACAGGTACATTATTCTAGAATCCCCTTCAGTTATCTGTACAGGTACATTATCCTACAAACCCACTCACTCACCTGTACATATACATTATCCTGTACTTCCCTGCACTCACCTGTACAGGTACATTATCCTGTAGTCCGCCTCACTCACCTGGACAGGTACATTATCCTGTACTTCCCTGCACTCACCTGTACAGGTACGTTTTGGGCGGCACGGTGGCACAGTGGTTAGCACTGCTGCCTCACAGCGCCAGAGACCCGGGTTCAATTCCCACCTCAGGCGACTGACTGTGTGGAGTTTGCACATTCTCCCCATGTCTGCGTGGGTTTCCTCCGGGTGCTCCGGTTTCCTCCCACAGTCCAAAGATGTGTAGGTCAGGTGAATTGGCCATGCTAAATTGCCCGTAGTGTTAGGTTAGGGGTATGGGTGGGCTGCGCTTCGGCGGGTCGGTGTGGACTTGTGGATTTACAATCTTTTGGATTGTAAAGGCCTATAGTGATTCAGAAGCAGTTGTCTGCTGCATTTGGGCATCTTTTCTCTGGGGTTTCGAGTGGAACTGAACTTTTAAAAATATGTAAATTTCCCTTCCTCGAAACTGTCTTGCGATGAAAGTGATACAATGCTACCCTCTGCTGATCGGGGGTTGCAACTGCATAAGTAGAGCGGACACGACCAAGGCATTCAGCAAGAGGCTGAATTAATTCAACACTGCAGGAGGCATCAGCAGGGCCACAGGATCTGCCTGGACAGAGAAAGGTGAGTAAGTCTTTAACAGAACTCTTTGGAAAACTTGGAGTCACGTCAATAAAGATCAAAACTATTTCCAAAAAAAACCCTCTGAATATGTTTATCTGAATGTTCTATGATTTGTGAAAATATGGCAAAATGTAAAAAGCTGAGAAAAGGAAAACACAGCTCTTTTACAAACATAATGTTGATGAGAATAGTGCAAATGGAGATTTACTCTGTATCTAACCCCATGCTGTCCCTGTCGTGGGAGTGTAAAATGGGGAACAGTGTAGAGAAGCTTTACACTGTGTGCTGTCCCTGTCCTGGTCCTGCTCCTGGCCCATACTTTTCCGAACATTTCTTATTCATGTACAGTACTTACCTAAATGTCTTTTAAATATTGTAATTGTACAGAGAGAGCTTTACTCTGTATCTAACTCCCTGCCCCAGGAGTGTTTAATGGGGGGACAGTGTAGAGAGAGCTTTACTCAGTATCTAACCCCGTGCTGTCCCTGTCCTGGGAATGTTTGATGGGGACAGTGTACACAGAGCATTACTCTGCATCTAACGCTGTGCTGTCCATGTCCTGGGAATGTTTAATGGCAGACAGTGTAGAGGGAGCTTTACTCTGAAGCTAACCTAATGCTGTCCCTGTCCTGGGAGTGTTTGATGGGGGGACAGTGTAGAGGTAGCTTTACTCTGTATCTAACCCCGTGCTGTCCCTGTCCTGGGAGTGTTTGATGGGGACAGTGCAGACAGAGCTTTACTCTGTATCAAACACTATGCTCCTTCTCAACCTCTCCCCTTGTCTGAGGTATGGTGACCCTCAGGTTAAACTCACCAATAGGTGTACTTTACGTAACCAAAGTCTACATGTTGCCACAACCACAGAGCAAATAGCATCAGTGCTTCTAAAGGGAAGTAGGAAAAGGAATTGGGATTTATGCTGCTGAGTTCAGATGAAGAGTGGGCTGTAAGGAGGGTCTGACAGACCATAAACAATAGGCCTGAAGGCCTCTTCCTGTGCTGGAAGTGCGAAGTAAGACTCTGTCTGTTACCTCCTGGAAATGTGTAGGATATTGAGACATTGTCCTGAAGCTTTGGAAGACACCAAGCCACTGATTGCAATGTAATAATCCTAATCATTTCGGATTTTAAATCCTCCAGTGGACACCACGTTTGGCCGCACCAAAAATAAACCGGAGTCACTCCCCACTCCTCTCCTGTCCCCAAATGATGGAACCCCCCCCCCCCCACAAGATGGTCATCAAGACCACACACTCGTCCTGGATTTAGGCCACTCTGCCCATTAGATGGTGACACTATTCTTGATGTTCGAGGGCGGGAGGTATTGGTATTCCAGAACCAGGGTCTCGTTACGCTCTTGGATCGTGCGATCGATCGCCCTCAGCTCCACCTGAGATTTCTCGATGACGGTCTTCGTGGCCTCCTCGGTGAAATATTCCCCGTAGCCGCCAGGTTTCCTCTGGGTGACAATCGAATGGTTTCTGTTCAGTTGGGTGCAGCTCTGGGAGGTGTGGGAGGCGCTGGGTGTTCACAACGGGATATGGGGTGACAGTCCCAGTGTATCAGGATCCTAGCAGAAAGGCCAAACAAGGCAATCACCACTTTAATGTGATTTAGGTGGGGCAAGGCTCAGGAGAGGTTATTAATGTTTCCATAACAAGTAATAGGACAGAGAGTACAAAAAGGGTCAGGAATCTAACTTCAGGCACAGCAGATAAGGAAAGGGAGGCAGTCTACGCAGGACTGAAAGTGTTGTCCACAAGTGATTAGATTAGATTCCCTACAATGTGGAAACAAGCTCTTCAGCCCAACAAGTCCACCCTCCGAAGAGTAACCCAACCAGACCCATTTCCCTCTGACTAACATTATTTAGCAGGGGCAATTCACCTGACCTGCATATCTTTGGACTGTGGGAGGAAACCCACACAGACACCGGGAGAACGTGCAAACTCCACACAGACAGTCGCCTGAGGCTGGAATCGAACCTGGGACCCTGGTGCTGTAAGGCAGTAGTGCTAACCACTGACCCACCACGATGGAACCAAAATTAATCAGGCATTTTTGCACAAGTCAAGTTCGGAAACACAGGCTCAACCGGGATTTGATCTATCGCAAGCTTGCGTAGTCGAAGACCCAAAGCAAGAGTCATACCCCTAGTCCAACAAGCCACATGCATATTGTCTATGAAGCAAGGTAAATGAGCTTGTAGCATAGATTGAATTTGGCACGTATGATGTTGTGGTTATCATGGAGACGTGGTTGTAATGGGATCAGGTCCGGGAACTAAATATCCAAAGATACGTGTCCTTTCAAAGGACAGACAGATGGCAGAGGGTTTGCCATGTTTGTAAGAAATGAAGTTAAATTGATAGCAATACACGATTGGAAGGAGTATAATCTATCTGGGCAGAGTTGAGGAATCGCAGAGGATTAAAAAACCCTGATGGGAGTTACATATTGGCTTCCTGGCAGGAGTCAGGATGTGGGGAAGAAAATAAATTAGGGAGAAAGGCCAGTCTTGTGAGAAAAGCATGATTACAATAATCTTGAGGGACCTCAATATGCAGGTGGGCTGAGATAATCAGTGCAACCCAAGAAAAGGAATTTGTGGAATGGCTATGGGATGGTCTTTTTTTGGAGCAGCTTGTGATAGAAGCCACAGTTCTGTATATGATGATGTGTAATGAGGCAGACTTGATTAGGGAGCTTGTGGTGAAGGAACCTCTAGGGGGCAGTGATGCTATTAGGAGAAGGGACTGCAGACGCTGGAGATCAGAGTCGAGAGTGTGGTGCTGGAAAAGCACAGCAGGTCAGGCAGCGTCCGAGGAGCAGGAGAGTCGACACTTCAGGCAAAAGCTCTTCATTGGGAATGAGGCTTGTGAGCCGGGGCTGAGAGATAAATGGGAGGGGGGTGGGGCTGGGGGGGAAGGGAGCTGAGAATGCAACAGGTAGATGTAGGTAGGGGAGAAGGTGATAATTCGGAGAGGAGAGTGGAGCGGATAGATGGGAAAGGTGACGGACAGGTCAAGAGGGCGGTGCCAAGTTGGAGGGTGGAGACTGGGGGGAGGGGAAATGAGGAAACTGGTGAAATCCACATTAATGCCCCAAAGACAGTGACGATAATCCTGATAGAATTCACGCTGCAGTTTGTGAGGTAGAAACTGGAATCAGATGGTATGACAACTGGGTAAAAGGTGACTCTAAAGACATGAGGGAGGAGCTGGCCAGAGTTGATTGGAAGGGGAGCCTGGCAGGGAAGATGGTGGAGCAGCAATGGCTTCTGGGGTAATTCATCCCAAGGAAGAAAAAACGTGTTAAGGGGAGGACAAGGGGAGCGTGGCTGACAAGGGAAGTCAGGAACAGCATAAAACCGAAACAAAACCTGCCTAATGTGGTGGAAGTCTTTAAAAACCAGCAGAGGACAACTAAAAGAAGCAATAAGGGGAAAGAGATGACATATCGCTGCAGCTGAAGAGCCCTCAGCTGATGGCGATATCTGTTTTGGGATAATTATGTGTGAATTCTTTGTATAAATACCAGGGGCTAGTACATATTGGGCTGTGAGTTTTATGGAATGTGATTAACAAAGCTGTTGGTTCTAAGTGTGGACTGGGATTCTGTTCAAATACAGTTATATTCTCATGTATTCCTGGGCCCTACGCTCTGGAATTTCTTCCCAAAACCCTCTCCCTGTCCTTTTCAAGCTGACCTCTTTGACTAAATGGCCCTGATCCAATGGCTCCTTATGTGCCTCGAGGCCGGACGTTGTTTGCTAGACTCTCCTGGGTTGTTTACACTATAGAAGGCGCTATTTAAATGCAGATTGTTTGGTTCCAAGTTGACTGGGTAGCTCCTCACCATTCCAGGCTGGGGGCGGTTGAGGGTCAAGGAAACAGCCCATCTGGATGCAGGACTGGCTGATGTTTGGCAGAGATTCCACGATGTGTTCCATCGACACGGTCCCCTTTTCGGACGGAGGGGGCTTCCTCATGGAGATGGGCGCCCCAATCCTCCTGTTCGAAAAAGGAAAGGAAACCAGACTCAGTCAAGCAGAAAGACAGGAAGGGCTTTCCTTCAACAGTGGGAGCTCTCCCTGCCCTGAAACAGATCCATCAAGGATTCTCCCAGAACTGGATTCCAATATCCCAGGTCATTGCTGCTTACAGCAGAGGTTAAAAATCACACAACACCAGGTTATAATCCAACAGGTTTAACTGGAAGCACTAACTTTCGGAGCGCCGCTCCTTCATCAGGTGATTGTGCTCCAGAATCCCACTGAAATGGGTTCAAATTTACATCCTGCACCTACAGCCTACACGTTCAAGTGCAGGAGTGAATCAAGGAACTGTTAAACATTGACGCATTAACAGCGCAGTCCTCGATTCCAGTCTCCTCCTTCGCTAGTCACTCCGGTGATAGACCGATCTGGGAAAAATGAGCTTCAGTAATATCCCATGAGTCAATCCTCCATCAGCTCATTGCGAATATGGATCTGGGCAGTTCGAAAGAAGTTTGAGGTTTCCCATGCTTTGAAGTAATGACAAGCACCTCAGCTTCACAGAGCTGTCGGGGTCTACCGCACAGAAAAAGGTCCTTCAGCCCATTGAGTCTGTGCCAATCAAAAGGAACTACCTCACTACTCTAATCCCATTTTCCAGCACTTGGTCAATGTCTTGGCATTGTGAATGCACCCTGAATTCTTCAATGTTCTGCAGTTTCTTCCCAGACCACCCTTACACGCACTGAGTTCCAGACTCCTGGGTAAACATTCCATCCCCTGTAAACCTCCTGCCCCTTGCAGTCAAGCCCCTGATCAATGATTCCCTCCATCAAGGTGGAAAAGGTTCTTCCTGTCTGCCCCGTCCATGGTCCTCACAGCTTTCCACATCTCAATCATGTCTCCTCTCAATCTCCTCCACTCCAGAGAAAACAGCCCTAAACTGTTCATCGCTGAAACTCTCCAGCCCAGGCAAACATTCTCGTAAATCTGTCTAGCCCAGGGCAACACCCTGGTGAATCTTCTCTGCACCCTCCACCGTCATCACATCCTTCCTATAAGATGTATTTCCAGAACCGTGTACTGTATCCTGAATTCCATTCTTCCCAACACCATATCTGCTATTTATTTTTGAGTGGGGGCAAGGTCTATATGTGCCTCTCCAGTGTTTCCTTATTTGTCATCCCTCCAACCAATTCACTGTAACTGGACCCACATGCACCATTTTCTCTCCAAGTTCATACCACACTCGGTGGAAAAACAATTGCCCTTCATGTCTTTTTAAATTCTTTCTTCTCTCACCTTAAAAATGTGTCCCCTAGTCTTGAAAACCCCCACTCTAGGGAAAAGGCACCTGCCGTTCATCTTATATATACCCCACGTGATTTAGTAAATGGCTGTAAGGTCACCCCTCGACCTCATATGCTCCAGTGGAAAAAGTCCAAGTCTATCAAGCCTGTCCTTCTAACTCAAACCCTCCAACAGCCTGGCAAATCTCTTCTGAACCCTGTCCAGTTTAATAGGATCCTTCCTATAACAGGGCAACCAGAACAGGATGCAATACTCCAGAAGAGGCCTAACCAACATCTTGTACAACAGAATCATAGATTCCCTACAGTGTGGGAACAGGCCCTTTGGCCCAACAAGTCCACACCGACCCTCCGAAGAGTATCCCACCCAAACCCATTTCCCTACCGTATTACTGTATATTTACCCCTGACTAATGCACCTAACCTACACATCCCTGGGCACTGTGGGACAACTTAGCATGGTCAAATCACCCAACCTGTACATCCTTGGATTGTGGGAGAAAATTGGAGCACCCGGAGGAAACCCATGCAGACACGGGGAGAATGGGCAAAGTCCACACAGACAGTCACCCGAGGCTGGAAACGAACCTGGGTCCCTAGCTCTGTGAGGTAACAGTGCTAACCTCTGAGCCACCGTTCAAAGAATTATGTATCTAAACCTTAGGTTAGTATGGACTTGTTGGGCCAAAGGGCTTGTTTCCACACTGTAGGGAATCTAACCTAATTAATTAATTTTGGAAAGTCCTTTCCAAAAGCCAGGAGAGGCTGAATGGCCTTCTGTGATTCAGTGAGCTACTACGGTTTCACAGGTCAAGAGCTAGTTTACATCTAATTACCAGAGATCTTAATGTCTTGAAATCCAACTTCAGGCCTGAAGCTCATGGTCATCCAGGACTTGCCAATCCTTTAGGTAGTAGAATGTTACCACATTAGTTACAAACCTAAAGGCCATGTTAAAACAGGTTAACAATCAGCGCGGATTGCAAAAACACAAAATGCTGTGCCCTTTCTCCTTCTTCATTGAGTGATGTGGTTGTTAATATCCTCATCCCCACCTGCCAGCCTTTGCACACACCCTATGATCCCCTGACTGATTCAAAATCTCTCTCTGTATCTCAGCCTTGAATGCTTTTCTCACCCCACAATTGCTTCTTTTGAAGCTCCCTCTGGTTGTCGATCCTTTTCCCGTGGGGCCATAGTAGCCCCCTATCGACTCGTGATCTTGAAAACTTCCATCAAATCTCCTCTTAGCCTTCCCCTTTCCAAGGATGGCAGCCCCAGCATCTCTTGTCACAAGTGTCTCACTCCTGGAACCATTCCACCAGAGGTGCTCGGAGCTGCATGCAGTTATTTCTGAATACCGTCTGACTTGAACCTTACCCCAATGGGGGAATCAGCCTCCATTCCTTTTGCGTGCCTGTCCCTTTTGTGACACGTGCACACGTTGCATTAATCTCTCAGTTATATTAGTGAGGTTTGCTCACACACAGGGAGCTTCCAATTTCCTTGCCTCACTGTGAGACCCCCTATTTTTCACTTATGAACGAGGGGGTTACTTAACTCAGTTGGCTGGCTTGCTATGCAGAGTAACACCGCATAAACACAGGAGCAGGTCAGAGACTTGGGAATACTGCGGTGAGTAACTCACCTCCTGACCCCCCCCAAAGTCTATCCATCAGCTACAAGACACAAGTCAGGAGTGTGATGGAATGCCCCCGCCACTTGCCTGGATGGGGGCAGCTTCAACAACGCCCAAGAAAGCTTGACACCATCCAGGGACAAAGCAACCCGCTTGATTGGCACCACATCCACAAACATCCACTCCCTCCACCACCAGCGCCCAATAGCAGCAGTGTCTTCTATCTACAAGATGCACTGCAGAAATTCACTAAAGATCCTCAGACAGCACCTTCCAAACCCACGACCACTTCCATCTACAAGGACAAGGGCAGCAGCTACTTGGGAACCCCAGCCCCCTGCAAGTTCCCCTCCAAGCCACTCACCACCCTGACTTGGAAACATACCACTGTTCCCTCACAGTCATTGGGTCAAAATCCTGGGATTCCCTCCCTACCAGCATTGTGGGTCAACCCACAGCAAGTGGACTGCAGCGATTCAAGATGGCAGCTCACCACCACCTTCTCAAGGGCAAATAGGGATGGGCGATCAATGCTGGCCAGCCAGCGATGCCCAAGTCCCACAAATGAATTAAAAAACATACAACGTGGGTTTGATTCCCACATTGGCTGTGGTCACTATGAAGGATTCTCCTGCTCAACCTCTCCCCTTGCCTGAGGTGTGGTCATCAATCGCCTCCCTCACGAGAGAGCAGCCCTGTGGCCTGGTGAGACTGTGGCGACTTGTACTCTACTTGTGAATCGCAGACCATATCAACAGGCCATCATCCTTGTATTAGTAGCCGTTGAGTTCTGCGACTCCATACTGCTGCAAGCGGTCTGGCAGACACAGCGACTGGTAGGTCAAGGGATCGAGCTCTTTCCAAGCGAGTGCAAAGCAACTCTCAGTTCTGATGCCAAACGCCTGTGGAGTGAACACAAGAGATTGGGGTCAAAGATGCAACACGGGACTGCAAGCAACATCCTCTCTAAGCTACTCAGAAACTGGCAGAAAGAGCGAGCGATTGAGTTCCGGAGTCCTGAGGTCATGTTGCAGTTGTATAAGACTCTGGTGCGGCCGCATCTGGAGTATTTTGTGCAGTTTTGGTCGCCATACTATAGGAAGGATGTGGAGGCACTGGAACGGGTACAGAGGAGGTTTACCAGGATGTTGCCTGGTATGGTAGGAAGATCGTATGAGGAAAGGCTGAGGCACTTGGGGCTGTTCTCATTGGAGAAAAGAAGGTTTAGGGGAGATTTGATAGAGGTGTACAAGATGATTCGGGGTTTAGGTAGGGTTGACCGTGAGAACCTTTTTCCACGTATGGAGTCAGCTATTACAAGGGGGCATAGCTTTAAGTTAAGGGGTGGTAGGTATAGGACAGATGTTAGGGGTAGATTCTTTACTCAGCGAGTTGTGAGTTCATGGAATGCCCTGTCAGTAGCAGTGGTGGACTCTCCCTCTTTATGGGCATTTAAACGGGCATTAGATAGGCATATGGAGGATAGTGGGCTAGTATAGGTTAGGTGGGCTTGGATCGGCACAACATCGAGGGCCAAAGGGCCTGTACTGCGCTATATTCTTCTATGTTCTATGTTCTATGTCACTCAAAAGAAGTGAAATATCGACTGGGGCTATCTCCCTGAATGGTACAATCCAAGGCGATGTAGGAGAGTAACAGGCACGACGCTCTCTCTAACTCTCTCACTCTACTGCCGTTCTGTTGTGAGCCCAAAATATCGATGCTTTTTGATCAACCTGTTCAGAAATGGTATCACACCCCTCTGGAACAGGTGGGACCTGAATCCAAACCTCCTGGCTCAGAGGTAGGACACTAACACTGCACCACAAGAGCCCCTGGGCCCAACCTAGATGCTTACTAACTGGATACACCGTAGGGATCATCTCTAATATGGGACCCCCCCACTCCAACCATCACCCCTTGACTTTGAATGGTGTTACCCTTGCTGAATACCTCACTATCAACATCCTGGCAGAATAGACCGTTGACCAAAGACTGAAATGGATCAGCCGTATAGATACAAAGGCCACAAGTGCAGGTCAGAGGCTAGGAATCCTGCAGCGAGTAACTCACTTCCTGACTACTGAAACCTGTCCACTATCCACAAGTCAGAAGTGTGATAGAGAAGCTAGAAGCAGGGAGGTTGTTTCCACTGGCGGATGAAACTAGAACGAAGGGGCATAGCCTGAAAACGAGGGGGGACTGAGCTGAGGAGGAATACCTTCAACCAAAGGGTTGTGGATCTGTGGAATTCCCTGACCAGGGAAGCCGTTGAGGCCACCTCGTTGAATGTTTTTAAGGCAGAGTTAGACAGATTTTCGAACAGCAAAGGAATTAAGGGTTAGGGTGAGCGGGTGGGTAAGTGGAGCTAAGGCCATGAAAAGATCAGCCATGATCTTATTGAATGGCGGAGCAGACTCGAGGGGTCAGATGGAATAGTCCACCATTTGCCTGGACGGGTACAGCTCCAAAAATATGCAAGAAACTCAATACAGTCCAGGACAAAGCAGCACACTTGACTGGCACCACCAACGCTCAGTAGCATCAGTGCATGCCCATCTCCAAGATGCACTGCAGGAACTCACCAAAAATCCTCAGACAGCACCTTCCAAAGCCATGGCCACTTCCATCTAGAAGGACAAGGGCGGCAGATACATGGGAACACTGCCCCCTGCAAGTTCCATGCCAACTCATTCACACATTGGAGAGAAACCTTCAGGGTGGAGCCTTGGTGAAATTTCTGTAGTGCGATTTGTTGACGGCACACACTACTGCTACACGGGTTGGACGTGGGTGAGGCAAATCGGGCCCGGCTGGCTTGAATATTAAAAATATGAGTGTCCTAAAGTTGTGTGTGGAGAGATTGGCCAGGCAAAGGTTTGGTAAGGAAGCTGGAAGTGAAGGTATATATACTTGCCATAAAGGCGTCCCAGACTGATTCCAGGGATGGTAGGAGTGATATATGAGTTGAGATGAGGAACTATATTCACTGAAGTCTAGAAGAATGAGAGGGGCATCTCACAGAAACCCATAAAATTCTGACAGGCAGGAGGGATGACTGAGGGGAATCCAGAACCAGGGAATCACAATTTAAGGAAACGAGTGTAGGCTCTTTAGGATGGAGTTGAAGAATAATATCTTTGCCCAGAGAGTGGGAGCCTGAGGAATTCTCTGCTACAGAGAAGGATCAAGGTCAAAACATTGACTTTTTCCAAGAAGGAGTTAGTTATAGTCCATAGGGCCAAAGGGAGAAAATGGGAATAGAGTTGGATGAGATTCCCTACAGTGTGGAAACAGGCCCTTTGGCCCAACAAATCCACTCTAACCCTCCAAAGAGTGACCCACCAAGACCCATTTCCCTCTGACTAATGCACCTAATGCTATGGGTAATTTAATATGGCCAATTCATCCTAACCTGCACATCTTTGAACTGTGGGAGGAGACCAGACACAGGGAGAATGTGCAAACTCCACACAGACAGTCACCTGAGGCTGGAATTGAACCTGGGACCCTGGTGCTGTGAGGCAACAGTGCTAACCACTGAGCCACTGTGCCCCCCCCCCCCACAGTGGAGCAGCATTGAAGGGATGAATGGCCTACTCCTGCTCATATTGTCTATGCTTCTGTTTATAAAGTGAGAGGGCCAGAGCAGTGAACTGTTGGTCTTGCAGTGAGCAGATTTCCTTAACCCAGAATGCATTGCTATCTGTGACATGGAGCTATTGGGAGAAGATGGGCAGGGTAAGGGAAGGGTGTAGACAGGCCCAGTACTCTTCCTGTTACTTCACAAGGCACTTCGAATACCTCTGGGCTTTTGCTGTTTTAAATCAGAGGCATCTTCACAACGTAGAATCAATTCATCATTGAGTCGTTACAGCGTGGAAGCTGGCCATTCAACCTATCGAGTCCACACCGACCCTCTGAAGAGCATCCCACCCAGAACCATCCTTTACCCTATCCCTGTAACCCTGTATTTCCCCATGGCTAATCTATCTAACCTGCACATCCCTGGACACTATAAGACAATTTAGTATGGCCAATCCTTCCTAACCTGCACCTCCCTGGACACTATGAAACAATTTGGCACAGCCAATCCACCCTAATCTGCACATCACGAGATGCTATGAGACAATTTAACACGGCCAATCCACCCTAACCTACACATCTTTGGACTGTGGGAGGAAACCCATGCAGACATGGGGAGAATATGCAAACTCCACACAGACAGTTACCCGAGTTAGCACTGCTGCCTCACAGCACCAGAGACCCAGTTCGATTCCACCCTCAGGCGAATGTCTGTGTGGAGTTTGCACATTCTCCCTGTGTCTGCGTGGGTTTGCTCCAGGTGCTCTGGTTTACTCCCACAGTCCAAAGATGTGCGGATTAGGGTGGATTGGCCATGGGAAGTTATCCTGTAGTGTTCACGATGTGCAGGCTAGGTGGGCTAACTATACTAAATGTGAGGTGAGAGATATTTGATCCTTATTATTGCGAAAGTTGATGTAGCTCAGTTGGCTGGATGGTTAGTTTATAAAGCGGTGTGATATCAACAGCAGTGGCTCAATTCCCGTCACTGGCTGAGGTTACAGTGAAGGGCTCTCCTTTTCAACCTCACCCTTTACTGAGGTTTGGTGGTCCTCAGGTTAAGTCACCACTTCTCAGTCGCCTGTCCTTGATGAGAGAGCAGCCCTATGGTCTGGTAAGACTATGGAGACATAAAAACAACATTATTATTGTCACATGTACCAGATACAGGAAAGTTGGGGTGCTCCTTGGAAGGTCGGTGCAGATTCTGTTGGGCTGAATGGCCTCCTTCTGCACTGCAGGGATTCTATGAATTTTCCCCATCTTAACAAATTGATCAAAATGCTTTGGTACAACACTGAAGGAGTTACACGAAACTCAACCCACCTTGTTAATACGTCCATCTGGACCCAACAAGTCCGTTCGGCTTTTGACGTTGATGTGCATCGTGTCTCTCACTTGAGGAGCCAGGAGCTGAAACGTGAACACAGAATTCAGAGGAAAGTAGAGTTGAGGTTTACCAGATGAGCCAACGATCACATTGAATGGTGGAGCAGACTCAATGAGCTGGAGGCAGGGGGAAGTGAGTCACCACCAAATAGTGACAACAAACAGTTAAACTGATTTGAAAGGACACAAAGACCTTCACATCATAAGGTGAGTTGTACGAGGCTGACTGGGGGAGGTGATGGCTTATCGCTGGGCTATTAATCTGGAGATTAATATTCTCAGAATTATGTAATGTTCTGGGAAGGAACAAATTCCTGCAGGCGCTGGGAAGCTGGCTTCAAATCCCGTCACGGCAGATGGTGGAACCTTTGTCCCTCAGAGGTGGCTCAGTGGTTAGCACTGCTGCCTCACAGGCCAGGGTTTGATTCCAGCCTCGTGTGGAGTTTGCATGTTTTCCCCCATGTCTGCGTGGGTTTCCTCCCACTATCACAAAGACGTGGAGGTTAGGGTGGATTGGCCATGCTAAATTGCCCATAGTGTTCAGGAATGTGTAGATTAGGTGCATTAGTCAGGGGTAAATGTAGAGGGGGGCATGGTTCAGGGTGCGATACGCTTTGGAGGGTCAGTGTGGACGTGTTGGGCCAAATGACCTGCTTCCACACTCTAGGGATTCTATGGAGAAAGTGAGGACTGCAGATGTTGGAGATCAGAGTGTGGTGCTGGAAAAGCACAGCTGGTCAGGCAGCATCCGAGGAGCAGTGGAATCAATGTTTCGGGTAAAAGCCCTTCATCAGGAATGAGGTTTGTGGGCATAGGGTGCTGAGAGATGGCTGAATGGGGCTTGGGGGGAAGGTAGCTGGGAAGTCGATTGGGTGTGAAGGTGGAGCAGGTCGAAGGGGAAGGTGGAGCAGTTATGTGGGAAGGAAGATACACAGGTCAAGAGGGCAGTATTAAAACCCTTGAGATCCTGCACTCCTCTTTAAACAAGCAACGCTTCCCAGGGGATGCCTCCTTGGGCCCGCAGTGTACCTTGTAGATGGGGTGCACGGATGGCAGCTGCCGGACGGTGGCAAGGCAGAAGGTCTCGGTGAGCAGGTGAGTCTACAGAAGGTGGGAGACCAGCTCGAAGTGTTGGCTGTCGCCGTCCCGCACCCAGATCTTGGCCAACAGCCAATCGAGCTCTGTGTCCGAAGGCAGGAACGTGGGGTTGGCTCTTCCTGGCATCTGCTTCAGCTGCGAGAGACGTCAAGGTGGGGCATCACCAGACCCGCGCAGCAACAACAACCTGCGCCCACCCCCTCCCTGATCAAAATCTGACGCCATGTCACATGTGGTGGGGGGAGGTGGGGGGGGGGGGTGCAGTGGCTGATTGAAGGCTTCTGGGAGTGGAGTGGGGAGGGGTCTGGAACTGGACCAGAAGAGAGAAAGCTGAAACGTTTCAGGGAGAAGATTCCTGGCTTCCATCCCAGCACTGGGGCTATTAACATTGGAGAGGTGCATTTGGTGGGGGGATGGGTGCTCGCGGACGTGGAAGTCCCAGCACTCCTGAGCAGTTGTGTGCAACATTCTGTCCGACCCTGTGAGGGTGTGCGCACAGCCACCAAGGCATCAACGTCCACCTCTCGTGAACATGGCACCCATTGCTGACTGGGCTTGTGCACCGGAGACCTACCAACACTCTACACCTTCACTGCCCAGTGTTTTACTTGAGCGGGGTTTCTTCCCCCCGGGTCAGCAGAGGGAAAATCCGCTGCAAGTTGCCACGGCAACTTGAACCAGCTGAAAATCCACGTGGACCGAACACGGGGAACGCCTGAGAAATTCAGCAGGTCCAGCAGCATCCGTGAGAGAGAGAGAGATGGAGTTAACGTTTCGATTTCTGCCTAACTCTGAAGAAGAAAGTTTGAGGAAGAGTCATACTGGATTTGAAACGTTAACTCTACATCACTTGTGGCATGGTGGTAGTGTCCTTACCCTGGACCAAGAGGCCTGTGTTCAGGTGTCCCCGCTCCAGGGGTATGTAATAATCTTACTCAACAGGTTGGTTAGAAGGATAGGTTAAATTAAAAACAAAACTCTTGCTTCTCTCTCTCCCGCAGATGGCTGCCAGATCTTATAAAGTCATAGAGCACAGAATGAGACCCTTCGGCCCAACCTGTCCTTGCTGACCAGGTTTCCAAAACTGAACTAATCCCATTTGCCTGCATTTGGCCCTTATCCCCCAAAACCTTTCCATGTGCCTGTCCAACTGTCATTTAAACATTCCATCACTTCCTCTGGCAGCTCATTCCATACACACACCATCCTCTGCGTGAAAAAGTTGCCCCCTCAGGTCCCTTTTAAATCTTTCCCTTCTCACCTCAAACCTGGGCCCTCTAGTTTTGGATGCCCCTACCCTGGGGAAAATGACCTTGCCTACTTACCCTATCTGTGCCCCTCATGATTTTATAAACCTCTGTAAGGTCACCCCTCAGCCTCTGACTCCAGGGAAAACAGCCCCAGCCTATTCAGCCTCTCCCCATAGCTCAAACGCTCCAACCCTGGCAACATCCTTGTAAATCTTTTCTGATCCCTTTCAGGTTTCACAACGTCCTTCCGATAGCAGGGAGACCAGAATTGAATGCAGTACTCTAAAAGTGGCCTCACCAATGTCCTGTACAACCACAGCATGACTTCCCAACTCCTGTACTCAATGTTTTGACCAATGAAGGCAAGTTGTCTCTGGGTTTGAAGTTTCCAGCCTCCGCAGCATTCCGATTTATTGGAATCCCTCTGAGACAGACCGCAGCATTCTCTCTTACATTCTTTCTGGTTCTGCAGGAGTTAGAGGCCCTTGTCCACCCGGAAAGTCAATGCTGCGATCAGCAAGAGACATCGGAGCGGTTTCACAAGCAGGCAATTTAGATGGATCATTGGACAGGAATTAAAATTGGGAATGCTCCAAGAGGTTTGGTGGGATGGGTGCTTTGCCCAGGTTTTGGAAGGGGCTGCTGCAAGGCCATGGGAGGGGTGTGGGATGGTGACAGTGATATCGGCGGGCTAGCCCATGGCCTGGGTCTGCTGTTACTCACCTGGATAGCGATTGGCACCATTCAGTTCTGTTGGTCAAGGTGAAGCAGGCACAGGGCTGCTGTGAGGTCCTGCTGAATGCCATTGATGACATTGGCTGGACCTCGGTCCAGCATCCCATAATTCACGATGAAGACTTTTCCATCCTGCAGCGGACATGGAAAGACACCAAGACAAGTGCTGAACAATCACGGGGTCATCCAACTACAGTGTCTTAGAATCATACAGAAGAGGCCCTTCAGCCCATTGAGTCAAAACTACTCAAAACCTACACTTTCCAGCACTTGGCCCATGTTATGTTGGTATGAGAGTGGCATGGTGGCTCAGTGGTTAGCACTGCTGCCTCATAGTGCCAGGGACCTGGGTTCTATTTCACCCTCAGGTGACTGTCTGTGTGGAGTTTGTACGTTCTCCCCCGTGTCTGCATGGGTCCCCCTCTGGGTGCTCCAGTTTCCTCCCAAGGTCCAAAAGCGTGCAAGTTCGGTGGGTTGGCTGTGCCAAATTTCCCACAGTGTACAGGCTAGGTGGAGTAGCCACGGGAAATATAGGGATAGTATGGAATGCTATTCGGAGGGTTGGTGAGGACTTGATGGGCCAAGTGGCCTGCTTCCACACTGTGGGGAATCAAGTACTCCCAGATCAGGGCTGTGAGCTTTCCTGCCTCTACTACCCTCCCAGGCAATGCATCTTAGATTCTCACCAACCAACTTTCCTCAAATCCCCTCACCTTAACATTTTTCCCCTCATGAATGTCGCTTCAACTAAGGACAATGGTTGTTTCCTAAACATCTGTCCAATGCTTCATTATCTTGTATACCTCAGTCAGGTTCCGCCACGCTGTCAATCCTCTCAGTTCTAAAGAAAACAACTCAAGCGCTGTGGGTGGCACAGCGACTCAGTGGTTAGCACTACTGCCTCACAGTGCCAGGGACCCGGGTTCAATTCCACCCTTGGGCGATTGTCTGTGTGGAGTTTGCGCCTTCTCCCCGTGTCTGCGTGGGTTTCCTACAATAGTCCGAAAATGTGCAGGTTAGGTGGAAGGGCCATTCTAAATTACCTGTAGTGTCCAGGGCTGTGTAAGGTAGGTGGGTTACCCATGGAAAATGTGGGGCCTGAGTGGGATGCTTGAGTTGTGACTCAATGGGACAAATGGCCTCTTTCTGCACTGTAGGGAATCTATGATTTTTTTGCAGCTTCTCTTCATATCCAAGCTGTTCCATACCAGACATCAATTTGGATCTCCTGTTGGTGCAGAGATCCAGTCCTTCCACTTAGGGAGGATGTGGGATTACACTCTCGCTCCAAATTCTACCTCATACCAAGTCCCACTTTCCCAGCACCTTTTGTGCCCCCACCCCAGGATTGGGGAGAAGTAGAAGGAGCAACCATGATAAAATTCCAGTGGAAGTGACATTGCTGCTCTGAGCTCCATTTTCAGGAAGTCAGGTTCGGGTCTAGTTCCATCAACTCCATGTTTTTTTCTGGTTTATCCCTTTGACATTAAGTCTGCACTTGACTGAGTGTGGCATCAAGGAGCCCGAACAAAACTGGAATCAATGGGAAAACTTTCCACTGGTTGGAGTAATAGCCTGCACAAATTAAGATCTTTATTGGAGGTCAGTCATTTCAGCTCCAAGAAATCTCTGTAAGAGTTCCACAGGGTAGTGTCCTATGCCCAAATATCCGAGGTCAAGGGATGACTTTTAGAGGTTTATAAAATCACGAGGGGCATAATTAAGCTGAATAGCAAAGATCTTTTCCCAAGGTTAGGGGAAATTCAAAAGTAAACACATAATTTTAAGGTGAGAGGAAAAGATTTAAAAGGGACATAAGGGAAAGCTATATCACACAGAGGGTGTTTCATATGTGGAATGAATTGCCAGGTAAAGTGGTAGATGCGGGTACAGTTACAACATTTAAAAGACATTTGGACAGGTACAAGAATGGGAAAGGTTTAGAGGGATATGTACCAAATGCAGGCAAATGGGACAGGTTTAGTTTGGAAAAACTGATCGGCACGGACAGTTTGGACCACAAGGTCTATGAGTCTATGACTCTATCGTCAGCTGCTTCATCACTGACCATCCTTACACCATATTGTCAGAAGTGGGCATGCTCATTAATGATTACTTGATGTTTCAGTGTCATTCATAACTCCACGGAATACTGAAGCAGTATTTTGAATACAAAAGCAACAAAAGATCTGGACAGTATCCAGACTTCAAATGGAAAGTAACATTTTTGTGACACACAAATGCTAGGCTATGACCATCTCCAAGAAGAGACAATCTAACTACTGCCCCTTGATATTCAATGGTGTTACCATCACTGAATCCCCCACTATCAATATCCTGGGGGTCATAATTGACCAGAAACTCAACTGGACTAGCCACATAAACACAGTGGTCACAAGAGCAGGTCAGAGGCTACACTACAGCAAGTAACTCACCTCCTGACTCCCCAGAGCCTGTCCACCATCTACAAGGCACAAGTCAGGAGTGTGATGGAATACTCCCCACTTGCCTGGATGGGTGCACCTCCAACAACACTCAAAAAACTGTGGCAGTGGGTTGGAGTTTAAAAATAGGAAAGTCTTGTTACAAATGTAACCTAAATTGCTAGAAACCTTCTTGATCAAACTAAAACTTAGTTCAGTCTGTGTATTAGTGTAACAGATTAATGTAAGACAGCTGATATAAATGGAGTTTCAGTATTTTCCGTGTTTTGTGCAGTTTGGGTGGATTAGCCATGGTAAATGCGGGGTTACAGGGAAAGGGTGGGTGGCTGGGTCTGGGTGGAATGATCTTCGGAGGGTTGGTGCACTCTCGATGGGCCAAATGATCGTGCACACTTGTACGGATCCTATGCTGTGTGTCTTGGGATACAACCAGGTGTGCATCTAGGGTGTTGTGTACAGTTTTTAACAATTCATTCATGGGATAAATACATCACTGGCTGGGCCCAAAATCTATTGTTCATCCCTAATTCCCAGAGGGCAGTTCAAACACAACCCCATTGCTGTGGGTCTGGAGTCACATGTGGGTCAGACCAGGTAAGGATGTCAGCTTCCCTCCTTAATGGACATGAGTGAACTCAATGGGATTTACTGACAATTCCAGATTTTTACTGAATTCAAATGCCACCACCTGCTGTGGCAAGATTTGAACCTTGGTCCCCAGGACATTACCAGGGCATGAGATTAAGAGTCCAGCAATAATACCAATTGGCCATAGACCTCCCCACTTGGTCCCTGCCTTTAAGAGGGGACACATTGGCAATGGAGGCAGTTCAAAAGAGGTTCACTGGGCTGATTCCTGGAATGAAGGGGTTGACTTATAAAGAAATGTATTATTAGGCTTCCTGCCTTGAATTGGCACTCCGTGGACACCGTGTTGAGCAAGACTGGGCTGCACTGCTGTCCAAAGTCAAATAGTCCAGCAACAAAAGCAACCTGCAATGGTCTGGCACCTTCAGGTGGTGAAAGGTACCACAAGGTGCTTCATAGGGACATGTTCGACAGTGACACCAACGCAGTGTCAGAGGTTACTGGGGCTGGCTGACCCAGAAAACGTTCAAAGACTCAGGGGGAGGGAGAGAGAGAGAGAGAGAAAGAGAGAAACAAAGAGAAAGAGAGAAAGAGAGAGAAAGAGAAAGAGAGAGAGAGAGAGAGGGAGAAAGAGATTGGCATGAAGCTTTTCAGGAAGGCCGCTCCAGAGATTAGGGCCCCAGGCTGCTCAAAGAAGAATCGGGCATGGGGAGGTGGCCGGAATCAGAGTGCAGAGATTGTCGGACTAGAGGAGAGAACAGGAGGTAGGGAGGCGAGGGAGGAGGGTGATGTTGAGAGCAAGGAGGGATTTGAACCCTGCCATGCGAAATTACAAGTGAAGCAGCCCTTTCCCCAACGAGGCTTGGGCATCCTGGATGATCTGCCCTCCCCCAGCTCTCTGCTTGCTTTGTTTGGAACCAGTTCCATAGAGGTCGGCCACTCAGCCTCCTGCTGAGGTGGAAGGTCTAGCTGTCCGCTGTCTTTTCTGGTGCTCATCAGACTCTCTGCCTATTTGTAGGAGTTTCTGGATTAATTCCAGGATTATGAAATTCTTCCCTCTTCCAAGAAATCAGCTCCACTGCCCCCAGGGCTGAATGGTTATTTTGAGTGCAGGTTTTGAGCTGCACAACCTACTTACAGCTCCTCACTCCAAGTCTGCTTGCAGCCAATTGTCCATGAGGGTTTTCTGGCTCTCCCTACACTCTCCGACCAGCATACAGTAAACAGGGCTGTTTGTTCCCGCGTACTCCATTATCCCAGTCTGGAATGTGACTTTATAGGTGACCATTCCCATTGCTGAGTCAAACTGATATTAGATTCCCTACAGTGTGGAAACAGGCCCTTCGGCCCAACCAGTCCACACCGACCCTCCGAAGAGTAACCCACCCAGACCCATTTCCCTCTGACTAATGCACCTAACACGATGGGTAATTTAGCATGGCCAATTCACCTGACCCACACATCTTTGGACTGTGGGAGGAACCCGGAGCACCCGGAGGAAACCCACACAGACACGGCGAGAATGTGCAAACTCCACACAGACAGGCGCCCGAGGCCGGAATCGGTGACAACCCAATGCTGCAGGCAAACTGAAAGTCTGGGTGTATGCACATCTCGTCTGAGATTTGTTTGAATTTAACAGGAAGAATTTCAAGTTCTGCTTTTTACAAGGTGTGGGTGTTGCTGGCTGGGTCAGGATTTCTTGCCCCACCCTAATTGCCCTGAGAACATGTTGGTAGATTGCATCACCACAATACTGCAGACAGAAACACTCACTCACACATTCTCACACATTTCCACACACACACTCACACAGTCTCACACACCAAGTCTCACACATGCGCAGACACGAATTCTCACACACATACATAAACAAACACACACATATACAAACAAACACACAATGTCACACACATTCACAAACACAGCCAATCTCTCTCACATATATGAACACAATCTGACACACCCACTCCAACACATAAACAAACACATTCTCACACACACACACACTCACAATCTCACATTGACACACACTTACAAGCTCACAATGACATAATCTCATGCTTACATACACTCAATGTCATGTTCACACAAACTCACTGACAACACAGACACGCCTCTCTCTCTCTCCTACACACACATTTGCATTCTCTTTCACACACAATGTCAATCGCACATACCCAATCATAGACTCTCTCTTGCACACATACACACGCTCTCTCAAACAGACACATTTTTTTCTCTCTCTCTCTCTCTCACACACACACGCATACAGTCACACACAGAAACATTGCAAGTAAGATATACACAGAGACATAAACACCCAAATACAGAATCACACATATAAATCCCCCAAAAGTTGAAACACATTGAAATACACACGCAAAGACAGACACACTCATTTGCACACACACACACACGTGCATGAAAATACACACATGTACAGGTACATCTGGAGTATTTCATAAAAATTCTGATCCTCTGACTTGAGGAGAGATGAAGTTGCATTGGAGGCAGTTCAGAGCAGGTTAACCCGATTGATTCCAGAGATTGAGGGGTTTGTCTTACGCAGTGAGATTGAGCAGCTTAGACCTATACTCTCCAGAAGAATGAGAGATGATCTAATTGTCTAGAAAACACTAAAGGGAATTGACAAGGGAGATGCAGAGAAGATGTTTCTCCATGTGGGGAACGAGAGGTCACAGTTTTAGGATAGCGGGCGGCAGATTTAATCCAGAGATTAGGAGGAATTACTCCTCTCAAAGGGTCATGAACCTGTGGAATTCACTCCCCCAGAGTGTGGTGGCTATTGGGACACGGAGTAAACTTAAGGAGAAGACAAATGGGTTAAAAGGCGTGAGCAGGAAAGTGGAGTTGAGGCTGGAATGAAATCAGCCATGATTGTAATAAATGTGGGGCTGGAATCAGATCAGCCACGACCATATTTCGATGGTGGAACAGGCTGAATGGCCTCCTCCTGTTCCCAGCTCTTACATTGCACACGTTGTTCAACTTGAGAGGGTGCAGAAAACATTTACAAGGATGTTGTCGGGTTTGCAGGGTTTGAGTCAGAAGGAGAGGCTGAATTGGCTGGCTTTATTTTCCCTGGAGCATTGGATGTTGAGGGGTGACCTTATACGATCATGAGGGGCATGACAAGGTGAATATCCAAGGTCTTTTTCATAGGGTAGGGGAGACCAAAATTAGAAGGCACAGGGTTTAGGTGAGAGAGAAAAGATTAAAAGGGACCTTAAAAGCAACTTTCTCACACAGAGAGTAGTGCGTGTGTGGAATGAGCGGTCATAGAAAGTGGTGGAGGTTGCTACAACTACAACATTTAAAAGGCATCTGTATGGGTATATAAATAAGAAAGGTTAAGAGGGATTTGGGCCAAGTGCTGGCAAATGGAACAAGATTAATTTAGGATATTTAGTTGGCATGGGCGAAGTGGACTGAGGCATCTGTCTCTATCCTGTACATCTCTGTGACTCTTTCTCCTGCCCACACCAGAGATGACAGAGCTGCCATCAGTCCCTCCCTTTCTCGGACTGTAATAGCATGAGACAGGATGGGCACTGGGATGCCCAATGTTCAGCACTGCACCTACTATGAGAAGATGCACACAGACCATGGCAGGTCCAATGGAGGCCCAGAAACATCCATGTTACAGTAAAGCAACAAGAAACATTGTTTATTGAGCTCTGACGTGGTGTCATCTCAGCTTCGAAACGTTAACTCTTGTTTTGTCTCTCTTCCACAGAACCACAGTTGACCTTGGCTGGGATAGGAATCGAATCTGTGCTGCTTGTTTCACTCTGTACTGTTAATCAGTCATCCAGCCAACTGAGCTAACTGACCACTGCCAGTTACTGCTGCCGGGAATGTATTCTTAACATGCCAGAACCTCCACCTCTTGTCTATCTTCTGCCTCCTGCAGATCTGGGTGGCATGAGCACAGATTGTATAGTAAGCGACGAGTCTCTCAGATTGAGAGGCCCTGAACTGTATATGAATTGGCCAAAGGAGAGGAGAGGCACTAACCAAAACCGATTGAATGGAATCAGCATGTAAAGGATTTTGATGGATGTTGCTGAATAAAGACAAAGTTTAACTGTGTAAAAACCTGAAGGGGGAAGTGAGAACATTGTAACCCAATGGTCTTGTGGCACTGCTCTGCTTCCCAGTCATTTTTCTGCAAGACAAGGTAAGAGATGGGTACAGAAAGCACACAGAGAAGAGACTTTCTAAGAAAGGATAATCCCTGGAAAAGATCAGCTGATCACAAGTTATGGAAGGCTGTTCTTAGTGTGCTTCTGCATGGTTGAAGGTCTAGCTGTCCGCTGTCTTTTCTGGTGCTCATCAGACTCTCTGCCTATTTGTAGGAGTTTCTGGATTAATTCCAGGATTATGAAATTCTTTCCTCTTCCAAGAAATCAGCTCCACTGCCCCCAGGACTGAATGGTTATTTTGAGTGCAGGTTTTGAGCTGCACAACCTACTTACAGCTCCTCACTCCAAGTCTTCTTGCAGCCAATTGTCCATGAGGGTTTTCTGGCTCTCCCCACACTCTCCGACCAGCATACATTAAACAGGGCTGTTTGTTCCCGCATACTCCATTATCCCAGTCTGGAATGTGACTTTATAGGTGACCATTCCCATTGCTGGGTCAAACTGATATTAGATTCCCTACAGTGTGGAAACAGGCCCTTCGGCCCAACCAGTCCACACCAACCCTCTGAAGAGTAACCCACCCAGACCCATTTCCCTCTGACTAATGCACCTAACACGATGGGTAATTTAGCATGGCCAATTCACCTGACCCACACATCTTTGGACTGTGGGAGGAACCCGGAGCACCCGGAGGAAACCCACACAGACACGGGGAGAACGTGCAAACTCCACACAGACAGGCGCCCGAGGCCGGAATCTGTGACAACCCAATGCTGCAGGCAAACTGAAAGTCTGGGTGTATGCACATCTCGTCTGAGATTTGTTTGAATTTAACAGGAAGAATTTCAAGTTCTGCTTTTTACAAGGTGTGGGTGTTGCTGGCTGGGTCAGGATTTCTTGCCCCACCCTAATTGCCCTGAGAACATGTTGGTAGATTGCATCACCACAATACTGCAGACAGAAACACTCACTCACATATTCTCACACATTTCCACACACACTCACACAGTCTACCACACCAAGTCTCACACATGCACAGACACGAATTCTCACACACAGACGTAAACAAACACACACGTATACAAACAAACACAGAATGTCACACACATTCACAAACACACACAATCTCTCACACATATATGAACACAATCTGACACACCCACTCCAACACATAAACAAACACATTCACACACACACTCATTCATGCACAGACACAAACATAGACAATCTCACGTTCACACCCACATGCATACACACAATCTCACTTACCAACTCTAACACATACACAAACACATTCACACACAATTTTACACACTCACTCACGCACATACACAACCACAATCTTACATTCACGCACACATGCGCACACACACAATCTTATACACAAACACATTCTCACACACACTCTCAGACACACACACAACCACAAATACACAAACACAAACAATCTCACATTGACACACACTCACAAGTTCACAATGACATAAGCTCATGCTTACATGCACTCAATGTCATGTTCACACAAACTCACTGACAACACAGACACGCCTCTCTCTCTCTCTCCTACACACACATTTGCATTCTCTTTCACACACAATGTCAATCGCACATACCTAATCATAGACTCTATCTTGCACACATACACACGCTCTCTCA
The DNA here is from genome assembly GCF_047496795.1 of Chiloscyllium punctatum. NCBI lineage: Eukaryota > Metazoa > Chordata > Chondrichthyes > Orectolobiformes > Hemiscylliidae > Chiloscyllium > Chiloscyllium punctatum. Next base: position 922,593 of record NC_092759.1, read on the forward strand.
AACAGACACATTTTTTTTCTCTCTTTCACACACACACGCATACAGTGACACACAGAAACATTGCAAGTAAGATATACACAGAGACATAAACACCCAAATACAGAATCACACATATAAATCCCCCAAAAGTTGAAACACCTTGAAATACACACGCAAAGACAGACGCACTCATTTACACACACACACATGCATACAAATGCGCACGTGTTTAGGTACATCTGGAGTACTGACTAAAAACTCTGATCCCCTGACTTGAGGAGAGATGAAGTTGCATTGGAGGCAGTTCAGAGCAGGTTAACCCGATTGATTCCAGAGATTGAGGGGTTTGTCTTACGCAGTGAGATTGAGCAGCTTAGACCTATACTCTCCAGAAGAATGAGAGATGATCTAATTGTCTAGAACACACTAAAGGGAATTGACAAGGGAGATGCAGAGAAGATGTTTCTCCATGTGGGGAACGAGTGGTCACAGTTTTAGGATAGCGGGCGGCAGATTTAAACCAGAGATTAGGAGGAATTACTCCTCTCAAAGGGTCATGAACCTGTGGAATTCGCTCCCCCAGAGTGTGGTGGCTATTGGGACACAGAGTAAACTTAAGGAGAAGACAAATGGGTTAAAAGGCGCGAGCAGGAAAGTGGAGTTGAGGCTGGAATGAAATCAGCCATGATTGTAATAAATGTGGGGCTGGAATCAGATCAGCCACGACCATATTTCAATGGTGGAACAGGCTGAATGGCCTCCTCCTGTTCCCAGCTCTTACATTGCACACGTTGTTAAACTTGAGAGGGTGCAGAAAACATTTACAAGGATGTTGCCGGGTTTGCAGGGTTTGAGTCAGAGGGAGAGGCTGAATTGGCTGGCTTTATTTTCCCTGGAGCATTGGATGTTGAGGGGTGACCTTATACGATCATGAGGGGCATGACAAGGTGAATATCCAAGGTCTTTTTCATAGGGTAGGGGAGACCAAAATTAGAAGGCACAGGGTTTAGGTGAGAGAGAAAAGATTAAAAGGGACCTTAAAAGCAACTTTCTCACACAGAGAGTAGTGCGTGTGTGGATTGAGCGGTCATAGAAAGTGGTGGAGGTTGCTACAACTACAACATTTAAAAGGCATCTGTATGGGTATATAAATAAGAAAGGTTAAGAGGGATTTGGGCCAAGTGCTGGCAAATGGAACAAGATTAATTTAGGATATTTAGTTGGCATGGGCGAAGTGGACTGAGGCATCTGTCTCTATCCTGTACATCTCTGTGACTCTTTCTCCTGCCCACACCAGAGATGACAGAGCTGCCATCAGTCCCTCCCTTTCTCGGACTGTAATAGCATGAGACAGGATGGGCACTGGGATGCCCAACGTTCAGCACTGCACCTACTATGAGAAGATGCACACAGACCATGGCAGGTCCAATGGAGGCCCAGAAACATCCATGTTACAGTAAAGCAACAAGAAACATTGTTTATTGAGCTCTGACGTGGTGTCATCTCAGCTTCGAAACGTTAACTCTTGTTTTGTCTCTCTTCCACAGAACCACAGTTGACCTTGGCTGGGATAGGAATCGAATCTGTGCTGCTTGTTTCACTCTGTACTGTTAATCAGTCATCCAGCCAACTGAGCTAACTGACCACTGCCAGTTACTGCTGCCGGGAATGTATTCTTAACATGCCAGAACCTCCACCTCTTGTCTATCTTCTGCCTCCTGCAGATCTGGGTGGCATGAGCACAGATTGTATAGCAAGCGACGAGTCTCTCAGATTGAGAGGCCCTGAACTGTATATGAATTGGCCAAAGGAGAGGAGAGGCACTAACCAAAACAGATTGAATGGAATCAGCATGTAAAGGATTGTGATGGATGGTGCTGAATAAAGGCAAAATTTAACTGTGTAAAAACCTGAAGGGGGAAGTGAGAACATTGTAACCCAATGGTCTTGTGGCACTGCTCTGCTTCCCAGTCATTTTTCTGCAAGACAAGGTAAGAAATGGGTACAGAAAGCACACAGAGAAGAGACTTTCTAAGAAAGGATAATCCCTGGAAAAGATCAGCTGATCACAAGTTATGGAAGGCTGTTCTTAGTGTGCTTCTGCATGGTTGAAGGTCTAGCTGTCCGCTGTCTTTTCTGGTGCTCATCAGACTCTCTGCCTATTTGTAGGAGTTTCTGGATTAATTCCAGGATTATGAAATTCTTTCCTCTTCCAAGAAATCAGCTCCACTGCCCCCAGGACTGAATGGTTATTTTGAGTGCAGGTTTTGAGCTGCACAACCTACTTACAGCTCCTCACTCCAAGTCTTCTTGCAGCCAATTGTCCATGAGGGTTTTCTGGCTCTCCCCACACTCTCCGACCAGCATACATTAAACAGGGCTGTTTGTTCCCGCATACTCCATTATCCCAGTCTGGAATGTGACTTTATAGGTGACCATTCCCATTGCTGGGTCAGACTGATATTAGATTCCCTACAGTGTGGAAACAGGCCCTTCGGCCCAACCAGTCCACACCAACCCTCTGAAGAGTAACCCACCCAGACCCATTTCCCCCTGACTAATGCACCTAACACGATGGGTAATTTAGCATGGCCAATTCACCTGACCCACACATCTTTGGACTGTGGGAGGAACCCGGAGCACCCGGAGGAAACCCACACAGACACGGCGAGAATGTGCAAACTCCACACAGACAGGCGCCCGATGCCAGAATCGGTGACAACCCAATGCTGCAGGCAAACGGAAAGTCTGGGTGTATGCACATCTAGTCTGAGATTTGTTTGAATTTAACAGGAAGAATTTCAAGTTCTGCTTTTTACAAGGTGTGGGTGTTGCTGGCTGGGTCAGGATTTCTTGCCCCACCCTAATTGCCCTGAGAACATGTTGGTAGATTGCATCACCACAATACTGCAGACAGAAACACTCACTCACACATTCTCACACATTTCCACACACACACTCACACAGTCTCACACATCAAGTCTCACACATGCGCAGACACGAATTCTCACACACATACATAAACAAACACACACATACACAAACAAACACAGAGTGTCACACACATCACAAACACACACAATCTCTCACACATATATGAACACAATCTGACACACCCACTCCAACACATAAACAAACACATTCACACACACACTCATTCATGCACAGACACAAACATAGACAATCTCACGTTCACACCCACATGCATACACACAATCTCACTTACCAACTCTAACACATACACAAACACATTCACACACAATTTTACACACTCACTCTCGCACATACATAACCACAATCTCACATTCACACCCACATGCACACACACACAATCTTATACACAAACACATTCTCACACACACTCTCAGACACACACACAACCACAAATACACAAACACAAACAATCTCACATTGACACACACTCACAAGTTCACAATGACATAAGCTCATGCTTACATACACTCAATGTCATGTTCACACAAATACACTGACAACACACACACCTCTCTCTCTCTCTCTCTCCTACACACACATTTGCATTCTCTTTCACACACAATGTCAATCGCACATACCTAATCATAGACTCTATCTTGCACACATACACACGCTCTCTCAAACAGACACATTTTTTTTCTCTCTTTCACACACACACGCATACAGTGACACACAGAAACATTGCAAGTAAGATATACACAGAGACATAAACACCCAAATACAGAATCACACATATAAATCCCCCAAAAGTTGAAACACCTTGAAATACACACGCAAAGACAGACACACTCATTTACGCACACACACATGCATACAAATGCGCACGTGTTTAGGTACATCTGGAGTACTGACTAAAAACTCTGATCCCCTGACTTGAGGAGAGATGAAGTTGCATTGGAGGCAGTTCAGAGCAGGTTAACCCGATTGATTCCAGAGATTGAGGGGTTTGTTTTACGCAGTGAGATTGAGCAGCTTAGACCTATACTCTCCAGAAGAATGAGAGATGATCTAATTGTCTAGAACACACTAAAGGGAATTGACAAGGGAGATGCAGAGAAGATGTTTCTCCATGTGGGGAACGAGAGGTCACAGTTTTAGGATAGCGGGCGGCAGATTTAAACCAGAGATTAGGAGGAATTACTCCTCTCAAAGGGTCATGAACCTGTGGAATTCACTCCCCCAGATTGTGGTGGCTATTGGGACACGGAGTAAACTTTAGGAGAAGACAAATGGGTTCAAAGGCGCGAGCAGGAAAGTGGAGTTGAGGCTGGAATGAAATCAGCCATGATTGTAATAAATGTGGGGCTGGAATCAGATCAGCCACGACCATATTTCAATGGTGGAACAGGCTGAATGGCCTCCTCCTGTTCCCAGCTCTTACATTGCACATGTTGTTCAACTTGAGAGGGTGCAGAAAACATTTTCAAGGATGTTGCCAGGTTTGCAGGGTTTGAGTCAGAAGGAGAGGCTGAATTGGCTGGCTTTATTTTCCCTGGAGCATTGGATGTTGAGGGGTGACCTTAAACGATCATGAGGGGCATGACAAGGTGAATATCCAAGGTCTTTTTCATAGGGTAGGGGAGACCAAAATTAGAAGGCACAGGGTTTAGGTGAGAGAGAAAAGTTTAAAAGGGACCTTAAAAGCAACTTTCTCACACAGAGAGTAGTGCGTGTGTGGAATGAGCGGTCATAGAAAGTGGTGGAGGTTGCTACAACTACAACATTTAAAAGGCATCTGGATGGGTATATAAATAAGAAAGGTTAAGAGGGATTTGGGCCAAGTGCTGGCAAATGGAACAAGATTAATTTAGGATATTTAGTTGGCATGGGCGAAGTGGACTGAGGCATCTGTCTCTATCCTGTACATCTCTGTGACTCTTTCTCCTGCCCACACCAGAGATGACAGAGCTGCCATCAGTCCCTCCCTTTCTCGGACTGTAATAGCATGAGACAGGATGGGCACTGGGATGCCCAACGTTCAGCACTGCACCTACTATGAGAAGATGCACACAGACCATGGCAGGTCCAATGGAGGCCCAGAAACATCCATGTTACAGTAAAGCAACAAGAAACATTGTTTATTGAGCTCTGACGTGGTGTCATCTCAGCTTCGAAACGTTAACTCTTGTTTTGTCTCTCTTCCACAGAACCACAGTTGACCTTGGCTGGGATAGGAATCGAATCTGTGCTGCTTGTTTCACTCTGTACTGTTAATCAGTCATCCAGCCAACTGAGCTAACTGACCACTGCCAGTTACTGCTGCCGGGAATGTATTCTTAACATGCCAGAACCTCCACCTCTTGTCTATCTTCTGCCTCCTGCAGATCTGGGTGGCATGAGCACAGATTGTATAGCAAGCGACGAGTCTCTCAGATTGAGAGGCCCTGAACTGTATATGAATTGGCCAAAGGAGAGGAGAGGCAGTAACCAAAACAGATTGAATGGAATCAGCATGTAAAGGATTGTGATGGATGGTGCTGAATAAAGGCAAAGTTTAATTGTGTAAAAGCCTGAAGGGGGAAGTGAGAACATTGTAACCCAATGGTCTCGTGGCACTGCTCTGCTTCCCAGTCATTATTCTGCAAGACAAGGTAAGAGATGGATACAGAAAGCACACAGAGAAGAGACTTTCTAAGAAAAGATAATCCCTGGAAAAGATCAGCTGATCACAGGTTATGGAAGGCTGTTCTTAGTGTGCTTCTGCATGGTCGAAGGTCTAGCTGTCCGCTGTCTTTTCTGGTGCTCATCAGACTCTCTGCCTATTTGTAGGAGTTTCTGAATTAATTCCAGGATTATGAAATTCTTCCCTCTTGCAAGAAATCAGCTCCACTGCCCCCAGGGCTGAATGGTTATTTTGAGTACAGGTTTTGAGCTGCACAACCTACTTACAGCTCCTCACTCCAAGTCTGCTTGCAGCCAATTGTCCATGAGGGTTTTCTGGCTCTCCCCACACTCTCCGACCAGCATACAGTAAACAGGGCTGTTTGTTCCCGCGTACTCCATTATCCCAGTCTGGAATGTGACTTTATATGTAACCATTCCCACTGCTGGGTCAGACTGATATTAGATTCCCTACAGTGTGGAAACAGGCCCTTCGGCTCAAACACTCCAAGCCGACCCTCCGAAGAGTAACCCACCCAGACCCATTTGCCTCTGACTAATGCACCTAACACGATGGGTAATTTAGCACGGCCAATTCACCTGACCCGCACATCTTTGGACTGTGGGAGGAAACCGGAGCACCCGGAGGAAACCCACACAGACACAGGGAGAATGTGCAAACTCCACACAGACAGGCGCCCGATGCCGGAATCGGTGACAACCCAATGCTGCAGGCAAACGGAAAGTCTGGGTGTATGCACATCTCGTCTGAGATTTGTTTGAATTTAACAGGAAGAATTTCAAGTTCTGCTTTTTACAAGGTGTGGGTGTTGCTGGCTGGGTCAGGGTTTCTTGCCCCACCCTAATTGCCCTGAGAACATGTTGGTAGATTGCATCACCACAATACTGCAGACAGAAACACTCACTCACACATTCTCACACATTTCCACACACACACTCACACAGTCTCACACATCAAGTCTCACACATGCGCAGACACGAATTCTCACACACATACATAAACAAACACACACATACACAAACAAACACAGAGTGTCACACACATCACAAATACACACAATCTCTCACACATATATGAACACAATCTGACACACCCACTCCAACACATAAACAAACACATTCACACACACACTCATTCATGCACAGACACAAACATAGACAATCTCACGTTCACACCCACATGCATACACACAATCTCACTTACCAACTCTAACACATACACAAACACATTCACACACAATTTTACACACTCACTCTCGCACATACATAACCACAATCTCACATTCACACCCACATGCACACACACACAATCTTATACACAAACACATTCTCAGACACACTCTCAGACACACACACAACCACAAATACACAAACACAAACAATCTCACATTGACACACACTCACAAGTTCACAATGACATAAGCTCATGCTTACATACACTCAATGTCATGTTCACACAAATACACTGACAACACACACACCTCTCTCTCTCTCTCTCTCTCCTACACACACATTTGCATTCTCTTTCACACACAATGTCAATCGCACATACCTAATCATAGACTCTATCTTGCACACATACACACGCTCTCTCAAACAGACACATTTTTTTTCTCTCTTTCACACACACACGCATACAGTGACACACAGAAACATTGCAAGTAAGATATACACAGAGATATAAACACCCAAATACAGAATCACACATATAAATCCCCCAAAAGTTGAAACACCTTGAAATACACACGCAAAGAGAGACACACTCATTTACACACACACACATGCATACAAATGCACACATGTTTAGATACATCTGGAGTACTTAATAAAAACTCTGATCCTCTGACTTGAGGAGAGATGAAGTTGCGTTGGAGGCAGTTCAGAGCAGGTTAACCCGATTGATTCCAGAGATTGAGGGGTTTGTCTTACGCAGTGAGATTGAGCAGCTTAGACCTATACTCTCCAGAAGAATGAGAGATGATCTAATTGTCTAGAACACACTAAAGGGAATTGACAAGGGAGATGCAGAGAAGATGTTTCTCCATGTGGGGAACGAGAGGTCACAGTTTTAGGATAGCGGGCGGCAGATTTAAACCAGAGATTAGGAGGAATTACTCCTCTCAAAGGGTCATGAACCTGTGGAATTCACTCCCCCAGAGTGTGGTGGCTATTGGGACACGGAGTGAACTTAAGGAGAAGACAAACAGTTAGTAATGGGTTAAAAGGCGCGAGCAGGAAAGTGGTGTTGAGGCTGGAATGAAATCAGCCATGATTGTAATAAATGTGGGGCTGGAATCAGATCAGCCACGACCATATTTCGATGGTGGAACAGGCTGAATGGCCTCCTCCTGTTCCCAGCTCTTACATTGCACACGTTGTTCAACTTGAGAGGGTGCAGAAAACATTTACAAGGATGTTGCCGGGTTTGCAGGGTTTGAGTCAGAGGGAGAGGCTGAATTGGCTGGCTTTATTTTCCCTGGAGCGTTGGATGTTGAGGGGTGACCTTATACGATCATGAGGGGCATGACAAGGTGAATATCCAAGGTCTTTTTCATAGGGTAGGGGAGACCAAAATTAGAAGGCACAGGGTTTAGGTGAGAGAGAAAAGATTAAAAGGGACCTTAAAAGCAACTTTCTCACACAGAGAGTAGTGCGTGTGTGGAATGAGCGCTCATAGAAAGTGGTGGAGGTTGCTACAACTACAACATTTAAAAGGCATCTGTATTGGTATATAAATAAGAAAGGTTAAGAGGGATTTGGGCCAAGTGCTGGCAAATGGAACAAGATTAATTTAGGATAATTAGTTGGCATGGGCGAAGTGGACCGATGCATCTGTCTCTATGCTGTACATCTCTGTGACTCTATCTCCTGCCCACACCAGAGATGACAGAGCTGCCATCAGTCCCTCCTTTCTCGGACTGTAATAGCATTAGACAGGATGGGCACTGGGATGCCCAACGTTCAGCACTGCACCTGCTATGAGAAGATGGACACAGACCATGGCAGGTCCAATGGAGGCCCAGAAACATCCATGTCACAGCAAAGCAACAAGAAACATTGTTTATTGAGCTCTGACGTGGTGTCATCTCAGATTTGAAACGTTAACTCTTGTTTTGTCTCTCTTCCACAGAACCACAGTTGACCTTGGCTGGGGTAGGAATCGAATCTGTGCTGCTTGTTTCACTCTGTACTGTTAATCAGTCATCCAGCCAACTGAGCTAACTGACCACTGCCAGTTACTGCCACTAGGAATGTATTCTTAACATGCCAGTACCTCCACCTCTTGTCCATCTTCTGCCTCCTGCAGATCTGGGTGGCATGAGCACAGATTGTATAGTAAGCGACGAGTCTCTCAGATTGAGAGGCCCTGAACTGTATATGAATTGGCCAAAGGAGAGGAGAGGCACTAACCAAAACCGATTGAATGGAATCAGCATGTAAAGGATTTTGATGGATGTTGCTGAATAAAGACAAAGTTTAACTGTGTAAAAACCTGAAGGGGGAAGTGAGAACATTATAACCCAATGGTCTTGTGGCACTGCTCTGCTTCCCAGTCATTTTTCTGCAAGACAAGGTAAGAGATGGGTACAGAAAGCACACAGAGAAGAGACTTTCTAAGAAAGGATAATCCCTGGAAAAGATCAGCTGATCACAAGTTATGGAAGGCTGTTCTTAGTGTGCTTCTGCATGGTTGAAGGTCTAGCTGTCCGCTGTCTTTTCTGGTGCTCATCAGACTCTCTGCCTATTTGTAGGAGTTTCTCGATTAATTCCAGGATTATGAAATTCTTTCCTCTTCCAAGAAATCAGCTCCACTGCCCCCAGGACTGAATGGTTATTTTGAGTACAGGTTTTGAGCTGCACAACCTACTTACAGCTCCTCACTCCAAGTCTTCTTGCAGCCAATTGTCCATGAGGGTTTTCTGGCTCTCCCCACACTCTCCGACCAGCATACATTAAACAGGGCTGTTTGTTCCCGCGTACTCCATTATCCCAGTCTGAAATGTGACTTTATATGTAACCATTTCCACTGCTGGGTCAGACTGATATTAGATTCCCTACAGTGTGGAAACAGGCCCATCGGCCCAACCAGTCCACGCTGACCCTCCGAAGAGTAACCCACCCAGACCCATTTGCCTCTGACTAATGCACCTAACACGATGGGTAATTTAGCATGGCCAATTCACCTGACCCGCACATCTTTGGACAGTGGGAGGAACCCGGAGCACCCGGAGGAAACCCACACAGACACAGGGAGAATGTGCAAACTCCACACAGACAGGCGCCCGAGGCCGGAATCTGTGACAACCCAATGCTGCAGGTAAACTGAAAGTCTGGGTGTATACACAGAGATTTGTTTGAATTTAACAGGAAGAATTTCAAATTCTGCTTTTTACAAGGTGTGGGTGTTGCTGGCTGGGTCAGGATTTCTTGCCCCACCCTAATTGCCCTGAGAACATGTTGGTAGATTGCATCACCACAATACTGCAGACAGAAACACTCACTCACACATTCTCACACATTTACACACACACACTCACACAGTCTCACACACCAAGTCTCACACATGCACAGACACGAATTCTCATACAAATACACAAACAAACACACATTTACAAACACACACAATCTCTCACACATATATGAACACAATCTGACACTCCCGCTCCAATACACAAACACACACACACTTACACACTCACTCATGCACATACACAAATGTAGACAATCTCACATTCACACCCACATAGGTACACACAGTCTCACTTACCAACTCTAACACATACACAAACACATTCACACACAATTTTACACACTCACTCACGCACATACACAACCACAATCTCACATTCACACCCAAATGAACACACACAATCTTACACACCCACTCTCAGACATACACAAACACAACCACAAATACAAAAACAATCTCACATTGACACACACTTACAAGCTCACAATGACATAAGCTCATGCTTACATACACTCAATGTCATGTTCACACAAACTCACTGACAACACACACACACACCTCTCTCTCTCTCTCTTACACACACATTTGCATTCTCTTTCACACACAATGTCAATCGCACATACCCAATCATAGACTCTCTCTGCACACATACACACGCTCTCTCAAACAGACACATTTTTTTCTCTCTCTCTCTCACACACACACACGCATACAGTGACACACAGAAACATTGCAAGTAAGATATACACAGAGACATAAACACCCAAATACAGAATCACACATATAAATCCCCCAAACGTTGAAACACATTGAAATATACACGCAAACACAGACTCACTCATTTACAAACACACACATGCATACAAATACACACATGTTCAGGTACATCTGGAGTACTTAATAAAAACTCTGATCCTCTGACTTGAGAGATGAAGTTGCATTGGAGGCAGTTCAGAGCAGGTTAACCCGATTGATTCCTGAGATTGAGGGGTTTGTCTTACGCAGTGAGATTGAGCAGTTTAGACCTATGCTCTCCAGAAGAATGAGAGAATTACTTGTCGAGAAAACACTGAAGGGAATTGACCAGTGAGATGTAGAGAAGATGTTTCCCCATGTGGGGAACGAGAGGTCACAGTTTTAGGATAACGGGCGGCAGATTTAAAACAGAGATTAGGAGGAATTACTCCTCTCAAAGGGTCGTGAGCCTGTGGAATTCATTCCCCCAGAGTGTGGTGGCTATTGGGACATGGAGTAAATTTAAGGAGAAGATAAACAGTTAGTAATGGGTTAAAAGGAGTGAGCAGGAAACTGGAATTGAGGCTGGAATGAAATCAGCCATGATTGTAATAAATGTGGGGCTGGAATCAGATCAGCCACGACCATATCAAATGGTGGAACAGGCTGAATGGCCTCCTCCTGTTCCCAGCTCTTACATTGTTCTGTGCTCTGTTATTCTGTGCATACGTTGTTAAACTTGAGAGGGTGCAGAAAACATTTACAAAGATATTGCCGGGTTTGCAGGATTGAGTCAGAGAGAGAGGCTGAATTGGCTGGCTTTATTTTCCCTGGAGCACTGGAAGCTGAGGGGTGACCTTATACCATCATGAGGGGCATGAAAAGGTGACTAGCCAAGGTCTTTTTCATAGGGTAGGGGAGAGCAAAATTAGAAGGCACAGGGTTAAGGTGAGAGAGAAAAGATTAAAAGGAACCTTAAAAGCAACATTTTCACACATAGAGTGGTGTGTGTGTGTGGAATGAGCTGTTAGAGAAAGTGGTGGAGGCTGGTACAATTACAATATTTAAAAGGCATCTGGATGGGTATATGAATAGGAAGGGTTAAGAGGCATTCGGGCCAAGTGCTGGCAAATGGAACTAGATTAATTTAGGATATCTGGTTGGCATGGACGAGGTGGACCGAAGCATCTGTTTCTATGCTGTACATCTCTGTGACTCTTTCTCCTGCCCACACCAGAGATAACAGAGCTGCCATCAATCCTTCCCTTTCTCGGACTGCGATAGCATTAGACAGGACGGGCACTGGAAGCCCAATGTTCAGCACTGCATCTGCTAAGAGAAAATTCCCACAGAGGGTAAAAACAATGACTGCTCCTCAGATGCTGCCTGTCCCGCTGTGCTTTTCCAGCACCGCTCCAACCAAAATTCCCACAGACCATGGCAGGTCCTGTGGAGACCCAGAGACATCCATGTCACAGCAAAGCAGCTCGAAGCATTATTTATTGAGCTCTGACGTGGTTTCATATCAGATTCGAAACGTTAACTCTTGTTTTCTCTCTCTTCCACAGACCCACAGTTGACCTTGGCTGGGATAGGAATCGAATCTGTGCTGCTTGTTTCACTCTGTACTGTTAACCAGTCATCCAGCCAACTGAGCTAACTGACCACTGCCAGTTACTGCTGCCGGGAATGTATTCTTAACATGCTAGAACCTCCACCTCTTGTCTATCTTCTGTCTCCTGCAGATCTGGGTGGCATGAGCACAGATTGTATAGTAAGCGACCACTCTCTCAGATTGAGAGGCCCTGAACTGTATATGAATTGGCTAAGGGAGAGGAGAGGCAGTAACCAAAACCGATTGAATGGAATCAGCATGTAAAGGATTGTGATGGAAGGTGTTGAATAAAGGTAAAGTTTAACTGTGTAAAAACCTGAAGGGGGAAGTGAGAACATTGCAACCCAATGGTCTCGTGGCACTGCTCTGCTTCACAGTCATTTTGCTGCAAGAAAAGATAAGAAATGGGAACAGGAAGCACACATAGAAGAGACATTCCAAGAAACGAGAATCCTTGGACAAAGGTCAACTGATCACAAGTTATCGAGGGCTGATCTTAGCGTGTTTCTGCACAATTTCTGTCAATAACCACTGCACCAGTTATAATCATAGAATCTTAAACAGGACATTGCGCCCAGTGAGTTTGCACTGACCCTCCAAAGAACATGCTATCCAAGCCCCTCACTGTCTGTAAGTGCGAGGGTTAAGCATCTGAATATATTCAGGAAAGAGCTTGATTATGCTTTTACAGAGTAAGGAGAATGGGCAAAGAAGTGGCAGATGGAGTTCAACATGGGAAAGCTTGAGGTTATGCACTTTGGTGGGAAGAGTTTAAGTCAGCATCTCTCATCAGATTATACCGGCTGTTAAATTTTTAAATTGTGATCTCATCGAGAGATCTTTACTCTGTATCAAACTTAATGCTTTACCTGACCAGGGAGGGAATGATGGGCACAGTGTAAAGGGAGCTTTATTCTACATCTAACTCCATGCTTTCCCTTCCCTGGAAGTGTTTGATGGGGACACAGTAAATGGAGCTTTCCTGTGCATGTAACCTCATACTGTCTCAATTCTGCGGAAAACTGGCCTCATTTGTACAATCTCTCCTCAGAATGTAACCCCTGATGTCCAGGATCATTCTTGTAAACCTCCTTTGTCCTCCCTGTTTGTACTCCAACCTGATAGCCACACACTTGCTTGCACTGAGCTCCATCTAACACAGCTTTACCCATTCACTCTGTCCATCAATCTGCATTGTCTACAATGCTGCCTAACTGTGTCATAGAGTGATTGAACCAGAGCCCTACATCATGGAAACAGGCCCTTCAGCCAAAACTGGTCCATGGAACTAAAATGTCCATTCACACGAACTCCATTTCCCTGCACTTGGCCCATATCCTTCTAATCCTTTCCTATCCATGTATTTGTCCAGATGCATTTTAAATGTTGTTAACGTACCCACCTCAACTACTTCCACTGGCAGCTCATTCCATATGCGTACCACCCTCTGTGTAAATAATTTGACCCACAGGTTCCCTTTTATTCTTTCCCCTGTAATCTTAAACTGATGCCCCCTCATCCTCGCATCCACACACAAACTCTCTCACACACACACAGATACCCCCTGACATTCTCTTTCTCACACACTGTCAATCTCACATACCCAATCATACACGCTCTCTTGCACACACTCACTCGCATACATATATACTCTCTCTCAAACAGACACACTTTTATTTTCTCTCTCTCACACATACACACGCAGACACTCCCACACAGAAACATTGCAAGTAAGATATACTCAAACATAAACACCCAAATACAGAATCACACATATAAATCCCCCAAAAGTTGAAACACATTGAAAAACACATGCAAACAGACACACTCATTTACACACATCACATACAAATACACATATGTACAGATACATCTGGAGTATTTCATAAAAATTCTGATCCACTGACTTGAGGAGAGATGAAGTTGCATTGGAGGCAGTTCAGAGCAGGTTAACCCGATTGATTCCTGAGATTGAGGGGTTTGTCTTACGCAGTGAGATTGAGCAGTTTAGACCTATGCTCTCCAGAAGAATGAGAGATGATCTGATTGTCGAGAAAACACTGAAGGGAATTAACAAGGGAGACACAGAGAAGATGTTTCCCCATGTGGGGAACGAGAGGTCACAGTTTTAGGATTATGGGCAGCAGATTTAAACCAGAGATTAGGAGGAATTACTCCTCTCAAAGGGTCATGAACCTGTGGAATTCACTCCCCCAGAGTGTGGTGGCTGCTGGGACGCGGAGTAAACTTAAGGAGAAGATAAACTGTTAGTAATGGGTTAAAAGGAGCGAGCAGGAAAGTGGAGTTGAGGCTGGAATGAAATCAGCCATGATTGTAATAAATGTGGGGCTGGAATCAGATCAGCCACGACCATATCAAATGGTGGAACAGGCTGAATGGCCTCCTGCTGTTCCCAGCTCTTACATTGTTCTGTGCTCTGTTATCCTGTGCATACGTTGTTAAACTTGAGAGGTGCAGAAAACATTTACAAGGATGTTGCCGGGTTTGCGGGTTTGAGTCAGAGAGAGAGGCTGAATTGGCTGGCTTTATTTTCCCTGGAGCACTGGAAGCTGAGGGGTGACCTTATACCATCATGAGGGTCATGACAAGGTGACTAGCCAAGGTCTTTTTCATAGGGTAGGGGAGAGCAAAATTAGAAGGCACAGGGTTAAGGTGAGAGAGAAAAGATTAAAAGGGACCTTAAAAGCAACATTTTCACACATAGAGTGGTGTGTGTGTGTGGAATGAGCTGTTAGAGAAAGTGGTGGAGGCTGGTACAATTACAATATTTAAAAGGCATCTGGATGGGTATATGAATAGGAAGGGTTTAGAGGGATATGGACCAAGTGCTGGCAAATGGGACTAGATTAATTTAGGATATCTGGTTGGCATGGACGAGGTGGACCGAAGCATCTGTCTCTATGCTGTACATCTCTGTGACTCTTTCTCCTGCTCACACCAGAGATGATAGAGCTGCCATCAATCCTTCCCTTTCTCGGACTGCGATGGCATTAGACAGTATGGGCACTGGGATGCCCAATGTTCAGCACTGCATCTGCTAAGAGAAAATGTCCACAGACCATGGCAGGTCCTGTGGAGACCCAGAAACTTCCATGTCACATCAAAGCAACAAGAAACATTGTTTATTGAGCTCTGACGTGGTGTCATCTCAGATTTGAAACGTTAACTCTTGTTTTCTCTCTCTTCCACAGACTCACAGTTGACCTTGGCTGGGATAGGAATCGAATCTGTGCTGCTTGTCTCATTCTGTACTGTAAATCAGCATTCCAGCCAACTGAGCTAACTGCTCACTGCCAGTTACTGCCACCGGGAATGTATTCTTAACATGCCAGTACCTCCACCTCTTGTCTATCTTCTGTCTCCTGCAGATCTGGGTGGCATGAGCACAGATTGTATAGTAAGCGACGAGTCTCTCAGATTGAGAGGCCCTGAACTGTATATGAATTGCCCAAGGGAGAGGAGAGGCAGTAACCAAAACAGATTGAATGGAATCAGCATGTAAAGGATTGTGATGGATGGTGTTGAATAAAGGTAAAGTTTAACGGTGTAAAAACCTGAAGGGGGAAGTGAGAACATTGCAACCCAATGGTCTCGTGGCACTGCTCTCCTTCACAGTCATTTTGCTGCAAGAAAAGATAAGAAATGGGAACAGGAAGCACACAGAGAAGAGACATTCCAAGAAACGAGAATCCCTGGACAAAGGTCAACTGATCACAAGTTATCGAGGGCTGATCTTAGCGTGTTTCTGCACAATTTCTGTCAATAACCACTGTACCAATTATAATCATAGAATCTTAAACAGGACATTGCGCCCAGTGAGTTTGCACTGACCCTCCAAAGAACATGCTATCCAAGCCCCTCACTGTCTGTAAGTGCGAGGGTTAAGCATCTGAATATATTCAGGAAAGAGCTTGATTATGCTTTTATAGAGTAAGGAGAATGGGCAAAGAAGTGGCAGGTGGAGTTCAACATGGGAAAGCTTGAGGTTATGCACTTTGGTGGGAAGAGTTTAAGTCAGCATCTCTCATCAGATTATACCGGCTGTTAAATTTTTAAATTGTGATCTCATCGAGAGATCTTTACTCTGTATCAAACTTAATGCTTTACCTGACCAGGGAGGGAATGATGGGCACAGTGTAAATAGACAATAGACAATAGACAATAGACAATAGATGCAGGAGTAGGCCATTCTGCCCTTCGAGCCTGCACCACCATTCAATATGATCATGGCTGATCATTCCTAATCAGTATCCTGTTCCAGTCTTATCTCCATACCCCTTGACTCCACTATCTTTAAGAGCTCTATCCAATTCTTTCTTAAATGAATCCAGAGACTGGGCCTCCACTGCCCTCTGGGGCAGAGCATTCCACACAGCCACCACTCTCTGGGTGAAGTAGTTTCTCCTCATCTCTGTCCTAAATTGTCTACCCCGTATTTTTAAGTTGTGTCCTCTGGTTCGGCACTCCCCCATCAACAGAAATATGTTCCCTCCTGCCAGAGTGTCCAGTCCTTTCATAATCCTATACGTTTCAATCAGATCCCCTCTCAGTCTTCTAAACTCAAGGGTATACAAGCCCAGTCGCTTCAGTCTTTCCGTGTAAGGCAATCCTGCCATTCCAGGAATTGACCTCGTGGACCTACGCTGCACTCCCTCAATAGCCAGAATGTCTTTCCTCAAATTTGGAGACCAGAACTGTACACAGTACTCCAGGTGTGGTCTCACCAGGGCCCTGTACAGCTGCAGAAGCACCTCTTTGCTTCTATACTCAATCCCTCTTGTTATGAAGGCCAGCATGCTATTAGCCTTCTTCACGACCTGCTGTACCTGCATGCTTGCCTTCATTGACTGGTGGACAAGAACACCCAGATCTCTCTGAACAGCCCCTTTACCTAATTTGATACCATTGAGGTAGTAATCTGCCTTCCTGTTCTTGCCAGCAAAGTGGATAACCAGACATTTATCCACATTAAACTGCATCTGCCATGCATCTGCCCACTCACCTAACTTGTCCAGGTCACCCTGTAATCTCCTAACATCCTCATCACATTTCACCCTACCACCTAACTTTGTGTCATCAGCAAATTTGCTAATGTTATTGCTGATACCATCTTCTATATCATTTACATATATTGTAAAAAGCTGCGGTCCCAGCTCGGATCCCTGCGGTAACCCACTGGTCACTGCCTGCCATTCCGAAATGGAGCCGTTAATCACTACCCTTTGTTTCATATTAGCCAACCAATTCTCTATCCAATCTAGTACTTTGCCCCCAATCCTGTGCGCCCTAATTTTACTCACTAACCTCTTGTGTGGGACTTTATCAAAAGCTTTCTGAAAGTCCAGGTACACTACAACCACTGGATCTCCCTCGTCCATCTTCCGAGTTACATCCTCAAAAAATTCAAGAAGATTAGTCAAGCATGATTTCCCCTTCATAAATCCATGCTGACTCTGTCCTATCCTGTTACTATTATCCAGATGTGCCGTAATTTCATCCTTTATAATAGACTCCAGCATCTTTCCCACCACTGAGGTCAGACTAACTGGTCTATAATTTCCTGCTTTCTCCCGCCCACCCTTCTTAAAAAGTGGCACAACATTAGCCACCCTCCAATCCTCAGGAACCGACCCCGATTCTATTGAACTCTGGAAAATAATCACCAGCGCATCCACGATTTCCCGAGCCACCTCCTTCAGTACCCTGGGATGCAGGCCATCAGGTCCCGGAGACGTATCAACCTTCAGACCTAACAGTCTCTCCAACACCAAATCCTGGCAAATAGAAATTCCCTTAAGTTCAGGTCCTTCAGCCACTGTTACCTCAGGGAGATTGCTTGTGTCTTCCCCAGTGTACACAGCTCTGAAGTACCCATTTAATTCCTCTGCCATTTCTTCGTTCCCAGTAATATATTCCCCTGCTTCTGTCTTCAAGGGCCCAATTTTTGTCCTAAACATTTTTTTGCCTTGGACATACCTAAAAAAGCTTTTACTATCCTCCTTTATATTCTTGGCCAGTTTACCTTCGTACCTCATTTTTTCTCTGCGTATTTCCTTCTTACTAATCCTCTGTTGTTCTTTAAAAGCTTCCCAGTCCTCCGTTTTCCCACTTATCTTCGCTAAGTTATACTTTTTCTCTTTTAACCTTATATGTTTCTTTACTTCCCTCGTCAGCCACGGCCGCCCATGTCTCCTCCTGGGATCTTTCTTCCTTTTAGGAATGAACTGATCCTGCAACTTCTGCATTATACACAGAAATATCCGCCATTGTTCCTCCACGGTCTTCCCTGTTAAGGTATTGAACCATTGAACTTTGACCAGTTGCTCCCTCATAGCTCCATATTTCCCTTTATTCAACTGAAATATTGTCACTTCCGATTGTACCCACTCCCTCTCAAATTGCAGATTGAAGCTTATTGTATTATGGTCACTACTTCCCAATGGCTCCTTCACTTCGAGGTCACTGACCAATTCTGGTTCGTTACACAATACCAGATCCAGAATCGCCTTATCCCTGGTCGGCACCAGCACCAGCTGTTCTAAAAATCCATCTCTGAGGCACTCCACAAAGTCTCTTTCTTGAGGCCCGATACCATCCTGATTCTCCCAGTCTACCTGCATGTTAAAATCCCCCATAACAACTGTAGTAATATCTTTGCGACAAGCCAATTTCAGCTCCTGATTCAACTTACCTCCAACATCCAGACTACTGTTTGGGGGCCTGTAGATGACTCCCATGAGGGTCTTTTTGCCCTTAGTGTTTCGAAGCTCTATCCACACTGACTCTACATCCCCTGACTCTAGGTCCCCCCGCGCAAGGGACTGAATATCCTCCCTTACCAACAAGGCCACCCCACCCCCTCTGCCCGTCAGTCTGTCCTTACGATAGCAAGTGTAGCCTTGAATATTCATTTCCCAGGCCCTGTCCCCATGAAGCCACGTCTCAGTTATCCCCACAATATCGTATCTGCCAATTTCCAAAAGAGCCTCAAGCTCATCCACCTTGTGTCTAATGCTTCGTGCATTCATATATAGAATTTTTAATTTGTTACTGCTCTCACCCTTCCCCTCAACCCTTATTTCACTCAACTTTACAGCATGATGCCTTTTCCAGTTTTCTGCCTCCTTGATACAGTTGTCTTTCTTGACTTCTCTTGTTCTAACTACCCCTTCAATTTCCTTTTTAAACATCCAGCTTGTCCCCTCCCCCCTGCTACTTAGTTTAAATGTAGCGGTGTTGCAGCAGAAAACCTGCCTGCCAGAATGCTGATCCCTGATCTATTAAGGTGCAAGCTGTCTCTCTTGTAAAGGGAGCTTTATTCTATATCTAACTCCATGCTTTCCCTTCCCTGGAAGTGTTTGATGGGGACACAGTAAATGGAGCTTTCCTGTGCATGTAATCTCATACTGTCTCAATTCTGCGGGAAACTGGCCTCATTTGTACAATCTCTCCTCAGAATGTAACCCCTGATGTCCAGAATCATTCTTGTAAACCTCCTTTGTGCTCCCTGTTTGTACTCCAACCTGATAGCCACACACTTGCTTGCACTGAGCTCCATCTAACACAGCTTTACCCATTCACTCTGTCCATCAATCTGCATTGTCTACAATGCTGCCTAACTGTGTCATAGAGTGATTGAACCAGAGCCCTACATCATGGAAACAGGCCCTTCAGCCAAAACTGGTCCATGGAACTAAAATGTCCATTCACACGAACTCCATTTCCCTGCACTTGGCCCATATCCTTCTAATCCTTTCCTATCCATGTATTTGTCCAGATGCACTTTAAATGTTGTTAACGTACCCACCTCAACTACTTCCACTGGCAGCTCATTCCATATGTGTCCCACCCTCTGTGTAAATAATTTGACCCACAGGTTCCCTTTTATTCTTTCCCCTGTAATCTTAAACTGATGCCCCCTTGTCCTCACATCCACACACAAACTCTCACAAACACACACACAGAAACACACTTATGTTCTCTTTCTCACACACTGTCAATCTCACGTACCCACCATACCCTCTCTCTTCCACACACTCACTTGCACACATACACACTCTCTCTCAAACAGACACACACATTTTTTTCTCTCTCACACACACACACGTGCATACAGCCACACACAGAAACATTGCAAGACAGATATACACAGTGATATAAACACCCAAATACAGAACCACACATATAAATCCCCAAAAATTCAAAATACACACACAAACACAGACACACTCATTTACACACACACATACAAATACACACATGTACAGGTACATCTGGAGTATTTCATAAAAATTCTGATCCTCTGATTTGAGAAGAGATGAAGTTGCATTGGAGGCAGTTCTGAGCAGACTTGATTGATTCCTGAGATTGAGGGGTTTGTCTTACGCAGTGAGATTGAGCAGTTTAGACCTATGCTCTCCAGAATAATGAGAGACGATCTAATTGTCTAGAACACACTAATGGGAATTGACAAGGGAAACACAGAGAAGATGTTTCCCCATGTGGGGAACGAGAGGTCACAGTATTAGGATAACGGGCAATCCTTCCCTTTCTTGGATTGTGAGAGAATTAGGCAGGACGGGCATTGGGAAGTCAAATGTTCGGCACTGCACCCGCTATGAGAAAATGTCCACAGATCATGGCAAGTCCTGTGGAGATCCAGAAACGTCCATGTCACATCAAAGCAACAAGAAATATTGTTTATTGAGCTCTGACATGGTGTCATCTCAGATTTGAAGCGTTAACTCTTGTTTTCTCTCTCTTCCACAGACTCACAGTTGACCTTGGCTGGGATAGGAATCGAATCTGTGCTGCTTGTCTCATTCTGTACTATAAATCAGCATTCCAGCCAACTGAGCTAACTGCTCACTGCCAGTTACTGCCACTGGGAATGTATTCTTAACATGCTAGAACCTCCACCTCTTGTATATCTTCAGACTCCTGCACGTATGGGTGGCATGAGCACAGATTGTAAAGTAAACGACCACTCTCCCAGATTGAGAGGCCCTGAAAATGTATGTGAATTGGCCAAGGCAGAGAGGAGGCACTAAACAAAACAGATTGAATGGAATCAGCATGTAAAGGATTGTGATGGAAGGTGCTGAATAAAGGCAAAGTTTAACTGTGTAAAAACCTGAAGGGGAAAGTGAGAACATTGTAACCCAATGGTCTCTTGGCACTGCTCTGCTTCACAGTCATTTTTCTGCAAGAAAAAATAAGAAATGGGAACAGAAAGTCGACATAGAATAGACTTTCCATGAAACGACAGTCCCTGGACAAAGACCAGATGATCACAAGTTATCAAAGGCTGATCTTAGTGTACTTTTGCACAATTTCTGTCAATGACCACTGTACCAGTTAGAATCATAGAATCTTAGACAGGACATTCAGCCCATTGAATTTACACCGACCGTCCAAAGAGCATCTTATCCAAGCCCATTACTGCATTTCCCATCTGTGGCTAGCATTGCTGCCTCACAGCACCAGGGACCCGGGTTTGATTCCTGCCTCTGGTGACAGTCTGTGTGGAGTTTGCACATTCTCCCCGTTTCTGTGTGGGTTTCCTCTGGATGCTCTGCAAATATACATGTTCCCTCTTCAGGAATGGTGCGATTTTGCTGTGATGAGAGACTGGATAAGCGCCAGTTGTTTTCTTTAAAGCAGAGAAGGCTGAGAGGAGACCTGATAGAGGGTCAATAGTGAGGGTGTTTTAATCTAAGGTGAAGGCCCCTCCTGCTACCCCCATCTGATCTATAGAAACCTTCACCTCCCTTCTTTACCTGTATTGAGTAAACATATCAGGTTAGTAGTTCAAACTGTCAGTGACTTCCCAACTCCGTATTATCCCTTTTCCTTCAATGCTCTATCATCCACCCCACCTTATATTTTGTTGCCCCTCCCCCTTGACAACTGTAATATCCGCTGCATCCCAGCATGGTACTTCCAATCGCCACCAAATCAGGACAGGTCTTATACACTCAATGGTAAGGTCCTTTGGAGTGTTGCTGAACAAAGAGACCTTGGGGTGCAGGTTCATGGTTCCTTGGTGGAGCCATTGGTAGACAAGGTGGTGAAGAAGGCATTTAGTTTGCTTGCCTTTATTGGTCAGTGCATTGAGTACAGGAGTTGGGAGGTCATGTTGTGGCTGTACAGGACTTTGGTCAGACAACGTTTGGAATACCGCATTCAATTTCTGGTCTCCTTGCTACATGAAGGATGGTGTTAAACTTGGAAAGGTGCAGAAAAAAAATGTTGCTGGGGTTGGAGGGTTTGAGCAACAGAGAGAGGCTACCTCAGGCTATTTTCCCTGGAGTGTTGGAGGTTGAAGGGTTACCTTATAGAAGTTTATAAAGTCATGAGGGGCATGGATAGGGTGAATGGTCAAGGTCTTTTCCCCAGGGTAGGGGAGGCCAAATCTAGAGGGCATAGGTTTAAGGTGAGAGGGGAAAGATTTAAAATGGACCTAAGGGGCAACTTTTTAACACAGAAGGCGGTGGGTGTGTGAAATAAGCTGCCAGAGGATCTGGTAAATGTGGTTACAGCTGCAACGTCTAAAATACATTTGGTCAAGTATGTGAATAGGAAAGGTTGAGAGGGATATGGGCACAATGCTGGCAAATGGGACCAGTTTAGATTGGGAAATCTAGTCAGCATGGATTAGTTGGGCCTAAGGCTCTGATTCTGTGCTGTATGACTCTGTGGCCGCTCCCCTCAGATTTTGAGACATGACCATTTTCTAAAAGTATGTGCAGTTTGTTTGCCACGTAGATGCAAGTGCAGGAAAGAATTGAAGGATATGGTGGCGAATGAGATGAAAGGGGTGTGAGGTGAGGCTGGTGAGGGTATCCCCCAAAGGAAAACCCCATAAAATTGGTGAAAGTACCAACGTAATTTTGTACACTTCAAAATGGAGGATCAGTCCCTTCATTTCCAAACATTACTGCTCTCTCTCTCTGGGCCACCATCGACTGGTTGGGAGTGGCGCAGTGTCTCAGTGGTTAGCACTGTTGCCTCAGTGTGCAAGAGACCCAGGTTTAATTCCATCCTCGGGGATTGTCTATGTGTGGTGTTTGCATGTTCTCCTTGTGTCCGTGTGGGTTTCCTTCCACAGTCCGAAGATGTGTAGGTTAGCTGGATTGGCCACGCTAAATTGCCCATTGTGTCCAGGATGTTCAGGCTCAGAGGATTAATCATTGGAAATGTAGGGCTATAGGGTGGAGGGATGAATCTGGGAGAGACCCTGTTTGGAGGGTTGGTATGGACTCGATGGGTGGAATTGCCTGCTTCAACATTGTGGGGATTCTATGATGGGGCCGGTGTGAGATGGATATAGCCTGAAGTCCTATTGCAATATGTCCACCCTCTTGACTGATAGGTTGCCTGTTGTTGTGCCTATGCTAAAGTGCTAGGCACAACAGAAACACTGTTAGTCTTTTAGCTCAGGCTGGGTGACAGCAAAGCAAAGATAGGCAAGGAGGAGATTGTAAGAGAATCTAGGTAATGCATAACGTGAGTGAGTGCCAAGAGGAACCCTGAGCTGCAGCCTGGTCCAGGAGCTGGGTGCCACTCCCTGCCTGCATTGAGAAGAGCTGGTCTGCTCCAAAGTGCGGCACTGTACATGAACCAGAGAGATGCCAATCAGGATGCATTTAGACTGGTAGCTGCCTGATGCCAGACTCCATGCACATGGGGTGTACATGGTCACTGCCTGTGGAGTGTGTCCTGAGGTGTTGCTAGTGGGTATCCAAGCTGAAGGACTGTAGGAGCAAGCAGTTGCCCAGTGGCCACTCCTGGCTTTCACAAGGAGTTCTCAACCTCTAGTTTCCTGGTGGTGGGCGGTTGAATGGGTAACTGCAAATCAATGAAGTGAGATTGATCAATATTGAGGATGGTAATGCAAGACAATAAGTGCAAATAGGTCTCTCGCCACTCACTAGCAAGAATCTGATTGGAAATCAGAACCTCATACTCTTAACAATGAGAAGCTCATTGCTGGATGCTCATCCAATTTTCCCAACTATTTTCCCAACATCGTATCATTCAAGGCTTGGGAAGATTCTGCTCTATCACTCCAAATCCTGATCACTTACTGAAGAGGTGCTTTGTCTCACATTGTTCCTGGCTGTTGGGCCAATTGCCTTAAATTTTCACCCTTGGATTATCTGACCCTCAACTGATTATTAGCTCGGGCACGTGTGATGCAGTGGTAGGGGTCCTTACTTCTGAGAGTTCCAATGGTGGTGGTTTAGCCTGAGGGTCACCATGCCAAGGGCAAGGTTGAGAAGGTGGGACTTTTGTATTGATATATGATTATTATGGCTCAGAGACAGGGTGATGGTGGTAGTGCCCATGACTCTGAGCCAGGAGGTCCAGGTGCAAGACCTGTGCATGATCTCCTTGAACAGGCAGATTAGGGGAGAAAGATCGATTCTCACAACAGTGATGGTGGGATAGGAGCGCGAGATTCAGAAAGCAAATGTGGAGAAGACAATGATAAAGGAAGGGGCAGGGTCCTACCCACATTTGAGGGGCACTCCAATATCGAACGCACAACGTGAACCACCTCTATTCTGTCCCTCCTCCCTGCCTGATGTTGAAACAGTTAGAACAGAATTTCCTGTGAGATGGCATGTCAGCTGTTTCCCCAGAAAAATCCCTGGTTTCCTTTTCTGTTTAATATATAAACACTGCATCTGCTTTCCTTGCCACACCGTCAGAGGCTGGAATTTCTGCCAGTGCTAGAATATGATCACTTACAAAGTCATGATTGAGACTGGGACAGACTTGTGTGCAGGAACCAAGAGTTATGTCTTCTGCACCCTGATCGGAGAGAGGGAGAAGAGTCACAAGGCTAGTGTGAACAGATGGCTGCACAATGACTTGAAACGGGGAACTGTGAGTATATATACCAGCAGAAATCAGCAGCTTGTCGCGATCAATATCATTCGGTGCTTCGATTGGAGAAATAATTTTGAATTGAAAGATTTGCATGTGTGCCACAATAGTCCTTAGATGCAATGAAATTCTAAGGTGAGAGGAGAAAGATTTAAAAGGGACCCGAAGGGCAATTTGTTTTCAGAGAGGGTAGTTCCTATGTGGAATGAACTGCCAGAGGAGGTGATAGAGGTGGGTACAATTCCAACATTTAAAAGACATTTGGCAGGTACATGAAGAGGGAATGTTTCGAAGGCTATGGACTAAATTCAGGCAAATGGGACTAGTTTAGTTTGGGAAACCTGCATTGACATGGATGTGTTCAACTGACCTACACGAAAAAATATGTTCCCTCATCCACATTAACAAGACCGTTTAGTATCTTATACCCTTCAATCAAGTCAACCCTCACTCTTCTATACTCTCAGCCTGTCCTCATAATATGAGAACAGAGAGGCTTAGGGGTGCAATTACATCATTCCTCGAAAGTGGTGTCACAGGTTGATAGAGTGGTGAAGAAGGTGTTTGGCACATTTGACTTCATCGTTCAGAGCACCCATAACAGGGATTGAGATGTCAGATTACCACTGCACAAGACATTGTTGAGGTTTTTATTTGGAGCACTGCATACAATTCTGGTCACCCCCTACAGGAAGGATGCTATCAAACTGGAATCTCTGCAAAAAAAAAGGTTAACAAGGATGTGACAGAACCTGGAAGTTTTGAGTTATAAGGAGAGGCTGGATAGGCCAGGACTTTTTTCACTAGAGGTTGGAGGCTGAGGAGTGACCACGTCCAGGTTTATAAAATCATGAGGGGCATTTTTCAGGTAAATCGCCAAGGTCTTTTTTTCAGGGTAGGGGAGTTCAAAACTAGAGAGCACAGGTTTAATGTGAGAGGTGAAAGATTTTAAAATGTGTGAGGGGCCTAAATGGAACAAGCTTCCAGAGGAAGTGGTAGAGGTGAGTACAACTGCTGTATTTAAATGACAATTGGACAGGTACATAGATAGGAAGAATTTAGAGGGATATGGGCCAAACTCAGGCAAATGAGACTAGTTTAGTTTAGGAAACCTGGTCAGCATGAATGAGTTGGATGGAACTAATTCATCCCATGTATCAATCTAGTAGATCCCTTCTGAACTGTCTTCAATATATTTATATCCTTCCCTAAATAAGAAGGAACAGTGGTCTGAAAGTTAGTGCTTCCAAATAAACCTGTTGGACTATAACCTGGTGTTGTGTGATTTTTAACTTTGTCCACCCCAGTCCAACACCGGCACCTCCAAATCATGTAATTTCCTGGTTCATCTTTACTACCCCTCTTAAAAAGTGGAACAACATTAGCTGTTTTTCAGTCCTCTGGCACCTTCCTTGCCGCCAGAGAGGAATAAAAAAATTTGTGTCAGAACCCCTCCAATTTCCTGCCTCACCTTCCACAGCAGTCTACGAAACAATTCATCCAGGTCAGGGGATTTGCCTGATATTAAGCCCGACAGTGCCTTCCAATACATCTCCATATCCTAAGTTAAACTGTGCAAGTTCCTTTTTCTGAATTCCGTACCTACGTTCTCCTCTTCTAGAGTGAGGACCGAAGAGAAGTATTCATTCAATCCTCTTCTAATATCCAGCGGCTTCACACAGGTTGCCCCCTTGGTCCCTAATGGGTCCTACTCTTTCCTTGGTTAACTTCTTTCCTTTAATGTATTTATAAAAACATTTTCTTTTCTCCCTAATCCCGTTAGTAAGTCTTTTATCATGCCCCCTTCTTGCTCTTCTAATTGCTTTCTTAAATTCCCTCCTGCACTTCCTGCATTCCTCTAGGGCCACAGCTGAATTGCTCCCTTTGGACTTGCTATGAGCTCTACTTTTCTTTGTCCAGTCCTGAATTGTCCCAGAACTTACTGCTCATGCATTTCCCTTTAAAGGTACATGTTGGACCTGTATACACCCCACCTCCTTTTTGAACGCCTCCTCTCCTCCCACTAGCTCCACTGTAGACTTACCTGCAAGAAGCTGTTCCCAGTCTTCTGTGGTCAGATCCTGCCTTTAATTTAATGAAACCTGCCCTCCCCCCAATCTAAAGCCATCTTTTGCAGACCCCCATCTTTTCAGAACAAATTTGAACCTTGCCATGTTGTGGTTGCTATCACTTAAATGTTCTCCTGCTGCCACACCAAACCTTTCTTCTGACTTCTTTCCCCAGAACCAGATCCAGCACTGCACTGTCCCTCGTTGGGTATTCTATGTGTTGATGCAAAAAACTCTCTGGATACATTTCAAGAAATGTGCCCCCTCTAAATCCTCTACATTATTGACAATCCCAATTTATGTTGGGGAAAGTTGAAATCCCCTCGTATAATTACCTGGTTATTACTCTTAACTAAAGAATCCCCCATCACAATTGCCCTTCCTTTCTCCTTCCTCCCACCCTGTGCAGTCAAGCCGTTTGTGCTCCCAGAAGCTGGGCTCTGACTGCATTACTCCGAGTTACCAGTGCCCTCATTCAGCTCCCAAAGTGGAATAGGGGTTAGTGTGTGGGGCCCCAGGAGACTCCTGCACTACCTACCTGTTCTTTCCGGACTGTCTGCATGAAAGAGGCAAATATCTTTCCAGCACTCCTTGTGAGTGAAGAGAAACAGACAGCTGGTCCCAGCATCCCAATTTCTTCCGTATAATCAGAACCAACCTCTTGATGGAATACCAACCCGACAATCAGAATCCAATTAGTGACTGGAGCTTCTTGACATGCTGTTCACTTCCTCGCCCTCACTTTGCAGGTGGATCACTATGAAATTGCAAGTGACTGGAACCTTGGGAGCATTAATTTTGTGGAGCTGGAAGTAACTTTGTTCAACTTCCAAGATTACTGGTTCTGCTGCTGTGTGACGGTGGAGATCCCCGAGGGCAACACCTTCCATTTCCCCTGCTACAAGTGGCTGGCCAACCATACCGTAAGACTCCGGGAAGGAACAGGTCAGTCGGAAAATCCAGGGATCGTTGAGAAGCAAAGCATGGAAGTAACATGCATTCTCACAGAGCCCTTCCCAAAACAATTTACACACAGCATGTTCCTCAGGGAGAGAATGACCAGATAATCATTCTTTTGTTGATTCTGATGGAATAATAGATATTGGCAGGATGCCAAAGAGACCTCCCCTGCTCTTCATAGATGTAGTGCATGGGGCCTATCACACCCATGTGACATAACCTTGGTTTAAAGCCTTATCTGACGGGCAACACCTTTGAAGGCAAATCTTCCATTCCAGGCACGCTACGGGACATTTTCTCTACACCATCTAAATTAAGCTCCTGGGCCTGAAATTTATTCCAAAGGTGTGCAACTTTATTTGTCACATCTCTCTACAAGTGCAGCTCCCCTGGGTAGAGGCACCGATTTGCCAACACATTCAATTGGTATAATTCCATCGTTTGACTGCCTCACGAAATCGGAGTTTGTATGTCACCCATTCCAAACCCATGATAAGATTCGGTTTGCCCACCTTCCCATTGTAGAGCATTACCAGGGGAGGTGGTGCTGTAATGGTCATGTCACTGGCCTAGTGATTCAGAACCTCCGCTGCCGAAATGGTCAAATCCCTCAAAGGTGGATGAGGAAATTTAAATTCAATCAAAAACTTAAGTGCAAAGCTAGCGTTATGGGGACCACTATTGTTCTTTTAAAAAAAAGCATCTGATTCACCAATGCCTTTTAGGGAAGGAAATCTGCTGTCCTTACTTGGTCTGGGATACATGTGACTCCAGACCCAATGTGCTTAACTCCTAACCGCCCTCTGGGCATTTAGGGATGGGCAATAAATGCTGGCCTATCTGACAATACCCAAAATTTTTAAAAAAAGTTTCTGAAATGAACCATTCAGTTGGCTTTAGTCTGTAACTCATTCCCGAGTGTCCATTAGATTAGATTACTTACAGTGTGGAAAGAGGCCCTTCGGCCCAACAAGTCCACAACGCCCCACCGAAGCGCAACCCACCCATACCCCTACATCTACCCCTTACCTAACGCTACGGACAATTTAGCATGGCCAATTCACCTGCCCTGCACATCTTTGGACTGTGGGAGGAAACCGGAGCACCCGGAGGAAACCCACGCAGACATGGGGAGAACGTGCAAACTCCACACAGTCAGTCGCCTGAGGCGGGAATTGAACCCGGATCTCTGGCGCTGTGAGGCAGCAGTGCTAACCACTGTGCCACTGTGCCGCCCATTATTCTGTGTATAAACAGTCTAAATGCCTGAATTAGATTTAAAGTCATAAAACCTTCCTAAAATCAATGATTCTCTTTGTATAGTTGTTAAACCTCCCAAGTTCTCAGTCTTCCTTGGTTATTGCCTTTTGTAATTAACAAACGCATGTTCTGTTTCAGCTAAAAGAATCTATGATGATGGACCCTTGTTCCAGTGTTATCGTAAGAATGAACTATGGGAGAAACAACAGCTCTATCGGTAACAGAACATAGAACATAGAAAAGCACAGAACAGGCCCTTTGGCCCACAAAGTTGTGCCGAGGGTTAATCCTAATGTAAAATAAAACAACTTAACCGAAGCACCCCTCAACTCACTGCTATCCACGTGCATGTCCAGCAGTCACTTAAATGTCCCTAATGACTCTGCTTCCACCATCACCGCTGGCAACGCATTCTATGCATTCACAACTCTGCATAAAGAACCTTCCTCTGACGTTTCCTCTATACCTTTCTCCTAATATCTTAAAACTATGACCCCTCGTACCAGTCAATCCTGCACTGGGGAAAAGTCTCTGCTATTGACTTTATCCATTCCTCTCATTATCTTGTATACCTCGATCAGGTCACCTGTCTTCCTCCTTCTCTCCAGAGAGAAAAGTCTGAGCTTATTCAACCTCTCTTTATAAGGCAAGCCCTCCAGTTCAGGCAGCATCCTGGTAAACCTTCTTTGTACCCTCGCCAAAGCCTCTGTATCTTTCCTATAGTAGGGCGACCAGAACTGGACACAATATTCCAAGTATGGTCTCGCCAAGGACTTGTAGAGCTGTAGCAAAACCTTGCAGCTCTTAATCTTGACCTCCTTGTTAATGAAAGCCAAAACACCATATGCTTTCTTAACAACCCTATCCACTTGGGTGGCAACTTTGAGGGATCTATGTACTTGCACACCAAGATTCCTCTGTGCCTCCACACTGCCAAGAATCCTGCCTTCAATCCTATATTCAGCATTCGAGTTCGACCTTCAAAAATGCATCACTTCACATTTATCTAGGTTGAATTCTAGCTGCCATTTCTCAGTCCAGCTCTGCAACCTGTCTCTATTGTGCTGTAGCCTGCAGTAGCCCTCGATACTATCACGGCACCTCCAACCTTTGCGACATCTAACTCACCCTTTGACCTCCTCATCCAAGTCACTTATAAAAACTATAAAGAGCAGAGGCCCAAGAACAAAGCCCTGCAGGACCCCACTCAACACTGCCCTCCAGGCAGAATACTTTCCATTTACAACCACTCTCTGCCTTCTGTCAGCCAACTAATTCTGAATCCAGATAGCCAAATCTCTCTGTATCTCATACTTCCTGACTTTATGAATGAGCCTACCATAGGGAACCTTATCAAGTGCCTTGTTGAAATCCATATACACCACATCCACTGCTCGACCTTCGTCGACCTGTCTTGTCACCTCCTCAAAGAACTAGCCAAATAAAAGCACAACACTGTGAATGCTGACGATCTGAAATGAAAAGAATTGCAGAAGTGCGAAGGAAACTCAGCAGCCGCCAGCGGCTATTCATTCTCCTAGAATTCATCCTCCTGGAACATTGGAGGCTGTGGGGTGACCTGATGGAAGTTTATAAAATCATGAGGGGCACGGATAGGATGAATACTGAAGGTTTTTTCCCAGGGTAGGGGAATCCAAAACGAGAGGGCATAGGTTTAAGGTGAGAGGGGAAAGATTTAAAAGGGATCAAAGAGGTAATCTTATCATGCAGAGGGTGGTGTGTGTATGGAATGAGCTAGAATTAGAATTCCTACAGGGTGGAAACAGGTCCTTCGGCCCAACCAGTCCACGCCGACCCTCCGAAGAGTAACCCTCCCAGACCTATTCCCCTATTTGCCCCTGACTAATGCACCTAACCTACACATCCCAATGAGTAACTTAGCATGGCCACTTGACCTAACCTGCACATCTTTGGACTGTGGGAGGAAACCAGAGCACCTGGAGGAAAGCCACGCAGACACGGGGAGAACGTGCAAACACCACATAGACAGTCACCTGAGATTGGAATCGAAAGTGGGTCCCCGGCACTGTGAGGCAGCAGTGCTAACCGCTGAGCCACCATGCCACCCCAGAGGGTGGAGGCTGGTACAATTACAACATTTAAAAGGCGTCTAGAGTGGTATATGAATGTGAAGAGTTTAGAGGGATAGAGGCTAAATGCTGGGTTTTGGGACGAGTTTAATATATCTGGTCAGCATGGACAAGTTGGACCTAAGCGTCCATTTCCGTGCTGCACATCTCTATGACTCTGTTTTTCTGTCTCATTATGCTCTATCTCCCCCTATAAGATACTCCTCCCCCTTCCCAACATCTATCTTCTGCAGAAAAAAAACATGCTTTTCTTCGCTACCATCAGCTCTGAAGAAGGGTCACTGGACGTGAAAAGTTAACTCTGATTTCTTTCCACAAATGCTGCCAGTCCTGCTGCAACTTTCCAGCAGCCTCTATTTTTGTTAAAGGACATTGGAACTGTTTGGTCGAATATGGATGATGGATACAACTGAGTTAACATTGTGCATATTGAAACAATATTCTCGTTCTGTGATTCACATCTATTCAAGTTATCATCAAGGATAAGCACCGATATAAATGAATCTCAATGCAATTAAGAATCCATTAGAAAGCGGTTAAAACAATAAATCTCACAGGAAAGCAATGTAATCAGAGGATAACCAATAATCCCGAGAAACAATTTGAATTT
Source organism: Chiloscyllium punctatum (assembly GCF_047496795.1). Classification (NCBI taxonomy): domain Eukaryota; kingdom Metazoa; phylum Chordata; class Chondrichthyes; order Orectolobiformes; family Hemiscylliidae; genus Chiloscyllium; species Chiloscyllium punctatum. The sequence goes on from NC_092759.1 coordinate 954,934, forward strand.
CTGAGCAACGGTGTGGGAACATTGGTTCCTGGTGTTTTTCCTCTACCATTATACACCAATTATCCCTATTCAAAGAAAGAGGAATGGGGGGAGCAAACTGCCCTAACCACAAGGTAGCAGCATTGGCTTTGCAACCCATGCAATAGTCTCTAGACAGAATCTTGGAATTATTACACAGTGCAGAAGGAGGCCATTTGGCCCCTCCTACCTGTACTAGCTCTATTATCTAGTCTGGCTTGATTACCTTGTGCCAATCCCTTTATTCATAGATTCATAGATTCATAGAAATATACAGCATGGAAACAGACCCTTCGGTCCAACTCGTCCATGCCGACCAGATATCCTAAATTAATCTCGTTCCATTTGCCAGCACTTGGCCCATATCCCTTTAAACCCTTCCTATTCATATACCCATCCAGATGCCTTTTAAATGTTGCAATTGTATGAGCTTCCACCACTTCCTCTGGCAACTTTATTCTTGAACATCATTACTATCCAAATAACCATCCAATGCCCCTCATGAATGCCTCAATTGAACTTTCCTCCACCACATTTCCAGGGAGTGCATTCCAGACCCTTACTACTTGTAATGTTACCAAGTCTTTTCTCACATTCCTCTTGCTTTGTTTGCCCATCCATGCCCTCTCACTCTTATAAGAGGGAACACTTACTCAGTCTAGCCTGCTCTTGCTTTTGGAGACCTTAATCAGATCTCTTCTCAGCCTTCGACTACTCAGGGAGAAATGTCTGTCTTCTTCAAAACTCCCAACTTCTTCATATCTGAAGTTTCTGTTTCCTGGAGCTCTCTGCGCTCTGCACTCTTTCTCCATTGCATTCGCTTCTTTCATATGCTGTAGTACACAATACTCCAACTGAGTTAACTGAATTAGACTTAATCAAGCCAAGTGATTGAACCGAATAATTGGGCTCAGAGTGTTGTAGTCTCGTTGTAAGAAAAGTTTAGGAAAGAATGTGAAAGTGAATGGAAAGGAAGGCAAAAACTTGACAGGTGCACTTTTTAATAGATAACATGATTAAATAGGATGAAAATCTTAACTTTATATAGACGTAATAATGTCTGTTATAATTTAAAATGTGTTCATTGGCTTCAGTTCCCTGGGACTTGCTGTTGCCAGAAAGTGTTTTCCATTTAATTTTAAACCTTCATTAACGCTACCGAATCCTGGTCTAATTCAATAATTTGATATTTATACAGACATGTCTCCGCCTCATGATCGAATGGTTCCTCCCTTTGTGTTCTAGGTGGAGGGAATTACCCTCGAAAATGCCAAAGTGTATTGATGCTCTATCAGTGGATGATCTCCCTGTGGACTTGAGGTTCGGTTGTGAGAAAGAACTCGGTTTTGAATTCTCCGCGATAGAGAGGTAAGTATCACAGTCTGGATGAAAGGCAGCATAGAATCCTTACAGTTTGAAAGCAGGCCATTCAGCCCATTAAGTCCACACTGGCCCTCCAAAGAGGATCCCACCCACCTACACTATCATCGTCAACCTGCATTTCCCATGGCTAATCCACCTAGCCTGCACATCCCTGGACACTGCAGGGCAATTATAGCAAGACCAATCCACTTAACCTGCACATTTTTGGACTGCAGGAGGAAACTGGAGCACCCGGAGGAAACACAAACACAGGAAGGATGTGGCTCGAATCAAGCCCTGGCGCTGTGAGGCAGCACTGCTAGTCACTGAGCCACTGTGGAAAGCACTTTATGTTAGGAGGGTGGAGAACAAGATCAAAGAGATTACATTGAGCTTGTTTAAGACACTAATTCAGCCTCAACTGAAATATTACGTCCAGTACTGGCCACTGGAGAAGGTCCAGTAAGATTCGCAAGAATGATTCCAGGGACAATTAACTTCAATGATGTGGATAGATTAAATTACTTACAGTGTGGAAACAGGCCCTTCAGCCCAAAAAGTCCACACCGACCCTCCGAAGAGCAACCCACCCAGACCCTTTCTCCTACATTTACCCCTTCACCTAACACTAGGGGCAATTTAGCATGGCCAATTCACCCTAACCTGCACATCTTTGGACTGTGGGAGGAAACCCACGCAGACAATGTACAAACTCCACACAGGCCGTCACCCAAGGTGAGGATTGAACCCAGGTCTCTGGCGCTGTAAGGCAGCAGTGCTAACCACTGTGCCACCATGCCATCCCTGGTTTGGAGAAGTTGGGATGGTTTTCCTTAGAGAAGGTTGAGAAGAGATTTGATAGAGACGTTCAACATCAGGAGAGGTATTGAATAGGGTGGATAAGGATACACTCCATGAAGGGAGCAGGAATCAGAGGGCATGGAATTAATATAATTGGAAAAATAAGCAAAACACGCAGCGAGTGGTTAGGATCTGGAATGTGCTGCCTGAGAGCGTGGTGCAAGCAGTTTCAACTGGGGATTTCAAAAAGGAGTTGGACAGTCAACATGAGAAGGAGGAATGTGCAGGATTACAGGGAGAAGGCAGGGGAATGTCACCTCTTTCTGCGCTGTAACGATTCTGCGATTCTGTGATGACAGGTTTACTGCTGCAAATTTAGCACCGAAACCAATGGTCAGTAAAATGTGACCTGGTACTGACTGATGTGCCCTATAATCGCTGGAAATGGACTTGGTACTGGGCCCAGTATTCAATAGACAATAGACAATAGACAATAGGTGCAGGAGTAGGCAATTCTGCCCTTCGAGCCTGCACCGCCATTCAATATGATCATGGCTGATCATCCTTAATCAGTATCCTGTTCCTGCCTTATCTCCATAACCCTTGATTCCACTATCCTTGAGAGCTCTATCCAACTCTCTCTTAAATGAATCCAGAGACTGGGCCTCCACTGCCCTCTGGGGCAGAGCATTCCACACAGCCACCACTCTCTGGGTGAAGAAGTTTCTCCTCATCTCTGTCTTAAATGGTCCACCCCGTATTTTTAAGCTGTGTCCTCTGGTTCGGCACTCACCCATCAGCAGAAACATGTTTCCTGCCTCCAGAGTGTCCAATCCTTTAATAATCTTATATGTCTCAATCAAATCCCCTCTCAGTCTTCTAAACTCAAGGGTATACAAGCCCAGTTGCTCCAGTCTTTCAGCGTAAGGTAGTCCCGCCATTCCAGGAATTGACCCTGTGAACCTATGCTGCACTCCCTCAATAGCCAGAATGCCTTTCCTCAAATTTGGAGACCAGAACTGTACACAATACTCCAGGTGTGGTCTCACCAGGGCCCTGTACAACTGCAGAAGAACCTCTTTGCTTCTATACTCAATCCCTCTTGTTATGAAGGCCAGCATGCTATTAGCCTTCTTCACTACCTGCTGTACCTGCATGCTTACCCTGATTGACTGGTATGCAAGAACACCCAGATCTCTCTGTATTGCCCCTTTACCTAAATTGATTCCATTTAGGTAGTAATCTGCCTTCCTGTTCTTGCCAGCAAAGTGGATAACCATACATTTATCCACATTAAACTGCATCTGCCATGCATCTGACCACTCATCTAACCTGTCCAGGTCACCCTGTAATCTCCTAACATCCTCCTCACATTTCACCCTGCCATCCAGCTTAGTATCATCAGCAAATTTATGTTACTACTGTTACTACTGCCATCAAATCCTGTTGCTACTATTCCTGAGTTCTCAGTCAGTCAGGGTCTGATACTGGATACCTTTGTACACCCGCATTCACTTTATACAGCATTCCCAGATCAAATCCCAAGGAAGATGCCCAATAAAGATAGATCAATAATCAGAGTAATATCGAAACTTAAGTAGTTATTCAGACTGTTGTGTCTGTGCTGGCCCTTTGAAGGAACAGTCATTCTCAGTCTCACACACTCAGATTGTGTCCAAATCATTTTAAAAATCATTAATGAAATCTGCTTTTGCTACATTTCTACATTCTAGAACGCAACAACTCCCTGAGTGAAATCAATTTTCCTCATCCCCTTTGCCAATCAATTTAAATCTGTTAAATGCCCCGGTTCTTAGCTCAGTCACCAATGAATCAGTTTCCTATCCACATGCCATCAAAAACCTCCCACCGTCTTGAAATCCTCTATTTTGTCAATTTTTAAGCGTTGTCTGTTGTGTTTGTTTTAATATAATCCCAGCGGCTGGTAACAATACGCAAGTCAGATTTGTTTTGCAATTTGTTTACAGTGTTGGTCAGTCATTGAGTATATTCGCATGAGGCTGCCAGTGTACTTTTAACAAAAGAACTTCAAAGTTTATTACACAAAAATAAATGCTCGTGAATTACCAAAGGGAGGTATTTTCAGACTGAGATGAGAAGAAAGTTGGCGGCACGGTGGCTAGCGCTGCTGCCTTACAGCACCAGGGACCCGGGTTCAATTCTCAACCTCGGGCGACTGTCTGTGTTTGTGCAATCTCCCTGTGTCTGTGTGGGTTTCCTCTGGGTGCTCTGGTTTCCATCCACAATCCAAAGATGTGCAGTTTATGGTGGATTGGCCATGCTAAATTGCCCATAATGTTCAGAGATGATACGAAAGTCGGAGGAGTTGTAGACAGTGAGGAAGGATGTGGCAGGTTACAGCGGGATATAGAGAAGCTGCAGAGCTGGGCAGAAAGGTGGCAAATGGAGTTCAATGTAGCTAAGTGTGAGGTGATTCACTTTGGTAAGAGTAATAAAAAGATGGATTACTGGGCTAATGGTAGACTACTTGGTAGTGTGGAAGAGCAGAGGGATCTTGGTGTCCATGTACACAGATCTCTGAAAGTTGCCACCCAGGTAAATAGTGCAGTGAAGAAGGCATATGGCGTACTGGCTTTTATTGGTAGAGGAATTGAGTTCCGGAGTCCTGAGGTCATGCTGCAGTTGTATAAGACTCTGGTGCGGCCGCATCTGGAATATTGTGTGCAGTTTTGGTCGCCATACTATAGGAAGGATGTGGAGGCACTGGAACGGGTGCAGAGGAAGTTTACCAGGATGTTGCCTGGTATGATAGGAAGATCCTATGAGGAAAGGCTGAGGCACTTGGGGTTGTTTTCATTGGAGAAAAGAAGGTTTAGGGGTGACTTGATAGAGGTGTACAAGATGATTAGGGGGTTAGATAGGGTTGACAGTGAGAACCTTTTTCCACGTATGGAGTCAGCGATTACAAGGGGGCATAGCTTTAAATTAAGGGGGGGTAGATAAAGGACTGATGTTAGGGGTAGGTTCTTCACTCAGCGAGTTGTAAGTTCATGGAATGCCCTGCCAGTAGCAGTAGTGGACTCTCCCTCTTTATGGGTATTTAAGCGGGCATTGGATAGGCATATGGAGGATAGTGGGCTAGTGTAGGTTAGGTGGGCTTGGATCGGCGCAACATCGAGGGCCGAAGGGCCTGTACTGCGCTGTATTCTTCTATGTTCTATGTTCTAGATGTATCAGTTAGACGCATTAGTCAGGGGTAAATGTAGAGTAATAGGGGAATTGTTCTGGGTAGGATACTCTTTGGAGGATTGGTGTGGATTTGTTGGGCTGAAAGGCCTGTTTCCACACTGTAGGGAGTTTGAAAAAAAAAAGGTTTTTACTCAGAGAGTGGTGAGCCTATGGAATTCTCTGCCACAGAATGTGGTTGAAGCCAAAATATTGCATATTTTCAAGGAGTTAGATATAACTGTTAGGGATAATGGGACCAAAGGGATGGGGGAGAAAGCATGAACAAGACACTGAGTTAGATGATCACTATGATCATATTGAGTAGTGAAATAGGCTAGAAGAGCCAATATGGCCTCCTTCTCCTCCTATGTTCTAATTTTCCATGTTTCTTTAAGAAAAAAAACAGTTATATATCTATAAGACACTTTGGAAAGATCTTTTCATGAACAGCAACAATAAAGGTTTAACTCTTTTCCCATAAATGTTCTTAACAGATACTCAACCCCCATAAATTATTACTCTTATGTTAACTCTTCAAACTTACTTCATCACATATTACTAAAAGAAAAACACATCTAGTCAAAGCTTTTTGTCTTGCATTCATTGTGTCAATGATCAAGGAGCCAATTTATGTGGAAAACTAATACTAATACCTATACTGAATGAGAAGAGAGTTCTGATTGGTTGGCAAGTGCATTTTGATGCCATGGACAATAGACCTTTTTATTCTTACTTAACCTACTTCCTGCACATTCACCAAATGTGATTTTTTTCTTTCTCTCCCAGAGATACATAAATATAGAACTCACAACTCTTTCAAGCTGCCCTGATTGGACTACTGAAACAGCTTAAGATTTATTTCCAGCACTGGTAGACGAGGGATTTCTATCCAATTCCAACAACTTGGAGATTCTTACAGCCTGGAGACATCTAGAAATTAAAACCGACCTTCTGATTGTATGACATCTGAATTCAACTTACTGGTAGCACTGACTGTTCATTTCGCTAGATGATAAAACTCAACAAATGATCTGCAATTAACTCCCCAATATAGCAGATTGAGTCATTTAGCTTAAGTCTCTTTCTTGGAAAGATTGCCTTTATTTCACAGTTTAAGGTGACTTTCTGACCCTTTCTAGAAAGTTACAAGTCACCTTCACGGAGCGGAAAACTCAGATTCATTTTTCCCCACTTTTGAATTCAAATTGCAAAGTAACGATAATAATATACGACAAATAGCTCTTACCACGATTTCTTTAGCTTTTCAGAACTCAGTCTGAAGGAGAAAGTGAACAAGTTGGAATGCTCTTGGACCACTGTTGAGGACTTTAATCACATTTTTTGTGTCGACCGTTCCAATGCAGGTAATGGAAATTTGACAATATTTAGGAGAGGGGAGGTTGAGCTTGTCATTGCAGGTAGTACCACTAAGGTATCATCAGTACACTTATGATGAGCAAGTGACCAAATAGAAAGAAAGAACCTACATTGCTGTGAAAACTTTAATTACCTCCAGATTTTATTGCCAATTAAATATTCTTTAGAGTAGCCATTGTTGGAAAAGAGGTACTGGGCAGGTTTACACGCACTGATGACCATATTTTTCTGGTTTTGTACCATGTATTGTTTCCCCTCCAAAACATACCTCATTCATAAAATTCATAAAAATGCATTATAAAACAGTTTGAATAGAAAATTATGGAATGCAGTCAAATTCAACTTGTCTCCGTTCAGCTTTGCCAGTCTCAAGTGCCTCCATACAATTGCAATACTCTTGACATTTACATTGTACACTTACTATACTGTAGCTTCGTAGTTGGCACTGCTGCCTCACAGCACCATGGATCCAGATTTGATTCTACCCTCGGACTACTGCCTGGGTGGAGTTTGCATGTTCTGCCCATGCCAGTGTGGGTACTCTGGTTTCCTCCCACAGTCAAAAAGATGTGTGGGCTAGGTGGGTTAACGATAGGAAATGTAGGGTTACAGGGAAGGGGGTAGACTGTTCTCCGGAGGTCAGTGTGGACTCAGTGGACCAAATGGCCTGCTTCCACGCTGTGGAATTCAATGATTCTATGTCATACATACAGACAGACTGAAGGCAAAACATTTCAAACACAAAACTAAGACTCCATTTGCCCTCTCAGATGGATACATAAGGTCCCATTGAACTGATTCAAAGGATATTTAAAAAGTCATTTGGGTAAGTTCATGCATAGGAAATGTTCGGAGGGATATGAACCAGAAGCAGACAGTTTGGGATTATGTCTGGAATGGACTTGTTGGACCGAAGGGTCTATTTCCATGCTGTATGACTTTGCAATGTTGAAGGTGACGACGAGAGCAAGGGAGTTGTTCAGAAGGTCACAAGATCATAAGAAATAGGAGCAGGAAAAGTCCATTTAGCCTATCAAGCATACTGCATAAGATCATCGCTGATGTTTGGTCTCAACCCCAGATTCCTGCATGCTTAACTCCTCCAGAACTGTAGACTCCCTTGTTGACTCTATAATTCAGCCTTGAATATGCTGAACTATTTATCTTCCACTGCTCATGAGGTAGGGAGTGGGGTGGGGGGGGGGGAGGTTGGGCGTCAGCTTCAAAGGGTTCAAAGGGTTCAATAGCCTTCTCCTGTCCCCACTTTCTCTGCTTCTATGAGAGCAAGACCAAATAGTTTGACACGTTGTGACTTTTTTTACGAATACTCAAGTTCTGTATTACGAAACAACTAGATTAAAAACAGTTTAGTTCCCAATACTGAAAGCCATGGGATTCCACTTGTTGACCTAGGTTCTAGCATTTCCCAATGGCGAATGTCTGTGTGGAGTTTGCACATTCTCCCTGTCTCAGTGTAGGTTTCCTCTGGGTCCTCCAGTTTCCTTCCACAGTCTAAAGATGTGCAGATGAAGTGGATTAGCCATGGGAAATGTAGGCTTCCAGGGATAGGGTAGGGGTTGGGTTGGGATGCTCTTCAGAGGGTTGGTAAGGACTTGTTGGGCTGAATACATTGTAGGGATTCTATGATTAATATTGACTTGTAGGGCTGGTTGTTGAGGAGGGAATGACTACGTTCACTTGGATTTCTACGGGGTTGGCTTTAAGTTGTTGTTAACGGCATCTTGCTATTTCTGCACTACCAGCTCTTTATGTTCTACCCCCACCCCCTGTTCCTTCATTTGCAGTGTTTGCCAAGCATCATTGGAAGGAGGATTGGTTCTTCGGTAACCAGTTTTTGAATGGCTTCAACCCAGTCCTGATAGAGAAATGCAACAAAATCCCACCAAACTTCCCTGTGACAGATGACATGGTCAGGACATCTCTCAGGAACTCCACACTGAAGCAAGAGATAGAGGTACATTGGTGTTTTACTCCTTCACATTGAGGACTAGAGATTGAACCAGGAGATGTAAAATTATTGCTGAGCACAGCGTAGGAATTTGACTCTTTCCCTGCAGCTTCTGAGAAATTTGATACCCAAAGAGGAACGTAAGTTTTGGAATACTTTATTTGAGTGCCATGTAAGCTCATGACAAATTGGAAGGAGGTAGTATTATGCTGATGTCACTCAGGTAACAATCCAGAATCTCAGGCTAATGTACTGGGGTCAGGGGTTTGAATCTCACCAGGACACAGGGTGAAATTTGAATCCAATAAAATGTGATCTTAGAAAGCTCACTCACATGGTGATCACTGTTGATTGACATTAAGGTCCATCTGGGTCACTAATTCCTTTCAGGAAATGATATCGACTGTCCTAGACAAGGTGACTCTATGATCAAAGGATTAGGTAGGGTGGACAGTGAAAGCCTTTTCCCTTGGATAGTGATGGCTAGCATGTGGGGAAACAGCTTTGAATTGAAGGGTGATAGATCTAGAATAAATGTCAGAGGGTAGGGTCTTCACTCAGAGAGTAGTAGGGGTGTGGAATGCCCTGCCTGCAACAGTATTAGACTCACCAACTTTAAGGGCATTTAAATGGTCATTGGCTAAACATATTGTTGGAGAAATTAGCCCAATAAAGCAGAGATCACAAAACACAGATTGAAGTGAAATTAACTGTTTATTAACACAGCGATATTGCGGAAGAGAAATTGGCTAAGCTAAAACAGCACAGACAGTCTGTCTGGGTAGCCGGAATTCTCTTCCTCGAGCTGAAAGTCAAGCCAGGTTTTATAGGAATCTTGTCCAATGATGTTAATTAAAAATAGGGAAAATGCAATGTATTTGATAATTAAGTAATCCACTTACAATGGTGATAACTACAAAGCAGAAGAATGTCCTGATTGTAGATACAATGAAGCATCCTGGCAGCATCACACAGTTTTTAATGGGATCAGGAGATTCCAGCTGTCTTTGAGGGTAGGTGAGAATGTTCCTTTTAAAGCAGCAAGTTGTTTCCATTGTTTCCCTCCTGTGGGCGAGGTATTCTGATGCCTCTCTGTCTGACCTGTCCTTTGTGAAGCTTTGGTATCACCGGGGTATGAGACTGCCCTCAGGGCTTTGGGACAGCTGTGTTGATTGGGTCCAAGAAGCTTATTGTTAGTTTGTCTTGGGAAGGGTATTCCCTGGTCTGCAAGTGACTATGGTCATGTCTGGTTTCCCTTGTCAGCTTGTTTGGTCAAGGCTGAGGTATTCTGGATGTTACTTGTATGGTTTGGACAGGCTTGATTTCCTATGTTCCCTGTGGCCATGCTGTGGGTAGGCAGGGTGGCAGATCTTTTCCCATATATATGGATGATAATTGAATAGTATAGGTTAGATGGGCTTCAGATTGGTTTCACAGGTCGGCACAGCATCGAGGGCTGAAGGGCCTGTGTTGTGCTGTAATGTTCTATGTCCTTACCTGGTCTGGCCTACACTTGACTCCAGACCCACAGCTATGTGGTTGAATTTTAATTTCAGAGGACATGGCTGGAGGCTAAACAGAACTCAAGCGATTGTGGTGAGTGACTTGGTGTAAGTGTAAATGAAGCAAGGCTTTGGGTTGAATTTTTGTTGATGGAACTTGAGGCCAGCCAGAATAGCTTTGGGATTCAGCAATTATAAGATGATCCACATTGATATTGTATTCAGACAGTGTCTGATTATATAACCATTCCTGTTTGTGCTTGTTTCAGAATGAAAATATCTATATTGCCAATTATGAGATCTTGGATGGAATTCCTGCCAATGTAATTGAAGGTGTGCAGCAGTACACTGCAGCACCTATCTGCCTGCTTTACCGTAATGAACAGAACTACATGATACCCATTGCTATCCAGGTAGGATCTGTAGACCTACATTACTTCTTATTTTATGAGCAATTACCACTGTAGACCACCATGTTGTGTGAGAAATCCTAACCGCTATCACTATGTTGTATGAGGCTGACTTCCCATTATTGTTGACCTTGGGCTGAGTATGCTGGTATTCATCAAAGATCTTCACCTTACAAATCCATGACTGCTACCACCTAGAAGGACAAGGGCAGGAGATTCATGGGAACACCACCAACTTCAAGTTCCCCTCCAAGCTACCCACCATCCTGACTTGGAAGTATATTGCCATTCCTTCATTGTCACTGGATCAAAATCCTGGAATTCCCTCCCTAATGGCATTGTGGGGTAACCCAAAGCAGGTGGACTATAGCTGTTCAAGAAGGTAGCTTACCACCATCTTCTCAAAGGCAACCAGGAATGGGCAATAAATGTTGGCCAGCCAGTGACACCCATATTCCACAAAATCAATAATTAAAAAATAATCGACAGTGTCTACTTGGTCTTGTGTGGCAGAAGAAAACTATTTTGTTGTCTAACCAAGAGAGATTCTTGGCTTTAACAAGATTGAATTTATTCCATGTTAGCACATAAGTATGAAAAGTACAATAGACATTTAAAAGGCATCTGGATGGATACATGATAAGGGTTTAAAAGCTGGGAAAGCTCAGCAGGTCTAGCAGCATCGTGGAGAGAAATCAGAGTTAACATTTCGGGTCAAGTGACCCTTCTGAGGATCTGTTTCTGTTTTGGATTTTGTTTCTGATTTATAGCATCCATAGTTCTTTTGGTTTTTATTGAGAATTTAGAGGGATATGGGCCAAATGATGGCAAATGGGACTAGATTGGTTTGGGATATCCGTTCAGCATGTACAAGTTGGACCAAAGCGTCTGTTTCTGTGCTGTGCAACTCTATGGCTCTGTGGTTTCAACCAACAGTGATCTGCCTCTGGATGTTTCCAGGATTCAGTGTTGTTCTTTTGCAGTGTTGTTCTTTGAAATTCTGCTGTTGAGTTGTTCTGGTGTTGGATTCTTGCACAGTTTTCTCCCTTTCAAGTTTGCAGTGTAACATTATTGATACCCTTTAGATTCTTTCACCCCCAACATTGAATACACCTTCAGAGACTTGAAATCTGCAGCTTGCCTTCTTATTAAAAATAGCTCCTTTATTCCTTGTTACATTTGGGGTTAGCTCTCTGCTTAAAACACAGCTTTTCTTTCTGCAATTAACCCCTTTACTTCAGAACATTACTTCTGCAGGCATTTGACATGAGGCAGCAGATTATCAAATAGGTGTTATCTCCTCTCTCCCTGGAAACATGATTTGGAGATGCCGGTGTTGGGCTGGGGTGTAGAAAGTTAAAAATCACACAACACCAGGTTATAGTCCAACAGGTTTAATTGGAAGCGCACTAGCTTTCGGAGCGACGCTCCTTCATCAGGTGATTGTGGAGGGCTCGATCGTAACACAGAATTTATGGCAAAAATTTGCAGTGTGATGTAACTGAAATTATACATTGAAGAATTGATTGTCTGTTAAGCCTTTCATCTGTTAGAATACAGTGATAGTTTCACTTCTTTCATGTGTAAATCACAAAACCCTTTTTTAAAAAAGTTGCATTCTGGAAACAGTTTGTTTGTGTTGTTTTTGTAGCTTCTTCATCCTCGGGAATGGTTAATTCACATGTTGCTGCAAATTCTTTTTATAAATAATTCCCCATTATTCCTTTCATCTCAAGAAACAGTTTAACCAAAAAGGAGTTATTGCTGCTTCTTCCAATCAATGTGTAGTAGTTTATGTTTGACAATTCTTTCCAATTCATGAACAGTTATAAAAAGTTTGAAGTGTATATTGTCACAGTCCCTTTCATTATGATGTTTCTCGTTGGGTTCATCTCAGTCAGGCAGTGGTAGATGATTGATCCATAATAAGTTCTAGTTTCAGGCGTTACCTCATACACCTCCTTAAGGTGTGTGAACAATATATGGTCTGCAGCCCCTTGACTGACCATATGTTTCTTGCTAAGATCTTCTATCCACACTTGTTGGCCTGCACACAAGTATGTCAATCAAATCTCATGGTGACGCTTACTGTAGTGTGATGCATGCATTAAAATTGTTCCTCCCCACATACAGATTGGTAGTCCAAAGGGCACATCTGTGGAGATTTGGTTGTATAGGGAACAGACTCTTTGACTTGCTGCCCACCAGCAACTCTGGTGGTGATAGTCTAATTGGAGCGGGATGGTTTGGTAATGTTACCATGCTGTGTCAAAGTCAGCATTTCTTTTCAAAGGTGACCTGATTGTTTGGAGCCCACCTGTTTGTTTGTGGTTATTTCAGTGGGCTCATGTGACACTCAGGTTCAGAACTGGCAGCAGACTGGCTGAAGCACACATTAGCAAAATGTGTTCTATCAATGTGCTTTGCAAATACTTCCTGCAAGACCCTGATGATCACATCCATGGTGGTGGTACATAACATCCTCACCTCGATCCATTAATTAATCAACAGTTACAAGACAGGACTTCCAATTAAAAATGAATAGGTCTGTGCTCATAAATTCCTATGGTCTTGCAGGGCAAATGCCAGGTATTAGTGTCTCTCATTGCTGTGGCTTGTGACTAATTCAAACTTCTCAGTCTGCTCTGAGATCTTCCACCTCTTTGGAGATCTCAGAACACCATGCTGCTGACTGCACTTGGTAATCCCCAACAGTCCCTGGCATATCTTGTGTAGAAGTGAGGGTGGAACAACCACCCGCTCACTACAAGTGAGTAAGATGGCCAAGATCATGAAATGCTGTCGGTGCTCAACATATGTTTCCATGGCCAACCCAGTAGACATTTAGTCTGTCCAACTTCTTTTCAGTGAATGGTAACATACTCTTGATCTCTCATCCCTATATTCAGTGGCTACCAATTGAAGCAAAGGTTTGGTTTACCATCCATAAAAATATTTGTAAGTCACAAACTGACTTCAGAGTAGCACATGCCTTGTTTTGCCTTTGGTTTTGCCATTATTCTATTGTTGTTGTCAATGAGTGCCAAGATGTGAACTGAAGAATGCCTTTGAAGAGTTCATACTTGTATTGTGGTGGATGAGGCTTTCTGCCTACGAGTATTTTAAGAATGTGTCTACACTCTGATGATGCATCTTCACTGTTTATCCATGAAGTAAAAACAATGACTGCAGATGCTGGAAACCAGATTCTGGATTAGTGGTGCTGGAAGAGCACAGCAGTTCAGGCAGCATCCAAGGAGCTTCGAAATCGACGTTTCGGGCAAAAGCCCTTCATCGGGAATACCCATGGACCACCATGTCATCCATGTGGTACGTCTCTTCTTGAAGACCTTGCAAAAGACTGGATGTAGTCTTTTGAAACATCTCTGGAAGTGAGGCAATCCCAAATGGTGATCTGTTGAAGCTGAAACTCCCAAATGCAGTAACAAAAATGGCACAAGCCGAATCTAATGCTTACATTGTGTTTCTGAAAGGGTCTCCATTTAAATAACTTAGCCAACTTTTTTTTTAAATTCACTCATAGAATGTGGGTGCCCTTCCCTACAGTGTGGAAACAGGCCATTTGGCCCAACAAGTCCACACTGACCTTCCAAAGAGTAACTCACCCAGACCCATTTCCCTACTTCTATCCCTGACTAATGCACCTGACATTATGGACAATTTAGCATGGCCAATTCACCTGACCTGCACATTTTTGGGCTGTGGGAGGAAACTGGAGCAAACCCACGGGGAGAATGTGCAAACTCCACACAGACAGGCACCCAAAGTGGGAATCGAACCCGGGTTCCTGGTGTGGTGAGGCAGCAGTGCTAACCACTGAGCCACTGTGCTGCCCAGCATTGATTGCCAATCCCTACTTGCACAGAGGGCAGTTAAGAGTCAACCACATTAGTGTGGGTCTGGAGTCACATGTAGGCCAGACAGGATCAGAATAGCAGATTTCCTTCCCAAACAGATATCATTGAGCAAGACAGATTTTTCCAATGATCAGCAATGATCTCATGTTCATCATTACACCTTCAATTCCAGGTTCTTTATTGAATTCAAGGTGCACCATCTGCCATGGTAGGATTTGAATCCAGGTCCCCAGTATTAATAGCCTAGTGATAGTACCACTAAGCCATTGGCTCCTCATCATTCTCCACTCTCAACTACTGTAGACATAGGATAGATGTGTCTGAACACTACCCCATTGAGCTGTGAGGTCAACATGAATTTGATGGATCCGTTGGATTTGGGTATAGTCATTGTCCTTGAGCATCAACTGATTGGTTTCCTAAATAGGGTAATGATATCCATTCTAATTCTTGCATGCTATGTCTCAATTTTCTTTCATTAATGGATGTGGAATGTTCCTGGGTCCATCAGTGTGATGCTGCATTCAAGGGTTTGAAGGGATATGGGCTGGGTGCTGGCAGGTGGGACTAGATTGGGTTGGGGTATCTGGTCGGCATGGATGGGATATCTGGTCGGGTTGGACCGTAAGGTCTGTTTCCGTGCAGTACATCTCTATGACTCTATGTTCAATTATTTTGGGTATTCCTGTTAAAAAAAAATCTCAACTCTGTTTGAGTAGGGTATTTGGCCCTCTGAGCCTGCTCCGCCATTCAACAGGATCTCTAAGAGCTAACTTTCTTCTTCTGTTAGACCTTGTCTGCTTCTGCTTCAAACTTGCCTCTTTACTAATTTAATTCAGGCTTCTGTTTCTGTTTTTTTATTGCCCTCACTATAGATGTAATTTCCCTAACTGTGGTTGTCCCTATGGCATAGATACGTGAACTTATGCTGTAGGGACTGTTCTTAATTTTAAGCTTTCCCAGTCTGTAATTCTGCCTAATTTTAAAAAAAAATTTGCTTGCCCACCAATATTTTTAACTTTACTCACAAACTCTAAGATGTCTCTTTACTCCCCAGCTGAAAGGTGATTTGGAAGGCTTCTATAGATTACTGGTATTTGATGCCATCTGTAACTGCATTGGATTGACTAATACTCCAGCTCCAAGGAGTTCCTAATTCTCCTGCTTCTGTGCTTCTCTTACCAGGTCTGAACTTTCTGTAATCCTTTCAAACACTTATAACTATATAAATCAATTCCTAATCCATCATCTTCCCTTTTCATTGTCCTTGTTCACCCATGTTCATGTAACTGTCTGGAAAGCAGAGCAACATCTCTACTTCCTCAGGTGGCTAAGGAAATTTGGCATGTCCATAAAGACTTACCAATGTTCATGATGCACCATGGAAAACATTCTATCCAGATGCACCATGGCTTGGTATGGCAACTGCTCTATCCAGGACTGTAAGAAACTACAGAGAGTTGTAAACACAACCCAGTCCATCACACAAGACAATTGTCCATCCATTGACTCCATCTACACTTCCCGTTGCCTCAGAAAGGCAGCCAACATCATCAAAGAGCCCTCCAATTCCGGTTATAATCTCTTCCAACCTCTTCCGTTAGGCAGAAGATATAAAAGCTTAAACACATTTACCAACAGATTCAAGAACAGCTTCTTCCCTGTTATTATCAGATGTCTGAATGGACCTCTCAAAGTTTAAATTTACTGTCAGTCTCACTCTTTGTGTACCTTCTCTGCAGCCATAACATTGTATTTCTAGCTCTATCCTATTACTCTTATGCATTTTGTATAGCATGACCTGCCTGTGCTACATGCAAAACAAAACTGTACTATGTACCTAGTTACATGTGACAATAGTAAATCAAATCAAATCAAAATCCTTTCATATGTCTAGCAGTACAGCTCTGATAACTGTGCTTCTTCAATTCTAACCTTTTATATTCCTGGTTTTAACTTTTACATTATATTCCATGAAACAAATTTATAGATAAACTAAGAATTGATGATTTGCATGAGCAGATCCCCCCAAAAGACCTGTAGCTCCATGAGTTGGGTTTGGAAGATAAGACGCAAAGTCACTCAATGAGGCATTAGAAATGGCTTTAGAGGTATACTAGTACATTCTGCTTAAAAACAGACAACGACCAGGACAAATTATTGGTTTAGTTCCTCAGACATTTGCTGCTGTACAAACGGCATGGATTATCACCTGTAAGAACTGACTCATTGTTGATGCCCTATGTGAACAATGTCTGTGACTTAAAATTCACACCCATGATATAATCAACTCCTTTTGAAAAATATGTCTTGCCAAATTTGTTGATCATTACTTCACATTAGCTAACATATTTCATCTGTTTAGTGACATATCTCAGATACCATTTGCTCCTTACAACCTGCCTGATGAACGATCTGGTGCAACATCAACTTTAACATTTTCATCCTTGTTTCTAATAGCCTCATGCTTTCCTATTACTGTAACCCCATCCAGCCTTCAAGATCTCCATTGTTCTCCAACTCTGGCCTCATTTGCATCCCTGATTTCGCATACCCACTGCAGGCCATTCTGCCTGGATTCCAAGCTCTGAAATTCCCACCTTAAAATCCATCCACCCTTCCATACCATAATGTATGATACATAGGCTTCCTGATGCTCCATATTCATCTTTCTTGTTGCTTACAGCTGAAGCAGACCCTGGGAGAAGACAATCCCATTTTCCTTCCCTCGGACGCTGAACTCGACTGGATGCTGGCCAAGATGTGGGTGCGGAGCTGTGATTTCCAACATTTTGAGCTGGTCTCCCACCTTCTGAAAACTCACCTGATTGCTGAGACATTCAGCATGGCCACTCTCAGGCAACTGCCGTCCGTGCACCCCATTTACAAGGTACGAAGCATGAGGAAGAATGTGACTCCATTTTAATTCAGGGAAATTGCAGCTGGTGATAGCGGCTGAACTGATGGTGGGAATGTCATCGAATCCTGATCTGTGCACTGTAGAATCAAAGGAATTTACAGCAGGGAATGGGGCCATTCGGCCCATTGTGTCCTTTCCATCCGATAAGGAGCCATCAAACATAATCCTACTTTCCAGCTCTTGGTCTCTAACCATGTTGGTTAGGGCTCTTCATGTGGATATCCTAATACTTATTGAATGTTATGAACATTTCTGCCTCTACTATCCTTTTAAGCAGTGAATTCCAGACCCTGCAGCAAAACGTTTCCCCTTGAAATCACTGTGACTCACTGACCACATATCTTAAAACCATGGCACCTTTTTATTGACCCTTTAACCATGGGGAACAGGCCTTTCCAATCCCTTCGATCTTGGTCCAACAGAGTTTTTAGACTTCAGAGTAGGATTTCTCCAGCCTATTCCAAAAAAAAATTAATCCTAGACTATGCAAACTTTCTTCATCACTGAAATTCTCCAGTCCAATCAATATTTATGTAAAATTTCCTCTACACTACTTCAAGCTTTTAAACATTTATTCTTCTGATCTTAGCATTGTCGGCGAGGTCAGCATTTATTGCACACCCTTAATTGCATTGTAAAAAATAGTGGTTAGCTGCTTTTTTGAACCGCTGCAGACTGTGTGGTATACCTATGTTCTTATCTCCCAGGCTGTGAATTGCAAACATTCACTACCGTTTTTGGATATTACAAATGTTATGTTTCCATTTTAGCTGCTGACTCCTCATGTGAAGTACACGATACATATCAACACCGTTGCTAGAATAAAACTGATAGGCAATAATGGATATATCAGCCAAGTGAGTTCTGATTTATGTAATCTCTCAGTTCTGAGTCTTTAATTGCAACTCACATAAATTCTAATTCATTTGTGCTTATTCAAGTGAAAGATATTAAGCTACGGCTTGGATTAGCGATGTTTGAGTTTCACTGTAACTAATCCAGTGAAAATGTAATGTGCAGAATTTTCACATGGTTATGGCTTTGTCTAGTGTTTTAATGGGACTTGCATTAGCTCTGGAATCTCAGGCCTGTTTGTGCATGGGTGCCTGTCAATGATTGAGTTAAAAGTGTTGTTCCGGAACACCAAAGATAACTCACCTGCTCTTCTCTAAAATCATAGCCATGGGATATTCTACATCCTCCGGAGAGGCAGATACAACCTGAGTTCAATATTTCATCTGAAAGATGGTGCTGTTATGTTGAACATTCAGCACTCTCTCAGTTCTGGGATCTGGGAGTGTCAGCCTATATGCAAACCTCTGGAGTAAGACTTAAC
The DNA here is from genome assembly GCF_047496795.1 of Chiloscyllium punctatum. Lineage (NCBI taxonomy): Eukaryota > Metazoa > Chordata > Chondrichthyes > Orectolobiformes > Hemiscylliidae > Chiloscyllium > Chiloscyllium punctatum. The sequence goes on from NC_092759.1 coordinate 973,717, forward strand.
CTCATCACTGTTTGATTCAGACCAAGTGTTCCCCATTGAGCCATGGCTGACTCAACATCACAGGTTTCTCCCTTCTTCCTCAGCTTTGTAGTTGGGTTAGAAACGTTCCCTGTGATGAAGCTGATGATTAAGTAACAAAATCAGAAATTGCTGGAAAAACTCAGCAGGGTCTGGAAGCATCTGGAGAGAGAAAGCAGAGTTAATGTTTATAGTACAGTGACAATAGCAATGAGGTGGCCTTCAGTTATGAAGAAGGGTCACTGGACATGAAACATTGACTCTGCTTTCTCTATCCACGGATGCTAGGAGACCTGCTGAGTTTCTCCAGCAATTTCTGTTTTTGTTCCTAATTTCCAGCATTTTCAGTTCTTTGGTTGTTCACATAGTAAGTGATCCTATTATGTTTAAGTGCCTTGTGACTGTTAGCTTTCCGCTTTGCCTTTGTGACAGTGCGCAACGTAGGTACAAGTTTGTTGAATGCTAAATCGCTTTCAATATGTCTTCCGCTCATTTAAACCAGGCTACCTCTTGTTGTCATCTTTATGCTTACACGTCACTTTCTCAGAAACATAATCCAGACAAACCTTAGAGGCCAGTGTCTATCCAGGAGCGGGGGTTAACCAATGCCGGTTGTGCCAATAAATGGGATTTAATCTGTCTCTTATTTTCCAAAGATGTTTGGTGTCAAAGAAGATGATTTTCATTTCCTGTGTTCAAAAGCCTTCCAAAGGCTAACATACCGGTCACTGTGTCTGCCAGACAACCTGAAGGACCGTGGGGTCACAGAACTCAAAGGGTATTGTTACATGGATGATGGCCTGCTCCTATGGAGAGCAATTCATGAGTAAGTGATAATTTTGATTGTTCTAGTTATGGGAATGCTCTCAGGGCAGTGTCTCATCAATTCTCTGGCACATGCAAAACCCCTCGACAATCAGTAGCCCTGTTGAACACATCAGAGTCAAATCTCCAGGAACAGTTCCAGCTTAGAAGTGTAGGTGACCTGAAATAACTCTGCAGAGGCTAGTATCCGGTCACCAAGTCACCCTTTATTTACACCTGGACAATACATGGATCCTGACCAGCTAGCTCAGAGCCAGTGCCTCGAGTGAGGAGAATCCCCAAGACTCCTGTTCATATTGGCCCAACGTAACAGCCTCAATCAGGATCTCCTATTTAATGAGATCCACACTAGGCCCCTGTTACAACCGCTACCCCTCTACATCTGGAGAAGCAAGCCTGCTCTGCTGTCTCAAGTCTGCAACCGCAATGATTTGCTGGCCTGGATCCTGAAGAACATTTTAACCATTTGGCCGCGGCTTGGATTTGTTTTCACACAGAGAACGGTGCATGTATGGAATGAGCTGCTGGGGAAGTGATAGAGGCAGGTACAATTACAACATTTAAAAGACATTTGGACAGGGACATGGATAGGGAAGATTTAGAGGGATATGGGCCAAACAAATATTAGAATATGTTCTCTACTACTGCAGACAGGCTAACTGGTCTCTGGTTCCTTGCTTTCTCTCTTAAATAGTGGTGTGACACTTGCACCTTCTGAGCTGCAGGAAACAATCTGTGCTCTTTCTGGGTTCTACCAGGATTACTCACTTCTTGACCTCATTATGGCTTCAGTTCAAACATGGACAACAGAGCTGAATTCCAGAGGTGAGGTGAGGTGACAGTGACAACCCTTGACATCAAGATCACATTTGAACAAATGTGATTTTGAGGAGAACTAGTAAAACTAGAGTGAATGGGAATCAGGGAGGGACATGTTCTGCTGGTTGGCGTCATACTTGACACAAAGGAAGATGGTCGTGGTTGTTGGAGGTCAGTCATCTCAGCTCCAGGATGACACTGCCGGAGTTCCTCATGAGAAGGTACTAGAGCTATCCATCTTCCATGGCTTAATCAATAACCTTCTCTCCATCATAAGGTCAAAAGTGGGGATGTTTGCTGATGACTGCACAATGTTCAGCACCATTCATGATCCATAGATACTGAAACAGTCTATGTTCAAGTGCAGCAAGACTTGAACGATATCTATGTTTGGGCTGATAAGTGACAAGTGACATTTTAGATTACAGGAATTAGATTAAAAATCGCACAACACCAGGTTATAGTCCAACAGGTTTAATTGGAAGCACACTAGCTTTCGGAGCAACACTCCTTCATCAGTTGTGTGATTTTTAACTTTGTACACCCCAGTCCAACACCGGCATCTCCAAATCAGGATTGATTACTTACAGTGTGGAAACAGGCCCTTCG